>NC_081841.1:108245986-109445986 GCF_963259705.1 Myotis daubentonii
GCTCATGATCTGCAGATTCCCTTCCTCCCATGTTCCCTATCACCCTGAGGAAGAGGCTGTGACCTAAACTCAAGAACCCAGCCAGCCCCTCGGAGCTCCCAGGCAGCCCCACTGCATTTACCTGGAGAAGTTGAGGTGAGTCTCTCGAACCAGGTGGCCAAGTTTCCTGAATGCCCCAGAGTCCCAGTGGGGGGTTGCTACTGAATAGGTGCTGTCTTTGGTACTCAGGGTAGTGACTAGCTGAGCGATCTGGGGAACGAGCTGGAGTTGGGCTGGGTCCCAGGGGGTCCCCAGGCTGCAGCTCTGGGTGGCCCACATGCAGGGAGCTTAGTGTCATGTCCTCAGTTTCCATCAGATGTTTCTAATGAAGTGACATTTTATCCTTCCATGTATGTAATAGGTCATTGATAACCTTGGTGCCAGGACAAGGTCTGTCTTCCCTCAGCCTACAGAGGGAGCACACTACATGATAGCTTGCTCTGAGCAGGCCCACCAGGCCCTGATGCCCCTTGTGGATAAACACAGACAGATTCCCTGGCACCTTTGGCGGTGGGACCTACTCAACTCTGTATCCCTGGCAGGTGACTCAATACATACTGAGAGTGAACAGCTAAGGGGGTGGAGGGGGCTGCTGATAGAAACACAGGCAGGTGTGGCATGGCCTTCCCTGTACACAGGTGTCAGCTCCTTGTCCTACACAGCCCCCATGCCCTGCTACCTCCCCCACTGTGTGGAGAAGGGGGTTAGGGTTATGGTTAGAGCTAAGGTGGACCTGAGCCTGGGTGCGGGAGGGCAGGTGGTGGGTGAGGGAGGGGAGCGGTGGGGGGGGGGGGATTGGCGGCGGGAGGCCCTCCACTGTCAGTGAAGGCCACCTTGTGGAGAGGACTCAGGCTTATCCTATAAGGTCCAAGGAGAGGGACTCAAAGGGAGGGGAACTATCCTTATAAATCAAGGTGTCCTAGAGGGAGGGCCCTGCTGGGAGGCTGAGGGTCTGGTCTTGTTAAGGCTTTAGGCCCTGGCAGGACGACTGCCTGGCACAGAGCAGGCCTGCAGGGGGACTGGAACCCAGGTCAGAGGTCACCTCAGTGAGTTCCCTCCTCTCTCCCCGCCCCCCACCAGGCACAGAGGTCTAACACAGCCATGGGCTGAAGGGAGAGGTCACGGAATGTTGGAGCTTTTCCAAGATGTGAAATTGAGGTCTATGGTGAAGTGACCTATCATGTGGAGACCAGAGGGAGGGCACAGGCCTGGAACTGGCTACTTTGAAGGCATGATCTGTATGAAACCTCACTGGATGGCCAGACAAGGGAGGGATGAGAGCCCAGGCTGGAAGTAAGGTATGAGAGGCATCACTCACTGTGGGGAAGAATAAGAAGCTGGAAAGAATCATGTATCCTTCTACCAGGCAGATCACTGGGTTTAGAATCTGGAGATGAATGTTGGGGTCCTGGGAGATAGGGTGCTCTGGGCCTGCAGTTGGATAATGCCTTTGTAGCTGGGGGCTGGGCACAAGTGATCCTGGAGAGTTTGGGGAAGGAAATATGGAGGACCTGGGCCTATATGGGGGACACCACACCTACATATTGACCCTAACCTGTCTTCCTTTCCATTTAGGATCAGTGTTGGCCCTTCCTTGGCTCTTGCTTTCCCACCTGGCTTTTCCACATGGCCAGGTGCTCATCTCCTGAGGCAAAGCTAGAGGTTTCCCCCAAAGCTCCCTATCCCAAGCTCTTTCTGGAAGAGTGCAACCACACCCCTCACCCATCCCACCCTCTCTGGGCAAGCCTGGGCTGCATGCAATCTGACTGCTGGGATCTCCTCTTACTGAGGAAAGAGCCAAGTATGTCTTCTCTGGAGATGACAAAGCCAAAGATGCCATGGGGACCACACTGGGCCAGATGGGTTGGGGCACTCCTGTGGAAGACCTGGTCTGGGCCTAGAGTGCTCACTACCTCCCGAGAACACACAGCACAACATACGTGCCCAGGAAGGGGAGGAGGGACAGGGAAGCTTCAGAGATGGATGAACAAAAACCCAGACTGATCCGTCAGCATAGCCTGGTCAGCCTTCCTCTGGACATTTCTCCTTTCTCACTACAACGTGCCCAGGTGGCCTCCTGCACCCTGGGCCCTTCCGCATCTTCAGAAAACACCCCTGTCTCAGCTCAGGCCCCTGTATTGGGTCATCCTTTGCCCCTCCTTCTCTCTACTTGCAAACATCCTACATAACAAAACAACTTAGAAGTATTCCCCTATCACTCCAAATCTGCTGTCTAGTCCCCGTCCTTTCTGTAGCAAGCAGACACAGCTGCCCAGGACCTTCTGACAGACAGACAAACAGGGTGAGCCAACAAACAGGCCCTGGTCCTCTCCCACTCCCATCTCCACAAAACTTTTAGGCCGTGAAGAGAGCCACAGCCAACACTGAGATGGCCAAGAGATGGCCCTGTCCTTTGGCTGGAGGTCTGTGCTAGGACTAGAGGCTCACAATTTCTGTGACTATGATGAATGGTTTTATATTCCTGGGTTGATGCTTTCTAAGGTCCCTTTTGGCATCAAACTGGATGGTTAACATTGGCATGAATGGCATTTCCATCTTCCTTCCTGTCCTTCCTCTAGCCCATAGAATGGAAATCTACACAGATAACAGATTGCTAGGCAGGGAAAACCAGTTATCACATGGGCCTTCCTTTCTGATAACTGGCTCTATCTCCCCTGTCCCCAGCAAATAAAGGCTGCCCTCCCAGCTAGCCTTTCTTGGAACCGGGCTCACCCTTTGGGTGCTGTTCCCAGCCTCATCCTTCATGCTGAGGACCAGCTCTCTGTGGGGGCCCCAGGCCAGGGAAAACTTGGGGACCCTGGCCAGACACTGGGTGTCACAGAGCTCTTCTGCTGAGACATTCCCAGCACTGGCAGCTGTGGAAGAAGAAAGTGGGGAGAGCTGCCCTCTCCCAGATGCCCCCCCATCCAAGGACTGAGCTGTCAAACCTTCCTAAGTAGTGACTGCACTTGTAATGGAGGACCGCAAATGATCTGTTACCAAGCCCTTTCTTGCTCCTGCTTCTGTGCCAGTAGGCATGTCCCAGAATGGGAGCCATGCCTGGGACAGAGGGCCTGGCCTGGTTGAGAGGCCCAACATTTTTGCTCTGGGAATCCTGCTGCGGCAAGAGTGAGGATAGAGAGCTGTTTAGCCTGGAACAGTCCTGTTTATTTAGCAGACTTCCTGGCACAGCAGTCCACCCCTCCCCTGTTTGCTTAGGCTACTCCGTCCAGGCCAAAGGTCAGTTGGAGCACTAGAACTCAGAACAAAATCGGGGTCCCCTGGGTTTGGCATCTAGTCAGGGTCTGCTTCTGGCAGCTGACTCAAGGCCCATGGTGTCAACCTCACTGTCCCTCCATACAGCACCTTCTCAGACGTGGCTTCTGGCCCCCTGCTGGTTTGCCTGGCTCCCTTCTTGGGGATGCTACCATGGGCAGCTTCTGGAAGGAGCTTGCACTCAGCTTTGGTTCCCATTATGGTAGGGTCCTACCAACACCCACTGGATGGGCCTGTGAGGATGGTCAGGACCTGTCTGGAGATGGTGACTTCATTCTGTTCTGAGTGGCTTTTTGTCACTCACATGCCCAGTTTAGTGCTTAGCTCCCTGCTCACCAGGTGACAGAAGGAGGAGCAGGCGTGCTGCTGGGGGACACACACTTGCCGAGGGCAGCCAGATGAACATCTCAGGTGAGCAGTGCTCAACGACCTGTACCTTAATAGGTCCTGGAGGAGAGTCTGGCGTGGGGGCTGGCTCAGCATCAGAGAACATTCAGGGGCAGGGCCTCTGGGGAACCAGGCCCCTCTGAGAGGCCATCTAGTCAATGTGCTAAGATGAGGGTTAGGCTTGAGGTTATGGGGGGACCTATAAACCTATAGACACCTTTACCAATACACAGCAGCTAAGATCACTTCCTAGGAAGTGAGGGAGGATCAGCTGGAGTGAAGGTGGGAGCTAGTCAGGGAAGGCTTCCTGTAAAAGGTGATGGCGAGGCTGGTTCTGAAGTAAGATTATAAGGGCAGGACACTGAAGAGGTCAGAAAGACCACAGCATGTCAGAGTTTTCTGTGCCACATGGATAGCTGGATAAGGTGGCTATAAAGACATTGCTAGAATTTAAAAAGAAACCAGATACAGAGCTGACTGTGGTGGGAAAACTCAGAGCCTGCTGCCACCAGGGCTGTGTGCCTGGGGAGGAATGCTGTGCTCTAGCCCCTGGTTTTACAATGCTCCAGGGGCACCATTTGCCCATTGATGCTCACCTTGAGGCCCCCAGAGCTACCCTGACTGCTGTAAGCTTCCACAAAATGTTCCTTGATACAAACAAGAGATGGGAACACGGCAGGAAACAGTGAATGGCCTAATCACTCCACCATTCTGCACAATACCATGACTCTGGCTCTATAAAAAAGGGCCTGTGTCTTGTCAGGACATGAACTCTTGGCACAAAGGACTGAACATTAACCAAACAGCTCAGGGAAAGTGCCTGGCACACAGAGGACTCCACACATGCTACCTGTTCTCACTCCCCTCAGGTCTTTCTTCCTGCAGTTGCAGGGTGATGGGTATCTGGGGCTGACAGTCCTTGTTGCTCTTGCTCTCATCATTCTCCAGGCCCCTCTCTGTCGTAGGACCCATCTGACTTCTGGAAGACCCTGTACAGGTCACTACATGTGCAGTGGGAGGAACCTGGACACAGATTGGTCCAGTCACCTGTCACAGGCCCCTGACAGTGAGCCAGAGACAGAATTAGGAGTTTGTGATGCAGACACCTTTACCAAACCACTGGCCTTAGGGTCTTTGAGGGAATTGAATAAGATCTTCTAAGTCGGAAAAAAACACAATATCAATAGTTTCAGAAGATGGCGGCATAGATAAACACCAGAGGCTGCTGCCTCACACAACCACTTCAAAAATACAACTAAAAGATGGAACGGACATCATCCAGAACCACAGGAAGGCTGGCTGAGTGGAAATTCTATAACTAGAAGGAAAGAGAAAAGCATACTGAGACTCAGGGGAGGTGTGGTGTGGAAGTAAAATATAAAGGTGCGGAGGTGCATGCGGAGATGGCTGGCGGCTGAGGTCACGATTGTCTTTTTCAATCGGGAGGAAGTCTCAGGCTCTGAGCTCCAGTTCCTGGCGAGTCTCTGGGGACCCAGACTCATAAGGGAGAAACGGGACTGTATGGCATCAGTCGGAACTTGAAGGCAGCTTTCTCTGAGGCACTCGCAGCGATTGCCGGGGCCTCTGAGGACAGGACTGAGAGCAGCCATACTGCTCGCTCCACCCACCCAGTTGATCCCCTGGGGCTCTGCCCCACCCAAGCTGTGCACGGAGGCATTTGCATATGAAAGGCCTGGCCCTGTGAAATGTGAAAATTACTTAACAAACTGCAGCTGCCCAAGGCCCCAGGGCAACTTGCATTGCTTTACAGCTGGCTTCGGCAGGGTAGCCTCAGGCAGAGGCTAGATTAGCACCTCCTTAGATCCAAGAGCCAGTGTACCCAGTGGTCAGAGTGGGACCATCCAATTATAACTCCGCAGATCCATAAGGGACACACTCAGGGGGCAGACTCAGTGAGCACCAAAGCCCCAATGAAGCAAGTCTTGCCCCTTAAGGGTGTCTTCAGCACAGAAGTTCTCCCACTGTAGACACAGCTGATTCTCACAGCCAATTGGCCTGGAGGTCAAATCCTCCCAGTGTTACCTATAACAATCAAGGATTAACTACAAGACTGTGCACAAAGACCACAAGGGGCGCACCAAGGGTGTCTACCTCAGGTAATTGGGGAGGCTAAGCCACTGGGCCCTAGAGGACACTTAGCACAGAAAACCACTTTATCAACACAGGGAAGCATAAAAAATGCCAAGACAAAGAAACAGGACACAAATGACAGAAATGGAGGAAAGCAAACTACTGGATATAGAGTTCAAAACCACACTTTTAAGGTTTTTCAAGAACTTTCTAGAAACCACCAATAAATGTAGTGAGATCCTCAAAAAATCTAGTGAGACCCTCGATGTTGTGATAAAGGGCCAACTAGAAATTAAGCATACACTGACTCAAATACAGAATATTATACAGACTCCTAACAGCAGACCAGAGGATCGCAAGAATCAAGTCAAAGATTTGAAATGTGAAGAAGCAAAAAACACCCAACCGGAAAAGCAAAATGAAAAAAGAATCCAAAAATACGAAGATAGTGTAAGGAGCCTCTGGGACAGCTTCAAGCATACCAACATCCGAATTATAGGGGTGCCAGAAGAAGAGAGTTAGCAAGATATTGAAAACCTATTTGAAGAAATAATGACAGAAAACTTCCCCTACCTGGTGAAAGAAATAGACTTACAAGTCCAGAAAGCGCAGAGAACCCCAAACAAAAGGAATCCAAAGAGGACCACACCAAGACACATCATAATTAAAATACCAAGAGCAAAAGACAAGAGAAAATCTTAAAAGCAGCAAGAGAAAGAAAGTCAATTACCTATAAGGGAGTACCCATACGACTGTCAGCTGACTTCTCAACAGAAACTTTGCAGGCCAGAAAGGAGTGGCAAGAAATATTCAAAGTGACGAATGCCAAGAACCTACAACCAAGATTACTTTATCCAGCAAAGTTATCATTCAGAATTGAAGGTCAGATAATGAGCTTCACAGATAAGAAAAAGCTAAAGGAGTTCATCACCACCAAACCAGTATTATATGAAATGCGGAAAGGTATCCGTTAAGAAGAGGAAGAAGAAGAAAAAAGGTAAAGATACAAATTATGAACAACAAATACACATCTATCAACAAGTGAATCTAAACATCAAGTGAATAAATAATCTGATGAACAGAATGAAGTGGTGATTATAATAGATTCAGAGACATAGAAAGGGAATGGACTGACTATTCTTGGGAGGGAAAGGGGTGTGGGGGATGCGGGAAGAGACTGAACAAAAATCGTGCACCTATGGATGAGGACAGTGGGTGGGGAGTGAGGGGGGAGGGTGGGGTGGGAACTGGGAGGAGGGGAGTTACGGGGGGGAAAAAGAGGAACAAATGTAATAATCTGAACAATAAATATTTAATTTAAAAAAAAAAGATCTTCTAAGTCAGTGATTCTCAACTTTGACTTTGCATTAGATTCATCTGGGAAGCTTTTATTTTTATTTTTTTGCTGCCAAAAGCTTTATTGTCTCATTTGATCCAATGCATGGGAGAGGGCTCCAGGGTGGTTAAAGGAATGGCTAGTAGTTTTGGGAAGAGGCTCAGGTAAAAGCCAGAGACGCCGGGCAGGGTGGGGGGGGGGGATGCAGCGGGGGCCTCGGAAAGGCCTCTGGGCTCCAAAGGCTCCTAGCCATGCTTGAGGGTGAGCTTCTCGAAGAGATACTCGCCCAGCACAGCCTGAGGGCAGCCAGCCTGCGGATGTTAGTCAGGTGGTCTCCCATCTTCTTGATGCGTTTCACCTCTTCATCCAGTAAGTGGTTCTTCAGGAAGTCACAGAGATGAGGGTCTGCACGGGTAGAACCCAGGGCAGGCAGCTCCAAAAGGGCCTGGTTCAGGTTCTTCTCCAAGGCCAGGGCGGCTTCCATGGCGTCCTGAACTTTGCCCCACTCATCCTGGGAAGTTTTCTGCACGTCCTGGAAGAGAATGCCATTGCCACACATGTTTTGCAACTTTAAGAGATGCTCAGCGCCCTCGCGCTTCTTCTCCACCAACTCACGGAAGAAGTGGCCCACGCCCTCCAGAGCCACATTGTGGGGTCGAAATAGTAGCCCAGAGAGAGGTAGGTGTAGGAGGCCCGCAGATGCAGGTTGCCCAGGCGATTGACCGCAGCCTTCACCTCGGTGGAGTAATTCTGACGAATTTGGGAGCTCATGGTTGTTCGGCAATAAGGAGTTAAGGTAGAAAAAAACCCGGTGTGTTGGCTGTTCCCAGAGGTGGTCCTGAAGGTGGTGAGTGGATGAGACACAGGAGAGTGGCCAGAGGCTGGAAAAAGGGGCGTCCCTGGGTCTGTTCCGTCCAAACACTGTTGAAGCAAGAGACAGATCCGGGACCTCCGAGTGCGCTGCCTGGGAAGCTTTTAAAAAGCACTAATGTCCAGTTCCCCTTTAGACCAATTAAGTAAAAATCTCTGAGGTGAGGCAAGGCATCTACCTTTTAAAAAGTCCCTTGAGGGCTTTAAGGTGTAGCCTGGGCTAAGAACTATTGAGGTAGGTGAAAAAGTTGATGCCTTGTGAAAGGTGTGGTTCCTGTTCACGATTAAACAAAGCCATGTAGGGCCAGTCCTGGAGGATGGGCCTCTGTCTCCAGGGGACAAGAGGAGAGAGCTCTACCGAGACTGAGGCCTCTCCAGAAGCTTGAAGGATGGACTGGACTGGAGGGGAAGAGCTGGGAAAACAGAGATCCTCAGCAAAGAAGAAAGTAGTGGGAGGGGAAGTTCAAGTTTTATTTGGAGACAAGCGTCCAGGTAGATGCTTTTCTGGGAGAGGGAGCTGGGAGAGAGGTGTGATTGGGACCTCCTAGTGGAGTAGGGTCCGTTGCAGTTCTGGACATGATGGCATTTGTGTCTGTTCATGGATGGGGGGGGGGGGGGAGAAAAACCACTCATGTGAAGTTTAGCCCTTGTCAGTTTGGTGCAGGTAACCGCTCATACCCAGTGGATAGTGACCAGTGGAACTGCAGCAGAATTATTTGAATGAATTGATTGAAAGTCCACTTTTTTTTTTTTCCCAACATGGTCATATTCACTTCCCAAAAGAATTCAGGGACCATTAATAAGAGAGGTAATTATTTCCACTGTACAGAAGGAAGGGACTTACTCAATACTAAAGTGACAGAGAATATTCTCCCACCGGTCAGGTTCTAGATGGTCAAGCCCTCTCTAATGTTCTGTATTCTAGAATGTTCTTTGGCTTATCTGGACCAGCTCCCTGCCAAAACCCTAGGTATGACCACAATCTAGGAGTCTTCCATGTCTCCTTGTTGTCCAGAGCACTGGACTTCAAACTTGGTTTTTGGAGCTCTGTAGTACCACAGAGGTGTATTGGGCATTTCCTGGGTATAGGAGTGACTAAGTGGAAGTAGTTATGAGACCTCACTCTGGTTCAATCTGAACCACTTTGCTTTTACATGTTTTATATTAATTCCTTAAATGAGACCTCTTTTGAAAAAGTGTTTTGTTGCTAAAGAATACTTTGAACAAAAGTCTGAACTGTTGGTCTGGCATTGATGACTATGGAATTAAGCACAGATCTATATAAAAAGCATCATTTAAAGACTATCTTCTTCCCACCATCTTAACCCAACAAGATTTTACTCATCCTTATTCCTGCTTAAATACAACGTTTTCTATAAGTTTTCCTGATCCTGCCATGCAGAAACAATTTCTTTCTATTTTGAACCATATAGATTTCCTTCCTGGTAGCATTTGGCACTTCTGCCAATTTGTTATATATTTTTGCTTTCTTTCTATTATACCTATCAGTATATTCCAAAGTGCCTTTGTGGCACTAACAACAATAATTGGAGGTTAGCATTTGTGATATTACCTTTAAAATAAATTAACTAAAAAAATTATCCACCTCATCCCCAAAGTGGAAAAGGCTGTTTACAAAAGTGTATATTCTTACAAGACTTTTTTTCTACCTTTGGCAATGGGAGACTCACTTATTTCAGGCCAATTTTCTGATGAGTTACAACCAGAGAAGCAAAATAATATATATAGAAAACAACTATTTAGAGGAGTAAAGAACTTAATTGAGAACTTGGAAAAAAAGATTCTGGACAGAAAGGAAATCTGGAGGGATTAGTCCTACATATGGGACTTCAGGATGGGAGTCCCGGCTCATCGGGACTGGGTGAGATAGGCTGGACACACCCTGGAGCCCTCCCGCAGTCCCTCCATGGCCAGCCAACCTCCCTCGGTCCCTCCCTGGCCAGCTGGCCCCAATCAGCCCCTATCAGGACTGGGCTGGTTTCAGCCCGATCCCCGCAGGCCAGGCTGAGGGACCCCACTAGTGCACAAATCCATCCACTCGGCTTCTAGTATATATAACATGTGTGTAATTGGAGACCCAAAAAGAAAAGGAGAAAGAGAATAGGGTACAACAAATATTTTAAAATATAATGGCCGAGAATCTCACAAAATTGATGAAACATCAAACCACAGATTCAAGAAGTGCTAAAGAAAATCAAATAGGATAAATACAAACAAAAAGTACAGGCAGAAAACTTGAGTTGTATTACTCGAAACCAAAGACAAAGACAAACTCTTAAAAGTGCCAGAGAAAAAGGACATTTACCTCCAAAGAGCAAACATGAGACTTCCCAAAAGAAATAATGGAAGCCAGAGGCAATGGAAGTATGTTCTCAAAATGCTGTAAGAAAGTAACTGTCAGGCTACAATTTTCTGCTTAGTTTAAATATGCTTCAAGAATAAAGCTTTAAAAAGACATTTTAGGCAAACAAAGCATTATAAAATGAAATTTTAAATCCTTCATAACTTTTATAATAATATTAAAATACATCAAATATATAATAACAAAGCTAATGAGATATGTACAAGGGCTCTACCTAGAAAATATAATAAAACAAAAATCATTACTTAAAAAAAATAAAAAGACCTAAGTAAGAGGAAAGTTAAGCCACGTTCAAGAATTAGAGGACTCAATATGATAAAGATGTCATTTCTCTCCCAAAGGATCTGTTGTTTCTATGCAATCCTATAGAAATTCCAGCAAGTGTTTTTGTGGATCTGATTATATAGAAATTCAAGGCTACAAATAGCCAAGACAATCTTGAAAAAAAAGAACAAAGTTGGAAGACATAGACTACTATATTAAAATTTATTTTAAAGCTAAAGTGATTAGGACACAATGATGTTTATACAAGGACAGAATAAAAGGCCAGTGCAGCCGAAGCCGGTTTGGCTCAGTGAATAGAGCGTCAGCCTGCGGACTGAAAGGTCCCAGGTTCGATTCCGGTCAAGGGCATGTACCTAGGTTGCGGGCACATCCCCAGTAGGAAATATGCAGGAGGCAGCTGATCGATGTTTCTCTCTCATCGATGTTTCTGACTCTCTATCTCTCTCCTTTCCTCTCTGTAAAAAAATCAATAATTAAAAAAAAAGACCAGTGCAACAGAACAGAGATTCCCAAACAGACCCATGTGTATATAGGATGCTCAATTGATGATAGACATGAGTGATCTTTCAATAAAGGACACACACACACACACACACACACACACACACACACACACACACACACTGGGACAGTGGAGTCATAGGAAAGTCCATTCTCTCACTTGTAAACAACTACTTTCAACAATGAGGTCTTTCTCCAAAGTCCTACACCGCTGACTCTCAGAGCTGCAGGGCCCAGGAGAAATGGTGTATTGGGACCCTGTATCTGGACACAAGGGCAGTTACCTAGTTGGGGGAGGCGGGAATGGGTGACACTCACTAGGGGGAGAGAAAGAAGAGTTCCCACAGAGAAGGCAACCAGTCTGGCCAGGCTGGGCACTGAAGGTGCCAGCAGGGCATGGCAGGCATTCTCCAGCTCTCCAGCCCAGCTGCTGTTTCTGAAGGTTCCTGCAGGGCAAGGCCTGGGGCTGTGAGTCCCTGAAGGACAATAGTGCCCTATGGGGCATGGCTGGCTGTAGTACTGCTCTGTCCCTGCAGGGAAGTGGAGTGAAATTCTGAGCCATGGACTCTGGTGGCAGTGGGGAGCATCTGTGAGAGTAAGAATAAGCATGTTGGGAGAAGGGGGTGAGGGCTGGGGGAACAGCAAAGCAAATACAGGGGAGAGTCTGGATTGTAGGGAGGATAGCAGAGGCTCTGTACCCTACCCCACCCCAGCCTGCTCCTCAGAGCACACTTCCATCTCAGCAGACATGGGCAGTGTAGCCAGCACTGCTGACCACTAGGTAGCAGTTATCCTATTTTCAAGAAGACCTGGGCTACTGGCTCCAAATACTAACTTGCATGGTAGGTACATGGCCTGTAAGTCACAGGTCTTTAACCCTCACATCCAGACAGATGTGGCACCTACCTGCTCCGTACCCTCCTTCTCTGCTGTTCTCCCCACATTCTTGAGTCTTTTTCTATGCTTCTTGGCATGCTCCTGGGACTCTGCAGGTAGGTCCCTCTCTGCCTGCTGCATCTACTCTCCTCACCAGGCTCTGGCCATTCCTGCCTCGAGGCCCAGGCCCCCAAACTCACCCTGTTGGCAGCTGAATCCAGGGGGGCAGGGATGGCAGGGCAGGGCATTCAGGGTCTGGCTGTGGTAGGTGCCCGCATCACAGAGTCGGCAGCAAGTGTCCTTGTAGACTCTGAGGTCACTTTGGTTCAGGGCCTCAGAGCCCCCAGGGCACACATGTGGATGGGTACTGCCCAGTCTGGGACCCACAGTAGGAGCCAGCCCTGCATATGACCTCAGCCATAGTAGGGAAACACACAGCTGCACAGAGTCACAGCTCCCCAGATCCCTTTAATGCTGATGGGGTCTGTGTGTGTCTCATTGCACTAGGAAGGTCCTCTGATATTCCTAGGCTTTGTCCTTAAGCTGGTGGGGGGTGGTGCAAATTTCTAATATTATCCAGATGGGGCCCTGGATTGTCTTGCATCTGATGGGGCCTAAGCAGGTCAGGATGCCTTCCTGGAGGAGGCTGAGCCATACTCAGGTGGCCAGGCCATCAAACAGAGTCCAGACCTGTGCTCACTGCCCACCTCACCTGGGCAAAGGGATATGTAGCCTGGATCTGATTGTCTAGGGATGGGGGACACAGTCAGGAGTGCTGGACATAGGCTTGGAGTCACCAGATGAAGTCCACAATACCCAGTCATAGTGGAATTTCAGATAATCAACAAGTAATTAACAACGAATAAACAGAGTATAAGTACTCCCAAATCTTGCATGGCCACATGTATACTAAACATGTACTTGTTGAAATTCAAATGTAACTGGATTTCCTATAGTTTTATTTGCTAAATCTGGCTTCCCAACACGGGATTGCCCTGGAGACTGCTGAAGGACCTTTCAGTGCAATTTGCTTCCTTGTCCTCCTCCCTGGACAGAAGCAGGAGCTGGGAAGCCAAAGCAAGGTGCACCCCATACTGGTTTCTGGCCCTAAATCCTTTGGGATACTGAGTGGTTGACTCCTGTCTGGAGAGCCTGGAGGCTGAGATGAGGGGGTTCTCTGACTCACCCAGATAGGGGAAGGTACTTACAGCTGCCCTGGGCCAGTGTAGGTGGAGGAACCAAGAGGGCAGGCATAGCCTCCAGAGCAGAGTTGGGGGGACCCCAGTCTGGGACCCACAGTAGGAGCCAGCCCTGCATATGACCTCAGCCACAGTACCTGAGGGAGATGGGGCAGAGCGAGGCACCTTGACCTTGGGGAGATCAAGTTGGCACAGACCCAACCAAAGACTAGGTGAGCCTTGAGAGCCTATGTGATGTGCTTGGTGCTAAGTCTCAGGGGTGAGGGCATGGGGACAGGATAAGGGCTGGAGGGGAAGGGCTGGCAGGCTCACCTGCAGGGCACTCAGATCCAGCTCTGCATGTGATTGCAAACACGTTTGCATGGCCTCTCAGCTCAGTCTCTGGGCAGTAGTAACCAGGGGGACAGAACTCACAGTCTTCCCGTGATGCTGCCCCTGGTTCTGTCCGAAAGGTACCCAGTGGACAAAGAAAGGCACCCTGACCACCTGGAGGACACAGGTGGCCTTCAAAGGAAGAGAGGCCTGGGGGGAAAGCATCAGCCAAATAAGGGATGCTGCATAGGCCTCTCCTCTTCAAAACCCTCAGCATTTGGCCTGGAGGCAGCATCTCACCTGGGAATGGGCAGTGGTACCCAGCAGGGCAGGGGTGGCACGCTGCTCAACTCTAGCCTCCTTCTTCTGCCAGGTAGGTGTGCTCTGGGCAGGCCTGGGGGGCTCCTGTGTGGGTCTCCCTCCTTCCAGGGCAGTAGTGGCCAGCAGGGGAGGGGTGGATGGCTGGATCTCCTGGAGAGCAAGGATTGTGCTCTCTTTCCATCCTCCTCCTCCTGCTCAAAGGGCCTCCCCCAATGCCTTTGTCAGGACCAGAACCCTTCAGACCGCAGTACGGATGTCTCACTAGCTTTGCACCAGCGCCCAGGGGGGCAAGGTTCACAGTCCTTTTGCTGCTTGGCCCTAAGGGAAGCTGCCACAGTGTGAGGTGGGCAGTAAAAACCTGAAACACATGGGGTCATGTTGGGCCCTGTGGAAGGCAGGGAGGCTGCCCCACTGTGGGGACATGTATTCAGGGGGCCTGGGGACTCTTCTGGTCTAGAAGTTGAGAGGTCTGGATGCCAGTCTTGGCCCCACCTGCTTTTGTGTTTGTCAAATCAGTAACTATCTTATTGCAGTAGATACATATTCATATTACATTCATGTCATGTATATAATCACACACATGTGCATATTCATATACATATTAGATGTACAGCACTGTGAGTCAGCTATTTTTAGAGTCTGTTTTGCCTCAGTGGCAGTTGAACAGCCTTGCTCTCTGCCTCTTTCACACCCCAAGAGCAAGAAACCAGCTGTTTACTGGCAGGCATGGCTTGGCACACAACTGTCCCTGGGGACACAGGGTCTGAGAGTCCATGGGACCTAGTGTCGGCAGTCCAGCAGTCCCAGGTGGGCAGAAATAGCCAGGAGGACATTTCACCCATACCTGTCCGCCTCTAACAGCCAAGGAGAGCAGACAAGAATGAGAAGAACAGGGTACTGGAGAACCAAGATGGCGGCATAGGTTAACGCCGGAGTTTGCTGCTTTGAACAACTACTTCAAAAGTGAAACCAAAAAACGGAAGGGACATCACCCAGAACCACAGGAACGCTGGCTGAGTGGAAGTCCTACAACTAGGAGGAAAGAGAAACGCACACGGACACTCAGAGGAGGCGCAGTGCTGAAGTCAAATTCTGAGGTGCGGAGTGCGCGGAGCGGGCTGGCGGCGGAGGGCGCGGTTGTTGTTTTCAATCGGGAGGGAGTCACAGACTCTGAGCACCAGATCCGGGCGAGTCTTTAGGGACCCAGACTCAAACGGGAGAAGCGGGACTGTCTGGCTTCGGTCAGAGCGAGTGCAGCTTTCTCTCCCAGCTTTGCAGCGAGTGCTGGGACTCAGAGAGGCAGAGCCCCTGGGGACAGGACTGAGAGCCGCCATAACTGCTCTCTCCGGCCCACCCTGTTGATCCTGTGCGACCCGCCCCGCCCAAGCCCTGCACAGAGGCATTTGCCGGATAGCCTCAGGCAAAGGCTAGATTAGCACCTCCCTAGAGGACAGAAGTTCTCTCACTGCTGACACAGCTGATTCTCATAGCCACTTGGCCTGGAGGTCAAACCCTCCCTGGAATTAGCTACAACAATCAAGATTTAACTATAAGACTGCGAACAAAGACCACTAGGGGGTGCACCAAGGAAGCATAACAAAATGCGGAGACAAAGAAACAGGACAAAATTGTCAAAGGAAGATATAGAGTTCAGAACCACACTTTTAAGGTCTCTCAAAACTGTTTAGAAGCTGCCGATAAACTTAATGAGATCTACACGAAAACTAATAAGACCCTCGATCTTATATTGGGGAACCAACTAGAAATTAAGCATACACGGACTGAAATAACGAATATTATACAGACGCCCGACAGCAGACCAGAGGAGCGCAAGAACCAAGTCAATGATTTGAAATGCGAGGAAGCAAAAAACATCCAACCGGAAAAGCAAAATGAAAAAAGAATCCAAAAATGCGAGGATAGTGTAAGGAGCCTCTGGGACAGCTTCAAGCGTACCAACATCAGAATTATAGGGGTGCCAGAAGATGAGAGAGAGCAAGATATTGAAAACCTATTTGAAGAAATAATGACAGAAAACTTCCCCCACCTGGTGAAAGAAATGGACTTACAGGTCCAAGAAGCGCGGAGAACCCCAAACAAAAGGAATCCGAAGAGGACCACACCAAGACACATCATAATTAAAATGCCAAGAGCAAAAGATAAAGAAAGAATCTTAAAAACAGCAAGAGAAAGAAACTCAGTTACCTACAAGGGGATACCCATACGACTGTCAGCTGATTTCTCAACAGAAACTTTGCAGGCCACAAGGGAGTGGCAAGAAATATTCAAAGTGATGAATACCAAGAACCTACAACCAAGATTACTTTATCCAGCAAAGCTATCATTCAGAATTGAAGGTCAGATAAAGAGCTTCACAGATAAGGAAAAGCTAAAGGAGTTCATCACCACCAAACCAGGATTATATGAAATGCTGAAAGGTATCCTTTAAGAAGAGGAAGAGGAAGAAAAAGGTAAAGATACAAATTATGAACAACAAATATGCATCTATCAACAAGTGAATCTAAGAATCAAGTGAATAAATAATCTGGTGATCATAATAGAATCAGGGACATAGAAAGGGAATGGACTGACTATTCTTGGGGGGGAAAGGGGTGTGGGAGATGTGGGAAGAGACTGGACAAAAATCGTGCACCTATGGATGAGGACAGTGGGTGGGGAGTGAGGGCGGAGGGTGGGGCGGGAACTGGGAGGAGGGGAGTTATGGGGGAAAAAAAAGAGGAACAAATGTAATAATCTGAACAATAAAGATTTAATTAAAAAAAAAATAATGAGAAGAACAGGATGGAGGGCTGATCTGGGCCTGGGCCCCAGAAGATCTCACTATTACCCACAGTGTAAAGTACCTTGGACCTGGGCCCCAGGAGAATGCAGCAGTATACCCATGTACACAAGAAAACAAGATAAGACACTTTACCTAGTGGTAAAGAGGCATGAGGCCCATGTGCCTATGTGCCCTTTAGCAAAAGGTAGACTCCTAGACTTCTTTCCCCTGAGTTTGTGGAGTTCAGTGGATAAAGAGCGGTACTTGGGGCTTCCAACAGCAGGACACACCCCTCCAGAAGAGCTCATGAGTCCTGCTGTCCTCACTGTGGGAATGAAGGGAGAGGGAACCAGCTTTCCACCTGCTTCCTTCACTGCCTCGGGGAATGTCTGGGGCCTGCTGGGCCTGGGCTCTGAGGGCCACCGATCTGATCTCCAGCTCTGCAGCAGGGGAAAGCAGGCTACACCTAAGGGTGAACTTCCTAAGATTGGGAGATGAACCTCTAGGAGAATCTGAGGAACCCTCTGCTATCACGTTTTAAGTAGAAAAGATTCTGCTTTGAAGCAGGTTCACCTCTGCAGGAAAAGTGAAGCAACTCTTCTGTTGATGACCCTATTCACAGTCTTAGGAAATTGTAGTCTCATGTGCCTTCAGCAAGTGTTGGGAGCTTTCCCTGAACTAGAGTCCCCAACGTGCTTTCCTTTTGTCTGGCTACTCTGGGGACTTGGGCCCTGGGCCTGTCTTTGAGAAAGGATGGAAGCTGGAGGGTCCCCACTCAGTCCTGGAGGTTGTGAATCCCTGAATCCCAAGTACAGCATGCTCCCAGTGACTTCTGCTCCCTCAAGAATGTCCCCTCTTGCCCTAACCGGTTTGGCTCAGTGGATAGAGCATCGTCCCAGGTTCGATTCCGCAACCTTGGTTGTGGGCACATACCCAGTAGGGAGTGTGCAGGAGGCAGCTGATTGATGTTTCTAACTCTCTATCCCTCTTCCTTCCTCTCTGTAAAAAATCAATAAAAATAAAAAAAGAATGTCCCCTCTGCCAGATGTGGAAGACAGGCACAAAATACACACTGAGTGGGTGCGGGGCATTCAGGTGGAATTTGGGTGCCTCAAGGCCTGCTCTCTGATGGTGCTATTTAAAGGTACTGTGTATTGTCTCCCTAGCCCAACCCATTGCAAAAGCTATGCATATTGTAGAAAATTCCAAAACAGAGGAGGAAGAAAGAATGATCCATCTTTTCCCCTGAGTGTATGTGCAGAACACTGGCATCACTTAAAAGCAAAAAGAATTTTGCCCTTAAGAACTTACCCTGTGTGTTTAGGCTGAGACTGAACAGAAATATTTTCATTTCATACTAATCCTCCCTCAGTTTGTTAAAATCTAGATCTGTGCTAACTGTCCTGGCTCTCTTTACTTCATTGTCAGGCTTCTCTCTCTCTGCTCAGGCCTGTATGGCTGGTGGGGCTGTGGTAATACAGCCAGCCCCTCACCCACAGGCCAAGGGCTGTTGGGCTTCTCCCCTAGAGGGCGCAGTCTGACTGCAGTGGCCAGAACTGAGTGACTGGGCTGTCACTGACCTGCAGTAGTGGCCAGGGGTACACACAGAGCAGTCACCCTCTTCCTGGAGGCCCATGGTGTCCTGGGGAGTGAAGGTTCCTGGAGGACATGGCAGAGGGGACCACATTCCTGTAGGAAGGGAGCAACTAGTGAAGATGGACAGCCAAGGGCTGGGGTCACATCAGTGCCTGGACCTGTCTGGACAGGCTAATCCACGAAGGGTTTCTGTCCCTGCTGCCCTGGATGGTGTGTTTTTCGTGTTGCTTCCTCAGAGATGATAGAGTGATAAAATGGTGGTGACTCAGTCTGTCTCCCTAGGATCATCATCCTTTTATAAAAGAGTAACTCCCTGGTGGGGGATTTTCAGACAGCAGTGAAGCTATTTTGGAAGAGGGGTTATTTATGTAGCCAATGGGCTCAGTGAGGCACCTATACTGCCAGCTCTCAGGCTGAGTTGGAAGCATGTTGGGTGCATCTCACCTGGGAGTCACCCTGCTGCCCTGCCTGGTTGGACAGGAGGTGCCTGTGCCTCCTCCTCCAATTCCCACTCCCCATCCCATCCACAGCTCTCATCCTCCTGGGAGCCTGAGCATTTCCTGGTGCACATGGGGTGTGTTGGTAAGTTCCAGGTGTACACCAGTGTGTATATCTTCAATGAAAAGTAAGGGAAGAAGTCCCTCGACAGGTAAAAGGTTTATAGGAAGTAGCTGGATCTACTGCGGGGGGAAAATATGACCAGGATTAAGAGGCTGAAAGGTGCGAATTTAGTGAGAGGGGGTTGAGAGTGAGAGTCAGAACCTCAGCACCTTAGCAAGAAGGGGCCTGGGAACACGGGGGAACAGTGCTTCCCAAAGAGGGGCCATATGTCCAGTACAACACAAAGTAACCACAGGGGGTGGAGGGGCAACAGTCCAGACTCTTTCTTTAAATCTTCACCCAAAGGTATGTTTCTTGATTTTTTTAGACAGAGAGGAAGGTAGAGAGAGAGAAACATTGATTGGTTGCCTCCTGCACTCGCCCTGACCAGGAATCAAACCAACAACTTAGGAATGTGTCTTGGCTGGGAATCGAACCCGCAACCTTTTGGTGTATAGGATGATGCTCCAACCAACTGAGCCACCTGGCCAGGATGGCCAGGATCTTTGAAGTTGTAATGTTCTGAGTATCCTGAGGAGAAAGGCCACTCATTTAAAAGGGGCACATAGCCCTGGCTGGTGTGGCTCAGTTGGTTGGAGTATTGTCTTGTATACTGAAAGGTCACATGTTCAATTCCCAGTCAGGACACATACCTAGGCTGTGGGTTTGATCCCCAGTTGGGGTGTATATAGGAGGCAACTGATTGATGTCTCTCTCTTTCTCTCTCTCTCTCTCAAATCAGTGGACATATCCTCGGGTGAGGATTGAAAAATCTTACCTAATAATAGACAACCATGTAAATGAACCATCCCTCTGCTACGCTCATCAGCCAATTGGGAGAGTATGCAAATTAACCCAACAAAGATGGCGGAGGGGAGCATAGGCACGAAGTGGTGGAGTGAAGACTGAAGGCGGCTCCAGCCGGAGCAAAGGCCTGGGTCCCGGGTGCCGGAGGAAAACCGGTGCCGGCAGCCAGGGGAAGGGAAGGCCTATTGCACAAATCTCTTCATGCAACAGGCCTCTAGAAAATAAAACAAAATAAGATAAGATAAGATAAGATAAGATAAGATAAGATAAGATAAGATAAGATAAGATAAGATAAGATAAGATAAAATGGGCACATATATCTTTCATACCATAGTCCTGGGGGGAACCATCACCTGTGGATCAAATATGTGCAAAGGTAATACATGTACAACTCCTAAGCCATGACAAAGACTATTAACACCTATTTGTGGACATTTATTTGTCTGTTAGGCTACTTAGGGACCACATATATGTGTGTACATTTCTGTGTGTGCATTTGCATGTACCTGTGTATAGCGTGTGCATGTATGCAAATCTGTATGTGAGTGTGCATGTGCAAGTTTGTGTGTGAGTGTGAGCTCATGCCCAGTGTTTTCAGGATGACTGGACTCAGACTCATGGACAACAAACTTGTGTTCACAGTGAGACCACCGCAGAGCCCTGTTTCATGTGGTGCACAGGGAGCGATTCCCAGATTATCAACCCAGACTGGCATAGTGACACCACCTGTGTGCTATCACCTCTGCTGCAGGAGTTCACTCTGCCTAGGCTGAGTGTAGGGAAGAGCAGGGCATTGACCATGATTCAGAGAAGATGAAGAGAAGAGAAACAGGGCGGGGCAGGCTCAGCCAGACTTGCGGGGAGGCAAGGGGAGCTTGAAGGCTGTGAGCATGCTATATATTATTGATGTTCCCAGTGTGAGCATAGTGCCTGGCATGCAGTAGGCACTCTATGGAGTTTGAATGAAAGAAAATAAGAGGGGTGTGTTGGGGAGAAAGAAGAGGGACCCTGGGCATACCGGCTAGGCAGTAGGTGTGTGCTGGGCAGAGCCTGGGCACTCTGGAGCCAGGATGAGGGCAGTGAAAGCCAGGTGAACATGGGAGGCAGGTGTCAGAGCCCAGGGATGGCTGGTACTCCCCTCGGTGGCATGGGACAGGCCAAGCAGACCCTGGTTGGCAGAAGTGACCCTGGGTATTGAACACAAAGTGGCACTTCTGAGAGCCAGGCTGGGTGTGGCTGAGGTGCTCAGGGGCTCAGGAGGCCCGGGATGTTGTCCTGCCTTCTGGCCTGTTCAGGTCTTGGTGACTGGAGTACAAGAGGCCAGGAGGCTGGGTAGGGCTGTTGGGGAAAGAGTCAGAGCCAGGAGATGGGGATGGTAAGGTTTCTCCTGTGGGGCACTGAGATCCAGCCTGAGGCTCACAGTTGGAGGGCCTTGGGGACTGGACTCCCTCCCCCACCTCCTGGAGAGGTACCTCAGGGCAGGGGAGAGTCATGGGGCTAGAGGCCTTGGAGTCCATGGGGCATTTGGAGCCCACCACACAGGAGCCAGTGGGAGAGCTGAGGCCCAGGCTGGGGCAGAAGGAGCCGGCTGGACAGGGCTCACAGCTCCCCTGGGAGATGCCACCTGGATAGGGAGGTAGAAGGGCACAGGCTCTTTGTCCTCACATTGGATTTCGGCCCCAAAGATGGAACCTTTTCACTTTCTAAATCACTGTTGTACCCCAGTGCCAGAATAAAGCCTAGGTACAATGTGTCTTGAATGAAGCAGCTGCTAGACAGGGACTCCCTCAAGGTGTCTCTGCCTCGGGTTGCCCAGCAGCACAGCTGGCGTTTGTGGGCAGAGCCCAGCATTAGACAGTTTGTGGGCCCCAAAGACACCCCCCCCAGTGGGAACCCCAGAAGCCCTGGCCAACAGAGGCTCCTGCAGTGCTGTTTGTGTCTGTTCCCAGGGACTGGGGCAGATTTGGAAAAAGAAGGGGCCCACAGCTGGGAGTAGGGGAAGCACATAGCAGAGCCTCACCTGGGCTACTCCTCATTGTCCCCAGGGGACAGGGCACAGGATGCAGAGTCCCCTTCGGGCAGTGGTGGCCAAGGGGACAGGGTCCATTGATGGGGAAGGCAGTTTCTCCTGGGAGTGGGGCTGGCAGCTCCCCCTTCACAGTAGTACTAGCTGAGCAGGTCCTTGGATGTAGAAAGACATAGACTTTTAGGGCAGCTGCCTGCACTGTGGGAGGCCCCTATCTTGCCCTCTTCTGCTCCTTGCCTATTGTCCCCTAACCCCAGAGAGTCGTGGAAATTAAAGTAGGAAGAAGGAAGAAGGAAAACAAGGAATTCCTGAACAGCTGGTGTCCTTGGTCTAAGCAGGCTCTGCATGGAATCTAGGGTGAAGACCAAAACCAGAAGGGCAGTTGGGGGCCCTTCCTGGGCACCAGGTGCTGTTCTCAGTCTGCATTCTCCATAGCAAGTAGGGAGGTGAGTACTGTCATCATCCCATCTTACAGGGGGAGACTGAGGCCCCAGATGACATGCGACTTGTTCAGGTCACACCTTCATGGTGAGGCCTTTTAGGGGAGGGAGGGAGTAGGGGAGGGTGGGAGGAGCAGAGTTCCAGGTAGGGAGTGGCAGGAGGCCAGACTAGGACTGCACTGTGGCCTGTGAGGGCAGACCTAGGGAAGTCTGCAGGGGGGGCAGGATACAGCTCTGCTTGGTGCTGGTACCTACCCTCAGGCTGTCCATTTCCCTCACCAGGGCAATACTTCCCTGCAGTGCAGGGCTAGTAGGCCCTGAGGCAGAAGTCACCTTCCCCAGAGGTTCAGGGTTCCCTCTGGGCAGAAAAGAGCAGAGGATGTCCCTGTTGGGCAGTAGTGACCTGCAGGGAAGGCCGGAGTGAGTGAGCACTGAGCATCTGGCCACACAGCTGCTCCCTGCACCCCACACCTTCCATTATTTATGGCACAAATGTCAGGGCAGCCCTGAGGAGTGCAGAGGGCACAGCTGGAGGGCAAGGAGGGGGTGGAGGGAGGAGGCAAGGAGGGCTCAGAGTCTAGGCTAGTGGAGGGTGGGCCTCCGTGGGAGATCTGTCAGGGCAGCTGAGGTGTGTACATGGTTTACGCACATGTGCCTGTATAGGGGTGTCAACACTGAGGTTGCAGGGTCATTACTTAGAGTCTGTAGGGATAAGGGAGAGAATCTGCACCTGGGGTGGGGCTCTGACAGGTTCCTGGTCTCGCTGTGTAGACAGGCTGTGGCTGCCCAGAATCTGGGAAGGGACTGACTGGGATGTCCTGTTTCTCATGCCTGTGTCTTCCCTCCAAGACTCATATACGCTCACCTTCTGGACACCCACTGGGAACTTGAGGTGAGCAGGAAGGTATAGACACAAGACTGATCATGTGAGGGAGGATAGTAGCACTGTCCTCAGGGGGGCGTAGATCCCTCAGCAACTTTTCCCCTGTCCTCCTTCCACAGCATGATCAGCCTCATTTAATAGGAAGGTCATTGGCCTCGCCAACAGCATGAAGTTCCAGGATGGAACCCAGCCCAGGGAATGAGAGGTTTCATCTATACTGAGCCCTGAGGTACCCCATCCATTGTGGCCCAATGTCACTGTGCCCCTGAGAACTAGTCCTTCATTACCTGTCCCTGTGATGAAAGGCTCTCAACTCTCAACTTACTTCTGGCCCCTTCAATAGGAAACTAAGTAGTAGGGGCTCAAGAAGGCAATCTAGAAGTGGCAATGTCTTCCAGAATAAGCACAGCACCCTTCATACCTTCTCCGTCCTCAGGGCCCCTGAGCAGATGGGGCTTCACACAGAATTTGGCCAAGCTTACTGGTGTCTGTGGCCAGTCTCCATCCCTTTCAACAATAAGGCAAAATGCACCTAGCAGGAGTCTGGGATGCCTGTTGGCAGAGTATGTGGGGGCCATGGAAGCTGTGAAGGCTACCCTGGGGCCAAATGGAACCACAGGCTGGCCGGCACACCCAGAGTTCCTTGGACTGGGAAGGTCAGTGCTGGGCGGGGGCGGGGGGGGGGGAGCCTGTAAGGGTGTGTTCAGTTCAGCTCTGTATCTAAGAGATGGCACATGGGGTGCCCACATGCCTGGGGAATGCAGTCCTGCTGGACTGGGCTCCCCAGAGCATCTGGGAGAGACCCTGAATGCTTAGGATTAATCTATGACATGGTGCCCTGGCAGCCTGACTAAGGACCCTCCTCCTTTCTCAGGCCATCGTAGGTCCCCTCACCCTGCACGGCAGAGCCCTGCTTCCAGGGTGTGGAACATCCCAGGGCTGTTGCAGTAGTGCCCTGGGAGCACGGCTGGCACTGGTCCTCTCTGGCCAGGCCTGGGACTGAGGAGTAAAACCCAGGCTGGCATGGCACTGGGGCACCCTTTCCCCTGGGGCAGAAGAGGCCACGGGGGCAGATGTCATTCCCAGAAAGTTCTGGAGCCTCAACCTGTGCAGCCAGAAAGAAGAAAGAAAGACTTCAAGTTAAGGCCTCAGGCTGAAAAGACTGAGGTTGGCACTTAGCAGGGAAGACATGGCATTGATGTAAAATGAGGCTACATTGCAAATAACAAAACATGCAAAATTTCTCTGTTAATATGTGCTTTTAACTGTGCCAAATAAGACCTGGGAGATGTTTCTTCTTAAATCATAGCATTGACCCAGTACCCCCTCCTCTTTTTTCCTTATCTCCTGGCCGGGTCTCTTTTTTGTGGAATCAGTGACTTCCAGAGGAAGGGGCAGTCTCTGCTCTAAAAGGGAAGCCAGGGACAAGAGGGCAAGGGCATGCATGTCTGAGATTATACAGCCAAGTCAGTAACAAAATGAGAGTCAGAGCCAATCAACTAACACACCAATGCCCATCAACACTCATCTGTGTGTCCATCTACCCAGCTGACTCTCCACCACCCTGCCCTACAGTATAATGAGGTTGATTTCTCACTACGTGACCTTGAGAAAGTCCATTAGCCTACATGCTCCTTGATGTCTTCTTGTTTACAATGGGGCTGCTATGGGGATGCTGAGTCAGTGTGTGTGATCTGAGTAAAGACTCTGTGAGTGCTACCTGCTGTGACAGATACATGTCATCAAACCCAAGATGTCATCTACTGAAAGGTGAATGATTCCAAAGGAAAAATCACTGTTATGATTGCCAGATGCCATGGCTTATAACAGTGGTTCTCAACCTTTCTAATGCCGCGACCCTTTAATACAGTTCCTCATGCTGTGGTGACCCCCAATTTCATTGTTACAGATTGAACAAAATTAAAGCATAGTGATTAATCACAAAAACAATATGTAATTATATATGTGTTTTCCGATGGTCTTAGGCGACCCCTGTGAAAGGGTTGTTCGACCCCCAAAGGGGTCGCGACCCACAGGTTGAGAACCGCTGGCTTATAAGATGCTGCTGATTTTGGAGATGTTAAATGTGGGAAAGATACATACCAGAATCATTATAATAAGCTATCACTGGGCCCTGTGCCAGGCCCTGGAGACATGCAACTGAGAGGGTCCTGCTTTCAGGTCACTTCAACCCTGGTGGGACAGCCCACCAGCCCCTCAGGACTCCAGCCTCCTTTGTGGTCCCATAACACATGGGTGCTCCAGGGTGGACTGCTGTCTGGGTTACCGTGCCCAGTGTCACCTACCTATTGTTTGATGGGGTGGGAGGCACTGCTCCCCCTACGCAGTAGTGGGAGGCATGGCAGAACCCCAAGGGCCGGGACAGCCCTTCCAATAAGCAAAACATCCCTAAAGTAGCAGATTCAAGGGGCAGAGGGACCATTTCACCTCCCTCCTGCTCTAGCACCAGCCCTGCCTCTCTTGGCCTATGCCCACTCCCCTCTGCCAGGTTTTCAGACTAGCGCAGGGTGCTGGTGTGATGGGGAGTGAGGGGCAGAATGATCAGGGGTGGGGAATTTTTTTTCTGCCAAGAGCCATTTGGATATTTATGTTATCATTCATGGGCCATACAAAATTATCCACTTAAAAATTAGCCTGCTATATTTGGTCAAGCATTGAATTAACTTACCCCTAATGCCTTGGCAGGGCCAGACCAAATGATTTCAAGGGCCTTATATGAGGGCCAGATATTCCCCACCCCTGAAGAGATGTGAAGCTGCCTTGATCAGGGCAGTGCTCCCTCCAGCAACACCTAGTCCCTGAAGAGCACACAGAATTGGTCTTGTCCTGGGCCCTAGAGGTGCATGTGGAGGTCCCCGGGCTCTGGCCCATGTGGACCTGACTTTCCTTTCCTTGACCAGCTATTGAACTTATTCCCTCATGGACCTGTTTGCTTTCCCTCATTCCTTCCTTAGCCTTCAGCCTAGGCTTCCTGAGAGCCCATGGTCCGGAGTCCACTAACTTGCGGGGCACAGCTCACAGTCCAGCTCAGCAGCAGCGCCCCCACCCCCCGCCACCATCTACCCACCTAGGCCTGAATGTCCCCCGGCGGCATGGGTAGGCGATGGCTGAGTGGGAGCCAATGGGACAGAAGTATCCCTGGAGTCACAGACTGGGGCCAGTGGCTGTGGAGCCTAGGGGACAATGGCAGGGTCAGACCGAGCTGGCAATGGGAGCCCTACCTGAGCATCTAGGCTCTGAACCTTCCCTGGGTCAGCCCTCAGGTGCTTTATTCTTCGTCTAATTTCTAGGCATGTTGCCGGGGAGGGGCCCTCAGTGGCTGACCATCTGCCATTGCAGTAGAAGGTACAATGTCCAGGAAACCTCTGTGGCCCTCCAGGGACCCTGGCTATTGAGCATAAAGCTCCCTTCTCTAGGATGCGGCACTTGTTCACGCTGGTCGCACTGGGACCACCACCCCTGGGTTCACTTGTGGCCTATAGGTCCCCCCTGCTCAGGCCTCTCTGCTGGGACAGTGGAGATAGCTAAAGCCATCACACCTACAGCATATACCTTGGGGAAACTGAGTGGGGCCACAGCTAACTACATCCCAGGGCCCTAGGGCCACCACCCTGGGCACTGGTATCCTGATGAGTCACGTGCACCCCCTTCCTGGCTGAATCCTGACATGCCTTTCCCTTGTACCTGGCTTGTTTCAGAGTCCCCACCCTCTACTCTGCTCAGTTGTCAAGGGCTACATGTGGATCATGACACTGATCATAACAACCATGCTTCTGGCTTAAGAATTCCTAAGATTACCCTAACCGGTTTGGCTCAGTGGATAGAGTGTCAGCCTGCAGACTGAAGGGTCCCAGATTCGACTCCGGTCAAGGGCATGTACTTTGGTTGCGGGCACATCCCCAGTGGGGAGTGTGCAGGAGGCAGCTGATAGATGTTTCTCTCTCATCGATGTTTCTAACTCTCTATCCCTCTCCCTTCCTCTCTGTAAAAAATCAATAAAATATATTTTAAAAAAACAAAGAACTCCTAAGATACATCCTGAAACTAAATCTAAATAAGTGCATATGGGAACACCAGGGTTCTTGTGTCACCCTCAGGAACCACCTCGTCAGGGTGGTTCCTCCCCTCTCTCTCTGAAAAGGTGGCACTGTTTCTGCAGAGGACCCAGCACCCCATGGGGGCCTTGTGCGCAGCCCCAGTGAGCTCACCTGTGCTGGAGGTTTCACAGTAGAATCCGGCAGGGCTGAGTTCACAGACCCCTTTGCCTCCTGAGGCTAGAATGTTTCGCTCTCACAGGCCCTTGGCTGCGAAGATCCTTCGGGACAGTAGAAGCCACAGGGGCACTGGAAAGATGTGGGGGTGGCTGAGGTCTAGCCAGGAGGACAGTAATAACCTGCTGTGCATGGCCCATCTGGGAAGCTTTTCCCGGCCCCTGTGCAGTGGGGTGGAGACAGTGAGCCCGGCTTTAAATGAGAAGGAACGGAGAAAGGGAGTGTGAAAGTGTCTCACACTGTGCCCAAGCTTGAAGGCACAGTGTGACATGGAGCTCAGGACACAGGACCCTGGAGCCAGACTGGGTGTCCCCTCCTGACTCTCCAGCTCACTACCTATGCAGCTGTGTAGAAGGCCTTTCTGAACTCAAACTTTTGATCTGTAAAAGAGTAGCCCTGCGGTGAGGATAAATGAATTAAAAGGCCTGTCTGGCCCTGGCTGGTTTGGCTCACGGACTGAAGGGTCATGGGTTTGATTCCAGCCCAGGGCACGCACCTCAGTTGCAGGTTTGTCCCGGCCCCTGCGGGAGGCAACCAATCAATGTGTCTCTCTCACAATTATGTTTCACTCTGTTTCTATCCCTCCTCTCCTTCCCTTCCCCCCTGGCCCTGCTGGTGTGGCTCAGTGGTTGAGCGTTGACCCATGAACCAGGAGGTCGTGGTTTGATTCCCCATTAGGGCACATGCCCAGGTTGTGAGCTTGAGCCCCAGTAGGGGCGTACAGGGGACAGCCAATGGATGTTTCTCTCTCATCAATGTTTCTATTTCTCTATCCCTCTCCTTTCCTCACTCTCTCTAAAATAATCAATACAAACATTTTTTTTTAAAGGCTTGTCTAGCACAACCCATGGATCATGCAGAGCCGAAGCAAAGCAGCATTGGTTTAAGAATCTAGAAATACAGGCCATACTGTGATAGTTGAGTCATGGGAGGCTCTGCTACCCTGGCTAGTGACTCACACCCCAGACTTATTCTGGTGTAATACACTGTGCTCCCTGGGGGCCTGGAGACCATTGGGGGAGTTCACACCTTCTTTCTTCTGCTTCCCAGCATCATGCTCTGTCTACTTCCTGCCCAGGTGTATCTTGTTCTAGGTGATGTCTATAGATATGGACTAGACAACTAAAGCTGGCAAATGCACATCACACTCCCTCCCCTTCCTCACTCTGCACGGTCACTGCTGTGTTTACCCTCTTATCCTTGGGCTCTTTCCTGACAGGGTCCCCTGCAGTCCTGCTCCGGAAGCTCTAGACCAGCGGTTCTCAACTTGTGGGTCGCGACCCCTTTGGGGATCGAATGACTCTTTCACAGGGGTCACCTAAGACCATCGAAAAACACATATATAATTACATATTGTTTTTGTGATTAATCACTATGCTTTAATTATGTTCAATTTGTAACAATGAAATTGGGGGTCACCACAACCTGAGGAACTGTATTAAAGGGTCGCAGCATTAGGAAGGTTGAGAACCACTGCTCTAGACAGAGCCCCTGCTTCCTGAACAAGGCTGGGTACCTTTGAAGGCTGCAGCAAGTGCTCCAAGAGCTTCCACCCCCCTTCCTAGGCCAGCAGAATGCCCCTCACCCCCAATCTGCTGGAAATCAGAGTGTGTCTGGCTGGAGCCTTCAGGTCTGTCTTTTCATCCTCTTTCCCGCTGTGAACTCCTGGGGTTGGGGCCAGGTCATTTTTGTTGATCCCCACATGCCCATGCCTCAAGCAGTGTCCTCTATATGCGAGGGGACCTAGGATGTCCACCTGCAAAACAAACAAATCAGTTAAGGATCTTGCCAAATCCCAGAGAGGGCTATTGTCACCTGAGTCTGAGCAGAACTGTCCTGTGGGACAGGGCCAGCAATCCTCAGCACTGTGTGCACCAGGCCTCTCTCAGAAGGTGCCCCTGGGACATGGGTGCAGCTTGGGGGTCTGGGTACCCAAAGGGCAGTAGTAGCCAGCAGGACAGTCCACTGGCCAAATCGACCTGGCTCCTGGTCCCTGGATCCCGAAGGGACAGAACCTGTGGACATAGCCAGTGGTGGTCAGGAATGAAAGAGTCACTGCCTCTACATCCCCAGGCTTTCCAGAAAGAGGCTCCACCAGACAAAGGAAGCTCCTGGGACATGGAGGATTTGAGCAGAAGCAACACCCTCACAGGACCATCTGAGGTGAGAGGAAATAGGTGCCAAGGTGGAGAGCAGCTTCCTGTCTCACTGAGTCTTGGGAATGATGCCCGCGGCCTCCCAACACCCCTGTGTTGGCATGAGAATGTTTGTTACACTGGACTCCGCAGGGCAGTGGGGGCCTTTAGTGCTATAGTCATTGATCCCTGCAACATGTCTGAACCCCTCCAGCTTCAGTGGGGGGAAAACAAGAAAAGTCAGAAGTGTGGTACATCTACACAATGGAATACTACACTGCTGTAAAAAAGAAGGAATTCTTACCATTTGCAACAGCATGGATGGAACTGGAGAGCATTATGCTAAGTGAAATAAGCCAGTCAATGAAAGAAATATACCACATGATCTCACTCATTTATGGATAATAAAGACCATTATAAACTGATGAACAAAAATAGATACAGAGGCAGAGCAACATCGAACAGACTGTCAAACTACAGCGGGAAGGTCAGGGAGGGTTGGTGGGGTGGGTAAGAGATCAACCGAAGGACTTGTACGCATGCATATAAGCATAACCAATGGACACAAGACACTGGGGGGTAGAGGAGGCCAGGGGAAGGTCAAGGGGAGAAAAAAAAGAGACATATGTAATACTCTTTGTAATACTTTAAGCAATAAAACAAAATAAAAAATAATAAATAAAAGTCAGATGTCACCCAGATATAGGAAGCACTCAGTCCCAGTGACAGCTCCTCACTTTCCAGCTGGGCATGTCTTGCAGAGAATCTGTGCAGGTTCATCCTGATACTGCCCCAGAGGGCAGAGCTGGGGTTCCAGGCTGCCCTGGGGACAGGAGTGCCCAGTCGGGCACAGAGTGCCTGGAAAAGCCAAGGACACAGTTGTTTCCTCCTGGGAGACTCTCCATCTCCTCTCAGCCAGAGCCCGGATGACCCCTTCTCTCTCCCTCCGGTTAGTGTGGTTCATGGTGCCTGTGGTGGATCACACTCCTAGGTCATTGCGTTCTCAGTTTATAGTTGAGAAATGAGGCCCCAGAAGACAGAATCATGCTGGTTCTGCTCAGGGGAACTCAAATGCACCTTTGTCCTTGGAGTCTGATCTTTGGTGTTCTGACTCACCCTTCATCCCTGGGCCCAGGTCTCACAGGAAGGGTGAGGACCCTTCCTGTGCCCTCAGAGTGTGTGGCCTGAGAATACATTTATTCCCTCCCCCAAAGATTGGTTTTTCCATCTTTGTCTGGCTTTTAAAATATTTCTTTTTCTTCCCTTCCTCTCACCTTGACCCAAGCATGTCTGTCTCCCTTTCTGAACTCTTGGCCCCAGAGGCACCTGCCTTGCTAACACGTGGTATTTCTGTCCTTCCCACAGACAGTCCAGGTTACAAGGGGCACGTTTCCCTCCAGTCCAGCCCACTGGTAGTCCCACAGGAGGGCCCCCCTATGTGGACTGTGTCCTGAGACCGAGGCCCTGAGGCAGAACCAGCCTCCTTCACATACAGCCTCCAGAGTGCTCAGGCCGGCCCAGAAGCAGAACCAGCCAGCCAGGCAGGGCTGGCAGTCATCCAGCAATATGGCTCCAGGGATGGGCAGGAGAGAGCCTGCAGGTCCACACACAGTGGCCACCTCCAGAAGGCCTCCCAGATGTAGACCCATGGTACCCCATCTCGGATGGCAAAGCTGTGATCCTGCTCTGCCCACTCAGCCCCACACATCAGTGACTCTAAGGTTCCCTGGCCTCCTAGGCCATCCTGTCACCTGATGTGCTGGAGCCTGGACTCAGCTGACAGCTGAGGTACATGTCATTCCCCTTCTCCTCTGCCAGCATCACTCACTCCCCGCTGTGCCTCTGCCGTCTGTCCTCCCCCCCGCCCCACCGACACACACACACACACACACACACACACACACACACACACACACTGTTACCACCCCCAGCCTCACACTAAAAGGGTGCAGGGTGGACGCTGGGCGTTTATTCTGTGTCCCCCTAGGACTCTCAAGTCTGGGCTTCTACTTCCCCTCTCAGGAGCCCAGAACAGACTCTGCACTGCTGGTGTTCACCAGTCGGTGACTCACCCGGGGGGCACGGAGTAGGCCTGGGGCTGGCCTGGGGACAGAAGTGGCCTGGAGGGCAGAGGTCTCCTGTGATCCCATCCATGGGATTTGAGACACACGATCCCCAAGTACAGTGGAACCCTGCACTGCAGGGCCCAGACACTGCTGCCAACTCAGGCAGTAGACAGTAGGAGCCTGCAGGGGAGAGGAAAAAACACTGTCTCTAGGGATTTTCAGGGGGGTGCAGGGATGGTGGCACCTCCCCCACCAGCAAATGTGGGCTAATCTGATTTGCACTGTGGGCTATGGCTAAACCACCCCCATCTGAGCCAGGCCAGAGTCCTGCCCTTGCTGGCCAGGGAGGGTAGGGCCTAATGTGGCTGGGCAGGGGTGTGTCCCTGCCCCCTTACCTGGCTCGCAGCGGGTGCAGTCTGACTGCTGGACACACCCTCTCTGTGGCTTGTAGGTGCCTCTGGGACAAGGGAACTGAGAAGCAAAGGAGGTGGAGGTAGGGCAGTAGTGGCCACCACAGAGGAGGTGTTCGCTGGGCAGAAGAAGCTGCAGGGAGATGCGTAGAGAGGAGAGGACTCAGAGGAGTGGGGAGGAAATGGGTGCTAGGCTCACCCTTCATCTCTGGCCTCAGGATTAGTTCAGGCTGGAGACACAGCTCTGCTGCAGCTCAAGCACTAGTGAAGGGTGTGTTAAGGCTAAAAGACTTAAATGGTAGCAAAAGAGATCCAGGTTTGAAATTGGGTGTGACTCAGTGACATCCAACACAGAGGTTGAGAGACATAAAGAAGGACAGCTGGGGGAAGTTGTAGAAATTCTTCTGTGTCTTCTCAAAATCACAGAAAACTCAGGTGGAAAGGAGTCTTAGTGAGCATCACCTGCAATAGCAGAAAAGCAAATGTGTGCCCAGTTGGACATGTGGTCCCAAAGGGCTCACAGCACTCACCCCTCAGGAAAAGCCTCACAGTGGCCTTGGACAGCCAGGTTGTTATGGGTGCCTGCTGGGCAGGGCCTGGGGGTAACAGTGCCGGGGGGGGGGCAAAAAGTGTCCTGAAAAGGAAGAAGACCAGACAGATCAAGGCCACAAGATGCTCTACTTCCTGGCACTCTGAGTGGCCTCATGCTCAACCCAGTTCCTGCAGGGCCCAGGGGACCTCTGGAAACCTCCTATGGCCCTTGTCCAGGTGGCAGCCCTGGAGCTTGCTCATGCCCACCTCTTCAGGCTCCTCCTCAGATCAGCCCCCTGGGGTACCTGAAGGGCATGGGCCACCGGTCTGGTCTCCCCGTGAGCCACCAGGGACACGGGCCCCACGGAGGCAGAAGAAGCCTGGGCTGCAGAGCCCAGAAGGGCTGGTGAGGCCAGGGAGTGGCAGTAGTGGCCTGGCAGGCATGGTGAGCCGGCAGTCTGTAGGAGAATCCCCATTAAGGTGCTGGCCCCCAGCTCCCTCTAGGACAGGGATGCAGGGGCCACACAAGATGAACTAAAAGGACCCCGGGCCAGAGAAAATCTCACCCTAGCTCCTGCCCCTCCATCTACAACACCTCTGACAGGCCTCACTGAACCCTGCTTGCTCATTCTTCAGGGAGGGGGCACACACACTGCAACAGCGAATGGGCTCCTGGTAACCAGGATTTGACCCTCCAAACACTCCGAAACACATTGTTCGTCTTGCCTTCTTTTTTCTCTTTGCTTCCATGTCCGTCTGTAGTTTAACTGGTAACACTAGGGGATGCCTGTTACCCTGATCTGCCTCCAGGCAAGGGTGTGGAGGACAGAGCACCCCAGTTTGGGGTTCCTGTGGTCCTCCACAAGCCAGGAGTTTGGGGACTATTTCTAGTAGGAGGGGCATTCAGAAGTGCAGTGCAAGCCATCATTTGGAGGAGCTTTGAACAGAACCAGATATTAAAGCTGCTTTTGGAACCTGGTGATTTCAATTGGATTTTGTGCATCCCATGGTGGACTTTATAAATTATAGATGAATGTAAGTCACAGAAAATGAGGGGAATGAGTGTCTCGTTACTTCTACTGCTCAGAATCCTCCTTTGCTTTCATCTCTCCCAGATAGCAGCACCGGGCACTGCAAAGCTGACTCCTAGCTCACTCTGCCCCACCCACACCCGCACCCTCCCTGTGCTCCCCACAGTCCCCAAGTGCACCCACTGCAAGGGGTTTGCTGCTCCCTCCAAGGCTCCAAATTTAGCTTGCACTAGTTATGCGAGTGTTCAGTAACATGTTCTGGGAGCCTGCTATGTGCCAGGCACCATTCTGACTTTAGAGAAGGGAGCAAAAAGACAAACTGCCTAGTTTTATGTGTTAGTGGGGAATACAGAAAATACGTAAGGCCAAGATGTAAAGCACTTTGTTAAGCTGGGGCTAGGGAAGGCCTCCCTATGAAAGTAACTTTGAGTCAAGACCTGAAGGTACCCTGTTCTCCAATCCCCATGGCAACCTTTGGCTTTGGGGGTTAGATCTAAATAGGGCCCTCCCCACACCCAGCCTTCTCCCTGGGCTGGAGTCTCCCTACCTCTGAGCCAAGCTTAATGTGTGTGCTGAAGGTGCCAGGTGGGCAGGGCTGGGGCATGGCTGAGCCCCTGGGGCAGTAGTGGCCCTGAGGACATGGGCCAGCTGCCTCTGGAACCAAGAGACAAACTACCCCTGCCTTTGGGAAGCCCAGGGTGAGGAGTGGGTGCTCGAGCAATCCCTTCTGTGCCCCTGGTACAAGCTCTGGGCACAGGGGAATTGGGCAGCTAGCTCCGGAGGCACACCTGTGAGGTGTCCCTCTTGAGGCCACACCTTCTGCACCTACCCTCCACTGCAGCCTATGTTGCTGTCACCGAAGGGAAGAAGTCAGAGGGAGCTTCTCCTGACCTGGGCAGTGGCACCTGGAAGGAGTACCTGAGGAAGGCAAGGCTCCCATGGAAGGCGCAAACCCTGCCATCTAGGGGCAAGGGCTTGACCAGCGACCCCCCACTTCAGCTCTTGCCTCAGAGGCCTTTGGAGACCTCCCTGTGCTGTCTCAAGGACTAACGTTCTTCTGGTTTCTGGAGCTGCCTCGCTGTGTCTTCTCTTCTGCCCCCCGCCCCCTCCCCCCCCCCCCCCCCGCCACACACACACACACATGGGCCCTGCCCCAAGTGGCTGGCCAACGGTGCTGTTTGTTCACCGAGGATGGGAGCTGGCTGGTTCTGGGCTATTGCTGAGCATATGCAACTGTTGGAGCTGGCGGTGAGGATCTGAGCACCCAGCCTGTCTACTGACTATGTGTCTTTAGGCAAAGTGGACCCTCTTCCCGAGCCTCAGTTTCCCCTTCTGCCAGAGACAGGGGTTGGACTTGATCATTGGATTTTGTCCTTTGGTTTCTGGATTTCAAAGAGGACTTGACCCTCAGAAGATGAAAACCCTTGAATGATCCCTCAGCTACGCCTGAAAATCACTTGGAGAGGTTAATATGTTGACCAAACCTGGGCTGGTTCCTACCCCAAATATTTTGATTTCATCGACTGGCTCTTCCCAGACCCCAGCATCAGTATGTACTAGGCAACTCGAATGTGTGGTCTGGCCAAGGAGCACTTTACCATGACCCTTACCATGAGCTTCCTTGGGTCTGGCCTGGAATTTGCCCTCAGCCTGGGCAAATTCCAGGGCTCCTGGAGGTCCCACCCAGGATGGACAATGGGTGGAGTAGACAGAAGCCACTGCAATGTTAACTGCTGGGCCAAGGTGTTCTGACTGCCAAGTCCAAGAGCCCGAGAGCACGGTGACCCAGAACAGGTGCCCTAGGTGTCCCTGAGAAAACAGATTCATCTATCTCTCTGGTTGACCAGTGAGTGGCTAGACTAGAGGGTCCTGACTGTTCTCCACCTCCCAGTCATGGGCTCAGGAAATGGGGCCAGGATTCAGTATCCAGCAGGAGGGTACCAGTACCTTCAGTGCCATCCTCTAGAACAGAAAAAACCCTCCCAGCACTGTCTGCCTGCCTCTGTAGCATTGGCCCAAGGGCAGAGCTTGCCCCCATAACAGGCTTGACATCCAGTCAGGCTGCTCAGGCCAGGCACCTGGCCATAGGTGCCTGGGGGGCAGGGCTTCACAGAACCTGTGAAGGGGTGGGCAAGGCTAATATTAGAACCTAAGAGACAGGGAAGGTGGGGGCAGAAGGAGGCCAGAGAAGGTGCTGTGTGGTGGGCTAGGGTCTGGCGTGGGGGCCTGGCCTCTTTATTGCAGGGGCTCCTGCCCAGGGAATGTAAACAGGGTTACTGACTGCAAATACAGGCCAGGCCTTTGTCTGAGGAAATGGGGGAGATCCACAGGTTTGTGACATTTTCTTGCGTGGGTGCAGGAAGTGTAGGAGCCAGGAGGACATGGAGGGAGGTCAGCCAATCCCAGACGATAGAAGTGCCCAGGGGGGCAGGATCTCCCAAAGAGCCACTCCATGGGGGTGGCAGGGACAGTCCCCCCAGTGCAGGAAACACTGGAAAAATGTGGGTCAAACACAAGGGCCTCAGCTGCAAAGTGTTGATGAGGGGCACGCAGCTGTGGACAGTGGACGGACTCAAAGCTTAGGCCAGGGACCCTTCCTAGCCTCTCACTCCTGATTCCTCCCACCTCAGAGTCTCCCACCCTCCAGCCTCGTCCCCAGGATGGTCAGCCTAGTCCTGCTCAGGGGTAGCATGGGAGGAGATAATGTTGTCAGGTCTGGACACTGATGTCCTTCCAGTGACTTTGTCTGCAAAGCAGTTAAGTCCTGGCATCCTGCACTCAGCATGGCCTGACCCTGCATGTCTGCCAGTGGCCTGAAGGTCAGTGGGGGGGGGCTCCACCATGACAGGCAGGGCTCTGTCCCTCCCACCCCTCCTCTACCCCCACCCCTCGTTGCTGTCTGGTTCCAGACCCTGGAATGGATCCAGCGCCTCACTCTGTGGTCACTGTTCCCTGTCCATCAGAAGAAACAAACTCTTTGCCTACCAGGATGGCAGGGTGCTGGCCAGATTGGCGGGTAGCTACCAGAGCAGAGCCACCTTCCAAGCAATATTGACATCCTTCTGGGGTTCTGTTCCCTTCCCCAGACCAGGTGCCAGGTGGGCATAGGCTGGGACCAGAGCTCCTACAGAAGTGAGACATCCAGGCCAAACCCACGATTCCTGACTTTCTGGGATAGGGACACTGTTTCTGACATAAGGGCCTTATGTCAGAAGGCTGTGAAAACCCTCCCCTGGATTTTCTGACTCAGAGGCCAAGCCCATGCTGCTCTTCTCTCATCTCGACCAATCATTCAGGTCTGTATACTTTCTCCCTGAAGCAGCTCTTCCTCAGCCTGGACTGGGACCCACCAGTCAAGCCTACCAGCTGCCTATGGCCTTGCCTGCCCTCCAAGACATACCTGTTGGTGCCTTGAGTCCTGCAAGTGCACAGAATTTTCCATCAGGGCACAGCTGGCATTCAGTGATGCTCCTCAGTTCCTTCCGAGGACCATAACTGGACATTGGGCAGCTGTGCTGTGTGGCCATGGCTGTGCCCAGGGGGCAGTAATAGCCTTGAGGGCAAGGGTTCAGGCTGAAGTCTTGGATAGCCCTCGCATTGGCATCACAGTAACAACATGCCCAAGAGTGAGAAATGCCACAAGGACCCTCAATGGCCATCCCAGGGGGCCCAGTGCCCAGAGAGCTGTGTTCCTTTGCCCACACCCCCATATCTTCCCTGCCTCTCACCTGCTTGGCACTGTCTGCTGGGGGCCTGGAGACCAGTCTCCTTGCAGGAGAAGCCATGTGGGCAGGCCTGGCATGCAGAGGGCACAGTCTGCTTTGGGAGGCTGGAGAAGGTGCCAGTGGGACACAGAATGGGCCAGTGTGACGCTGAGGCTGAGGACACAGGGAGGCCACAGGTCTGGGGAGTGGGCTCTTCGTGGGCAGCAGGTTTGGACCCAGCCTCAGAGATGGATGGGGCCATAATGGCTCTGCCTCTAGGGCCCACCTCTGCTCAACCTCCCTGAGGCCCACCTCTTCAAAACATGCAACAGGTGAAGAGACCCCAGACCAGCCTTCCCTGTAACTGGAGGGGCTCATCAGGGCTCTTAACACCGAGAGCTAATGAATCCCCAGTGCGACAAGGTCACTGCCATCGTCTCTCAGCTGTCTACACCAAACAACTCAAACCACAGCAAGCACCCAGTGCATTTTGGTCCTGGCCCTAATGCAGCACCTCTCAGCCTGGCACCTGTGGCACCTCCTTCCCCTCTGGCTTCCTCCCAGTCACCCCAGGGTCTAGATGCAAACCTAGAGGAATAGGGCTGTTCCTGGACCAGGATGGGTGGGCAAGGCAGACTGGGGGTGGAGCCTGAGGAGACTTATGGCAGAAGATTCCTGGGGGTCAGGAGGCCCCTGTCAGCCTGTCCTCTGGAGTTGGGGATGTTGCTCTTTCTGCACAGAAGTAGCCGGCCTGACAGGGCCCACTGGGTGTGGAGAGGCCTGAAGAGGATAGCAGAGCCAGATTGGGGTTGATCTGGGGCAGGGTAAGTTCATTTTGAGGAGAGTTGGTCCTTCGGGCAGGTGGGGTCACATAGTGCCAGATCTCTGAGGATGCCAGGCCTCAGGTGGACTGTGCCTCTCCTCCTCCCAACCTGTGACATATGAGAGGACCACTCCCATCTCAGAGCTAGTCAGCAGGTGGCAGAGCTGAGATCTGAGCACAAGTTCAGCTGATTGGCCGGGGTCTGACCTCACTGCACTCTGCAGTCAGAAAGGGGGTCTAGAGTGTCTCAGGGACAGGAAGAGTCTAGTTCATGTCTGGGTGGGTCACAGGGAGCGTCCGGTCACATCAGTGCTCAGGTCACTTAGACATGGGGGCAGTGAGAGAGGATGGGCTAAGAGTCACTGAGCCCTTCCCTCCTTAGAGAGATCTTTCTTGCTCCCTGAGTTAATCTGTGGTGACTCACCTGTGCTTCCATTCAACCATGAAGGCAACAGTGGCTGTTTACATAGCACAGCCCTGCCAGCTGCCAGTCAGTGAGCAAGCACCCTCCCCCGCTTCAAGCCAGGTACAGACATCAATTCTCACTTTACAGAGGAAATGGTGGCTGTAAGCCTGCAGTCACTCAGCTTGTGAGGGCAGGATGGGGCTCATACCAGTTCTCTCACTGAGGTTCACAGTACAGTGGCTAGAGAGGGCTTAGAGTCCTTACCAGAGGTGGCACAGAAAAGGCCTGGTGGGCAGGGTGTGGGCTCTGGGCTACCTTCCAGGCAGGAGGAGCCAGCTGGGCACTTCCCTCTTATGGCCATAGCTGGACACAGGTGCTGGTGTAGTTGTCCAGGTCAAAGGGGCAGGGAGTCCATGCTGCTGACATGCAGAACCAGCCTGGGGTGGACACCAGCAAGGAGGGCTGGCTGGGATGGCTGGCTAGGTGATGGGGAAAGAGCAGGCAGTGATGCCTGGGTCAAAGGCAGAGGTCAGCCAGGACTCAGGCCCATTTCTCCCAGGAGACAGTCCAGGTCACCCATGTTTGGGGGCAGGGGTGGGTGACGGCATCTTAATGCGCTTTGGGAAATGCACCTGCAGCACAGGGCACACAGGCCTGAGTCAGATTCTCCTGCTGCAGTAGTGGCCTGGGGAGCAGGGCAGGCTGCCATCCAGACTCTGGGTCAGTGGGTCTGGGTTGTAGTAGCCCCGAGGGCCGGGAACTGGGTGGTGTACTTGGCGCCTGAGAAACAAAGTCCAAAGATGGGCACTCAGCCTGTTGTAGTCCAGCTGGGCCCAAATCTGGGGCAGGACACAGCCCAGCTGGTCACTCTGGCGCCCTCTGGCAGGGCCTGTGCTGGCAAACTCCTGACCTCAGCCACAAGAACTACCACCTCACCAATGGCTTACACAGGACTTCCCAGCCTGAATGGCCCTGGGCCTGGTGTCCATAAAGCCACAGAATAGGCAAAACTCACCTTCCTGGTGGTCAACTTTACTGAAAGGCATCAAGCCCCAAATGTGCAATGTAATTTAAAATCTTTACTTTTCAGCCAATGTGAATATGCTAGAATAGCAAGGGAAATTCTCATAAATTTTGAAGATAAAAGAAGAATTGTATGAAATTTGGTGCTCACAACAGGCTGTTTGGGCTTGGCCCCGGTGAAGGTCACTTACCATGGAATGAGTGGTGGGAAAGTCTCAGAAGGACACCATGTGCTTCACAGTTGTCATGACAGTTTGTAAAGCAGCCCTGCCACTGAATGAGCAAGCACCAAGCCCCCAGCTGAGCCTGGAGTACCCATGCCACCCCCCATTGCCAGCCTCAGCTCTGGGAGCTGCAGCCCAGGCACTCACCTCTGGGCCAATAGAAGCCAGAGGGGTGCCCACTGTAGGTGGTGACAGTTTCAGGGCAGTAGTAGCCAGCAGGGCAGGTGAAACAGGAGGCTTGGCCAGTCCGGTTACTGTAGGAGCCAGCAGGGCAAGGCTGGGGAAGGCTGGTGCCCCTGGGGCAGAAGTGACCTTAGGGGCAGGGCCCCCCCACCTCCCCTGCTCCAAGTGGTCTGAGGAGAGAAAGGAAGCTGAGGGGTGCAGGTCCTGTCACAGCAGTGCATGCTGGAATCTGGGGAGACTTGTGTGGTGCCACAAAGACCAAATGTGGATTTCAGTTTGGGTCAGGGATCCGAGGGTTTTAGAAATTATGCCAATAACTAACGTTTGTATAGCAGCATCCAGATTTAAAAAACAACAAAAAAAAAACACTTTGCTTTACACATGTGTTATTTTATTCAAACCTCAGAAATAATGATCCAGTGTTACTGGGGATGACATCCTGAAACAGTACCTGACATGCCTATCCAGCATCTCTCTGTGCTTTTCCTGATTCAAAGCCTGGTTATCTGACATTTCCTCATTGCTTGTTCAAGGATATAACTCTTGTTCAAGGATAAAACAGATTTAGATGCATTGCTTTCATGTGTGGCTGTATTGAACCAAGACAGGCTAGTTCTGCTTTTGGTGGCTTGATCTGACTGAGTAGCCCCTCTGTCCCCTCCTTCTTCTCATCCTGCTCTGGGGATGTGGCTCTCCACGAACCGCCCTGGAATTTAGTCTTTCATTTGAGAACTGGACTGTTGTCTCGGATGTCTTCTGGACAAATGAAAGTATTTGAGAAGAGGAGTTTTAACACTAGAAAGACTGAAATTTAGTATATTACCTATATTGCCCAAAAGCAGTCAAAATGACTGCATTGTGAAAGAATAACTAATGTGTAAAGAAATTTGTTTAAAATTAATTTTTAATATTTTGTATAGTATTTACAGTTATATAACAAGATATTAGTAAATATTAACAAAAAAAATGTACCTCACTTGGAAAAAAAATAATTTATGCATTATTATTTGTACATTTCATGCAAATGAAAGTGGAAATCTTTTTATGTGTACATCTTCCGCAAACATACTTTTGACATTTTTCACATATATTATTTGTTTTGTTGTTGTGGCAAAGTCGTACTTGACAAATTTTGCGTTTCTTAGAATGGGTTGCATTTGATGATGTTGCAGTTGATCTTTGTGGGTCTTCATGTTCTGATGAATTTTTCTGTCTTGCAGCTCTGTATTCGGTGGAAAGCTGTTCTGCTAACTGAAACAAGAACTCTTTTCGTTGTATTTGTATTCCTGTCGTTTCTTTGTAAATGATCCAAGCATTTATAGCAGCCAAATCTAAAATATTGGAAAATATTTGGAGGGGCCATCTACGAGAACTAGCTTTTACTGTGTATTTTCTGGCCATTTGATCCGCCATATCAACTCCAAATTTTGTGCTGTTATAAAATTGAATAGATTCCGGTAACATTTTTTATTACTCTTATCAATTTTCACAAATTTATGCCTAGAACTTAGAACAGCTACTCTTCTATTTGGTTTGCTTTTATATATTGTAAGAACACAATTCTCTGATTTATATAGCAGAGTGGAAAAACGATGCATGTTATCCTTCGTTTGTTTGGCTGCTTTGGGTAGTTCTCTTTTGTTTCCTCTAATAGTTCCAACTAGAGTTGTTTGTTTGGCCAATAATTTTGTCGTGAGTGATATGCTAGTGAAAAAGTTATCGGTCGTGACATTTTTTCCACAGCCTGTATATGGCTCGACAAGTTTCAGAACAACGTGTTCACTGAGAAGCATTGACGATGGTTGCTGTTCATCTTTCCCCAAATAAGGAAAACCATTCAAAATATATTTGCTACTAACATCTGATGCAAGCCAGAATTTGATGCCAAATTTGTTGGGTTTATTAGGCATATACTGTGTAAACCTGCACCTGGCTTTTGACGGAAATAATTGCTCGTCAACTGTTATATTTTGCCCTGGTTGATAGCAAGCTTGACTCTTTTCAATGAACTTGTCCCATACTTCCGAAACCAAGGCAAACTTATTTGTTTGTAGGTGCCTACTTCTTTCGGTTCTTCTGTCAAAACGAATAAATCGTAGGATTTGCTTGAACTTTTCTCTGGCCATAGTTTTCCTGAAGAATTCGGGACCCCACTTTGCTGACCATAAATAACTGAGTTTTAAATTTTTTGCCTCGTAGGCTCCACGAGCATATGAAATCCCAATACATGCACGTATTTCCGGTAATGTTGTTGTCCAATCGTTACTCAAAACTCGGCGGCCTCCTTCTTCTGTGCACTTCTTTATATGTTTGATAATATAGTTATCTATTATCAGCGAGAATGCACTGATAAGATTATCTGCCATAATGTTCCTTTTTGCGTAGCCTGTTGGCCCTTTCACACCCTTGAAAATACAAGTACATGGTAACCTTCCAGGAATACCACCTTCATCAAATTTTGACCACACAGTACCATCGGCAGCTGTTTCGGTCTCCTGAACGGTGTGTTCAGTTTCTTCATCAGAGTCTGAACTACTTAGCACCCTACACCTTTTCCTGGGCATATTGATGGCACTTTCCTTTTCATCATTGGTGATCGACTCTTCATCGCTATCTTCAGTGTCAGATGTTTCACTTTGAATATAATCCGCTTCATTTTCAGATGATACTTCAGAATTTGCTGCATCTGATTCTATATCAGAGCACTCTTCACTTATGTTCATTAGCTTTTCCAGTAACTCCCTTCTCTTCGACATTTCTTTCATGAATTTAGGGAGCAAAAGAAATACAATAAACAACCTATTAGAACAAGTATCACTGCATAAAGATTCGAATACCAAGTACTAGTTTACCTTATTGAGCAACTGCAACTTATCAAGTATCGACAATTTATCATGTACTTGTATGTTATCATGTGACAGTGCCGGGGTCCAACCCCAGCAGGTCCAGGGGTTCCCAAAGGCGTAGACGGAGTCGGCGAAGAAGGAATGACACGGAGACAGCGTTCAGTTGATCAGCAGCCTAGCCAGGATCTCCAGCCAAGTTCTGGTCTCGATCTCCAGAGAGGTTCTGCTTAGGATCTCCAGCGAGGTTCTGTAGCCATGTTCCCTCGCTAGGTTCTCCAGCCAGGTTCTCCAGCCAGGTTCAGTCACCAGGTTCTAGTCAGGTTCTCTTGCCAATTTCTGTAGTCAGGTTCAGTCCAGGATCTTTTGCCATGTTCTCTCGCTAGGTTCTGTCTCTAGGTTCTGAGGCCAGTTTCTGTCCAGGATCTTTTGCCATGTTCTCTCCAGCGAAGTTCTTCTGTCTCTAGAGAATGTTCTTTGTAGGTTCTGTGCCTAGGTTCTGTCTCTCTTGGTCCTGTCTTCTAAGTCCTGTCTCCTAAGTTCTGTGTTCTAAGTTCTGTCTCTTTCTGTCTTGTTACATCTGTATTTATACCAGTTGATTCAATCCTATCAATCTCTATTACAAAGGTTAGGGCGTTTCTTATCTCCATTCCAGGGAGTAAAGATTATGTAGCTTAAGCATGATTGTTCGTAGTTAAAGTGATTAATTACCCACCTGGCACTTAGTTGAGGGGTTTTATTCCCTCCCTAACTTCAGGGGAAAATCCCTACCTGGGGAAACAACCTTTCTCAGAGAGGAGACCTTGGTTAAAACACATAGTGCCAAGAAGGTGAGCAAACATTTTAAGAACAGTATGCCATATATGCCAGGTCCTTTGAAACAGCAAGGATGGACCGGCTCCTGGCATGACGGTAATCGAAAAAAAATGAAAACTGTTATTACAGAGCCGAACTGGTCATATAAGAAATTTACTCAATTCAATAATAAGAGTCATTTGATTATTTAAAATTTCCCAAGCAGTCAAAATGGCTGCTTTTGGGCAATATAGGTATAACACACATATATATATATATATACCGGAAATGAAGGAGGGGGAGGTAACTACAATTATTAATAAACGCATTTATATGTTGTACAAAAAGTCACAAAATTCTAAGACATTGTGTCCTTATATACATAATTGTTTTTCTAATTGAAATTAAAAAGCAGTCAAAATGACTTCCTTGGGCAATCTAGTGTTAAGGGCCCTGACTGAAGCTGCAGCAGAGCTGCTAGGACAAGGCCAGTGGTCACTAGAGGGAGCCAGGACCCTGACACGTCTCTGCACCTTGCTGGGAGTGTAGAGGGTCTGCCCTGTCAGCCTGGCCATGCACCCTACCTCTCCAGTCCCCTGGAAAATAAGGGCCACACTCAGCTCACCTTTGGGTGGCCTTAGGGTACATTTGGGACCCACGGGCTAGTTTCCAGAAACCATGGTCCTCCCTGCCCACCTCCCTGAAAATCTATCATGTTCCCATCTTTAGGCCAGTGGGGATCTGATTCTGGAGGTTGGGTGGGACTGGGGAGGATTTGGAGCTGCAGGTGTGACAAGAGCCAATGACCACAGTACAGAGGACAGTGAGCCACACTGAGAAGAGCTGTATGAGGATGAGAGGCCAGCTGTCCAGGAATAGCAGTCAGGTTCCTACACACTCTGGCTAAGGACCATCTCCAAAACCCTGTTGCTCACACACTTCCCCTCTGTCCTCAAAGTGCCCCACAGCTGGTAACCTCCCATCATTACAATGTCCACCTACCTCTGACATCTGGCCAGTTCAGGGGCACTTCTGTCCTGAGGCCCATTACCTGTTGGGGTTGGGGAGGTGACTCCTGCCAGACAGAAGTAGCCAGGGGAGCAGGGTCCAGAGGCGGCAGCAAGGCCAGATACACCACAGAAATGGCCAGAGGGGCAGGCCAGGCACTCAGGAGAAACACCCTGGGGAGACAGAGAGAAAGCTGGGGGTAGGTGGGATCAGGAGTCTCTTAGGGTGAAGGGGACATGCTTTCTGGGACTGCCTTTCCTATAAAATTTATACTTTAAATAAATATGTGAAAAATGGAAATATCTATTTATATAAAAACCCTGGGTGTAACACTCATCACGACCAACCAAGGCTCGACCAACCAGAAGGAAGTCAGTCCTGCAGGTGTCGCCTTGGCAATGACTGTGCCCTCCCCAAGCTGTTTCCAGCGAGGGCAAGGTTTGAAGCAGGAACACGCCCTCAGAGCGTAGAGGCACTGAGTCCTGGGTCACTGCGGCAACAGCTGCGCCCTCCCCAAGCTGTTTCCCCGAGAGGCCTAAGGGAAGAACCCACCCTCGGAGCTCCAGGAGTGCCCAGCAGCAGTCAGTCCTGGGTTGCCACAGTGTGATAGAACTCTGGGTCTGGCCCAACAGGGGGCATGGCTGGCCTTCAAACCAGACCCTGACAGGAGGGAGGAGGGAGCCCCATTCCTCACAGAATCTGCTATTGGATAGCTTGCTGTCAGTGGCCTGCCAGTCAGGTATCCCATTCACCTGTAACCCGGACCCTGACAGGAGGGAGGAGGGAGCCCCATTGCTCACGGAATCGACAGGTGGCCAGTTTGCTGTCAGGGGCCTGCCAGCTAGGAATCCTATTCACCTGCATATCTGTATAAAGTTTTAATACATTATATTAGAGGTCGTGGTGGTACTGTTTTACCCACAGTGTCTACAGGAATTGCTGCAAATTTACTTCTCGGTGGAAGCACCTTTCATTCCCAATATAAATTACCAATTCCATTAAGTGAAACTTCAATTTCTAGACTTGATATAAACAGTGAAATTGCTAAAACTATTAAAAAGGCCCAACTTCTCATTATTGATGAATGCACCATGACATCCAGTCATGCTATAAAACGCCATAGACAGATTACTAAGAGAACTTCTGAATTTGAATGTTGTATTTGGTGGGAAAGTTCTCTTTCTTGCAGGGGATTTTCGACAGTGTCTCAGTATTGTACCGCATGCTATGCGACCGGCCATAGTACAAATGAGTTTAAAGTACTACAATGTTTGGGGATGTTTCAGAAAGTTGTCTCTTACAACAAATATGAGATCAGAGGATTCTGCTTATAGTGGATGGTTAGTAAAACTTGGAGATGGCAAACTTGATAGCAGTTTTCATTTAGGAATGGTTATTATTGAAATCCCCTGTGAAAAGATTTGTAATGGAACTATTATTGAAGCTACCTTTGGAAATACTATATCTATAGATAATATTAAAATATATCTAAACATGCAATTCTTTGTCCAAAAAAGAGCACGTTCAAAAATTAAATGAAAAAATTTTGGATATACTCGATGGAGATTTTCACACATATTTGAGTGATGATTCCATTGATTCCACATATGATGCTGAAAAGGAAAAATTTCCCATCGAATTTCTTAATAGTATTACTCCTTCGGGAATGCCATGTCATAAATTAAAATTGAAAGTGGGTGCGATCATCATACTATTGAGAAATCTTAATAGTAAATGGGGTCTTTGTAATGGTACTAGACTTATTATCAAAAGATTATGACCTAACATTGAAGCTGAAGTATTAACAGGATGTGCAGAGGGAGAGGTTGTTCTGATTCCAAGAATTAATTTGTCCCCATCTGACACTGATCTGCCATTTAAATTAATTTGATGACAGTTCCCCGTGATGCCAGCATTTGTGATGACTATTAATAAATCACAAGGACAAACTCTAGACAGAGTAGGCATATTCCTACCTGACCCAGTTTTTGCACATGGTCAGTTATATGTTGCTTTCTCTCGAGTTCGAAGAGCATATGACGTTAAAGTTCTAAATACTTCATCACAAGAGAAATTACTCAAGCACTCTGAAAGTGTTTTCACTCTTAATGTGGTGTACAAGGAGATATTAGAATAAGTTTAATCACTTTATCTGTCATTGTTTACATCACTGTTGTTTTTATATCATGTTTTTGTTGTTTTTATATCATGTCTCTGTTGTTGTTATATCCTTTTGTTATTGTTTATTAATAAATTTATATATTATTTTTATATACATTTTACTAATTTCCTTTCATCTCTCACACTTCTATTTAGAGAAAGGGCAAATAGCAATATTAAAATACTCGAAGCCTGTTGCATGAAGATTCACGCAATAAGCCTTCCTTCCCCTGGCTGCTGGCACCCGTTTTCCTCTGGCACCCGGGACCCAGGCTTTTGGTCCGGCAGCAGCGGAGAAGCCAAGCCTCTTCAGTCTTCAGTCTTCAGTCTTCACTCTGGCCTGAACCTTCAGTCTTTGCCCTGTGCCTGTGTATGCAAATTAACTGCCATCTTTGTTGTGTTGATTTGCATAATTGTTCTGATTGGCTGGTGGCGTAGTGGAGTGACAACAATTTGCATATTTCTCTTTTATTAGTGTAGATTTCCTCTAATTAATTCCCTTTTAATGTGCACGAATTTCATGCACCGGGCCACTAGTGTGTGTGTGTGTGTGTGTGTGTATCTTTCACCTGATACAGCTAACTGCCAGTGCTTGTTTCACATGAGGCCAAGAGGCAGACAAATCACCAAGAAAATCGACAGCTATTAGGGCCTACTGGACCACCCAGGTTTTCATGTGATTCCAGGGCCAGAAAGAAGGTACAGAACGAGGGGATCATAGACAATGTGTGGGTCCTGAGAACCTGGATAGGGGAAGGCTATGTGCAGAAGGTGGCCTCACGTGGGTGGTGGAGAGAGTGGGGCCTGCAGATGAGGGAGCATGAGAAACTCAGAAGAGGGAGGCCAGTGGTGTGTTCCTCCTCCTAGCCTTCCTTCAGGGCACTGCCCCACCAGTGATGAAGGCCAAGGACTGGGTGCATACCAGGACATAACATTTACTGACAACTTGCTCTTGATCAAATGATTGATCCTCTCTGAGCACCAGTATCCTTATCTGAAAACTTTTAATTGTATGTGTGCAGAGGTCTAACGGGTAGGGGCAATGGATCCCAGCATAGAGCATGCACCCCGATATCATAATCGCTATTTCACTGATCTTGTTGTTGACTCACCTGTATTGAGGACAGCCAACAGAGGGGCCAGGGTCACCCAGAGCCCAGGGCCATGGATACAGGAGCAGTGAACAGGAAAGGCTGGGCCAGAGAATATGCTGAATCCTTGGCCTGTCCAGGCTGGAGCATGTAATTCACAGTGCTGTAACCGGACACTCTGCAGCTGCCTTGGACCACCCCCACCAAGTTCCCCTGGAAAGCATGGCCTACCTGAAAGTAACAGATGAAGTCAGGTGAGACATGTTCTTTGTCCAACTCTCCTGCATCTCTCTTTCTAGGTGGTAGCGAAAAGAGCCAAATTTTCAGGCTCTGGTGCCCTCATGAGACATACCACCTCTGGGATTCTGGAATGTATTCTTTTTCTGTCTCAGTTTCCCTTTCTGTAAAATGGAGGTAACAATAGTACCTACCCCCCAAGATTGCAGTAGGGCTGAGGAGTCTCAGGGCATCCTCAGAGCAGTGCCTGTACACATGCTCAGCATTATCACTAATTCCTTTCCATTTTCTGAGCATTTGTTGAGCACTCACTGTTCCCCAGCAGCATACAAGGGGCAGAGAAGTGTAAGTCCTGACTCGTCACCAGGGCTTCACTTAAAGGCTATGAGACTAGCTCACAGGAAGCAATCACAATCATCATAAACCAGTTAGCATAATGTGGCCCTACTGTGAGCCAGGTTCACTTTCCTCAGGAACCCTGCCAGTAAGTGGAATATTTATGGCTGCAAGTGGGAACAGTGACTTGCTTGAGGCAGCCCATTCCAGAAGTATGTACTGTGCACAGTGACTTTCTTCCAAGGAGTGTAGTAGGAAAAGAGGTAAAAAGAGTACTTACAGTGGAGAAACCTGACAACAAAAACTTTAGTGGGTGATCAAATTCAATATAAACAATGACAAATTATGTTGGTAGTATGTACTCTTGTAGTAATGCGAAAATGACACTTGTCTCTGTGGTCTTCCTCTCAAAAACCATAACACCAGTCTAATCATGAGAAAAGCATCACATAAATTCTAATAGGATGGTATCCTACAAGATACCTGAGCAGTTTTCCTCAAAATTGTCAAGGTCGCCCTGGCCAGTCTGGCTCAGGGATTACAGCATCAGTCTGCACACTGAAGGGTCACAGGTTTGATTCCCAGTCCTGGGTTGCAGGTTCAATCCCTGGCCTGTCGGGGCACGTGTGGGAGGGGCACGTGTGGGAGGCAATCAACCGATGAGTATCTCTCACATCAATGTTTCTCTCTCTCCCCCTCCCTCTCACTCTCTAAAATATAAAAAATAAAATCACCAAGATCATCAAAAACAAGTAGAGTCTGAGAAAAACTGTCACAGCCAAGAGGAGACTGAGGAGTAATAACTAGCTGTAATCTGGGATCCTAGAACAGAAAGGATATTAGGAAAAAATAAGAAAATCTGGTGAGAGGACCAAGATGGTGGTGTAGGTAAATACCTTTACTCACAGCCTCTCACAATTACATCAAAATTACAACTAAAATATAGAACAACCATTATTCAGACCCTCCTGAAAGCTGGCTGAGTGGAAGTCCTACAACTAGAGAAGAAAAGAAGAAAGCACATTGAAACTGGTAGGAGGGGAAGAGGCGCAGAATGATTTAGTCTGATACCCATGTGTGCCGTTTTTTTAATCAGGAGGGAGATCATCTCTGCAGAGGCCACCTGTGAGGGGCAAGGGGTCCCAAGCGCACACCACATCCCCAGCCCAGGATTCCAGAGCTGGGAAAAGAAATCCCCATAACTACAGGCTGTAAAAACCAGCAGGGGATAGTGGCTGAGTGACACTGATGGAGGCTGCTAGAGACCCCAGAGTTCCTTTTAAAGGGCAAGTACACGAACTTGCTCTGACTTAATCCCTCTGAGCTCCAGCACTTTGGGCGGCTTTGGGGGACCCAGACACATACAGGGAGGAACTGGATTGTCTAGCATAGGAGACAGGAACCAGGGGTGGCTTTCTCCCAGACAGGGGGTGCTCCAAGGGATCACTGTTCCTGTGCTGGGACCTCCTCTGTCACAGGGCTGACTGGCAGCCATATCCAAGTCTCCATCAGTCTTGCTCACATTGTTTGCTCTGCCCTGGTGATTTCTTAAGACCCTGCCCCATCCAATTTGCAGACCCATCCAAACTATTTGCAGCAGCTTTTCCATATGAATGGCTTGTCCTGGCTCAGGCTTCAGACTTTGCGAAAATCTCTCAAACAAGCTGCAGCTGGTGTCAGCATGCCCCAAACCTATCAATAAAAGGCCCAAGACCTGGCACTAGCACCAGCCTGCCTTGCTTCACATCTGGGCCTTGACTGAGAACCTCTAAGCCAGTGGTTCTCAACCTTGGCTGCACATTAGAATCACCTGGGAATCTTTTTAAAATCCTGATTTCTGGGCCTCATCCTCTGGAAATTCTGTTTCTTTGTTACTAATGTTGTGGCCCCACCCCATAACAAAGAAACAGAATTTCCAGAGGATGAGGTCCAGAAATCAGGATTTTAAAAAGATTCCCAGGTGATTCTAATGTGCAGCCAAGGTTGAGAACCACTGTGAGTCTAGTCCCAATACAAATAGCAGCCATCTGCAGATGGCTCTGTAGCTCCTGCTGGGTGGCCCCACGAAGTGGCTGACTTTGCACTTCCCTGGAGGCCCCAGAGCCAGTGCATCCAGTGGACAGCTTCAGACCATACCAGATTACAACTCTACACATCCACAAGCAACACACTCAAGAGACAGACTCAGTGAGCACCAAAGCCCCACTGAAGCAAGTCCTGCTCCAGAGGGGTGTCTCCTGCATAGTAGCTCTTCTGCTGTAGTTGCAGCTGGCCCTCACAGCCAATTGGCCTGGAGGTCAATTCCTCCCAGTGAGGCCAACAGCAATCAAGTCTCAACTACAACAAAACTGTGCTCACAGCCCACACAGGAGCACACCTCGAGGGCCCAGCTCAGGTAATTGGAGAGTCGGAGCCACTGGGCCCTATAGGACACCTACTACACTAAACCACTCTACCAATTCCAGGAGACATAGCAGGTCTACCTAATACATAGAAACAAACACAGGGAAGCAGCCAAAATGTAGAGACAAAGAAACACATCACAAATGAAAGAAATGGAAGCAAGCAAACTACTGGATACAGAGTTCAAAACCATAGTTATAAATAAAAACAAACAAACAAAAACAACAACAACCATGGTTATAAGGTTACTCAAGGATCTTAATGAGAACTTCAAGGGACTCAAAGAGAGCTTCAAGACTTAGTGAGAGTAAAACTTTAGACAAAAAAAAAGACTTAGTGACACTTTTAAGTATCTTAGTGAGAATGTCAAAGACATGAAAAAGAACCAGTCAGAAATTAAGCATACATTAACTGAAATAAAGAAAAATTTACAGAAATTCAACAGTAGGGTAGAGGATTCTGAGAATCAAATCAATGATTTGGAATATGAGGAAGAAATAAACACCCAATCAGAAGAGCAAAAAGAAAAAAGAATTTAAAAAAATATGAAGATAGTGTAAGGAGCCTCTGGGACAACTTCAAGCATACCAACATTCACATTATGGGAGGTGCCGGTCCACAGGCCGATACTCTATCCACCAAGCCAAACCAGTTAGGGCCAACACCCTTTCTTGATAAAAACTCTCAGCAAGGGGGAAATGGAAGGATCATACCTCAACTTAATAAAAGCCATATTATGACAAACCTACAGCCAACATCATACTCAATTGGCAAAAACTAAAACCATTTCCTCTAAGGACAGGAACAAGACAGAGATGCTCACTCTCAACACTCCTGTTCGACATAGTACTGGAAGTACTAGCCATTGCAATAAAACAAGAAGAAGAAATAAAAGGCATCCAAATTGGAAAAGAAGAAGTAAAATTGTCCTTATTCGCAGATGACGTGATACTGTACATAGAAAACCCTAAAGACTCCATCAAAAAATTATTAGACCTGCCGAAACCAGTTTGGCTCAGTGGATAGAGTGTTGTCCTGCGGACTGAAGGGTCCTGGGTTTGATTCCAATTGGGGGCATGTGCCTGGGTTGCGGGTACATCCTCAGTGGGAGATGTGCAGGAGGCAGCTGATCAATGTTTCTCTCTCATCGATGTTTCTAGCTCTCTGTCTCTCTCCCTTCCTCTCTGTAAAAAATCAATAAAATATATTAAAAAAAATTATTAGACCTAACAAATGAATTTGTCAATGTACCAGGATACAAAATTAATGCCAAGGAATCTATGGCATTTCTATACACCAATAATGAACTTACAGAAAGAGAAATTTTTTTTAAAAATCCCATTTACCATTGCACCAAAAAAATTAAGATACCTAGGAATAAACTTAACTAAGGAGGTAAAAGACGTCTATCGAGAAAACTACAGGACATTGAAAAAAGGGATAGAGGAAGATATAAACAGATGGAAGAACATACCATGTTCTTGGATTTGTAGAATCAACATCATCAAAATGTCCATACTACCCAAAGCAATCTATAGATTCAATGCACTTCCCATTAAAATACCAACAGCATATTTCACAGATCTAGAAAGAACTCTCTAAAAATTCATCTGGAATAAAAAAAAAAAAAACACAAAAAACGAATAGCTGCTGCGATCCTGAGAAAGAAGAACAAAGTAGGAGGGATCTCAATACCAGATATCAAGCTGTATTACAAAGCCACTGTTCTCAAAACTGCCTGGTACTGGCACAAGAACAGACATATAGACCAATGGAATAGAATAGAGAACCCAGAAATTGACCCAAATCACTATGCTCAATTAATATTTGACAAAGGAGGCAAGAACATACAATGGAGTCAAGACAGTCTCTTCAATAAATGGTGCTGGGAAATTTGGTCAGACACATGCAAAAAAATGAAACTAGACCACCAACTTACACTATACACAAAAATAAACTCAAAATGGATAAAGGACGTAAAGGTAAGACGGGAAACCATAAAAATATTAGAGGAATCCACAGGTAGCAAAATCTCATATATATGCCGAAGGAATTTCTTCACTGACACAGCTCCTAGGACAATGGAAACTAAAAGGAAAATAAACAAATGGGACTATATCAAAATAAAAAGCTTCTGCACAGCAAAAGAAACCATCAACAAAACGACAAGAAAACCCACTGCATGGGAGAACATATTTGCCAATGACATCTCTGATAAAGGTTTAATCTCCAACATTTACAGGGAACTCATACAACTTAACAAAAGGAAGATAAACAACCCAATCAAAAAATGGGCAATGGACCTAAATAGAGATTTTTTGAAAGAGGACATAAATAAGGCTGATAGACATATGAAAACATGCTCAGAGTCACTAATCATCCGAGAGATGCAAATCAAAACGACAATGAGGTATCATCTCATACCTGTCAGAATGGCTATCATCAACAAATCAACAAATGACAAATGCTGGGAGGATGCGAAGAAAAAGGAACCCTCATTCACTGCTGGTGGGAATGCAAACTGGTGCAGCCATTGTGGAGAACAGTATGGAGTTTCCTCAAAAAACTAAAAATGGAACTTCCATTTACCCAGTGATCCCACTTCTAGGAATATATCCCAAGAAACCTGAAACACCAATCAGAAAGAATATATGCAACCCTATGTTCATAGCAGCACAATTTACAATAGCTAAGATTTGGAATCAGTCTAAGTGCCCATCAGCAGATGAATGGATTAAAAAACTTTGGCACATCTACACAATGGAATACTATGCTGCTGTAAAAAAGAAGGAACTCCTACCATTTGCAACAGCATGGATGGAGCTGGAGAGCATTATGCTAAGTGAAATAAGTCAGAGAAAGATAAATATCACATGCTCTCACTCATTTGTGGATTATAATGAACAACATAAACAGATGAACAAAAACAGATGTAGAGACAGAGAAGCATCGATCAGATGCTCAAAACTCAGAGGGAAGGTAGGGGAGGGTGGGAGTAAGGGGGAGAGATCAACCAAAGGACTTGTATGCATGCATATAAGCATAAGCGATGGATGTGGACAACAGGGGGTGAGGGTGAGGGTGAGGGCAGGATTGGGGGGGATGAGGGGATATTGGGGAGATAAGGACACATCTGTAATATTTTAATCAATAAAGGAAAAAAAATTTAAAAAGATAATGAAAACCTATTTTAAGAAATAATAACAGAAAACTTCCCCTACCTCGTGAAAGAAATAGACTTACAAGCCGAAACCGGTTTGGCTCAGTGGATAGAGCGTCGGCTTGCGGACCGAATGGTCCCAGGTTTGATTCCGGTCAAGGGCATGTACCTGGGTTGCGGGCACATCCCCAGTGGGAGATGTGCAGGAGGCAGCTGATCGATGTTTCTCTCTCATCGATGTTTCTAACTCTCTATCTCTCTCCCTTCCTCTCTGTAAAATATCAATAAAATATATTAAAAAAAAAAAGAAATAGACTTACAAGTCTAGGAAGTACAGAGACTCCCAAACAAGAGGAACCCAAAGAGGCCCACCAAGACATATCATAATTAAAATGCCAAGGGTTAAAGACAAAGAGAATCTTAAAAGCTGCAAGAGAAAAGCAGTTAAGTTACCTACAAGGGAGTGCCCATATGACTGTCAGCTGATTTCTCAACAGAAATCTTTCAGGTAAGAAGGGAATGGCAAGAAATATTCAAAGTGATGAATAGCAAGGAGCTACAATCAAGATTACTCTACCCAGTAAAGCTCTCATTTAGAATTGAAGGTTAGAGCTTCACAAACAAGAAAAAGCTAAAGGAGTGCATCACCACCAAACCAGTAATACATGAAATGTTGAAGGTTATTCTAGAAGAAGAAGGAGAAAAAGAAGGAGGAGGAGGAGGAATAAGGGGAGGAGGAGGAGGAGGAGGAGGAGGAGGAGGAGGAGGAAAAACGAAGGAGAAGGAGGAGGAAGGGGAAAAGATAAATAATATGAACAATAAAATGGCCATAAATACATACCTATCAACAATTGAATCTAAAAATTAAAATAAATGAACAAGGAATCTAATGAACAAAATAAAGTGGTGAATAAAATAGAATCAGAGGCATGAATACATGGAATAGATTGACAAATCTCAGAGGGGAGTGGGAGGGTGGGAAGAGATTAACCAAAGATCTTACCTATGGACACAGACAGTAGGGTGGGGAAAGCCTGGGGTGGGGCAGGAACCAGGTGGAGGTGAGCAATGGGAGAAGAGGGACATCAGTAATACTCTTAACAATAAAGATTTAAAATTTTTAAAAATCTGAAAAAAACTAAGGAAATCTGAATAACTAGGGACTGTCATCGATATTAACGTATTAATATTGGTTCATTAATTGTAACAGTATATCATAATAATTTAAGAGGTTATTAATAAGGGAAACTGTGATGTGTACGCATGTTTGGAGGGGGGTTATGTTGGAACTCTCTGTATTATCTACTCAATTTTTCTGTGAATCTAAAACTGTCCTAAAATGAGTTTAAAAATAAATACAGATAGCAATGGATCATAACATTTTAAGAGATACATGAATTCATAATGATAGTAAAGAAACAAATAAGGAGGATTCTTATACAGGGTGGCCCATAAATTGCTTTACAACTTAAAATTTAGTAATTTTTTTGTTCGTTTTTTCTACTTTTAAAAATAATATAAAGTACAGAAAATGGGAATTTTTAAAACTATGTATGAAAAATTATGTCACATAAATGACCTCCATTTGTTGCTTTGCTAGCATGGGCTCTATGGTATTTTCCATGAGGGCTCTTAACATGTCAGGCTCCAACACTTGAATTTCTTCCTGAATGTTGTCCTTAAGCTGCTGGATAGTCCTAGACTTTAATTCATGCACCAATTGCACCTTGTATGGGTACATGTGTAAATTTGTTTGCATGCACTGCAACAAAGTCCATAAGGTTCCAAGTTCTCAAGAATCTTCCAGGGGGGAAACCAAGATGGTGGCATAGGTAAACACCGGAGTTAGCTGCCTCGAGCAACCACTTCAAAAAAACAACTAAAAGATGGAACGGACATTGCCCAGAACCACAGGAAGACTGGCTGAGGGGAAATTCTTCAACTAGAAGGAAAGAGAACAGCATACGAGACTCAGAGGAGGCGCAGTGTGGAAAATACAAAGGTGCGGAGGTACGCGCGGAGCAGGCTGGTAGCTGAGGGCTGAGCTCCAGTTCTGGGCGAGTCTCTAGGGACCCAGACTCAAACGGGAGAAGCGGGACTGTCTGGCATCGGTCGGAACATGAGGGCAGCTTTCTCTCGGAGGTTTGCCGCGGTTGCTGGGACTCTGAGAGGCAGAGCCTCTGGGAACGGGACTGAGAGCAGCCATAACTGCTCCCTCCACCTGCTTTGTTGATCCCGTGTGACCCGCCCCGCCCAAGCCCTGCGCAGAGCCATTTGCCAGATAGCCTCAGGCAAACGCTAGATTAGCACCTCCCTAGAGGACAGTTTTCCCACTGCAGACACAACTGATTCTCACAGCCAGTTGGCCTGGAGGTCAAATCCCCCTAGTATTAACTACAACAATCAAGGTTTAACTACAACAAGACTGCGCACAAAGACCACTAGGGGGTGCACCAAGAACGCATAAAAAATGCGGAGACAAAGAAACGGGACAAAACTGTCAATGGAGGATATTGAATTCAGAACCACACTTTTAAGGTCTCTCAAGAACTGTCTAGAAGCCGCCAATAAACTTATTGAGATCTACAAGAAATCTAATGAGACCCTCGATGTTATGATAAAGAACCAACTAGAAATTAAGCATACACGGACTGAAATAACGAATATTATACAGACTCCCAACAGCAGACCAGAGGAGCGCAAGAATCAAGGCAAAGATTTGAAATGCGAAGAAGCAAAAAACACCCAACCAGAAAAGCAAAATGAAAAAAGAATCCGAAAATACGAAGATAGTGTAAGGAGCCTCTGGGACAGCTTCAAGCGTACCAACATCAGAATTATAGGGGTGCCAGAAGATGAGAGAGAGCAAGATATTGAAAACCTATTTGAAGAAATAATGACAGAAAACTTCCCCTACCTGGTGAAAGAAATAGACTTTCAGGTCCAGGAAGCGCAGAGAACCCCAAACAAAAGGAATCCAAAGAGGACCACACCAAGACACATCATAATTAAAATGCCAAGAGCAAAAGACAAAGAGAGAATCTTAAAAGCAACAAGAGAAAGAAAGTCAGTTACCTACAAGGGAATACCCATATGACTGTCAGCTGATTTCTCAACAGAAACTTTGCAGGCCAGAAGGGAGTGGCAAGAAATATTCAAAGTGATGAATGCCAAGAATCTGCAACCAAGATTACTTTATCCAGCAAAGCTATCATTCAGAATTGAAGGTCAGATAAAGAGCTTCACAGATAAGGAAAAGCTAAAGGAGTTCATCACCACCAAACCAGTATTATATGAAATGCTGAAAGGTATCCTTTAAGAAGAGGAAGAAGAAAAAGGTAAAGATACTAATTATGAACAACAAATATGCATCTATCAACAAGTGAATCTAAGAATCAAGTGAATAAATAATCTGATGAACAGAATGAACTGGTGATTATAATAGAATCAGGGACATAGAAAGGGAATGGACTCATTATTCTTGGGGGGAAAAGGGGTGTGGGAGATGCGGGAAGAGACTGGACAAAAACTGTGCACCTATGGATGAGGACAGTGGGGGGGTAAGGGCAGAGGGTGGGGTGGGAACTGGGTGAAGGGGAGCTATGGGGGTAAAAAAAGAGGAACAAATGTAATAATCTGAACAATAAAGATTTAATAAAATAAAATAAAATAAAATAAAATAAAATAAAATAAAATAAAATAAAAGAATCTTCCAGGGGACATTCCTGGTTCTTCCTGAATGCTCTGCTACACACGCTCAATATTTTCCTGAGCACGTACTGAATGTGACCTCCTGGCGTGGCAAGTCACTAATAGACACTTGTTGCTGGAAATGTTGAACTAAGCGACGTATTGCTGGTTTTGTGGATGGATTCCTGACATGGAAATAGCTCATGTATTATGCTCTCTGTGTTAGAACAATGGGGTGTTAATTTTCAAAATAAAAATTCAATGATTTTTACTCATTGCTCCGTCACGAATTTTTCCACAATAAATTTCCAGGGAAAATTTTCAAAATTTGAAACAAACAAACAAACAAAATTAGTCACCCTGGCAAGTTTGGCTCAGTGAATAGAGTGGCTGCCCAAGGACTGAAAGGTTCCAGGTTTGATTCCAGTCAAGGGCACATACCTCAGTTGCAGGCTCAATCCTGGGCAGGTATAAGTGACTTATGGGCCACCCTGTAGCAGCATTAGGACCAATAAATGTGAAGGATTTGAATGAGTTAGAAAAAAATCAATATTTTGTAACCTTCCTCGTAAATATTGGTTGCAGCAAGAATCATCAATGGAGGCTGAACCATAAAGTAGAGTTTGAGTAGGAGCAAGATATTTGCTTGGTCTCAAAGTATCTCCTCACAGATTGCTCATTAGTTCCAAGGAGGAAAATATACAGTGGAGAAACTGGATAACACCTTGATCAAGTGATAGAGATTATTATCACCTTACAACGGATAGACAGACATCCTGTGCCTCTGGATGTAACATCCAAAGAATGACCCACTTCATTTATGTGGCTGTTTCGAGGGATGATGCATAACTGTAGTCTACTTAGGAGGAAATGTCAAATGATTGTCAATGTGGAAACTTGTTTTTTGAGGAAGAGTCTTTCTTTGTAAGGGAATGCAATGCTTTGCTGAGCCCTCTTGTTCATAAGGCTGTTAAATAATCAAATGCAAACATTCTGTACTGTGATTTTTTTTTTATTGTCTAAAGTTTTACATATGTCTCCTTTTCCCCAATCTGTACTGTGATTTTAAATATTATATGTATAAATTAAAACACTATGACAACTAAGATTTATTTAACTATGAAGAGATTAGCAGTTACCCTGGCAGGAATAGGAAAGAATGCTGGGCAGGGTGGGGGTCTAGGGAGAGGGGACCCTGCGCTGAACATTACCAGTTGTTCAGTTCGTATCTTTTTTTTTAACTATTATTTTTTATTGATTGATTTTAGAGAGAGAGAGGGAAGGGGGGGGAGAGACTACAATTTGTTGTTCCACTTATTTATGCACTCATTGGTCGCTTCTTATATGTGCCCTGCCGCAGGTGGGGCGGGTGTGATCTAACCTGTAACCCTGGCACACCGGGAGGACGCTTTAAGCAAGGCCGGTATTTATTTCTAATTTAATAAACACATAGCCTTTCTTTTTACCAGGCGCTGTTCTAAGCGTCTTTCCCCATATTGTATTGACTTTTAAATGGGAAAGCTCAGTAATTGGTCTTTATCTCCCAAAACAAAACAGATATATGACACTACATGATTTTATCATAAGCGTTTTTACCAGTTGTCAAGGCTCTGCTGCAGCGATGTTCTCCTTCGGTGGAAGAACAGGAGACTACAATTGCTGAATGGTTTTCGTGTAAACAAGGGCAGCTCTACTTTGCGATACCAAACGTTGAGTTTTATTTGAAAAACGTGATTCTTTGTAAAAAGCCTTAAAAGCAGAGAGGGCCGCTTACGTATATTTTTGGGGTGCAGACACTCACGTTCTCCATTCCTTTAAGGGTGAATCCAACAGCACGACACCATCTTTTTTGGCTAAAGTTGGAGTTTTAAGTACAGTAACTTCCCCACTCTAGGAACCAGTTCCGGGTTAAGTTTGTTGCAAAATCAGCGGGTTCATGGCGCAATGGAGTCTGGGAGACCAGTCGTCCGCAGAGACGCGCAGCCCGGTGTGACGCTGGACTTCAATTCCAACAATGCCCTGCGCGAGCCCGCGATTTCTTCTGGGTCACTGTGAGGTGGCCGCCATTTGTGCCCTGCTGTGTGTGGCTCGTAGTTCTGGGCTGGGCTTTCAGTCCTCCAGGCCTTTGCTTTAGGGCCGTGTTCTCGCGTTTCTTTAGCGTCTCAGAAGCACGTGTCTTTCCAGAATACGGTTTCATTGGGAGGTGAAGGTCAATGCGGAGCTGTCCGGTAAGGTGAGTAAACAGCCAATTTCAAGTGTGTGTGTGTGTGTGTGTGGTGGGGGAGTGGGGGCGACTTTTTCAGTTTCTTCTAACGTCGGCGACGTGGGTTCCCGGCCGGCACTTGGTCAGGCCCTTCCGTTAGCGGTACTGTACACGGATTCTCGGCAGAACCCGAACTTGTTTCCGTTGGGAACGAGAAAGCAGTGACGCACTTTTGCCCGGCCTCCCGGGGAGGCTGTGGGGCGCAGGTTGTGTGCAAGGCTGCGCTCCGTTACCACCACCCCCGTCTCTTCCTGGGACTCTTCTGACCTTTCTAATGAGGAAACAAGAAGCCGAGAGGTGGCCGAGTTAGGGCTGTGGAGTTCGGCGTTCTTTACAGTTGTGTCTTTCTCGAGCCTCAGTCCTCTGGGTACTGTTCTCTGTTCGCCTTTTTGCCTTTTTCTTCGTCTCAGAAATGTCAAGGGAAGCAGTTTATCTTCGAGATGGACCGACCATCTAGAAAAGAGGAGCGCTTTGATGTGGGGAGTTGCCAGAACTTATTCGCTAAACAAAAATGAAGTTTGTATTTGCCTCATTTTCAGTGCAGCTAAAGTAGTTTTTTTCTTTTAAATGATATCATATCATCAAAATGTATATTGTTTATTCAACTTTCCAAACTTACAAAGTTTTTTAAGTTCTCGAAGTTCAGAAATGTGTCATTTAGACTAAAGGAGAGGTATTTCTTTTTTTTAAACGACACTCACTTACCTTCAATGAGACACCTCTCAAATTATAACAATACTTAAACAGTGACTATAAAATTACAAACTTATAATTTTTGTATTTTGGGAAAATGTTACCATTTATTATCACAAACTTAAGTGCCTTTTTCTATTTTCTTGTTTCCGAAGAAACTTTTGTTTAGAATTTTTTAAATATTAGCTATTAATTGTATGATTTATGTGCTCCTCAGATGCCTTATGGTGAAATTGAAGCTAAATCCTTGGGATATGGGCAAGATCTAACAAGTGAACCATGCCATAAAAAATTGAAGTTAACCCAAGAGTCTTTTGTTTTCCCCCATCATGGTAGTTCTAATTTTCACAGAGTCCAAGATAAAGTTGGAAATGATTGGATCCCTTTGACCATTATTGATGTCAGAGGACATAGTTCTCCTCAGGAGGACATTGCCAAAACTACAGGTTTGCTGAAACCTATGCATGATGAGAGGCCTGCTGATAGACCAGCTGTTAAATCCATTGATTCACAAGTTTTACAGGCTGCAAGTCCTCCATTGGTATCCACAGATGATGAGATATATAGCACAAGTAAAGCATTTATAGGACCCATTTACAAACCCACTCAGGAAAAGAAATGTAAGGAAAGGAAGAATCAAGCAGACACTATCATTGGAATAGATGGCAAAGGAGGACAAGAAGAGAAACAGAAATTTAACTGCAAAAAATCAGAGATTGATAATGAGTTATTCCAGTTTTACAAAGAAATTGAAGAGCTTGAAAATGAAAAAGATGATTTGGAAGGCAGTTGTAAGGAACCTGAACCCTCTGAGGAACAATTTATTTCATATTACCAAGGCCATGATAATGGTCTGATCAAATATGAAGAAGAAAAGAAAAGAGATTTTACTAATGCTCTTCAGTCACATTGTGGTTATCAACAGTACATGGGGAATGAGCCAGGCAAATATTCTTGTCGTGGACAAGAAATACCTACATTTTGTGATGTGTCCTTTACTTCCTTCAGGCCTGAATGGCAATCAGTGCATTCTTTTATAGTACCCCGAGGTCCTCCTCTTCCCAGTTTTAACTATTTAAATATTCAAAGATTCAATGCTCCACCAAGTCTATCAAATATTTTCCATGCCCAAGATGGTCCTCAGATTCGAAATGGATGTTATGTAAATAATTGTCATATTAATTGGAATTGTTTGACTTTTGATCAAAACAATGAATATACTGACTATAGTGAGAATGTCATTAGTGATCTTCCCTATGGAAATGGCTACACTGTACAAGATGAGTATGTGAATAATGGTTTCTGTGAAACCAGTGAAGGATGCTGGAAAGATCCTTTGATGGGCAAGCATAATAGAACAGACAGGTTTATGAACCAGCAGTTTCAAGAGGAAAAGTTAAATAAATTACAGAAGTTACTTATTCTTTTAAGAGGCTTGCCTGGTTCTGGGAAAACAACATTATCTCGGTAAGTAAAGGATACCAAGTGAATACTTGGCAATTCATTACTTTAAAATCATAAATGATAGTAGTGATAATTATTGACAAATGTTTTTGTTTCTAGTAGAAAATTTTTGTTATTCATGAAAGTGGCATCTGACAGTGTAAATATTTTTAAAAGATATTTTCTGATAGAGGAAAGACGAATTGGCATATCTATATTAATTTGCAAAGGTCTTTAATAATAAATACACCATTATATTTTAATAATAACAAAAAATCCATGTGTAATTATGACAGTGGTGAAAGCAAATGCTATTTGAGAACTGTGCTGGCCTTCACTTTTAAGTCCGATATTTAAGAAGAGTTGGGCTTTGACTCAGCTGTTTCACTTTATGACCATGGTTTTGCTGTCTGTTAATAGGATGAGTCATACTTGAGAAGCAAATGAGATGACCCAAGGAGAGTAATTTTGAGCATGTTTCAAGCACTGTGCTCTGTTCATACCATTGACTGGCAGAGAGAACCCTTTTTTGTTTGTTTGTTTCTTTGGATTTAAGGAGTGGGCAAAGAAGGTTTACAATTGTTTGTATGGAAAAATAATACAACAATTAATAAATAATAATACAAGAATAAACTTTCTCATACAACTGTAAATCTACTTTTGCCCACCCCTGTATGAATTAATGGAGTTAGAACTGGTGATGTTTTATCTGACAAAAAAATATTTCAAATTCATGTTTTTGTTTACATTTTTTAAAAAGAATATTGTTGCACACAAATACATTTTTGCAGTTGTGAAAAATAACACACAGAAATACAATACAAATTCTTTACAATACAAGATGATGGAATGTTTATGCCAGAGAAGGAGAAAAAGAAAATTTATGTGGTATCTTCGGGGGAAGATAAAGAATTCCAAGAAACCATTTTGTAAATATTTTATATTTACTTGAAAGACAAACCTGAGCAGTCTAAACAAAAGTTTCTTTAGAAGCAAGAAATTAGAATAAGATTAAATTTATGATATAGACATTTCAAACTAGATTGTAAGCTGTGATCATTGTAAGTAAATTTTAAGTTTATTTTAGGTCTTTTTGATTCCTCTTTAGTGAAGATTTTGTGAAGATGAAATTACAGTTCTTTGGAAAAGATAGAAATTAGAAGTGAAGTCACAAACATGGGCACTTTTCTAGATTTAGAATATAATAGAAAAAAGTACTCGTTGAAATTTGGAAATTTGATCAAGGGATCTTCTAGCTAGGGACAGCTGACTAAGATTTAGAATAAACATAAGAAAGATTAGGTTTGGGACAACATATTGGAGTATGTTGAAACTGAAGATGAGTAAAATAGTGGTAATTCATTATAATTTCAGGGAGATGGTTGTAGTGGGAGGTGATAAAATTGATAATATGTAGTATGTATATTTTTAAGGGATTGGGTACGTATGTTATAAGAATGGAAGTTATAATAGAAATTACCATTTGTGTCACAATTTACAATTTGCAGAGTACTTTCATATATAAAAATCTTGAGATGGGTTGTATTCTTTTCATTTTATAGAATAAGCAGAGGCTAAAGAGAATAAATTCAACTTAAGGGACTTGGGAGAATTTTCTAAAACTGGTAAAAGAACAAGCTAGGGATATCAATGATAGTGTTTCTTCCCTACTCCTTTACTTTAGTATCTGATGCCTGAATAGCCCTGTGTGTGACTCCTGACTTGGAGAAGCTTGGTTAAAGAACCAGGAATATCTCTTTAGGTCAACAATCTATACCAGCCGTGGGCAAACTACGGCCCGCGGGTGGGATCCGGCCCGTTTGAAATGAATAAAACTGTTGAAAAAAAAGACCATACCCTTTTATGTAATGATGTTTACTTTGAATTTATATTAGTTCACACAAACACTCCATCCATGCTTTTGTTCCGGCCCTCCGGTCCAGTTTAAGAACCCATTGTGGCCCTCGAGTCAAAAAGTTTGCCCACCCCTGATCTATACTAATAAAAGGGTAATATGCTAATTAGACTGGGTCAACCGGCCATCTTCTGGACGTCTGACTTCCTTCCGGACAAAGCCATGGTGATGAGGGCTGTGGCAGAGGCAGTTAGGGGCGATCAGGCCCGCAGGGGAGGGCAGTTTGGGGGCAACATCAGGCCTGCAGGGGGTTAGGGGCAATCAGGCCGGCAGGGGAGGGCAGTTGGGGGCGAGATCAGGCCAGCAGGGGAAGGCAGTTGGGGGTGAGATCAGACCAGCAGGGGAGGGCCATTGGGGGCGAGATCAGGCCAGCAGGGGAGGGCAGTTAGGGGCGATCAGGCAGGCGGAGGCAGTTAGAGGCGATAAGGCTACAGGGGAGAGCAGTTGGGGTCAAGATCAGACTGGCAGGGGCGGGCAGTTGGGGGCGATCAGACTGGCAGGGGCGGGCAGTTGGCGATCAGGCAGGCAGAGGCAGTTGGGGGCGATCAGGCAGGCAGAGGCAGTTGGGGGCGATCAGGCAGGCAGAGGCAGTTAGGGGCGATCAGGCAGGCAGAGAGGTTAGGGGCGATCAGGCAGGCAGGCAGGCAGAGGGGTTGGGGCATTCAGGCAGGCAGGCAAAGGCAGGTAGGGGCAATCAGGCAGACAGGCAGGTGAGCGGTAAGGAGCCAGTGATCCCATATTGCTAGAGCGGTGTCCAGCAGTCAGACATCCCCCAAGGGGTCCCCGATTGGAGAGGCTGCAGGCTGGGCTGAGGGGAACCTTTCCTCCCCACTCCCCCTCCCCCATGCACGAATTTTTTTAATAAAGCAGGATTGTTTGTTTGGTATTGGATATAAAGCCACATACTCTCTGGTGAGGAACCTATTCTATATGTATAAAAGTCTAAACGACTGAACGCCTGAATGACCAGTCAACCGGTCGCTGTGACATGCACTGACCACCAGAGGGCAGACACAACGCAGGAGCTGCCCCCTGGTCGTCAGTGCACTCCCGCAGCGGGAGCGCCACTCAGCTGACCTATGGGCGCCAGAGACGGCTCACAGCTGGCTGCTGCAGCCTGGAGACCACAGCGGAGCCCCAGCGAGCCTACTGAGCGGCGGCAGGCACAGCGGGGAGCAGCAGGCGGCGTTGGATTGCAGGTTTCAGTCCAATCCCCACAGGCTACACCAAGGGACCCCACCGGTGCACAAATCTGTGCACCAGGCTTCTAGTGGCTTTATAAACTAGTTAGCTTTCAAAATGAGTATTGAAGAAAGAAAGGTCCCTTGATCAATTTGGTAGATCAGAGTTGAGTTGATTTGGAGCATTAAATTAAAAGAGTAGTGTTTCATATTGATATGTGGTAATTAGTGTAGGTAGATAAAATTCAAATTCTTTGGGGAATTATTCAAGCTCCTTCTTTAATTTAGTCTTTACCCACCTCTCCATCTTCATATCTATTTGCATTGAACTGGTACCTGCCCTCCATTGCAAGAGACATAATACTTCTCCATTCATTGTTCTCAGGACTTTCATTATTCAAAGGTTCTCTTTAAATGTTCACTTTTTGAAGTTTTGGCTTAGCTCAGCCCTCAGTAATTTCTTTTCTGAACTCAGTATTTGCCATTACCACTCTTTGCATTTAACGTAAGCTGCACAATACCTTTCTATTTGTTGATAATTGACCTAAGCCACTTGGTTAAAAGTGGCTGAGGCTTAGTTGTTTGTTTATCCACAACTTTACTAATACATTTTAATGAAATCAGTCTTGGGTTAAATTCTGACACAAGTACAGACTTTACGTATTTATGAGTAAGCTAAAGTGCCAGCTCTTTGTCCATTTAGGCAAACAACACTTTGATGAAAGGTTCATTTGAGGCAATTTCAACAATATTCTAGAGGTATAATTTTATTACTACTGTAGTTGGCAACAGCCAAAACAGAATCCTGACTAAGTGGATGACAAAGGACGGTTTAGGGATCAAACATTGAGTGCTATTTCCATAGTGTGGGCTATAGATTTTGCAAGCTTCTTATACCCTGTTCATGCAAGGAGGAGGGGTAAATCTAAAATATTTTAGCTAACCCACATTTTCTTAAAAAAATTTTTTATTGATTTTTAGAGAGAGAAGAAGGGAGAGGGATAGAGAGATAGGAACATCAATGATGCAGGAGAATCATTTGATTGGCTGCCTCCTGCACACCCCCCTGTTGGGGATGGAGCCTGCAACCTGGTTATGTACCCTGACCAGGAATTGAACCAGTGACCTCTTGGTTCATGGGTCAACACTCAACCACTGAGCCACACCAGCTGGGCTAATCTTTACCCACTTTTTACACTCTACTGATTTCACCAATGAGAAAGTGTATTTTCATAAATAGGCTATTTCATTATTAGCAAAATGTCTGGAGTTGATCAGATATAAAAGATAATTGACGCACTTGGGAGGAGAGAAGATGCTACACTGCTGGCTTTGAAGATGAAAGAAGGGACTGTGATCCAAGATACTTAGGTGTTCTTTAGAAGCTGGGAAGGGCAAGGAGACAGATTCTCTTTTAGGGCCTCAAGGAGGAACACCAGCCTGCCACCCCTTTATTTTAGCCAGTGAAAGTGATTTTAGACTTTGGACCTTCAGAACTGTAAGATAATAATAAATCTGTATTGTTTTAAGCCACTAAGTATGTGGTGTTTTGTTACAGCAGCATGGGAAACTACTATATTGTAGTTTAAAGAGAGATGGGAGGATGTTCCTACCCCCCACCCCACCCCCTGCTTTTGAGGGAGAGCTTGGTTTAAACTCCAGAGGAAAGATTTACCTTTCCTTATGTAGGTTTCTATTCTTAATTCAAGGAGTGTGCAGAGAGTGAACTGCCCAAGTAAAGTTGTCTTGGGCTATGGGTATGCAAGGCCACTCAGTACATAAGGAGATAAAAGGTTCATGAAGTGTCAGTTTTTACTCAGATTTTTCTGGAAAGTCACTTATAGTTTTAAATGCACATGGATGTATTTAAGAAAATAATATACAGTTCTTAGAAATTTCATAACTAAACCATGAAAATTGGGTATCCTAGTAGACCATTTGGGGAATAAGGTTCCCAAAACAGAGTTTAAGGAACAGCATTGTTCCTTAAATGAAAAAGTATAAGCACATAGTGCATTATCCATGGCTGTGTAACAAATTACCCTAAAACTGAGTTGTTAAAGCAACAAACATGTATTGTCTCTCAGTTTCTGAAGGACAGGAATCTGTGTGCAGTTATCTGGGTGCCTCTGGTTCAAGGTCTCTAACATCCTGTGATCAAGATGTTGGCTAGGGCTGTGTTCTGATCTGAAGGCTTTGTCTTGGGGAGGATCTGCTTGGAAGGTTTCTCACGAGGTTGTTGACAACACTTGGTTTTTCTTGAGCTTTTGGATTGAGGACCTAAGTTGCTGGCGGTAGGCCACAGACTCCCTCAGTTCTTTGCTACTTAGACCGATTCACAACTTGTTGAGGGAAACTGAGCCATCCCTGAGCCCAAGACAGAAGCTACTTTTTTCCAGTAATCTAAACTCAGAAGCAAAATTTCATCACCTCTGCCATATTTTTTTAATTAAATCTTTATTGTTGAAAGTATTACATATGTCCCCCTTCTTCCCCTAGTAACACCTTCTATCCTGCACTCATCCCCACCCCAGGCCTTCAGCACCCTATTGTCTGTGTCCATGGATTATGCATATATGCATACAAGTTTTTTGTTTGATCTCTTTCTACCCACCCATCCCCACCCCATCTTCCCTCTGAGATTCCACAGTCTGTTCAATGCTTCTATGTATCTAAATCTATTTTGTTCATCAGTTTATTTTGTTCATTAGATTACACATATAAGTGAGATTATGTGATACTGGTCTTTTTCTGACTGGCTTATTTCGCTTAGCATAATACTCTCCAGGTCCCTCCATGCTGTCTCAAAGGGTAAGAGATCCTTTTTTATGACTGCATAGTATTCCATGGTGTAAATGTACCACAGCTTTTTTTTTTTAAATATATTGATTTTTTACAGGGTGGAAGAGAGAGAGATAGAGAGTTAGAAACATCGATGAGAGAGAAACATTGATCAGCTGCCTCCTGCACATCCCCCACTGGGGAAGTGCCCACAACCCAGGTACATGCCCTTGACCGGAATCGAACCCAGGACCTTTCAGTCCGCAGGCCAACGCTCTATCCACTGAGCCAAACCGGTTTCGGCACCACAGCTTTTTTATCAACCCTTCTACGGATGGGCACTTGGGCTGTTTGCAGGTCTTAGCTATTGTAAATTGTTCTTCTATGAACATAGGAGTGCATACATTCTTTCTGATTGGTGTTTCGAGTCCCTTATGATGTATTCCTGGAAGTGGGATCACTGGGTGAAATGGCAGTTCCATATTTAATTTTTTGAGGAAACTCCATACTGTTTTCCATAATGACTGTACCAGTCTATATTCCCACCAGCCATGTACTCGGGTTCCCTTTTCTTCACATCCTTGACAGCACTTGTCATTTGTTGATTTGTTGATGGCAGTCATTCTGACAGGTGTGAGGTGATACTTGTCATTTTAATTTGCATCTCTCTGATCAGTGACTGAGCATTTTTTCATATGTCTCTTGGCCATCTTTGAAGAAGTGTCTATTTAGGTCCTTTGCCCATTTTTTATTTTGGGTTGTCTCCTTTTGTTAAGTTGTACGAGTTCCTTATATATTTTGGATCTTAACCCTTTATCAGATGTATCATTGCCAAATATGTTCTCCCATACAGTGGGCTCCCTTTTCATTTTGTTGATGGTTTCTTTTGCTGTGCAGTAGCTTTTTATTTTTATGTAGTCCCATTTGTTTATTTTCTCCTTAATTTCCTTTGCCCTAGACTAGTGATGGCGAACCTTTGACACACGTGTCAGAGGTGACACGCGAACTCATTTTTTTGGTTGATTTTTCTTTGTTAAATGGCATTTAAATATATAAAATAAATATCAAAAATATAAATCTTTGTTTTACTATGGTTGCAAATATCAAAAAATTTCTATATGTGACACAGCACCATAGTTAAGTTAGGGTTTTTCAAAATGCTGACACACCGAGCTCAAAAGGTTTGCCATCACTGTTCTAGACAGTGGTCGGCAAACTGCGGCTTGGCAAACCGCGGCTCATGAGCCACATGCGGCTCTTTGGCCCCTTGAGTGTGGCTCTTCCACAAAATACCATGTGCGGGCGCGCACGTACAGTGCGATTGAAACTTCGTGGCCCATGGGCAAAAGTCGGTATTTTGTGGAAGAGCCACACTCGAGGGGCCAAAGAGCCGCATGCCCTGGTTTGCTGACCACGGCCCTAGGATATGTATCTGTAAACATATTGCTACGCGAGATGTCTGAGATTTTGCTGCCTATGGTTTCTTCTAGGATTTTTATGGTTTCATGCCTTACATTTAAGTCTTATATACATTTTGAGTTTATTCTTTTTTTTTTTTTAAATATATTTTATTGATTTTTTACAGAGAGGAAGGGAGAGAGATAGAGAGTTAGAAACATCGATGAGAGAGAAACATCGATCAGCTGCCTCCTGCACATCTCCTACTGGGGATATGCCCGCAACCCAGGTACATGCCCTTGACCGGAATCGAACCTGGGACCTTTCAGTCCGCAGGCCGACGCTCTATCCACTGAGCCAAACCGGTTTCGGCAACATTTTGAGTTTATTCTTGTGTATGATGTAAGTTGGTGGTCTAGTTTCTTTTCTTTTCTTTTTTTTTTTTTTGTGTGTGTATCTGTCCAATGTTCCCAACACCATTTATTGAAGAGACTGTCTCTGCTCCAATGTATGCTCTTGCCTCCTTTGTCAAATATTAATTGAGTGTAATGGCTTGGGTCGATTTCTGGGTTCTCTGTTCTGTTCCATTGATCTATATGCCTGTTCTTGTGCCAGTACCAGGCTGTTTTGAGTACAGTGGTTTTGTAGTATAATTTGATATCTGGTATTGTGATCCCTCTAAGTTTGTTCTTCTTTCTCAAGATTGCTGCAGTTATTCAAAATCTTTTTTGGTTCCATATACATTTTTGGAGTATTGGTTCTAGATCTGAAATATGCTGTTGCTATTTTAATAGGGATCGCATTGAGTCTGTAGGTTACCTAGGATAGTTTGGATATTTTAATTATGTTAATTCTCCCAATCCATGAACACGGTATATTCTTCCACTTCTTTATATCTTCCTCTATCTCTTTTCTCAATATCCTGTAGTTTTCTGAGTACAAATCTTTTACCTCTTTGGTAAAAGTCTATTCCTAAGTATCTTAATTTTTTGTTGAAATGGTAATTGGGGTTGTTTACCTTCTCTTTCAGAGAATTAATTATTGGTGTATAAAAAAGTCATTGATTTTTGGATATTGATTTGTTACCCATCTACATTATCAAGTTCATTGATTAAATCTAGTAGTTTTTTAGTGGAGTCTTTAGGGATTTCTATGTACAGTATGATGTCATCTGCGAACAGTGAGAGTTTTACTTCCTCCTTTGGATGCCTTTTATTTCTTCTTATTTTTTGTTTGCTGTGGCTAGGACTCCCAGTACTATGTTGAATAAGCGTGACGAAAGCAGACATCATCCCTTTCTTGTTCCTGTTCTTTGGGGAAATGGTTTTAGTTTTTGCCCATTGAGTATGATGTTCCCTGTAGGTTGTCATATATGGCCTTTATGATGTTGAGATATGATCCCTCTATTCCACTTTGCTGAGAGTTTCTAAAAAGAGGTGTTGGAATTTGTCGAATGCTTTTTCTGCATCTATTTATAAGATCATGAATTTTTGTCTTTTAATTTGTTTATGTGCTGTATCACATTTATTGATTTGCGAATATTGTACCAGCCTTGTATCCCTGGAATAACGTCCACTTATTCATGGTGTATGATCTTTTTAATATATTGCTGGATCTGATTTGCTAATATTTTGTCGAGTATTTTAGCCTCTATGTTCATCAGGGATATTAGCCTGTAATTTTCTTTCTTTATAGTGTCTTTATCTAGTTTTGGAATTGGGGTAATGCTGGCCTCATTAAAGCAGGTTGGAAATGTTCCTTTCTCTTGTGTTTTTGGAATACTTTGAGGAAGATATATGTTAATTGTTCTTTGAAGGTTTGTGAATCCTTCCAGACCTGGGCTTTTGTTTGATTGGAGTTTTTTTTTTTTTTTTAAATTACTACTTCTATTTCATCAGCTGTTACTGACCTATTCTGGTTTTCTGATTCTTCCTGATTCAGTTTTAGGAGATTGTATTTTTCTAGGAATTTTTCCATTTCATCCACATTGTCCAGCTTGTTGTCATATAATTGTTCATAGTATTTTCTTACCACTCTTTGTACTTCTGGGTTGTCAGTTGTTACTTCACGGTTTTGTTTCTGATTTTATTTATTTGGGTCCTCTTTGTTTCTTGATGCGTCTGCCCAACGGGTCATCAATGTTATTTATCTTTTTAAAGAACCAGTTCTTGGTTTCATTGATTTTTTTTTTGTATTGTTCTTTTAGTCTCTATGTCATTTATTTCTGCTCTAATCTTTATTATTTCCTTCCTTTTACTTACTCTGGGCTTTGCTTGTTCTTTGTCTAATTCTTTAAGTTGTAGGGTTAAGTAGTTTATTATTTGTTTTTTGTTGTTGTTGTTTTTTGTTTGTTTTTTGTTTTTTGAGGTAGGCCTATAGTGCTACAAACTTCCCTCTCAGTACTCCTTTTGCTGTGCCCCTTAGGTTTTGGGTAGTTGTGTGTTTATTTTCATTTGTTTACAGGAAGTTTTTTTATTTCTTTCTTGATCTCATTGGTAACCCATTCATTGTTTAATAACATGCTGTTTAGCCTCCATGTGTTTGAATGTTTTTTAGTGTTTTTACTGTAGTTGATTTCTTTTTTAATTCCATTTTGATCTGAGAAGATGCTTGATATGATTTCAATTTTTGAACTTGTAGAGACATTTTTTTCTAACATGTGGCCTATCTTTGAGAATGACCCATGTGCACTTGAAAAGGATGTTTAATTTGCAGCTTTGGGGTGAAATGTTCTATAAATGTCAATTAAATCCATCTGATCCAGTGTGTCCTTTAGAGGTACTGTTTCTTTGTTAATTTTATGTCTGGAAGATCTATCCAGTGAAGTCAGCAGGGTGTTAAAGTACCCTACTATGATTGTATTGCTGTTAATATCTCCCTTAAAGTCCTGTAGAGCAGAGGCTGCCAACCTTTCAGACCTCACAGACCACCAGTGGTCTGCGGACCACCGTTTGGTGACCACTGCTGTAGAGGTTTTTTTAATATATTTACTAGAGGCCCAGTGCACAAAATTCATACACTGGAGCAGGAGTTCCTCAGCCCAGCCTGCACCCTCTCGCAGTCCGGGACCCCTTGGGGAATGTAGCAGTGTGCCAAGCGGCAGGCAGCCAGGGAGGAACCTGAGTCGGGGCCGGGTACCACTCACACTAATCCCGGTCCGCTACGCCTGCTGCTGTGGAGTTGGGAGTGGCTCCCGCCATGGCAGCTGTGCTCACCAGCCGTGAACCTAGCTTCTGGCTGAGCAGCACTCCCCCTGTGGTAGCTCACTGACCACTAGGGGGCAGCTCCTGTGTTGAGTGGTCAGTGCTGGTCAATGCATGTCATAGTGACCAGTCGACTTTCTGCCCCCTGGTGGTCAGTGCATATCATAGTGACTGGTCGACCAGTTGACTTTCTGCCCTTGGTGGTCAGTGTACTTTATAGCGAGCGGTTGAGTGGCCTTAGAATATCATTAGCATATTATATTTTGATTGGTTGAACGGACAACTAGACAACCAGACACTTAGTATATTAGGCTTTTATTATATAGGATGTGCTCTTATATTGGGTGCATATATGTTTACCAGGATTATATTCTCTTCTTGGATCAATCCCTCTAGTATTATATAGTGACCTTTTGTCTCTTGTGATGGCCTTCATTATGAAGTCTATTTTGTCAGATAATGAGTATTGCTAACCCGTGTGTGTGTGTGTGTGTGTGTGTGTGTGTGTGTGTGTATGTGTGTGGTTTTTGTTTTCATTTTCATCATGAAACTTTTTCCCCATTCCTTCACTGTCATCCTGCGTGAGTTTTTGTTCTGAGATGGGTCTCTTGTAGATAACATATTTATTTGGGTCATGTTTTTGTGTCTAGTCAGCTACCCTATGTCTTTTGAGTGGAGCATTTAACCTATTTATGTTTACGGTTATTGTTGATAGGTACTTATTTATTACCATTTTAATTTTTATGCCTATTTTTATCTCTCTTTTTTCTCATTACAGCAGTCCCTTTAGCATATCTTGCAGTGCTGGTGTGGTGGTGAAAAACTCCTTAGGCTTTTTATTTGTCTGGGAAGCTCTTTTTTTACTATCTATTTTGAATGGTAGCATTGCTGGATATAGTAATCTTGGTTTCAGATCTTTGCTTTCCTTGAGTACCTTGCTTTACCTTGAGTACTTCGTGCCATTCCCTTCTGGCCTAAGTTTGTGTTTTGTTTGTTTGTTTGTTTGTTTTTTTAAATATATTTTATAGATATTTTACAGAGAGGAAGGGAGAGAGATAGAGAGTTAGAAACATCGATGAGAGAGAAACATCGATCAGCTGCCTCCTGCACATCTCCTACTGGGGATGTGCCCGCAACCCAGGTACATGCCCTTGACTGGAATCGAACCTGGGACCTTTCAGTCCGCAAGCAAACGCTCTATCCACTGAGCCAAACCGGTTTCGGCATGGCCTATAGTTTTTGATGAGAAATCAGGTGTCAGCCTTATGAGAGCTCCTTTGTAGGTAACAGTTTGCTTTTCTCTTGCTTTTAGCTTCTCTCTTTGTCTTGAAATTTTGGCATTTTAATTATGATGTGTCTGGGAGTTGGCATGTTTGGGTTCTTCTTGCTTGGGACTTTCCTTCATCAGGTTAGGGAAATTTTCTGCCATTATTTCTTCAAACATATTTTCTAGCTTTTGCTCACTTTCTTCTCCTTCTGGCACTCCTATTTTGTAGATATTGTTTCATATCAAGTTGTCTCACATTTCCCTTAATCTGTCCTCTTGTTTTTTAATTGTTTTTTCTTTTTGGTTCTCTGATTTATTTTTTTCTACCATGTCTTCTAATTCACTGATCCAATCATCAGCTTCCCCTAATCTGCTGTGTATTCCTTCCACCATGTTCTTTATTAGTGCTGTACTATTCTTCATAATTACTGTATCTTTTCTCATGCTGTAGAGCATCTTTGCTATCATTATTCTGAACTCTGTCTAATAAATTTATTCATTTCATTTAGCTTTTCTTTTGGAGAATTCTCTTGTTCTTTTGTTTCAGGTGTTTTTGTTTATTTCCCCATTTGGGCTGTCTGTGTTCATGTCTGTGTATTAGGTGGATATGATATTACTTCCAATCTCTAATGCAGGACAATGTCAGACACTGTTTGAGACTGTTCTTGAGTACCATTTGGAACAGCAATCCACAGCTTGTGGCTCCCTCTGCTGTGGCTGGGTGCCTTTAAAAAGGACCAAGATGTGCACCACTGCCTGCTTTTCCTAGCCCTGGGCCCAGAAGGTGATCAGGCAAAGACTCAAAGCCTCCAGAGATTCTTCTCTGCCAGCAGTCTGATTGTTATCAGCCTTGATTAGCCTGAGTATATATTTATGATTTCAGAGAGGAAGAGAGAGGGTGAGAGAGATAGAAACATCAATGATGAGGGAGAATCATTGATTGGCTGCCTCCTGCATGTCCCCTACTGGGGATCAAGCCCACAGCCTGGGCATGTGACCTCCTGTTTCATAGGCCAGTGCTCAAACCACTGCACCACACTGGCTGGGCCTCTCTGACACTCTTGAATGCTTATTAATCTCGCTACTTGAAAATTTAACATAATCATATTGTGAAAATAAAGCTTGGTTGCCTTGTTCTGAGTGTATTCTTTTATTTAGTGTTATTTCATTTAGTAATTTAATGTCTTAAAAAACTGAAGTTTGATTATACTGTGGAGGATCACTGGTTGTTTCACAACATTAAGCCTCAAGCTATTTCTGAATCCTACTTGTTGGTTTTACATTTGTGCTTCATGGAAATAAATTTATCAGAGCTATCCTGGTTTAAATACAGTTTTCCACAAGTGAATTGCTTGCTTAGGCTTACTTGCCCTTTAGGTTATCTGCTGCACTATATTTAGGCAATTTTAGACACCAAATACACATTCACTAAAGTAAAAATATGGACAATAGTTGACATAATTTTAGGATTGGTTGAAAGACTGTTTTTAAAAAGTTTTAATATAAATGCTGCTTTAAAAAGTTTTTGGAACTGGCTCTGACTGTACATTTAAGTGTGAAATGATATTTGAAATCTGCAAGGTTTTGAAGGTTCAGCTCCTGTGCTATTCTGTTTGCAATATACTTACAGGTATGTACCTAAAATTCATTTACTAAGCTTTGCTCATGGCTATAGATTTTATAAATGGCACTTTATGATTTCTTTTATTAACAGAATTCTGCTTGGGCAGAGTCGTGATGGCATTGTGTTCAGCACTGATGACTATTTTCACAATCAAGATGGGTACAGGTATAATGTTAATCAACTTGATGATGCCCATGACTGGAACCAGAACAGAGGTTTGTTTGGGCCCAAGTCTCCTGTGATAGAATATTTGACTAGGAGTCAGAGGACCTGGATTTTTTTTTTTAATATAGTTTTATTGATTTCAGAGAGGAAAGGAGAGGGAGAGAGAGATATAGAAACATTAATGATGAGAGAGAATCATTGATTGGCTGCTTCCTGCATCCCCCCTACTGGGGATCAAGCCCACAACCCGGACATGTGCCCTTAACCAGAATCGAACCCAGGACCCTTCGCAGGCTGACGCTCTATCCACTGAGCCAAACCAGCCGGGGCTGGATTTATATATTCCTGACTTGACTTCTACCAGCTGAATGACTTTCATAAGCCATTTGAACATCTTTGAGACCCAATTTTTTCATCTACTAGAAGCAGTGATACTTGCAAGGTTGTTGTGAAAATCAGAGACTTTAGGTAAAATATTTTGTAAACTAAATAGTGTACCAATATAAACTGGTAAAATAAAGGGTGGGGTATTTTGGTAGGCTTTATTTTATATCTCTTGAATAAATTCAGAGAACTGATACTATAGTTATGTATTTCAAAAAGTTATTTCCCTAAGAGTAATGTTATTGTTTTTTAAGGCTTAATATAATGCTGTGAATATTAGAAGTTTTTTTCATTGATATTACTCCATGAAAAATCTATTTAATACATTTTTTAGAAACACATGGGTCAATTTCTTTTCACCATGGAATAATGCTTCTTAATCTTGGCTGCACATTTTAATTACTTTGGGACCTTTTTAAAAAAATCTATGTCTGACCCAGATTAGGTCGCTGAGTTGGTTAGAGTGTCATCTTGTACACCAGAAAGTTGCAGGTTCGATTCCTGATCAGGGCCATGTACCTAGGCTGTGGGTTAGATCCCCTGTCCAGTTTTATGTTTTAATTGTTAATGATTGGTCTCTCTCTCTTTCATTTCTCCCTCTTTCCCCCCTCCCCACCCCCCACCCCTCATTAAAAAAAAAAAAAAAAAAAGAAAACACGTATGCCTGAGTTAGCCCCAGAGATTCTGGTTTAGTTGGTCTGGAGTGGATCTAAGCATTGGTATTTTTTTGAAAGTTACTCAGGCATTCTATGTTGCAGTCAGATTGAAAACTTGGTCTAGAACTACGTAATTAAATGCATATAGTATAAGTTAATTTATTTTTTAATAGATGAAGAATGCATTGATAATTAAACAAATTCATTTTATTAAGAGAAAATGTAAACCTAGAGTCAGGAGATTATAATGAATCCCATATACTCATCACTCAGAATTATCAGTTACCATATCAGTTGCTATATTGACTTTATTTTTGTTTTCACTCCTCACCTTTTCTAATTACTAAAGCATTTTGAAATAATTCTAGACATTATACTTTATGCATTTCAAATTAACCACCTTCTTACTTAATGTTATTTAAATATGGTACCATCATCACACCTAAAAAAAACCCATACAATTCCTTGACATCATGTAATATCCAGTCTGTAATCCAATTTCCCCTATTGTCTTAACAACTGTTTGTACTTACAGTTGTTTTGTGTGAATCAGGATCCAAACAAGGTCCTTGCAGTACATTAGGTTTTATGTTTGTTTTAATTGTTAATGTGTAGCATTTTCTCTTCTTTTAACCCTTATACCATTTATTTGTTGATGACATTTGGTTGTTTGCCCTGTAGAATATCCCATATCCTGTAGTTGTCTATTTGCTTCCTTCTGTCAATGTAAGAAATGTCCAAACTTGTAAGAATTTTTATGTTTATTTGAGCCAAACTGACTACAATTGCCAGGAAGCAAAATCTCAACTTTGAGAAAATGCTCCAGAAAAATAGCATATTTACTACTTATTTTATACATCACCATCAAAGGGGAAGATGTATGGGGTTACATGAAATCCACTGCTCATAGATTAGGGAGTTGGGATAAAGCAAAGTGGGGAAATCTCTGAGATTGGATAAACAGTAAAACAGACACCACACTTCTTTTACATTGGTGGGTATAGGATGGTTAACAATTAACATTTACAGCACATAGAGATGGTATGTGGGAAAATAATATAACAAAGGGGTTCTGTGGTCTGGTGCTCTGGTGGGAGATTATGCCCTGAGGGGTCTGGGAAAGGGGGGATTATTCTGACTTTCCAAAGGCATGTTATTGTAGGTGCAAAGAGACAATAAACTGGCTCAATTAAGGTAAAGATTAACCTTTGTCAAGGAAGCTACCATCCTAGGTTATGACTGCCTACCATGACTTGCTTTTAGTTAGGAAGTTTTAATTTCAGACCATCCTATATGGTTGCTTTAGGTCTCTTGAGTGTGTAAGGCTGCCATGCAGGCCTCCCCTGAACTTGTCAGGTTTCGTTTGTGGCCCCTTTTTCGTCCACACATATGGTAACTATTTAACTTGTTTCTCTTTCCTCTATATTGCTTTAAATAGAAGTTAAGTGTGTGCAGGATGCAATTGATCGATGTGTCTCTCTCACATAGGTGTTTCTCTCTGTGTGTCTCTCCCCCTCCCTTCCACTGTCTAAAAATCAATTGGAAAATATCCTTGGGTGAGGATTAACAAAACACAAAAAAGAGGATTACTTATATTCAACTTTTTTTGCAGGGGGTAAGCAAAGTCTGGTTATCTCATTTTTAGTGATGCTAAGAATGATCAGTGTTAACATTTTGGCAGGTGGTGATGTGAAAGAATTCACTACTAAAAGAAGAGATAGATGCAGAAAGTTTATTTTTACTTACCTGGAAGGGAAAGGGCCAGTGCATTGCTAACCAATACAAGGGCAGGTAAACAGCTGCCATTACCCTTTTTTTTAAAAAAAATATATTTTATTGATTTTTTATAGAGAAGAAGGGAGAGGGATAGAGAGTTAGAAACATCGATGAGAGAGAAACATCGATCAGCTGCCTCCTGCACACTTCCTACTGGAGATGTGCCCGCAACCAAGGTACATGCCCTTGACCGGAATCGAACCTGGGACCCTTGAGTCCGCAGGCTGACGCTCTATCCACTGAGCCAAACTGGTTAGGGCTGCCATTACTCTTTTAAGGAGTAATGGCTGTTGTTGCTAGGTGACAAGGAAGGGAGGGGGATTTGGGGCTGAGACAGTCTGCAGATGGACTAGGGTGGTGTCTTTTCAGTATTTTTCCTAAGCCCGTAAAACATGCTTAGAGTAAAAGTTATGAAGACTCAAAAGAAGCTTGTTTGAAGAGGAGGGGGAAGGGAACTTTCTACTAACTAAAGAATTCTCAGTGCAAATTATCCTTGAGTTGCAAAAATAGCAGGGAAGAGGGGTATGCAAGAATGTAGCCTTGAAAGTAACTTGTCTTGCAGTTTGTACAGAGGGTCTAGTTGAATCAGAGAAGCTAACAATCTTGGGGTTTAACAAGTGCTTCTCATAAATTGTGGAAGGCTACAACAAGGAAAAAGAAAGGCTTTTTTTCTGTTTTTACAAGTAGCTTCAAAGGGACAACCTCTTCCCTCCATTACCAAGTTCTCTGTCAAACTTGTATCTAATGGGTTATCCAACAATGAAATGTTTTCTGAATTAGTTCTTTCATTAAGGGTTGCAAAATGGTGACTTTTCTAGGTCTAGTGTTCCTTCCCTGTTTAGTAGCTAGAATTCTTATGTGATGGAAGTTTCCTCTCAACTGGAACTAGCAACTAGGGCAGCTGTGGGCAAACTACGGCCCGCGGGCTGGATCCGGCCCGTTTGAAATGAATAAAACTATTGAAAAAAAAGACCGTACCCTTTTATGTAATGATGTTTACTTTGAATTTATATTAGTTCACACAAACACTCCATCCATGCTTTTGTTCCGGTCCTCCGGTCCAGTTTAAGAACCCATTGTGGCCCTCGAGTCAAAAAGTTTGCCCACCCCTGAACTAGGGTCACCCTAAAGTACAGTATGTACAGGAAAACAGGATAATGCTATTATTATTATTATTGATTTCAGAGAGGAAGGGAGAGGGAGAGAGAGATGAGATAGAAGCATCACTGATGAGAGAGAAGCATTGATCAGCTACCTCCTGCACACCTTCTGGGATCAAATCTGCAACCCAGGCATGTACCCTTGACTGGAATCAAACCCAGGATCCTTCAGACCGCAGACTGACACTCTATCCACTGAGCAAAACCAGCTAGGGCAGGATAAATGCTTTTTTTCTTAATTTTCAAAATAAGAAATTTCAGGGCGGATTTTTTTTTTAAAATATATTTTTTATTGATTTTCCACAGAGAGGAAGGGAGAGAGACAGAGAGCTAGAAACATCAATGAGAGAGAAACATCGATCAGCTGCCTCCTGCACATCTCCCACTGGGGATGTGCCTGCAACCAAGGTACATGCCCTTGACCAGAACCGAACCTGGGACCCTTCAGTCCGCAGGCCGACGCTCTATCCACTGAGCCAAACCGGTTTCGGCAGGGAGGATATTTTTTATTAAAATGTTTCACTCTGTTACAGTCCATGGTTTCATAGGAAAATTTATTAGTAAATGTCAGAGAAGTTTGATTTTTAAGACTATTTCCTACTATTGGTTTTATGACATTGTAGGATATTTCCAAATATATTAGTGGCATAAAAATCTCAAAAAAATATATTTTTAATTTCTAAAAAATTGCCATAGGATATTATTGCCCAAATAAAATAATGTTGATATTGCAATTCCCCAAAATGTGTGGTGTTATTGGCCTAAAGTTAGGGGAATGAGAATAGGTGATAAGTAGAATGAATATAGGCAGTGGGCAGAGCTGTATACCTTTGGTAGACTGGGAAGTTTGTTTGTGTGGGACATTTTTTCTGTTTGCAGAACTAGTCTAAAATTTTCATTATAAGGTTCATGCCACATGAATTATACTGCTGAACAAAACAGTGATTTCCAGATAATCTACTGGTTTTGTTAGTATAATAAATACTGACTTTTTAAAAGTAATTTCTACCTTTTTTAGGTAGAAAATTGAGAACTAGCAATTAGACATTTTGAAACTAAAGCAGGACTTGTTTTATTTAGGGTAGAATTTCTCTTTTCAACAAATATTTATTGCATCCTTTAAAGGCTAGGCCATATTCTGAGAATGTCTGTCTGTCTCATCTTTATTAGAAGAATCTAAATTCATCTTACACTGCTTATAAATTGAAAACATCTCCAAGGTATCAATATTCTCTTTCTTAAAATATGATAGTTCATTTGTTTAAGAAAATGACACTTATTATTTAGGTATTCATACATTGTTTCTTTAGGAGTTCTATTTTCGTGAAGTGCAGTGCCCTGCAATGTGGTATTGGATGATGATGGCAAATATTCTTACCACCTATAGAATGCTACTTTTGATATCCTAGCAACTCTTCTCAGATCTTTATATGTTGACCAAAGTAAGATCATACTTGCATATTATCTTGCAACTTGCCATTTCCAGTTAACAAATCTCCATCTTTCCATGTCAATAAATGTTCACCTCTTTCCATATTCAGACCATATTCAAATGTAACTTATTCTTGTATTTCCTATAAATGAAAGTTAGTTCTAGACTAAACTCTTCACTAGGTATAAGCACAAAGTATTTTCCCAAAAATGTCCTTTACAGTTAGTCAAAACCAGTATCTGGTCTGGAGAATACACGGGGCATGTGATTGTGTCTCGTAATTCCTTTTAATCTAGCAGAGTCCTTTTTTCCATGGCACTAAAGAGATTGCATAGGTTTGGTTTTCAGTATAGAGATGTAGAAAATTTCTTAGTAATGAAAGTTTAAGTTTTATTTGTGTATTTTAACCCTAATAGTTCTTTGTTTTTATTTTTGTTTTTTAAATTCATTTTTTATTTCAGCTAAACAAGCTATCAATCAGGGGAGATCTCCAGTTATAATAGACAACACTAATACACAGGCTTGGGAAATGAAACCATATGTGGAAATGGTAAATATGAAATATGAGAGCATTTTTATATTTTATTCTTAATAATTTTTTTATATTCTGAAATTTTGGTTACTTTGATCTTTATTATTAAAACATTGTCCTTGTTTTCTAAAGAAATATGAATGTTTACTTAATTTAAAAAATGTGGGAATGGTGCTTATTAAGGAATATGATTATCTTGTTAGTTTTGCCTGGACTTGAAGATAGTAATTAGAATTTTACCAGTTACGTGGCCTTAAAATTTTTGTAAACCATATTATTTTAAAAGTAAAATTTTTCTTGGTGGAGCAAATTTAGAAGTATTATCTAAATGAAATTTGTATCTGCCTTTTTTTTACCTTATAAGAAGTATTCTCTGGGTTTGTGTTTTCTTCCTTTCCTCTGTGTAGGCCATAGGAAAAGGATACAGAGTAGAGTTTCATGAACCTGAAACTTGGTGGAAATTTGATCCTGAAGAATTAGAAAAGTAAGACACTCATTTATTTTGAATATTTTTCTTTTTTCTTTCTTTTCTCCTTTACATGATCAGTGTCCACTAGCTTTGCTTGTCATGTCTTTACTACTTATGATTAGGAACCACTACTTACTTTCTGTTAAGAGCAACATTGACTTTAATTCAGTGTTTTTAAGACATCTTGCTTATTAAATTTTATTAACTTTTTGTTGTAGTTGTTAAGTATGTTTGAGGAAAAAATTAGAACTTTCCCTCTGGTTTTGAGCTAGGCCACTTCTCTGCATATTCCTTCCAACTTCATTGCCTTCCCATTTTAGGTCCCATAACGTTTTTATCTGGTACTTTCATCTTGCTCCCTCTTTTCATCTTTACTACTACAGCTCTATAATCCCATAACCAAGATTCTTGAAATCAATGTGTTTTGGAAATCAGACTTGGGGGTAGTGGGGTGTTAGAAAGGTAATATAGTGATGTCAAAACACCCCCTAGCAGAGTTTGGGCAACTCGTCATAATCCAGTATCTTACTATATCTATGGCAAATCATGACCAAGCAGTCTAAATAGTTAAGAAACACTACATAATCTATTGTCAGTTCAAGAAGATCGTAATCTATTGTCAGTTCAAGAAGATCATGCTGCCAAATGAGTACAGGTCTGGTTATGTTTTACTGCTATATGAGTCAACAAAACCCTGAGTTTTCAGAGCATTTTATGTTTCAGAATTTGTGTTGAGGAATTGTGGACTTGTATTACTTTCAACCCTGCTCTTCTGTTTGTGTTGACCTTTTATCCCTTTCTCCTCACAGTACTGATTTTCCTGACTGTGACTTTTTTTCCTTCACTTTCACACCCCTCCCTCCCTTTTGATAACAACTTTGAGATAAAATTCACATAGATTACAATTTGCCCATTAAAAGTGTACAGTTGTGCAACCATCACCTCCCTTTGTTTTTTAAATCATTTTTATTTGTCACACCTCAGTTTGCCCTCTTCCAGCTTTAAGTGCTATTCTGTGTGGTATCCAACTAATTTAATTATTTCCCCCTTGTCTTTCATTCCTTTGATTACCTTACTTTCCCTTTCTGACCTATATGCCATGTATTTATATATAAATAAATAAACAGATAGATTTACTAATATATGGTATTATTTACCTGCTCTGTGTGTATTGCACCTCAGGTAAAAGAGAAGTTTAAATAATAAAAACATCTGGGTTATGATGAACAAATGAGTTGATGAAATACAATTAGACATTTTTTTCATTTAAGGGACTGTTGAAATTTATTATAATTCTTAATATAAATTGAATTTACAAACTAAAATCAGTTTAACTGATGTCTGGTATAGTTTGCTTTCTTGTATAAAATTGATTGAATCATCAAATTTGTTATCTTGCCACCCTAACCGGTTTTGCTCAGTGGATAGAGCATCGGCCTGCAAACTAAAAGGTCCCAGGTTCAATTTCGGTCAAGGACATGTACCTTGGTTGCAGGCACATCCCCAGTAGGAGATGTGCAGGAAGCAGCTGATCAATGTTTCTCTCTCTCATCAATGTTTCTAGCTCTCTATCCCTCTCCCTTCCTCTCTGTCAAAAGTCAAAATATATTTTTAAAACATTGGTTATCTTGCCAATTTCCAACCTGAGGTCTCTTTTTAGTCTTCTGTCTTCTCTTTCTTTTGCTTGTCTTATCTTTAACATAAGCACCACTATTTTTGAAAATAAACATTCCTTCTGTGTCCTTTTTCTGGGAAAAGTGAATTAGTAAATCTAGAACTATAGCATTAAATGTGTAATACATTTCTGTGTATTTTGCCATGTCCAAGTCAAGTTATAGAAAACTACGAGGATAAATTATAAAAAGTTCTTTGAGGGTCAAGAATAATTTTTAAACTGCTTCTTGTTTTCATAAGTACATAATTCACAGAAAAGTACATAAAATACAAACATAGGACATGTCCTAAAATAAGTTTTAAAAAGTGATAAGTATTTGATGTGGATTTTTGTAAGTCCTACAGATCCACTCAATTCTATAATTCTCAAAACTGACTCTCTCGCCTGGCAGGTGTTGCTCATTGGTTGAGTGTCAACCTATGAGCCAGGAGGTCACGGTTCAATTCCCAGTTGGGGCACATGCATGATCCCCAGTGTGGGGCATGCAGGAGGCAGCCAGTCAATAGTTCTGTCTCATTGTTGATATTTCTCTCTCTCTCCCTCTCCTTTCCTCTCTGAAATCAATTAAAAATATATATCAAAAAGAAAACTGACTTTCATAATATTTTATTTTATTTTTTTAAAAGAAGGGAGATTAATTCAGTGGTTCAGTGAATCAGTAGTTCTGTGTCATGAAGGTATAACTATTTAACATTTTGCTCTGATTTATGGTATCTTTAAACCTTTTAAAAATACTGTTGAAGTTTTTGAGAGAACCAGTATAAATTTTTTGGTATAAAATGCAGGTAAATGAGATGTATCTTCTAATATCTATTTGCTAAATAAAATTTAGAGTTGGTACTCTTACTCTAAAGCAACTTACTCTCTAAGCCTATAAATTCTTTTTAAAAAATTAAAATCTTTTTCTTTTTTGTTAGGAGGAATAAACACGGTGTGTCTCGAAAGAAGATTGCTCAGATGTTGGATCGTTACGAATATCAAATGTCTATCTCTATTGTAATGAATTCAGTGGAACCAGTGCACAAAAGCACACAAAGACTTCCTCCCTCAGAGGAGAAACAGAGGTGGGGAGGCTCTCTAGGCCCACACAATCAAGTATGTGTCACATACAATCAATAAGGTGGCTATTTTCAGCTAATACATTTGTTGCTTGCCCTTAAAAAACATTAATGAGCTTTTCTTGAAGTTTAAAGTTTAGATTAAAAAAAAAAAAAAAGACTACATTGCCTCACAGAAGATGTTCCCAGCAGTTGTTTAAATTCTAAAGTGTAAATAAAAATTATGTAAAATTGTATTTTAAATGTTTTTATAATCTTTTGTTGTGATACTTCAGTTATAATGAAGACACATGCATGCATAGGAACTAGAATGTTTTCTACAATTGAATTTTAAACAAATTTTATCTATTCTGTAAATAGTGTCGAACAGTTTTATAGTTCATACTCCAAACTGACTTTTCATAAAACTTTAGTATTTTTCCTTAAGCACCTTAAATATATAAGAAATACTTCCCTAACTTGTTTGGCTCAGTGGATAGAACATTGGCCTGCAGACTAAAGGGTCCCGGGTTTGATTCTGGTCAGGGGCACGTACCTTGGTTGCAGGCTCGACCCTTGGCCCTGGTCAGGGTGCGTGTAGGAAGCAACCATTTCATGTGTCTCCCTCCCATTGATGTTTTTTCTCTCTCTCCCTCTCCCTTCCATTCTCTAAAAATCAGTGGAAAAATATCTTCAGGTGAGGATTAACAACAAAAAATAAAGTAAAAAGAAATACTTGTGTTTTTTTCTTACTCATAGTATATTCTGACCTTTTATTTTTATTATTTATTTATTTTTGTTTTGTTTTATTAATCCTCACTCGAAGATATTTTTTCCATTGATTTTTTTTTTCCCTCCGTTGATTTTTAGAGAGCTTGGAAGGGATGGAGGGGTAGAGAGAGAGACAATATTTGGAATATAATGAAGCAGAAAACACCCAATTAGAAAAAAATGATAGTATAAGGAGCCTCTGGGACAACTTCGAGTGTACCAACACTCGCATCATGGAAGTGCCAGAAGAAGACAGAAATTGAAAACCTTTAAAAAAAGAAAATAAGAGAAACTTCCCCAAACTGGTGAAAGAAAGAAATATACAACTCCAGTAAATGCAGAGTATCCCAAACAAGATGAACCCAAAGAGGCCTACACCAGACATGTCATAAATAAAATGCCAAAGGTTAACCCTGGCTGATGTGACTCAGTTGGTCATTGTCCTGTGCACCAGAAGATTTGCCAGTTTGATTCCCGTTCAAGGGCACATGCCCAGGTTGCAGGCTCAATCTTTGGTGGGGGAATGTAGGAGGCACCCCATATATGTTCCACTCTCACATTGATACTGTTCTCTCCCTCTCCTCTCCTCTCTAAAAATCAAACTATTCTTTTTAAAAAATGCCAAAGGTTAAATATAAAGAAACTCAAAAAATGGGACATCTATAATACTTTCAACAATAAAGATAAATTTTAAAAAGAGGGAGAATCTCTAAAGCAGAAAGAGAAAAGCAGTTAGTAACCTACTTAGGAAGCTCCCAGAAGACTGTCAGCTGATTTCTTAACAGAAACTTTGCATGCTAGAAGGGATTGGCAAGAAGTATTCAAAGTGATAAAAAGCAAAAACCTACAATCAAGATTATCCAGAAAAGCTATCATTTAGAATAGAAGAACTGATAAAGAGCTTCCTAGACAAGAAAAAGCTACAGGAGTTCATTGCCACCAAACCAAAGTTACAAGAAATGTTAAAGGGTCTTTAAGAAGTAGAAGAAAATCATTCAAAAATATGAATAATAAAGTCATTAAAAAAATGAAGTCTTGCCGTTTGTGACAACATTGATGAAGCTAGAAGGTATTGCGCTAAGTGAAATAAGTCATTCAGAGAAATAAATACCATATAATTTCACTTATATGTGGATCTAAAGGACAATATAAATGAACAAACAAAACACACTCCTAGATACAGGAAAAAGATTAAGGATTGGCAGAGGGGAAGAGTGTTGGGACTGAGTGGAAAATGTGAAGGAATTGAGAAGTACACATTGGTAGTTTAAAAATTTATGGGAATGTAAAGTACACTGTAGAAAATATACTGGAATAACTATGGTGCCACTTAATACTGGAAATATCAAGGGAACACTTTGTAAAGTATGTGATTATCTAACAACTATGCTGTATTACTGATACTAACAAAATGATATTGAATGTAAACTGTAATTGAAAAAGATTTTATAAAATAAGTTAAAAAAATATACTGTAGGAATTCACGAAATACTAGCTGAAGGATTTTATACTCACTCTATTATTAACAGTATTGACCCCAAGTGTATTTTCTTCTTAGACCTGCCCTCTGAACTCCACTCTTTATAATTTAATTGACTACCTGCCATTTCTACTTTCAAGCCTGAAAAATTGAACTGTGATCTTCTGTCTTGTTCCTGGATCTCCAGGATTTTCTTGCACAGCAAGTGGATCTACCATCCATCTGTTCATTTTTATTTTACTTTACATCTTTACTGTTGAAAGTAATATGCCCCCTTTTTTTCCCCACATTGACCCCCTCCAGCCCACCCCCAGCCCCACACCAGGCCCTCACCACTCCACTGTCTGTGTCCATGGGCTTATGCATATATGCATACAAGGTCCTTGGTTGATTACCTCCCACCCTCCCCGCCTTTCCTTAGAGATTCCGCTCTCTGTTCCATGCTTCCATGTCTCTGGATCCACTCCGTTCATCAGTTTTATTTTGTTAATTAGATTCCATTTATGAGTGAGATCATGTGATACCTGTCTTTTGACTAACTTATTTTAATTAGCATGATGCTCTCCAGGTCCCTCTGTGCTCTCTGAAAGAGTAAGAGATCCTTCTTTTTTATAGTGGCACTAGAGGCCTGGTGCATGAATTCAGCCTGGTCTGCAGGATCAGGCCGAAACTGGCTCTCAAACATCTCCTAAGAGGTCCCGGATTGCGAGAGGGCACAGGCCAGGCCAAGGGACCCCACCAGTGCATGATTGGGGCTGGGAAGGGATGCGGGAGGTTGGCCAGCTGGGGAGGGACCAGATGAGGGCTCCAGGACATGTCCGGCCCATCTGGCTCAGTCCCAATCGGCCAGACCCCAGTAGTAAGCTAACCTACTGGTCAGAGCATCTGTCCCCTGGTGGATCAATGCATGTCATAGCAACTGGTCAACCGGTCAAATATCTGCCCCCTGGTGGTCAGTGCACATCATAGCAAGTGGATGAACAGCCTTAGCATAATATGCTTTGGTTAAATGGCTGACCGGACACTTAGCATATCAGGCTTTTATTATATAGGACTAGAGGCCCAGTGCACGAAATTCATGCACAGGGGAGGGGTGTCCCTCATCCCAGCCTGCACCCTCTCCAATATGGGATCCCTCGGGAGATGTCTGACTGCCCAAACCGGCAGTCAGACATTCCTCTCACAATCCGGGACCACTGGCTCCTAGCTGCTCGCCTGCCTGATTGCCCCTAACTACTTCTGCCTGCCACCCTGATTGCCCCCTAACCACTCCCCTGCTGGCCTGATTGACACCTAACTGCTCCTCTGCCAGCCCAATCACCCCAACTGCCCTCCCCTGTCAGCCTGATCACCCCCAACTGCTCTCCCCTGCCAGCCTGATTGCCCACAACTGCCCTCCCCTGCCAGCCTGATCACCCACAACTGCCCTCCCCTGCCGTGACCCACTTCCTCCACGCTGTGCAGAGCCATGGGACCCCCAGGCTTCACTGCGTGGAGCAGCCGCTGGGCACCACCTCTTCTGTGCGTGCAGCCATCTTGTGGTGGCCATCTTGTGACGATGTCACGCACGAGGGCACGAGGATCACCTAGGCTTTTATTAGTATAGATCAGTGATGGCGAACCTTTTGAGCTCGGCATGTCAGCATTTTGAAAAACCCTAACTTAACTCTGGTGCCGTGTCACATATAGAAATTTTTTGATATTTGCAACCATAGTAAAACAAAGACTTATATTTTTGATATTTATTTTATATATTTAAATGCCATTTAACAAAGAAAAATCAACCAAAAAAATGAGTGCGCGTGTCACCTCTGACACACATGTCATAGGTTCGCCATCATTGGTATAGACAGTATTCCATGGTATACATGTCCCACAGCTTTTTTATCCACTCCTCTACTGATGGGCACTTGGGCTGTTTGCAGATCTTAGCTATTGTAAATTAGGCTGCTATGAACACGGGTGCATACATTCTTTCTGATTGGTGTTTTGGGTTTCTTAGGATATATTCCTAGAAGTGGGATCACTAGGTCAAATGGCAGTTCCATACTTAATTTTTTGAGGAAGCTACATATTGTTTTCCATAATGGCTGTACCAGTCTGCATTCTCACCAACAGTGTACTGGGATTCCTTTTCTCCACATCCTTAATAGCACTGTCATTTGTTGATAGTAGCCATTCTGACAGGTGTGAGGTGACACCTCATTGTCATTTTAACTTGCATCTCTCTGATGAGCAGTGACTTTGAGCATTTTTTCATATGTCTCTTTTCCATCTTTGGAAAAATGTCTAAGTCCTTTGCCCATTTTTTATTTGGGTTGTCTTCCTTTTAAGTTGTATATATTTTGGATGTTAACCCTTTAACAGATGTATCATTGCCAAATATGTTCTCCCATACAGTGGGCTCCCTTTTCATTTTGTTGGTTTCTTTTGCTATGCAGAAGCTTTTTATTTTTATGTAGTCCCATTTGTTTATTTTCTCCTTAATTTCCTTTGCCCTAGGAGATGTATCTGTAAACATATTGCTATGCAAGATGTCTGAGATTTTGCTGCCTATCGTTTCTTCTAGGATTTTTATGGTTTCACACCTTACATTTAAGTCTTTTATCTATTAACTAGTGTCTCGGTGCACAAAATTTGTGCACATTAAAAGGGAATTAATTAGAGGAAATATTTTAATATTGCTATTTGCCCTTTCTCTATAATAGAAGTGTCAGAGATGAAAGAAAATTAGTAAAATGTATATGAAAATCTACCTTCTGTCAGAGTCTGGGGTGGGCCGTGGGATCCAGGGTCAAGTCTCCGCTCACCAGCACACACTTCAAAATTGCAGGAGACTCAGACCCAGCTGGCCCCACCCCCATTGGGCAAGACCCAGAACTGGCCGGGCCCCATTAAGCCCCTCCAGGCGGGGGCGCATAGCCTCAGGTCCCCCGCTCCAGCACCAGTTAGGGGGTGCAGTGTCAGGTCCCCCATCAAGCCTCTCAGGGCAGGGGGCGCAGCCTCAGGTCCCTCAGCCCAGCACCAGGCGGGGGGCACAGCCTAAGGTCCCCCGGCCCTGCGCTGGGTGGGAGGCACAGTCCTGGTCCCCCGTCAAGCCCCGCCGGGCGAGGGGCGCAGCCTCAGGACCCCTGGCCCGTTGCAAGGGCAGTGGGAGCAGCCTGAGGTCCCCTGTCAAGCCCTGCCAAGTGGGGGGCACGGCCTGAGGTCCCCCGTCAAATCCCATCGTGCGAGGGGCACACAGCCTGTTATCCCCTGCCCAGCGCTGGGGCAGGGGGCATGGCCTGAGGTCCCTGTCAAGCCCCACCCGGCAGTGGTGCAGCCTCAGGTCCCCTGCCCCGGCCAGGTGCCATACAGCCTCAGGTCCCTGCTGTTCGGTCATTACGTGACAGCATCCTGAACAGTTTGCATATTATCCTATTACTAGATAGATGAGTATATTTTTGTGTGTAGTGTAAGTTGGTCTAGTTTCCTTTTTATTTTTTTTTTTGCGTGTATCTGTCCAATGTTCCAAACACCATTTATTGTAGAGACTGTCTCTGCTCCATGTATGCTTTTGTGAAATATTAATTGAGCGTAGTGGCTTGGGTCGATTTCTGTGTTCTCTGTTCTGTTCCATTGATCTATATGCCTGTTCTTTACCAGTACTAGTCTGTTTTGAGTACAGTGGTTTTATATTATAATTTAGTATCTGGTATTGTGATCCCTCCAACTTTGTTCTTCTTTCTCAAGATTGCTGCAGCTATTGGGGGTCTTTTTTTTTGGTTCCCTATACATTTTTGGAGTATTGGTTCTAGATCTGTGAAACAGCTGTCAAGTTTTAGATGTTGATTTTGTATCCTGCTACATTGCCACATTCCTTTCTTAAATATAGTAGTTTTTGGTGGACTCTAGGGTTTTCTATGTATAATATGTCATCTGCAAATAATGAGAATTTTACTTCCTCCTCAATTTGGATTCCTTTTATTTCTTCTTGTCAGATCGCTGTGGCTAGGACTTAGAGTACTATCCTATCTAATAAAAGAGAAACATGGTAATTAGCGTACGACCGCTACCCTTCCCATTGGCTAATCAGGGCAATATGCAAATTAACTGCCAGCCAAGATGGCCGCCGGCAGCCAGGCAGCTTGAAACTAACATGAGGCTTGCTTGCTTCAGTAACGGAGGACTCCCAACATTCCCCACCTGCTGCTGCGGGCCTCTGAGCTGCAACTCAAAGCAACTATGTTACAAATATAGAAGCTAAACAAACCCCCAGAAACCTGCTTTAGTCTGCCGGGCTTCAGCCAGCAGGGTCGCAACATTGTTTCAAATACAGAAACTAAACAAAGGCCAGAAACCTGCTTTCAGCAGCGGAGGCCTTAGAGCTGGAGCCAAGCCTCAAAGCTAAAGCTGGCCCAGAATTTTAAAAAAAGAAAGAAAAAAAGGAGCGGTTGGGAGCTTCAGTCACCCGCCAGCCTGAAAACAGCCCTCAGTCCCTCACCCAGGCTGGCCAGGAACCCCAGTGGGGACCCCCACCCTGATCCAGGACACCCTTCAGGGCAAACCAGCCGGCACCCACCCGTGCACCAGGCCTCTATCCTATATAGTAAAAGGGTAATATGCCTCCCAGCACCGGGATCAGCAGAGCCGAGAGGCCTCCCGGCACCGGGATCAGTGTGACGGGGGCAGTGCCCAAACCCCCCTGATCGCCCTGCGGCTCTGTGTGTGACAGGGGGCGGGGCCACAACCTCCCTATCCATCCTGCTCTGTTCCTGACAGGGGAAGGCGCCCCAACCTCCTGATCAGCCCTGGTCTGTGCCTGATAGGGGGGAGCTGCCCAACCCCCTGATCACCCTGCGGCTCTGTGTGTGACAGGGTGCGGTGCCCCAACCCCCTGATCGGCCCTGCTCTGTGTGTGACGGGGCAGCGCCCCAACCCCCTGATCGGCCCTGCTCTGTGTGTGACGGGGTAGAGCCATAACCTCCCCATTGGCCCTGCCCTGTATTGTGAGAGTGGAGGCGCCCCAACCCCCTGATCGACCCTGCTCTGTGGGTGATAGAGGGCAGCGCCCCAACCCCACCCCACAGGCCCTCCTCTGTGTGTGGTGGGGTAGAGCCATAACCTCCCCATCGGCCCTGCCCTGAGTGTGACAGTGGCGGCGCCCCAACCCCCTGATCGGCCCTGCTCTGTGGGTGATAGAGGGCGGCACCCCACCCCCCACCCCACAGGCCCTGCCCTGAGTGTGATGGGGTAGAGCCATAACCTCCCCATCGGCCCTGCCCTGAGTGTGACAGTGGCGGCGCCCCAACCCCCTGATCCACCCTGCTCTGTGTGTGACAGGGTATGGAGCCCCAACCCCCCTGATGGGCCCTGCTCTGTGCGTGACAGGGCACGGAGCCCCAACCCCCGTGATGGGCCCTGTTCTGTGAGTGACGGGGCAGCGCCCCAACCTCCTGATTGGCCCTGCTCTGTGCGTGACGGGGTGGCACCGCAACTTCCCCATCGACCCTGCCTTGAGTGTGACAGGGGGCGGTGCCCCAACCCCCCAATCCGCCCTGCTCTGTGCATGACGGGGCGGCGTCCCAACTCCCCAATTGGCCCTGCTCTGAGCCCGACCAGGGGCTGCACCTAGGGATTTGGCCTGCCCTCTGCCACCTGGGAGCAGGCCTAAGCCAGCAGGTTGTTATCTCCCGAGGGGTCCCAGACTGTGAGAGAGCACAGGCCGGGCTGAGGGGCCCCCTCTCTCCCCCCCGAGTGCACAAATTTTTGTGCACCGGGCCTCTAGTTTATATATATAAAAGGCTAAGCAACTGTCCGACCGGTAGCTATGACGTGCAATGACCACCAGGGGGCAGACGCTCAATGCAGGAGCTGCCAAGCTGCGGTGATGGACTTGGCAGCAGCGGTTCTCAGTGACACATCCTGGAACTAGAGAGGAGGGAGCCCGATTCTGGGGTGCGTCACCCAAGAACCGCCCTCTCACATTCTGGGACCCCTCGGGGGATGTCAGAGAGCTGGTTTTGGCCTAATCCCTGCAGGCCAGGCCAAGGGATCCCACCTGCTGGATGGACCCCACTCACTCTGCAGACGCCCTTCGAGTTGCGGTGCCACCCCAGGTGCAGCTGGCCAGGGAGGACCACAGGAGATTGGCTCCAGGGTGTGTACGGCCCATCTCACCCAGTCCCACCCCACCGGCCACCTTCTAATTAATTTCCTTTCAATGTGCACGAATCCGTGTACTGGGGCACTAGTTTTGAATAAGAGTGGTGAAAGTGGACATCCTTGTCCTGTTGCTGTTCTTAGGGGAAATGATTTTAGTTTTTGCCCATTGAGTATGATGTTCACTGTATGTTTGTCATATATGACCTTTATCATGTTGATATGTTTGCTCTATTCCCACTTTGCTGAGAGTTTTTATCAGAAATTGGTGTTGGATTTTGTTGAATGCTTTCTCTGCATCTACTGATATGATCATGTGATTTTTGTCTTTCAATTTGATTATGTGATGTATCCTGTTGATCAATTTGCAAATATTGTACCAGCCTTGCATTCCTGGAATAAATCCCACTTGGTCATGGTGTATGATCTTTTTAATATATTGCTGGATCCGATTTGCTAAAATTTTATTGAGGATATTAGCATCTATGTTCATCCGGGATATTGGCCTGTAATTCTCTTTGTAGTGACTTTATCTGGTTTTGGATGTAGGGTAATGCTGGCCTCATAAAAAGAACTTGGAAGTGTTCCGTAATCTTGGGTTTTTTGGAGTAGTTTGAGGAATGTAGGTATTAGTTCTTTGAATGTTTGGTAAAATTCCCCTATGAAGCCATCTAGACCTGGGCTTTTGTTTGCTGGGAGTTTTTTGATTACTGCTTCAATTTCATCAGTTGTTATTGACCTATTCAGGTTTTCTGATTCTTCCTGATTCAGTTTTGGGAGATTGTATTTTTCTAGGAATTTTTCCATTTCATCCACATTGTCCAGCTTGTTGGCATGTAGTTGTTCATAGTACTTTCTTACTATCCTTTGTATTTCTGTGTTGTCAGTTGTTACCATGGCTTTCGTTTCTGATTTTATTTATTTGGGTCCTCTCTCTTTGTTTATTGATGAGTCTGTTTAACAGTTCATCAATTTTGTTTATCCTTTTAAACAATCAACTTTTGGTTTCATTGATTTTTGTTTTGTTTTGTTTTTAGTCTCTGTCATTTATTTCTGCTCTAATCATTATCTCCTTCCTTCAACTTAATCTGGGTTTTGTTACTGTTCTCTTTATAGTTATTTAAGTTGTAGGGTTACATAGTGTATTATTAACTTTTCTTGTTTTTGAGGTAGTCCTGTAGTGCTATGAACTTCCCTCTCAGGACTGCTTTTTCTGTGTCCCAGATTTTGGGTTGTTGTGTGATCATTTTTATTTGTTTCCAGGAAGCTTTCTATTTCTTTCTTGATTTCTTTATTAAGCCCACTCATTGTTTATTTGATCTCTATGTGTTTGAATGTTTTGGGGTGTTTTTAGTGTAGTTGATTTCTCATTTCATCCCACTGTGACCTGAGAAGATGCTTAATATGATTTCAATCTTCTTGAACTTGTAGAGACTTGTTTTGTGTCCTAACATGTGGTCTATCTTTGAGAATGATCCATGTGCACTTGAGAAGAATGTATATTCTGTTGCTTTGTGGTAAAATGTTGTATAAATGTCCATTAAATCCACCTGATCTAATATGTCCTCTAGAGTAACTGTTTCCTTGTTAAATTTTTGTCTGGAAGATCTATCCAGTGAAGTCAGTGGGTGTTAAAGTCCCCTATTATGACTATATTGTTGTCAATTAAAGTCCTGTAGAAGTTTTTTTTATATATTTAGGTGCTCCTATATTGGGTGCATGTATGTTTACCAGGGTTATATCCTCTTGTTGGATCAATCCCTTTAGTATTATGTAGTGACCTTTGTTGTCTCTTGTGATGGCCTTCATTTTGAAGTCTATTTTGTCAGATAAGAGTATTGCTACTCGAGCTTTTTTTCTTTTCCATTTGCATGGAAAAATTTTTTCCAGCCCTTCACTTTCATCCTGTGTGAGTGTTTTGTTCTGAGGTGGGTCTCTTGTAGACAGCATATACTTGGGTCATGTTTTTGTATCCATTCAGCTGCCCTATGTTTTTGATTGGATCATTTAATCCATTTACATTTAAGGTTATTTTTTATAGGTACTTATATATTACCATTTTAAATCTGTATGCCTAAGTTTCTCTCTCTGTTTCTTCTTATATAGCAGTCCCTTTCATATTTCTTGTAATGCTGGCTTGGTGGTAATGTACTCCTTTAGTTTTTTTTTTTTTTTGTGTGTGTGTGTGTGTGTGTGTGTGTGTGTGTGTGTGTGTGTGTTTTGTCTGGGAAGCTCTTTATTTGACCATCTATTTTGAATGATAGTCTTGCTGGATATAGTAATCTTGGTTTCAGATCCTTGCTTTCCATTACCTTAAGTACTTCATGCCATCCCCTTCTGGCCTGTAGAGTTTCTAATGAGAAATCAGGTGTCAGCCTTATGGGAGCACCTTTGTAGGTAATAGTTTGCTCTCCTCTTGCTGCCTTTAAGATTCTCTCTTTGTCTTTAATTTTTGGCATTTCAATTATGATGTGTCTGGGCATGGGCCTGTTTGGGTTCTTCTTGCTTGGGGTTCTCTGTGCCTCCTGAGCTTGTGTAACTTTTTCCTTTATCAGGTTAGGGAATTTTTCTGCCATTATTTCTTCAAACACATACTCTATCCCAGTGGTTCTCAACCTTGGTTGCACATCAGAATCACCTGGGAATCTTTAAAATCCTAATTTTCCCAGGTGATTCTAATGTGCAGCCAAGGTTGAGAACCACTGCTCTATCCTTTCTGCCTCTTCTGGCACACCTGCTATGCTAATATTGGTATGTTTCACAGCTGTCTTCCTGTTTTTAAATGTCTTTTTCTTTTTTGGTTCTCTGATAAATGATTTTTTCAACCCTGTCTTCTAATTCATGTATTCCTTCCAGTGTGTTCTTCATTTGTGCTATGTCATTCTTTATTTCTGTTTTCGTAGTTACTATATCTTTTCTCATGAGGTTGAGCATCTTTACCATCATTATTCTTAACTCTATATCAGATAAATTTCTTAGTTTCATTTATCTCTTCTTTTGGAGAATTCTTTTGTTCTTTCATTTGTGGGTTGTGTCTTTGTCTCCTTATTTTGGCTGCCTGTTTGAGTTTGTGACTATGTACTAGGTAGATTTGCTATGCCTCTCAATCTCTAGTTCAGGTCAGTGACAAGCGCTGTTACTGATTTACTAAATCAGGCAAAGAGTCAAAGCCTCCAGAGACTGCATCTGCCTACAAACTGATAGGATTCTGTCTTGAATTGCCCTCAGGCAATCACCAACAGGTGTGGTGAAAGTGTTTCAACAGGGTGGTGCAATTGCTTCTCCCTGGAGCTAATTGTTATTCTCAGAAACTCTGCACTATGTGGCAAGGTGTTTTCCAATATGGTGGTTCAGCTTTCTTCCTCCAGGCAAAACCACCTAGATAGCAATTGCCTGCATGAAAAAAATGACCTCCACATTGGAGTGCCCTATCCTAACTTCTGCACAGCTCCAGTCCACTCTGCCCTCCCTCTGCCGAAGCACCAGGTTAGGGAAGTGAATGGCACCACAGGAAATTTTGTGCATTGGCCTCTTAAGTGGGTGTCTGCGTTTCCAGCCGTCTCTCTCATAGATAGCAACCCTGCTGCTTTTCCCAGCCAGATGTTGTTTAGGTACCCTTTTCAGTTCTGGTGCTCTCTCCTGGGGTGCCAGCTTGGGGATTAGACCTCAGAGTTCTCAGTGGCAACCCCCCACAGCTGAGATATCTCTCCAGAATTTCAGTTGCTGTCTGTGGGAGCCCGGCCAGCTTTTTCACGCTTCTGCTCCTCCTACCAGTCTCTATGTGGTCTCCACTTTCTGTCCTCAGTTATCAGGGTTCTCTTTATCAAGTCTTCCATTGATTGTTTAGGAAGTTTTTCTGTTTTAGTTGTGATTCCGGTTTGATCCTGGGTGCCGGGGTCCAACCCCAGCAGGTCCAGGGGTTCCCAAAGGTGTGGACGGAGTCGGCAAAGAAGGAATGACACGGAGACAGCGTTCAGTTGATCAGCAGCCTAGCCAGGATCTCCAGCCAAGTTCTGGTCTTGATCTCCAGAGAGGTTCTGCTTAGGATCTCCAGAGAGGTTCTGTCCAGGTTCTCCAGTCAGGTTCAGTCACCAGGTTCTAGTCAGGCTCTCCTGCCAATCTTCGCAGTCAGGTTCAGTCCAGGATCCTCTGCCATGCTCTCTCGCCAGGCTCTGCCTCCAGGCTCCGAGGCCAGTCCCTGTCCAGGATCCTCCGGCATGCTCTCTCCAGCGAAGTTCTTCTGTCTCTAGAGAACGTTCTGTGTAGGTTCTGTGCCTAGGCTCTGTCTCTCTTGGTCCTGTCTTCCAAGCCCCTGTCTCCTGAGTTCTGTCTTATAAGTTCTGTGTTCTAAGTTCTGTGTTCTAAGTTCTGTGTTCTAAGTTCTGTGTTCTTCTGTCTTCTGAATTCTGTCTCTTCTGTGCGAGGTTCTGTCCCATGTTCTCTTGCTAGGTTCTCCAGGTTCTCCAGCCAGGTTCTGTAGCCATGTCCCCTCGTATGCCGGGGTCCGACCCCAGCGGGTCCAGGGGTCCCCAAAGGTGTGGACGGAGTCGGCGAAGAAGGAAGGACACGGAGACAGCGTTCAGTTGATCAGCAGCCTAGCCAGGATCTCCAGCCAGGATCTCCAGCCAAGTTCTGGTCTGGATCTCCAGAGAGGTTCTGCTTCGGAGCTCCAGCGAGGTTCTGTCTGAGATCTCCAGCCAGGTTCGGTCACCAGGTTCTAGTCAGGTTCTCCTGCCATATTTCTGTAGTCAGGCTCAGTCCAGGATCTTTTGCCATGTTCTCTCCAGCGAAGTTCTTCTGTCTGTAGGTTCTGTGTAGGTTCTGTCTTCTGAGTTCTGACTTCTAACTTCTGTGTCTTGCTGTCTTGTTACATCTGTATTTATACCAGTTGATTCAATCCTATCAATCTCTATTACAAAGGTTAGGGCGTTTCTTATCTCTATTCCAGGGAGTAAAGATTATGTAGCTTAAGCATGATTGTTCATAGTTAAAGTGATTAATTACCCGCCTGGCACTTAGTTGAGGGGTTTTATTCCCTCCCTAACTTCAGGGGGAAATCCCTACCTGGGGATTCAACCTTTCTCGGAGAGGTGACCTTGGTTAAAACACAGCGCCAAGAAGGTGAGCAAACATATTAAGAACCGTATGCCATATATGCCAGGTCCCTTGAAACAGCAAGGATGGACCGGCTCCCGGCACCTGGGATCCTGTCTGTGCAGCATGCACTTACTCCACCACCATTTTCAGTCTCTCCCATCCATCTATTTCTGCAAGCCAGAATCTTGGGTGTCATCTTCGATGCCTCCTTTCTCCCTTCATATTTAATCCATCAACTGGGGTCTGTTGATTTTGTTACTTAAATATCTTTTGAGTCTATCTCTATTTTTGACTGCCATCTTTCTAGTTTGAATTATCTTTAACTGAGACTGGTGTTCCCACATCAATACTAGTTCTGTTCTAGCCCTTTATCTCCACATTCTAACAAAACTGAGTATAAAGTACACATAGGAAAGTGCTTAAAGAGCGCAACAAATTTTTACAATGTGGACATATCTATGTAACCAGAACCCTGGTCAAGAAATAGAACATTATCAGCACCTTAGAAGCCCTTATTGCCTCCTCCATGCCTGAATAATCTTTGTAATCATGCGAAAAACCTTCCACAAGCTTCCCATTGCTGTTTGGATAAAGAGCAAAAACCATAACATGATATTTAAGGCCCTGGTTGATGAAGCTGCAGAAAAAAAGCTTGAAGCCACCAGAGATTGGTTCATGAGGTTGCAGAAAGACACAGTCTCCATAACAGAAAAGTTCAAGATGAAGCAGCAGGTGCATATCCTAGTTGTCCATAAGATGTAGTGAAGATAAGGAAGGTGGTTTACACTCAACAACAGATTTTCAATGTAGCTAAAATAATGAAGGTGGTTACATTTCCAACAGATGTCTTATATTGTGAGAAGATGCCATTTAGGACATTGATAGCTAGAGAGGTGAAGTCAATGTCTGGCTTCAAAGCTCAAAGTGCAGGCTAACTTTCCTGCCAGGCGCAGCTGATGACTTTTAAGTAGAATTCAGTGCTTTCATTCTGACCATCTTAGGGACCCTAAGAATTGTACAAAATCTACTCTGCCTGTGCTCTCTCTATATTTTTTTAAAGCCTGGATGACAACACATTGTTTACAATATGGCTTACTGAATATTTTAAGCAGAGTATTGAGATCTGCTCAGGAAAAACAAGACTTCTTTCAAAATATTACTACTCGTTGACAAGGGACCTGATCACTCAAGAGCTTTGATAGAGATGTACAATTAAACTAATGTTTTCATGCCTGCTAGCATAATATTCATTATGCAGCCCCTGGATCAAGGAATGGTTTTGACTTTAAAGTCTTACTATTTAAGAAATACATTTTAGGAGACAGCTGTAATAGAGTCAGCAATTTTTAAAAAATACATTTTGTAAGACAATTGCTGCCATAAATAGGGATTCCTCTGATGGATCTGGGCAAAGTAAATTTGAAAACTTTCTGAAAAGATTCACCTTTCTAGATGCCATTAAGAACATTAATGATTTATAGGAAGAGGTTAATATACCAACATTAGCAAGAGTTTGTGAAAGAAGTTTATTCCAATCCTCAGGGAATAACTGAAGGGGTAAAGATTTCAGTGGAGGAAGTAACTACAGATGTGGTGGAAATAGTAAGGGAACTAGAACTAGAATTAGAGGCTTGATGTGACTGAATTGCAAATCTCATGATAACACTTTTTAAAAAATGAAATTTATTGGGGTGACATTGGTCAACATGAACATAGAGGTTTCAGGTGTGGGTTTCTATTTTACAAGGTCTGTATGTTTTACCATGAGGCCACCATCCAAAGTCAAATCTCCTCCACATATCAGGACACCCTTTTCCCTTCACCCCTTCCCTTTGGCAACCACCACACTGCTGTTTGTGTTCACAATTTTCAATTTTATTTCCCACATATGAGTGAAATCATGGTTCTTAGCTTTTTCTGACTGACTTATTTCACTTAGCATAATGTTCTCAAGGTCCATCTATGTTGCAAATGGCACCATTTCATCCTTATTTATGGCTGAGTAGTATTCCATTATGTATGTGTACCACATCTTTATGCAGGCTTTATTTGCTTGGAGAATAATTTTACACCGTTTTACTTTGAGTCTACCTTAATTTCCTTAATTGCATGCTTCATTTACAGGATTTCTGATTGGTTCTTTTTAATGTTTCAGTCTTTTTGGTAATGTACTTGTTTTGTTCACTGACTTATTTTCTAAGTGCATTGAATTGCCTGTCTGTATTTTCTCACATCTCATTGAGTATTTTCAGAACTGCCATCTTGAAATCTTTGTCGTTTGTATCACATATCTCCATGTGTTCCTGCTTGCTTTCTGGGGATATTTATTTTCTTTCTGATCGTCCTCATTACCATGGTGATTCGTGGTATTTGCTATTCTCCTTTGCCTAGGCATGTAGCTTTCTCTGAAGAGGTCTTTTTACTATTTTCTAGTAGATGGCACAGAATTGCAAGATTTTTTTTACCTCTATGATCTCCCAAACTTAACCTTCAGTGCTTCTTTAAGACAATACAGCCGTGCCGCTTGTTGGTGGTATTTGTTTTGCCCTCATCATAATGGCAACCCCTTACCTCTGTGGGGTCCCACCCCAAGGACCCCACCTAGGGATCAGTCCCAGAGGGAAGAGCAGTTCTACTGCAATACAATAAGCTTGGGAAAATTTTTACAATTTACTGTGTGACTTTTATTTTTTGATATTTTTTAATTGATTGCATATAGAGGAAGGGAGAGGGAGAGATAAAAACATCAATGATGAGAAAGAATCATTGAGTGGCTGCCTTTTGCATGTGGCCTACTGGGAATTGAGCCCACAAGCCACACTTGTGCCCTGACAAGGAATTGAACCGTGACCTCCTGGTATATTGGTTGACACTCAACCACTGAGCCACATCAGTCAGACCTGTGTGACTATTTGTCTCAAGTTGTGAGTGCCTGGCCAAGGTGCAGAGTAGAGGATTGGCATTCTCAGAGGCCAAGAATGGTGTGAAATTCCTGATGGGCACAAATTGGGATTGACCTTGAATAAGGTCAGGAAGAAGCCTTCTAGCATTTGGCAGTCATGAGAACATGGAAAGTATGTAAAACATCCAAGCTTCTGCCTAGTGCACATGAGAATGCTTTGTTTTCCCAGGTACATCAGGCATATCTTGACTCTTGAGACAATCTATGCAGATACGTAGTAGAAGTGATTGGGGCAGAAGGAAAATACAGGTGGAAGCTTGTAGGTACTAGGGGTAGAATGGTGTTTCCTGATTGGAGGACTGTTGTTGAGAAATGTGAATCAGCAATGAGAAGAGGTAGTAAAATGTTTTCCACTGTTCAATTAATGAATGGAAATGTGGAGGACAAGGTTCAGTGAAGGCTTCCTGGAGGAGTTTAAACCTAGCCTAAAAGTGGGATTTAGCAAGGGACATGAGAGAAGGGCCTGTAAGCAACATCAGCTAAAAAGGATCAAAGGCAGGAAACAGTAATGCCTTTACTCATACATGCTATGTATCTACTCAACAGTACTTCATGAGTGCCTACTATATGCCATTGTTGTAGTGCAGAAACTAGACAGACCTTCTACCCTCCCACAGTCAGTGTAGGGAAGCAAACCCTAAACTGATAAATAAGTGTCTAGTAGGCCAGTTGTTAAGTGCTGTGGAGAAAGTTGAAGCAAGGTAACATCTGAGCAGAGACTCGAAGAAAGGGAGCAAATTAACAAAGAGAGCAGTGAAGGAAGAGTATTTCAGATAGGATCCTACAAGTGAGGGCCCTGATGAGGTGGTCCTGTGCTTGGTGTGGAGAAGGAATAGCAGGAGGTCAGCTTGTCTGGAGCCAAGTGAGCAAAAAGCAAAGTAGTAGGAGAGAACAAAGAGGGCAAAGGGACCAGATAATATGGGCCTTGTAAATTATTGAAGGAATATAGGCCTTTACTCTGCTTGAGGTGAGAAGCTACTGGAGAGTTCTGAGCAACCAATGACATGATCTGATGTGTATTTTAAGTTACACCAGCCATTTCTGATGGCTGTCCTAAGAATCAGTTTTAGAGAGGCAAAAATGGAAGCAGGAGCTAGTTAGGTAGCTCTTACAATAATCCCAGAGAGAAATGATTGTGACTTCAATCAGGGGGTAAGGTGGAGGTTATGAGAAGTAGTTGAAGCCAGAACTGACAGGATTTGCTGAATAGGTATAAAAAAAAATTGTTATGAAAGGGAAAGATGTAATTGCCAAGATGTAATGTATTGTGGAAGGTTAATAAGTGTTCAGTTTTAGACATGCTAAGTGTGAGATGCCTTCCAGATATCCAAATAGATATGTGGAATATGTATTGTGTTTAGAGTTCAGGGGATCTGTCTGGGTAGGAAATACAAATTTGGGTATGGGTGGGAAAGCAGGCTTTTCATTGTCATTAAAACATAAAATTTTGTATGTACGTAGTGGGAGATAGCTTTAGACATCAGTGCTTCTCAATCTTTCCCATATGATGACACAGAAAACAAAATGTATAGAATTTGCTGGATTGGATGGACTAGGCTACTTGTCCAAGGCTACTTGGTGTTTAACAGAAACAATAGACCCAAAATGGTCACTATGCTAAGCCCCACCGAGATTCAGTACCTAACTTGATTGCAGTTACAGCCCTTCCCAGGAGTGAAATTTTAAACCAATGAGTCTGGCGTTCCCTGGTCAGTGCTAGGTTCTGTTTCATAAAACCTGTCCCCTGGCTGAAATAATCCATAATACACTTTATTAACTTCTTAGTCCCACCCTCTTTAGAACTATGAAAACCTTCCATTTTGTACAGTTCATCAGAGTGTCTTTCTAGCTACTAGATAGGATGCTGCCTGATTAATGAAATGTTTAATAAAACCAGTTAGATCAGTGGTTCTCAACCTTCTGGCCCTTTAAATACAGTTCCTCATGTTGTGACCCAACCATAAAATTATTTTTGTTGCTATTTCATAACTGTAATGTTGCTACTGTTATGAACCGTAATATAAATATCTGATATGCAGGATGGTCTTAGGCAACTCCTATGAAAGGGTTGTTCAACCGCCAAAACCGGTTTGGCTCAGTGGATAGAGCGTCAGCCTGTGGACTGAAAAGTCCCGGGTTCAATCCTGGTCAAGGGCGTGTACCTGGGTGCGGGCACATCCCCAGTAGGGAGTGTGCAGGAGGCAGCTGATCGATGTTCCTCTCTCGTCAATGTTTCTAACTTTCTATCTCTCTCCCTTCCTCTCTGTGAAAAATCAATAAAATATTTTTTTTAAAAAAAAAGAAAGGGTTGTTCAACCGCCAAAGGGGTCGCGACCCACAGGTTGAGAACCGCTGAGTTCGATCATCAAATGAACTTGGTTGAATATTGTTCTGTTACATGGTTCTAAGGCTTAGAAACTCTACCTGCTACAGGCTCCAGTCAGTGGTCTTACTATCTGTAACCATTTGCATTTGAAGCATTGCCAAGCACAGTAATGAGGATAAGTCAGGGTCCAAATCAAGGAGCCTGACTACACAATGTTAATGAAATATGATTTGTCTTGCAGATACAGGGGATCAACAAAGAGTCAGCAAAAATCTGTCATAGTCACATTCATTTTTTATAGGCACTTTTTAAACTGTTTGTGATGAGGTAAGTTTAAATTTTTTTCATTCCATCACAACCTGATGCCTTAGTAAAGTATAAAAAGGTGAGTTACTAGGAAAAAAAATTTAAGTACAAGTAAAATATTTTGTCATTAAATTCAACAGATATAAAAATTACTCTGTTAGATTACTATAAAAGTTTTTTAAAACCCTCAATTATTGTACTACTGTTGTAGACTAGCAGCAAACTGCATGGATAACACTTTTAGTAGCACTGTTTGGAATGGGACATATTGACAGCAAGGATAGTGATAGAAAATCTTCGGACATCTTATCAGTTAGTTGGAGGGCCACCAAACATTTTATCGTGTTTGTTGAATACCTTGAGCATCCTGAGGCAGCCTATCCATCACCGGTTTGACGGAGGAATAAAGCATCTGTGGGGCTTACTGTACTGATAAGGGTCTGACCGTTCTGATAGCATCTCCTTCTCCTCCAGCATTTTGTTCTTTGGGAGTCACCTCAAGGTGGCTCTGACCTTGGTCAAGTGTAGATTATGTTTAACCATCTCTTGGTTAATCACATTTGATTATTTGAGTGTCAATCATGACCAGCAGGTTACACAGGGCTTGGGGTGGAACATCTCTCAAGATAAGAGTGACCTTTGTTTTTGCCTGGTTTTCCAGATTGTGTGACGAAGAATCAGCTGGGTCATTTTAGCTGTCCAATACATAGGCTATAAGAAACAAAACATTTTGGAGCATGGGGCTTGTCTGAATTGACTAAAATTAAAGACAAGTACAATGATTAGCCGTCTACACATTAGTGTGTAAGGCCACCTTTGTCCTGGTAGAACCAGTGTTCCCTTTACCCTTGTCTTTGTTTTTGTTCCCAAACTAAAAGCAGCAGCATTTATCAGGAGAAGATGGGGTTCTCCTGAACTCACGTTATGGTCCTCTCTCTGAATTCTGGAGGACCTGAACTGCACCCATCTGTCATGGGTGCAAGGTCACCAAGTATGTTATTTGATCAAGCTTCCCTTTTTCTTGATTAAAAAAAGGCCTTATTTGTCTATGATTAGCAGAAGTCCACTTCCATTTATATAGACTTATTACCACACCCTACTATACTAACATAGGCTGGCCTATCAAATCTTGGGCAATAAGAGTTTAAAGGCACTATTAGAGCCCATATTCTTAAGGTAGCTGAAAAATTCAAGAGTTCTTATCATTGGAAATATATTCTGAGTGAAGGGTCATTGCAAGATGGCTCTTGCATATGCAGTTGAAATTTGAGGGCATGTCTTTTGGCACAATCAACAATTTTCTTTACTAGGGATAAAGGTCTGATATGTCAGGAGGGTGGTGAAAACCCAGAGGTTACTAGGTTGCATGTGCATGTGCCAGCTGGCACATCTCTCTTTCTGGCTATCTAGGTCAAAATCCCAGGGAAGCTGCAATTCCCACAAAAGGCCACATGAAGACAACCCTAGTGCAGTCATTGGTGAGTAGTCAACACCTTTGTTCAGGCACCAAATTTTGCATGCTGGGGTGCCGGTGACACTACCACTGGCATCTTATCTCCCACTGTGTGCCAGACCAGCTCTGCCAGAGAAGACATGAAGGAACAGGCAGGCTGATTGCTGTAGTGTCTAGTGCCAGCTCTGTTCCTTACCAAGACTCACTTTTGTTTTTCCAGGGCCGATGGGAAAGGCAGGAAAAGCACAGACTAGCCCGTGGTGCAGTGGGGGTGTAGTGGGGGGTAGGAGAAAGGAGTCCCTGAAGGGGATGCAATGGCAATGTCTAGGAGGCATGATGTTTGGGGCATTGATTGCATGGCCACTAACCAGTCAAAATTGAGGCTGGGTTACTGTGCTAGAGATAAAACCTATAGGCCCTTTTGGATACCAGTCATTTCATTAGTTGATGGGTCAATGTGGGCCCTTGAGAAGGGACTGGGCTATGAATTAGGAGGGGGCTTAGGGTGCCAAATGGTACAGAAGAATTTAAGTGTTTTAACAAACTGAGTGGCTACAAAAGTATACTGATTATTTTAGCCCTTTTACTTCTGAGAATCATGCATGGCAGTTTTTACATGCATAGGAAACCATGAGGCTTCTCCAGTTTTCTCCTGATTCTTTTCTGGGATATGTAGAGTCCCGGAAAGACTGTGAGATAAAAGTGTCTGGTAGGTGATAGTGCCTCCCTCACCTTTACTGTTGTCAGGAACTGATTGGAGGTTGAATTTACCCTTCTCCCCCTCCTTCCTGGATACAGGGAATAGAGTGTGGCCTCTGACTTGTACATGTTGAATTAACAGTACATGTGTCTCTGTGTCTGATGGTTTTAAGGACAAGTCTGATAACTTAAGCAAGTATACTTGGTTGAGGTTCTGGTTAGACAGGTTAGTGATAAGGCTCAGGTTCCACAGTGAGGACAAGATGTTTTGCTCAGGGAAGCCAGGAGTGGGAAAATGCAAAAGAGGCATTCAAGCCAAGTCTTTAGAGAACTTGGGAAACTAACTTTATTCATTGATTTCAAGGACCAAGAGTCATTGGTAATTATTCTGATGATAGAATTGAAGAGGGAAGAGAATTATATGGAGATTTACAGCAGTAAGAAATTGAGCAGGGGCCCTAGCCGGTTTGGCTCAGTGGATAGAGCGTCAGCCTGCAGACTGCAAGGTCCTGGGTTCAATTCTAGTCAAGGACACATGCCCGGGTTTCAGGCTCTATTCTCAGTAGGGGGCAGGCAGGAGGCAGCCAATCAATGATTCTCTCTCATCATCATTTCTGTCTCTTCTTCTCCCTCTCTGAAATCAATTTTAAAAGAGAGAGAGAGAGAGAGAGAGAGAGAAGAAAAGAAGGAAAGGAAAGGAAAGGAAAGGGAAGGGAAGGGAAGGGAAGGGAAGGGAAGGGAAGGGAAGGGAAGGGAAGGGAAGGGAAGGGAAGGGAAGGGAAGGGAAGGGAAGGGAAGGAAAAAAGAAAAGAAAAGAAAAAAGGAAGGGAGGGAGGAAGGGAAGGAAGGAAAGAAGAAGAAAGGAGAAAGGAATTGAGCAGGGGAGCTTTGAGTACATTCAAGAGCAAATTGGCTGATGGGGATGAGATGGATTAAAACACATTGCTTTTTGAGTATAACAAAAGTAGCAACTAAGTATAGTGGAATAGAATACTGCAACCACTGTCAAAAATTAGTCATTGTTCTCATTAGGCCAGTTTTGTGACCTTTTCCAAGTTGCTGTCCCAATTTATAGCTCAAATATTACATATAAAGAAAATACCTTTTTATTACTATATTAATAAGATGCTATTTATGATATACTCTGGATTCTGCAAAAAATACTAAATGTATACTGGTTTCTATTTGGCAGAATATTTAATATGTTTTTTTTAAAAAAAGGAGTGTTAGGACTAAAAGGGATTTATAGGGCATCTAGCTCAAATCTTACATTTCATAGATGAGGAAACAGAGGCCCGAAGAGTTTAAATAATTTACCACCTAAATTTAATGGAAGAACTAGGACTAGCATCTAGGACTCAGGACTCATCTCCCTAGTATGCACTTATGGTGAATAGTATTAGCTTGAAAAACAAAACAAAACAAAACAAAAGACCAAAAAAGAAAAAGAAAAAAGAAAATAAAAATTTTAAAAAAAAATTTAAAAAATAGTATTAGCTTGTAGTGTTTTGATAATTCATCAGTAAGTCTGAATCCTTGGCAGTTGCCAAGAGAAATTCATGGATAGTCTCAGGCAGTTATAAGAAAGTTGATTTCCTTCTTAATTTATAAACTAAAAGTAGCATAAAGCATGATTGAAAATAGGCTCAGTTTAAGTCACTTATTTGACTATAATTAACTTTTAATAAGAAACCTGGACAAGAGACTTACCCAACTCAGCAATGCTAGGCATCCTGAGTTCTTCAGATAGTCACACAGAAATGACAAGTTATGTGATACTTTGTAAACTGTTTTGGTGAATGATGGTGGGGTTATTGGCTGAAGATAAAAGCCTAAGGAGGACCAAGATCATGTACCAGTTTAAAACATGAATGCACTGTACTTACAAAACTTAAATATAACACAGTTCTACATGTACAACAAAATGATGCACAGAATAGATAGACAAATAAATGCTGAATCAAAGAAGTCAAGTTGTAGGCTGCCTAGAGATGTTGTGAACCATCTCTTTAAAAAAAAAAAAAAAAAGTGTAGCCGGAGGTCTACAAAACAATAGCCTTGTCTGACCTTTATGACCATAGACTTGAACCCACAACAGATTCCGTTTGTGTGTGTTTCTCCTTTGGAAGATAACACTGAAGGAATAATTGAAGGCACTGGCAAGGTCCAGGAATGCAGCCAGCACATCACAAAGGGAGTAGAGTCTGGATCACAACTTCACTATTGGTATCTGCGCCAGGGTCCTCTTAAGAGGTGGTTAATGTGCAGCTTTTATAATTGGCAAGAAGACAGAACTCACTCGAGTGTGACTGATAGGTACACAATGTGGAGATGATCTGTTGTGCTTGCATTGCACTGACTTTGGATACACAAACCTGGATGTAAAATATACATATAAATAATTCAAGCATAACCTAAAATATTCATACAGAAGGAGGTGAAGCAAAAGTAACAGTTCTTTATATTCCCAGTACCCTTCACACTCTACTTTCCAGACAGGGTTAACAATTTGGTATGCATGCTTTAGCCCTTTTGGTGTCTGTGTGGAAAAAACCATATATACACATGTATGCATGTGAGATGCATAGGCTTTTCAAAAATTTTTATTGAGAGTATTACAGATGTGCCTTTTCCCTCTGTTGCCCCCTCCACCTGCCTCTTGCCCCACCTCAGCCCTTCACTGCACTATTGTCTGTGTCCATGGGCTATGAATATATGCGTATAAAGTGTGTGGTTTGTATCTTTCCGGCTCCCCACCGCCACCACCACCACCCCATTCATCCTTCCCTCTGAGATCTGTCAGTCTGTTCCATGCTTCCATGTCTCTGGGCCTATTTTGTTAGTTTATTTTCTTTAGATTCCACATATGAGTGAGATCATGTGATATTTGTCTTTCTCTGACTGGCTTATTTCACTTAGCATAATAATCTCCAAGTCCATCCATGCTGTCTCAAAGGATAAGAGATCCTTCTTTTTTATAGCTTCGTAGTATTCCACTGTGTAAATATACCACAGCTTTTTCCCCCCTGCCACATTCATCAATTCCCTTTGAGGAGTGGGCTATACCACAGCTTTTTATCCACTCATCTACAGATGTGCACTTGGACTGTTTCCAGATCTTGGCTATTGTAAATATCACTGCTATGAACATAGTGGTGCGTATATTCTTTCTGACTGGTGCTTCGAGATTCTTAAGATATATTCCCAGAAGTGGGATTGCTGGGCCAAAAAGCTGTTCCATTTTTAATTTTTTGAGCAAACTCCATACTCTTTTCCTTAGTGGCTGCACCAGTCTGATTTCCCAACAGCAGTGTACTAGGGTTCCCTAGTCTCCATATCCTCGCCAGCACTTGTCATTTATTAGTTTGTTGATAGTAGCCATTCTGGCAGGCGTGAGGTGATATCTCACTAGTTTTAATTTGCATCTCTCATGATTAGTGACGTTAAGCAATTTTTTCATGTGTCTCTTGGCCATCTATCTGTATGTCCTCTTTGGAGAAGTGTCTATTCAGGTCCATTGCCGATTTTTAAATTGGATTGTTTGTCTTCATTTTATTGAGGTGTATGAGTTCTTTATGTATTTTGGAAATGAACTTCTTATCAAATGTATCATTGGTGAATATGTTCCCCCATACAGTGGGCTGCTAAAGTATTGGTGGAAAGAAAACCATTAAAATGGCCTTATTAGAAGTTTGTACAAAAAATGAATTGCCTCAGAGGCAGAGGCTTTGAAAGGTACAGAGCCTGTGACATCTACTTTAGCAAATCAGAAAACTCTTGCTTTTGAGATATTAGTCATACTCCAAAGTTTGTAAGGAAATTACTATTAAGTGAACTATTCCTATATTTGTGTCTGGAGGGAAAGAGCATCCAGCACAGGATCTGGACCATAGTCAATCTTCTATTAAAGCACATCTCACAGAGATTGGAAGATGGCAGTGGATCTTCCACCTACCTCTTCCCTAATCTAACTGCAATTAAAACTAAGATGGGGGTCCGGCCAATGTTGCTCAGTGGCTGAGCATTGACCCATGCACCAAGAGATCACCGGTTTGATTCCAGGTCAGGATACATGCCTAGGTTGCAGGCTTGGTTTCCAGTAGGGCCGTGCAGGAGGCAGCAGATCAATGTTTCCCTTTCTCTCCCTCTTCCTTCCTCTTTCTCTAAAATCAATAAAACCATATTTTTAAAAAAAGAAAAAACTAAGATAGGGAATATTCACCCTGAAGTACCAGCTGAAGACTGGCTGAAGAGGAGACTTTTAAGCAGGGAAGGGCAGAGGCCACCTCCAGCCTGGTCGGAGGGGCAGGGATGTGAGAGGCCCTGCCCCAACTCCCAGGAGCAGTGGGATAAGGGCAAGGAGGCTTCCCCCAGAGAGGAGAGAGGCTTTGACCATAGGCAGGGCTCTCTAGCCCAGACAACCAGGAGTGGAACAGCCACCCACACAGCAACCAGCAGCAGAGCTTCTATCAGTCAAGGAGCTGAGCCACTTTTTGTAAAGGCTGGCATACAGGATTTTCTTTCCCAGACATTCACCCTGGGTTTTGATGGAGGGAGGGTGGTGCAGACTGGAGTCCCCTGAGGAGACATGGGTGAAAGGAATTGGGAGGAATTGCAGGGAGGGCTGTTGGCAGGATACCTATGATGAGTCATGCCCCTAATATCACAGCAGCCATTTTTTCTAAGAGGCACAAGCCCCTCCCAACAGCAGAAGCCTACCCCCTGAGCTATAGCTCACCCCATCCTCTGGAATCCAGCATGCCCCACCTTGCATTTTGATTCTTTCCAAGGAAGCAGTGATCTCAAGGACAGCAGTCTCGGGGAGCATTAGTGGCTGGCTTTGGGGTGGGGACATTCCTCCTACATTCCCAGGAACCTGGCTGGTGCTCCCCGCCCATGGGAGAACTGAAGGAAACTCTTGGTTTCTGATAGACTCCACCAGTCTACCTAAAAGGTCCTCCCAGCCGACGCCAGGGGTATAGTCCTGGAACACATCCACCATTGTCCTTGATGTATGACTGTTTTCTGAATCACCTTGGGCCCCAGGCTAATAAAAATCAGCCTAGGCCCGGGCTGGTGTGGCTCAGTTGATAGAGCACTGTCCCATGTAACAAGAGGTAGCCAGTTCAATTCTCAGGGAACATGCCCAGAGTTGCAGGCTTGAACCTCAGTAGAGGATGTGCAAGAGGCAGCCGATCAATGTTTCCTTCTCATCAATGTTTCCATCTCTCACTCTCCCTTCCTCTCTCTCTCAAATCAATAAACTATTCTGTGAAATAAATTTTTTTTAAGTGGCATAGGAGCTCAGCTTGGCCCCTCATGTGAGCAGGCAAGCGCAGTTGAGGCAGCCACAAGCTGTGGACTGCTTGAAGCTTTCAAAAGAGTGCCAAGAGCCAAACGTGGACAGTTACTGACATTGGCTAGCACAAATGTACCCCCAGGTAGGCTGGAAATCAGAATACAAAACAGTTAGCCTCAGGCAACATAAGAGCTAAAATCTGCCGAGACAAACTTCACTTGATTGTTTTCTGTTGTTGGTTTTTTCCCCCACTATATTCTTTACTTTTTCTTGCTTTGGTATTATTATTTTTTTCTCTTTGCTCTATTGTTTCACATTTCTTATTTGCCTCTTTCCTTCTCTTACTCTTTTCTTTCTTTTGTTTTACTGCTCTTTCTCTTCTTTTTACCTTTTCATAATTTTTTCTTTTCTTTTTTACCAGTTTCCTTTACCTATTCTTATGTGTTTCTCTTCTCTACCTACTTTCCTCACAGAGTCTTTTTTTCTTCTCGTTTTCTCTTCTAGTATTATTTTTATTTTATGGTTATTTTTTTCCGTTTTCATTTATTATTCTTGGTCTCTTTTCTTTTTCCTAATTCTCTCTTCTTTTGTGGTTGTTTACGCTGTTGTTGTCAGGTTCTTTTGTATGTTCTTGTTTGTTTCCTGTTTTGTTTTTTTCCTGTCAACACCTGTACAACAGCTGGCAGGATGTGGTTGGGATTGAGACTCACAGTCAGCCAGCCTGAGAGGAGATCCCACCTATGAAGAGAACAACAATCAAGATCCAATTGCAACACTAGAGCCAAAATAAGCTACAAAGAGTCACTCCTAGAGCATCCAGCTCAGAAGTTCAAGGAGACTGCACCACTGGGTTCCACAGGACATATACTACAAAAGTTCACCCCACAATGACTGGGAATCATAGCAGTATACATAGAAACAAACACAAAGAGACAACTAAAATAGGCAGACAAAGAAACAACCCCCAAATAAAAGAAAAGGAAGAATCTCCAGAAAAAGCTAAATGAGATGGAGGCGAACAATTTATCAGACACAGAGTTCAGAGTAATCATTGTAAGGATGCTCAAGGAACTTAGTGGGAACTACATCAGCATGAAAAAGGACATATAAACTATGAATAAGGAACAATCACAAATGAAGAATACTGTATCTGACACCAAGAATACACTGGAAGGCTGTGGCTCATTGGTTAGAGCATTGGCCTGCGCACCAAAGGGTCACAGGTTTGATTCCCAGTCAAGAGCATGTACCTGAGTTGCAGGTTCCTTCCCAGTCCCAGTCAGGGTGCATGTGGGAGTCAACCAATCAGTGTTTCTCACATTGATGTTTCTCTCCCCTACCCCTCCTTTCTATTCTGAAAATCAATGGAAAAAATATCCTCAAGTGAAGATAAAAACAAAAAAAAAGATATATGGTAGCTGAATGGATAAGAAAAAATTATATATATATATATATATTCTCTACAAGAGACCCACCTCAGAACAAAAGAGTCACACAGGATGAGAGTGAAGGGTTGGAAAATTTTTTTCCATGCAAATGGAAAAGAAACAAAGCTAGAGTATCAATACTCATATATGACAAAACAGACTTCAAAACAGACGTTAACAAGAGACATAGAAAGTCACTCCAACAAGAGGATCTAACATATATGCATCCAATATAGGAGTACCTACGTATATTTAACAAGCTCCATGATATCTTAAAGGGAGAGATAGGTAGCAATACAGTCATATGAGGGGACTTTAACACATCACTGACATCACTGGATAAGTATTCCAGACAAAAAATCAACAGGGAAACAATGACCTTAAATGACACACTAGATTTAATTGATATTTACTAGTACAGAACATTTCATCCCAAAGCTGTAGAATATACATTCTTCTCAAGTGCATATGGGTCATTCTCAAAGATAGATCACATTTTAGGACACAAATCAAGTCTTTACAAGTTCAAGAAGATTGAAATCCTGTCAAGTATCTTCTTGGTTCACAAGAGCATAAAACTAGAAATAAACTACACAAAAAAATCTCAAAAACATTCGAACATATGGAGGCTAAATAGTATGTTATTAAAAAATGAATGGATTCCCAATGAAATCAAGGAAGAAATCAAAAACTTCCTGGAAACAAATGAAAATGAGCACACAACAATGCAAAATCTATGGGACACGGCGAAGTCAGTCTTGAGAGGAAAGTTCATAGGATTACAAGCCTACCTTAAAAAAACAAGAAAAATCTCAAGTAAACAATCTAGTCCTACAACTAAAAGAATATTAGAAAAAGAACAATAAGAAAAGCCCACGGGAAGTAGAAGGAAGGAAATAATAAAGAGCAAAATAAATGACATAGAGATTTTAAAAAGTACAAAAGATCAATGAAATCAAGAGCTGGTTCTTTGAAAAGATAAACAAGATTGATGAACCTTTAGCCAGACTCATCAAACAAAGGAGAGGACCCAAACAAATAAAATCATAAATGAAAGAATTGAAGTAACAACTGAAACAACAGAATTACAAAGAATTACAAGAAAATACTTTGAACAACTATATGCCAACAACCTGGGTGAAATGGAAAAGTTCCTGGAAACATGTAATCTTCCAAAACTCAATCAGGATGAATCAGAAAACCTGAACACGCTAATAAAGATGAATGAAAATGAAGCAGTAATTTAAAAACTCCCAGCAAACAAGAGTCCTGGACCAATGGATTTACAGGCGAGTTTTACCAACCATTCAAAGAAGAACTAACATCTATTCTCCTTAAAGTATTTCAAAAAATAAAAGAGGACGGGAGACTTCCAAGCTCTTCTTATGAGGCCAGTATTATCCCAATTCCAAAACCAAATAAGGACACTACAAAAAAAGAAAATTACAGGCCAATATTCCTGATAAACATGGATGCTAAAATCTTCAACAACATATTAGCAAATCAGATCCAGCAATGCATTAAAAAGATCATACACCACGACCAAGTGGGATTTATTCCAGGGTTGCAAAGGTGGTATAATGTTCTCAAAATAATTTTCCATCTCTTCACTTTCATCCTGTGTGATTCTTTTGATTTGAGGTGACTCTCTTGCAGACAGCATATATATGGGTAACGTTTTCTTATCCATTAAACTACCTTATGTATTTTTATTGGAGCATTTAAGCCATTTACATTTAAGTTATTATTGATGGACTAGTGACCCATCATGCAAAATTGCACGAGACCCAGGACCCCTCCCCCCCCAACCCCCCTGCACCATGGGACCACCCCAAGTCCCAGAGTCCCACCCTGTGTGGCCGGTGCACTGCAGGATGGCCCTAAGTCCTGGAGTGCTGCCCCGATGCCCTGCCTTTGGGGTGTGTGCAGCAGCCGCCAGGCCCCGCCCCCTCAGCACACATGCAGGGCTGCAGAAACCCCAGCAGGAGTTACATGAAGCGGCCACCGGGACCCCTGTGCCCCCACGGGGCTGCAGGAACCCCAGCAGAAGCCTCACAGAGTGGCCACTGGCCCCGCCCCCACTGTGTGCGCCACCATCTTGTGACAGTGTTATGGTGTGAGGGTCAATTTGCATATTACCTCTTTATTATATAGGATACTTACATGTTGGCATTTTTATGCCTGTGTTTCTCTCTCTGTGTCTCTATTTCTTCTTCTTACCACAGTCCCTGTAACATTTCTTGCAGTGGTTGTTTGGTAATAAACTCTTTTAGCCGTTTTTGGCCTACAAAGCTCTTTATTTAACCTTCAATTTTGAATGATACCCTTGCAGTTAGAATAGTCCTGTATTCAGTCCCTTGCTTTTTATTACTTTGTATACTTCATGCCACTCCCTTCTGATTTGAGTGTTTCTATTGAGAAATCAGCTTATAATCTAATGGGAGTGCCATTGTAGGTAATTTTCTGTCTCTTGCAGTCTTTGAGATTTTTTCTGTGTCTTTAATGTTTGCCGTTTAATTATGTATCTAGGTGTGCATCTTTTGGAGTTCATCTTCATTGGGACTCTCTATGTTTCCTGAACTTCAGTTGCTTTTTCCTTGCTTTAGGGAAATTTTCTGTCATCATTTCTTCAAACAGATTCTCTATTTCTTGCACAGCTTCTTCTCCTTCTTGTACCCCTATGGTGCATTTCATATTGTCCCAAAGCCCACTTAAACTCTCCTGCTTTTTTTTTCCTAATTGCTACTCTGAATAGGTGTTTTTTTCTACCTTCTTTCTTTTTTAAAAATATTTTTTTATTTATTTCATAGAGGAAGGGAAAGGAAGAGAGAGATAGAAACATCAATGATGAGAGAGAATCATTGATCAGCTGCCTCCTGCAGGATCAGGGATCAAGCCCACAACCGGGGCATATGCCCTGACTGGGAATCGAACTGTGACCTCCTGGTTTGTAGGTCTCAAACACTGAGCCACAGCAGCTGGGCCCTACCTTCTCTTTAATTTGTTGATTTGGCCTTCTGCTTCTTCTAGTCTACTGTTGACTCCTTCCAGGGTATTTTTTATTTCAGCTATTTCTGCTTCGTGTCCCCTTAATTCATATTCATGGTTTCTATCTTTTTTTTTTTTATGCTGGTGTAGTTTTCACTAACTTGTTTGAGCACCCTTTTAACCATTACTTTGAATTCTTTATCTGACAAATTGTTGGCCTCCATTTCATTTTGTTCCTTTTCTGATGATGTCTCCTTTTCTGTCATTTGGGGGTTGTTTCTTTGTCTCCCATGTTTGCTGTCCCTTTGTATTTGCTTGTATGCATTAGATCAAACTGCTATAGCTACCAATCTTCTTGGGGTGGTTTTATGTAGTAGGTGTTTTATGGGACCCAGTGGTGCAGTCTCTTAGATCTCCTGAGCTGGGTGCTCTAGGAATGCCTCTTGTTTGAGTTATTTGGGTTCTCCTGTTGTAATTGGGCCTTGAGTATTGTCCCATTCATGGTTGGAATCCCATCTCAGGCTGGTTTACTGTGAAGCTCACCCTTGAACATGGCATGCAAGCTGTTGTGGAGGAGCTGACTGAACAGAACAAAATACAATAAAACCAGAAACAAAGGGAACAAAACAAAAATATGCACAATACCCTACAACAACCACAAAGGAAGAGAGAAGTAGGAAAGAGAAAAGAGATCGAGAATGATAGAAGAGGATGTGGGAGTGATCTGGTTGCAGCATCTGTCACCACATTGATCGCTAGGGTTGATTTGGCTGATCTGGCTGGCAGGCAGGTATTCCCTCCTCCCTCACCAATCCATGAGTGGGGAGAACAAAAAAGGCCACATGCTAACCTGACAAGCTCAGGGAAGGCCTGCAAGTCAGCCTTGCAAACTTAAAGACCTAAAGTAACCACAAAGGATGGTGTGAAATTAAAACTTTAACTAAAAGCAGTTAGGGTTGGTAGTCATGTCCTAGGCTGGTATTTTCCTTGACAAGGTCAATTTTTACCTTAACTGAGCCTATTGTCTTTTGCATCTAAGTTAACATACCTATGAAATGTCAGAGTAACTTGTAACTACACTTTTTCCCCAACCCCTGGGGCACAACCAAAAATTCCTTCATTGTTATTGTTATCATGTTAATTGTTGACTATTAACTATCCTGTACCTGCCTAAGTAATGTGTCTATCATTTTACTTTTTATTCAATCCCAGAGGTCTCCCCCAATCCCACTTTGCTCTCTCCTGCATCTCTAATCTATTACCAATGGATTTCATGTAACTCATTTACATGTTCTCTTTTGATGTAAGGTATTAAACAAAGTGAAAAATCACCATTCTCTGAAGCAGTATCCCAGTCCGTTGAGATTCTGCTTCCTCTCTTCTTCCAGAACCCCCATGATGCAAATGTTGGTAAGCTTGAAATTGTCCCAGAGGCTCCTTCATATTTTTGGATTCTTTTTTCTTTTTTCTCTTATGACTGGGTGTGTTTTGCTTCCTCATATTCTAAATCACCAATTTGATTCTCTCTACTGTTGATTCCCTATAAATTATTCTTCATTTCAGTTAATATATCCTTCATTTCTGACTGGTTCTTTTTCATGTCTTTGATGTTCTCACTAAGGTCCTTGAACGTCTCCTTAACTTTCTTGAGCATTTTTATAACCATTGTTTTGAACTTTGTATTTAGTAGTTTGCTTGCTTCTATTTTATTTAGTTCTTTTTCTGGAGACTCTTCTGTTCTTTCATTGGTGACACATTTCTTTGTCTCCGCATATTGGCTGCTTCCCTGTGTTTGTTTCTATAAGGTAGAGCTGCTATGTCTCCTGGAATTGGTAGAGTGTCCTTGTGTAGTAGGTGTCCTGCAGGGCCCAGTGGCTCAGCCTCCCCAATCACCTGAGCTGGACACTCTAGGTATGCACCTGTGTGGGCTGTGTGCACTGTGTTTTTGTAGTTGAGCCTTGATTGCTGTCGTCATCCCTGGAAAGTATTGACCCCCAGGCCAATTGGCTATGAGGACCAGCTGCAACTACAGTGGAAGAGCTACTACTGTGCAGGAGACACCCCTATGGAGCAGAACTTGCTTCAGTGGGGCTTTGGTACTCTCTGAGTCCACTCCTGGAATGTGTGTCACTCATGGATGTGGTAGAGTTGTAATCTGGCATGATCTGAAGCTGTCCACTGGGTGCACTGTGTCTGGGGCTACCCAGCACAAGCTACAGAACAATCTGCAGATGTCTGATACTTGTGCTGGTCTTGGAGGTGCCAAGAAAAGGCCAAGCTGTGAAACTTGGTATGCTGCTGCTACTGCCAGGCTTGGAGCCACTTATCAAGAGGTATGGGGCATGTGGAGTCCAGTTGCTATTTGTTTGAGAGGAAAGTCTGAATCCTGAGCCAGGACAGACCATTCATAAGGGAAAGCTACTCCAGAAAGCTTGGATGGAACTGCAAATCGAGTGGACCATATCTTAGGGAATCACCAAGGCAGGGCGAACAGTGTGGGCCAGGTTGATGGAGACTCAGATTTGGCATCTGCTAGTCAGCCCTGTGGGAGGGGAGGTCTCAGCAAAGGAACAATGACCTCTGCCAGCACTTTTGTCTGGGAGAAAGCTGTCCCCCAGTTCTTGCCCTAATGCCAGACAATTTAGTTCCTCCATGTATGTCTCTAGATCCTTTCAAACTGTTGTCCCAGTTCTGTAGCTCAGAAGGAGTGAGTCCAAGTAAGTCTGTGCATGGCCCTTTAAGACAGCGGTTCTCAACTTGTGGGTCACGACCCCTTTGGGGGTCGAATGACCCTTTCACAGGGGTCACCTAAATACATCCTGCATATCAGATATTTACATCACGATTCATAACAGTAGCAAAATTACAGTTACGAAGTAGCAACGAAAATAATGTTATGGTTGGGGGTCACCACAACATGAGGAACTGTATTAAAGGGTCACGGCATTAGGAAGGTTGAGAACCACTGCTTTAAGAGGAACTGCCTGGGTTTCCGGCTGCCTCCATGTCACTCAGCCACAATCCCTGCTGGTTTTTACAGCCTGAAGTTACTGGGACATCTTTCCTGGCACTGGAACTCTGGGCTGATGGTTCTGATGCGGGGCTGGACCCCTTTTTCCTCATAAGAGGCCTCCTCAGCCAAGGTATCTCTCCTGATTTTAAACCACCACATGTGGGTGAGGGACCAGCCTGTTCCGCACCTCCACCCCTTCTACCAGTTTTAATGTGCTTTCTTCTTCTCTAGTTGTAGGACTTCCGTTAAGCCAGATTTCAGGTGGTTCTGAATGATGGTTATTCTGTATTTTTGTTGTAATTTTGATGTGGTTGTGAGAAGATGCAAGTACAGGTTTTAGCTATGCCACCATCTTGGTTCCTCTGTTCTGCTTTTAAAATTTTAAATTAATCTTACATCAACTTTAGTTGTAACTATAATAACTACCCATTGCATGTATAAACACGTTTATATTTGCCCAATCGGCATGACTCAGTGGTTGAACATCGACCTATGAATTAGGAGGAGGTCACGGTTCGAATTCCAGTCAGGGCACATGCCCAGATTGCAGGCTTGATTCCAAGTAGGGGGCATACCATAATAATCTCAAGGTCCATCCATGCTGTCACAAAGGATAAGAGATCCTTCTTTTTTACAGTCACGTAGTATTCCACTGCACAAATGTACCTCAGCTTTTTTATCCACTCATCTCTTATGGGCACTTGGGCTGTTTCCAGATATTGGTTTTTGTATATAATGCTGCTATGAACATAGGGTTGCACATATTCTTTCTGATTGGTATTTCATGATTCTTATGATATATTCCCAGAGTGGGGTCCCAGAGTGCAGTTCCATTTTTAATTTTTTGAGGAAACTCCATACTCTTCCACAGTGGCTGCACCAGTCTGAATTCCCACCAACACGGCACCAGGATTTTCTTTTCCCCACATCCTTGCCTGTACATGTTTGTTTGTTGATTTATTAATGGTAGCCATTTCTGGCAGATGTGAGGTGATACCTCATTGTAGTTTTAATTTGCATCTCTCTGATGATTAGTTTTGTTGAGCATTTTTTATTTGTCTATTTGCCATTTGTATGTCCTGTTTGGAGAAGTGTCTATTCAGGTCTGTTACCATTTTTAAATTGGGTTGTTTGTCTTCCTGGTGTTGAGTTGTATAAGTTCTTTATATATTTTGGAAATAACCCCTTATCAGATGTATCAGTGGCGAATATGTTCTCCCATACAATGTGTTCCCTGTTCATTTTGTTGATGGTTTCTTTTGTTGTGCATTTTAATTTGATGTAGTCCCAATGGTTTATTTTATCCTTCGTTTCCCTTACCCTAGGAGATATAGAAGCAAAAATATTGTTACACAAGTTGTCCAAGATTTTGCTGCCTATGTTTTCTTCTAGAATTTTTATGGTTTCATGACTTACATTTAAGTCTTCTATCCATTCTTAGTTTATACTGTGTATGGCGTAAGTTGGTGGTCTAGTTTCATTTTTTTCCATGTACCTGTCTAATTTTCCCAACACCATTTATTGAGTAAATTGTCTTTACTCCATTGTATGCTCTTGCCTCCTTTGTCAATTATTAATTGTCCATAGAGGTGAGAGTTGATTTCTGGATTCTATATTCTGTTTCATTGATCCATATACCTTTAACGGGCTGTTTTGATTACAGTGGCTTTGTAGTATACTTTGATATCCAGTATTGTGATCCCTCCAACTTTGTTCTTCTTTCTCAAGATTGCTGCGGCTACTCAGGGTCTTTTTTGGTTCCATATAAATTTTTGCAATATTTTCCCTAGATCTGTGAAATATGCCATTGATATTTTAAAATATTTTTTTATTGATTTCAGAGAGGAAGGGAGAGAGAATCATTGATCTGCTGCCTCCTTCAGGCTGCCTATTGGGAATGAAGCCCACAACCCGGTTATGTTACCTCACCGAGAATTTAAACATGACTTCCTGTTTCATAGGTTAGTGCTCAATCACTGAGCCACACCGGTTGAGTGCCACTGGTATTTTAATGGGAATTCTGTTGAATTTATAGATTGCTTTGGGTAGTGTGGACATTTTAAAATTATGTTAATTCATCCAAGTCATGTATATGGCATATGCTTCCACTTGTTTGTGTCTTCCTCTATTTTTTTCTTCAATGTCCTATAGGTTCCTGAGTATAGCTCTTTTACCTTCTTCATTAAGTTTTTTCCTAGGTATTGTATCTTTTTTGTTACAATAGTAATTAGGGTTGGTTTCTTAGTTTTTCTTTCTGATAGTCCATTATTGCTGTATAATAATGCCACCAATTTCTGGACATTGATTTTGTATCCTGCTATATTGCCAAATTCATTTATTTTATTTTTTTCAAATTCATTTATTAGATCTAATAGTTTTTTGGTGGATCCTTAGAGTTTTCTGTACACAATATTGTGTCAACTGCGAATAATGACAATTTTACTTCCTCCTTTCCAATTTGGATGCCTATTATTTCCTCTTCTTGTCTCCGCTGTGTTGAATAAGAGTGGTGAAAGCTGACATCCCTGTCTTGTTCCTGATCTTAAATGAAACAACTTTTAATTATTGCCCATTGAGTATGATGGTGGCTGTAGGGTTTTCATATATGGCCTTTAATATGTTGAGGTATAATTCCTCTATTCCCACTTTGCTGAGAGGTTTTTATCATAAATTGGTGTTGGATTTTATCAAATGCTTCTTCTGCATCTATTGATATGATCAAGTGATTTTCATTTTGTCAATGTGATGTATCACATTCATTGCTTTGCAAATATTGTACCAACCTTGTATTCATGAATAAATCCCACTAGGTCATGGTGTATTATTTTTTTTTTAATATGTTGCTAGATCTGATTTGCTAATATTTTGTTGAGGATTTTAGCATCTAGGTTCATCAGGATTATTGGCCTGTAATTTTTTTTCTGTCTAGGGTCTTTATCTAGTTTTAGAATTAGGATAATACTGGCCTTGTAAAAAGAGCTTGGAAGTCTTCCTTCTTAAAGTTTTTAGAATAGTTTGAGAAGGATAGGTGTTAATTCTTCTTTGAATGTTTGGTAAAGTTTGCCTGTGAAGCCATCTCATCCAGGATTTTGTTTGTTGGAAGTTTTTTTATTTTATTACTGCTTTGATTTCATTAGCTGTTATTGGTCTATTTAGGTTTTCCCATTCTTCCTGATTGAGTTTTGAATGATTGTATGTTTCTAGAAATTTGTCCTTTTCACTCAGGTTGTCTAGTTTGTTGGCATATAGTTGTTCATAGTATTTTCTTGCAAACCTTTGTATTTCTGTGATGTTTGTTGTTACTTCATCTCATTCATTTCTGACTTTATTTATTTGAGCCCTCTCTCTTTGTTTTTATGAGTCTGGCTACAGGTTCATCAATCTTGTTTATCTTTTCAAAGAACCAGCTGTTGCTTTCATTGATCATTTGTACTTTTTTTTTTTTTTAGTCTCCATGTCATTCATTTTCTCTCTGGTCTGTATTATTTTCTTCCTTCTACTTTTTGTAGGCTTTTATAGTTCTTCTTTTTCTAGTTCTTCTAGGTGTTTATTAGATTTTTCTTGCCTCTTGAGATAGGCCTGTAATGCTATGAACAACCCTCTCAGGTCTGTTTTCACGGTGTCCCATAGATTTGGGGTTGTTGTATATTCATTTTTTTCTGTTTCCCTAGTAGCCCATTCATTGTTTAATAACATGCTATTTAGCCTCCATATGTTTGAATGATTTTGAGGGGGTTTTTTTGTTGTAGTTGATTTCTAGTTTCATGCCATTTTGACCAAGATGATGCATAATGATTTCAATCTTTTTTAATTTATTAAGAAATTAGTTTATGTCCTAACATGTGGTCTATCTTTGAGAATGTTTCATGTGAACTTGAGAATGTTTATTTTGCTGCTTTGGGATGGAGTGTTCTGTAAATATCAATTAAATTCATCCTATTGAGAGTGTCATTTATTTCCTTGTTGATTTTTTGTCTGGAAGATCTATCCAGTGATGTTAGTGGCGAGTTAAAGTCCCATACTATGATTATATTGCTGCCCATCTCTCCCTTAGTCAACCAATATTTTCTAACCATTAAGCTACCCTATCCCTTTAGATGGGAGCATTTAATCCATTTACATTTAAGCTTATTAATGATAGGTGCTTATTTATTGCCATTTTTTATGCCTATGTTCTTTCTTTCTTCTTATAGCATTCTCTTTAACATTTCTTGCCATGCTGGTTTGGTGGTAATGAACTTCTTTAGCCTTCTTTTGTCTGGGAAGCTCTTTATTTCACCTTCAGTTTTGAATGTAGCCTTGCTGGAAGGATAGTCTCAGATACATGTCTTTGCTTTTCATCACTTTGAATTCTTCAAACCATTTTCTTCTGGCCAGTAGTGTTTCTGTTGAGAAATCAGCTCATGGCCATATACAAACTCCTTTATAGGTAACTATCTCTCTCTTAATAGAAGTAAAAATATGATTTTTTAATATTATAAGTAAATTTATCCTAAATAATAAGCATATTTAAGATGCTAAATGTCTTTAAAAAAATGGAACACATGGGGGGGGGCAGTGGAGGTGGAAAAGGGTATAGAAAAAATAAATGATGATGGAAAAAATGAAATAAATTTTTAAAAAAGAAGAAGAAATGGAGCACATATGCCAACATGGCCTTATCTGTACGTCCATTGCAGGTATTAGTGATTTCATGCAATTGCACGTGTCTCCTTCCTTGAGACTAGAAGTTGTAAGAGGTGAGAGATCAAAACTCCAAGCCCTGCAGTTCTTCTGTGTCTTACAGACATTCTTTCTCTTCTGCTCCCACCAGGGTGCCTGGGCCATGTCTCTGCATCAGCTTGTCTTCCAGAGTTTATTACTTTGCCCCCAAACTTCTGCTATTCTGGACAAAGGTGGTCTTCACAGCTCAGACCCATGATGGACTAAGTCTCAGGGCCAGGGATTCCCCATTATCAGCCTGCCTTTGAGTTCTAGCACCACATTTATAGTTTTTGTAAACTTTGTGAATAATCGCATCTTAACTGTTTGCTGCAATTTTCTATCCTCCAAGGTGTACCAAAGAAACACACCAGTTTAAAAAAATAAAATGCATTTGTTGCTTTGGGGAATCTTAAAAGATAATTGAAGTCATTTTAGGTAAGGGATCCAAGTCCAAGGCTCATACTCAGAAATTGTATGCAACAATTTTTGTGTAATTTTGTGCCATTTTTCTGGGAGAAAGTCCACAGATTTTATCAGTTTCTCAGCGGGGTCCATGACCCAAAAAAGATGAATAATCACTGCCTTAGATCAGTACCAGAAAGCATAAAGATGCTAAAGCTTCTCCTTCCTTGAATGTACAATACCGTTATAATTAACATAATGATCAAGCATCCATTAATTAAGCTTTGGAAAGCTTTTTAGAAGAAACAGATCTCATTCATCAAATAGATTACCTTCTAAATGGGGAGACAAGACTAATACAAAACAAAATTATTGCACATAGAAAATATAAATGACAGGCTTATGAATATTTTATGAGTGAGGTTAGCAGTGCTAAAGGGATGTGGAAGAGAATATGGGGTTATGATTTTGTCTGGGATGGCTTATTTGTAGAAGTGAAATATAAGCAGTGTTTATACAAATGTGGCTTAAAAGAAAAATGAAAAAAAAATCACATTTAGAAATAGCATGTTCTTTAAAAAGGAGAGGAGAAAACTAAGTGAAGACTGTAAAATGGTATGTGTGGCTAGGTTGGGCAAGCTAAGCACTCGTCTCTCTATGGCCAGTGGCATTGTAAATAAGGCAGGGAACTCAAACAAATTAAGTATTAGGAGTTCTGTAGACACAGTAGGATTATATAGTAGAGCCATACATAAACCTGAGGAAACCAAACTACCAATGTAGCTAGAGATATGTGAGTATAGGAAAAATATTTTGTGTGGTTTGGTGTGGACTTATTTATGAGCATCCTAATTGTTTATGAGGATTCCCCCCCCCCCCCCAGACACTGTTATGTGGAAGGCGCAATTTGCAAGAGTAAATTTGTTATCATTACAATGGTTTATACATGTCACAGGAAAGGACAACTACCTAAAATTTATGCACTGTGACAGTACCAGTTTTTATATAGTTAGTTATAGTTATATATTTATAGTTCTATTTAATGAGAACATGAACTATGATACACATTGTTTTACATATAGATTCACATAAACATTTTCATTGAGTCTGGATAGTGTTTAGTAATAGAGGATAAAGGTCTGAGACAAACTAATTTCTGCTTTAGCTAAAATATCTTCAAAACTAGGCCTTTACCATTATGGTGGTCCAGATACCATCTTTGTATACTTTTTCATTTAAGGTATAAATCTGTGTGACAGTAGAGATAATTTGTTCCCCCCTTTTTTTTCTTCCACATTGCCCCGACCCGCGGGGCATGCAACGTGGGTGCCGTGAAGGTGCTTGTAAGGGAATGAGAGGATAGGAGCCGCGAAGAAATGGAGGCAAGACAGGAGTCTGATCAAGCCTCAAATTTTTATTTTTACAGCAGCAGAATATATACTGTTTTAGGGACGGGGGGGTGGGTAGCAAAGCTTATGGTAATAGCCTATCAGCAAGTGGAAGCTGTTTGCTTGTGGTGTGTGACAAGTGGTGTGTGACGGTTATTCTTAATTGCTGACCAAACCGCAGGACGTACGTGGTTTCTGGTAACTAGGAGTTACTACCAGAAACTTATTGTTCTTAAGATGGCTTTGCCGTGGTTTCTGGTAACTAGGAGTTACTACCAGAAACTTATTGTTCTTAAGATGGCTTTGACTAGGCCAGTTTCTCCGATAGCTCCCAATACCACATAATCTTTATTGCCTGATGACTGTGTGGTTCCCCTTGACTGGAAGACACTGACAATGAACAATTTGCAATGGAAGACGTCAGTAAAGGTATAACTTTATGGCTTTTAAAGAAGAACTTCTCTAACTGGTTTCTTTGAAAATTTGCAGAAAACCTTTTTATCAAATGTAACATGAAGGGCCACATATCTTATATTAAATTAGACGAAGACTATATGTGCATGGGTGGGTAATAGATGCACATATCTATGGGTGGGTCTTTCAGTTAGTCCCAAAGAGAAAGTTGCATTTAATTCCCTAACTTCATGTGGTGTAAGTTAGTATAAGGGCCCACTGAGTGACCGAGGTGGCCATTTAGGAGAAACTTTTTCTCCTGTCCAACCTTTAGTCTGATCCTGATATGACAGAGGTACAACCACAAATTAGGTTCCTTTTACTTGATTTATGCCAGGGCTGACCAGCAGATCCTGAGCGGCAGATGAATGGATTACTTAACACAATGTTTGCTGTGAAAGAGAGGGCTAAGGGACTGCCTGACTAAAGAAACCAGACAGCCTCGATCGCCTGCCTCATTAGGCTTTTATTGTAACAGCAGTTTGAGATAAAGTTTATCATTTATTTATTTATTTATTTATTTATTTATTTATTTATTAAATATATTTCTTTATTGATTTCAGAGAGGAAGGGAGAAGGAGAGAGAAGTAGAAACATCAATGATGAGAGAGAATCATTGATTGGCTGCCTCCTGCATACCCCCCACTGGGGATCGAGCCCGCAACCCAGGCATGTGCCCTTGGCTGGAATCGAACTTGGGACCCTTCAGTCTGCAGGCTGACGCTCTATCCACTGAGCCAAACCAGCTAGGGCAAAGTCTATCTTTTAGATACAATCGGTAGGGTAAGTAATCTTAGAAGGACACCTGTGTCTGCAGTGTCCTTTAAGCAAGGACACCCAAAGATTAAGCATAAGGATTCCAGTAAACACCCAGGTGTCTGCACATGCACAGACTTATTTGGAAAGGTCCAGGAATAATTAGGGGTGCCGCCTTTGGCACTCCCCTAAGTCGGAATTCTGATAAACAGTGTGGGCGGCCTTCTGCACACTTCCCTTTTCTCGGAATATCCTCCTTACAAACTTTCCAACCAAATCTCATGTGCTCCCCAACAGATTTGGAAGTGCCTCATTATTGGTGCTCTGTTGGTCCATAGTCAGAGACATGACTATTCTGACAGGCTTTAGTTTTCCAAGTGGCTAGAGGAGGACAGGCTAGAAAAGCCAGTCCTTTATATAACGGAATAGGGAGAGGGTGGCTGGGGTAATGATGATGATTTAAATGTGCTCAGAGACAATGCTAGGGATATATTTTGAGATAAATAGTAAAATTAAGATTTAGTGAAATATTATAGAATTATATAGTTCAGGATAGTAAGTACACTGCTATAGGAAAAGTAGATTGTTTTAAATATATATTTTTATTGATTTCAGAGAGGAAGGGAGAGGGAGAGAGAGAGATAGAAACATCAATGAAGAGAATCATTGATTGGCTGCCTCCAGCACACCTCACACTAGGGATCAAGCCTACAACCCACATATGCCCTGATGGGGAATCAAACCTGTGACCTCCTGGTTCATAGGTCGACACTCAACCACTGAGCCACGCCAGCTGGGCAGATTGTTTTATATGCCCAGTTAGTATAACCAAATATATTTTTTCTAAACTTCTTATTTGTCCTTATTCCTCATAGCAATCTATTGTTACCTAAACATACACACACACACACACACACACACACACACACACACACCCCAATACTTTAAATGTTTAAATTAATACTTGCGGTTATGTTTCTTTGGTCATCGTGGAAGTGTCTCTACATGAGTTAAATGACAGTGCAAACTTCACCCCAATGTCAAATATTAATCATTTTATATGTTTTTAAATTATACTTTCTAGAAAAGAAAAGACGATTCATTAAGAAATGAGAATTCCTTGAACTTTAAGTACTGTAAAACTTATTCCAGAGATCTCTATATGATCAGAAGTGTTATGGGTTGGCTCAACGAGATAGACCACTGACTCAGAATTTAAATTTAAGAGCCTTTTATTAAGCTGGCCAGCTGACCACAGCGCCTATCTCCCCCTCTGGGAGATTCGGAGCATGTGGCAAAGACCAAGGGTGCAGTATGATCTTTTATAGCAAATCAGTGTTAGGAAAAATCAACTACAAAGCATTCCATTAGAAGTTCATAAGCACAAAAGGGGGGTAAACAGAGTCACACCTGGCTGGAGCGTATCATAGCACATTGTTTTTCTATGACAATCTAGCAATTATCCTTCCATGGTTCCTAACCCTAATACAATCCTTCTTCACATCCTGACATAATTCCTCTCCATATGTCAGTTCCCCTTTTCCAGTATATTCAATTCCTTATGTCTCATTTCCTTCCCTTACCACATTCTTTAACATTTTGTAACCCTTCCATGACTCAGTTCCTCACCCTAGCACATTCCCTACTGGTCTTATGCCCAAATCAAATCTTGGATTCAGTACTCTCCTCTACGATATAATTGGCCAGGGTCTCGGCCGCTGACATAGAGTCTTAGGCCCCATGTCTTTCTCCTTCCCATTGGTGAGTTCATCAGGTGAGAGGCATAGGATGATGGGGTTCCAGTGCCTCTTTCCTGCAACTTTGATGGCGGTTGGAGTGCTCAGCACCACCATCTGGTAGGGTCCATCCCATCTAGGTTCCATGCTGCCAGGGTCGTGGCGTTTCACCCAGACGAGGTCACCCAGAGAGAAGGCAGGCTGTGTTGGACTGGATCTCAGCACGTCCTCCTCCAGTATGGTTCTCACCACCCGTTGTGCTGACGTGGCGCTGCTCTGCAAAGCCTGTAAGGACTTAAGCAAATTTCGGGTAGACAGCCGGGCAATTTCTTCCTCCCTTAGGCGGGGAAGAAGAGGTGGCGGCCTGCCAAACATAATTTCAAAAGGGGTGAGTCCTTTTATATACGGAGTACACCTAACTCTGAGGAGGGCAAAAGGAAGGAGACTTACCCAGTTTTCGCCAGTCTCTAATTTTAACTTAGTTAATGTTTCCTTTAAGGTCCGATTCATCCTCTCTACCTGTCCAGAACTCTGTGGTCTATAAACACAATGTAATTTCTAAGTTACTCTCAGGGCCTTAACTATGGATTGTGTAACTTTGGCGATAAACGCCGGGCCATCATCGGACCCCATATATAGTGGTAGGCTAAACCGGGGGACAATTTTAGTGAGGAGTTTTCTAACTACTACCTGTGCTGTCTCTGCCTTGGTTGGGTATGTCTCAGGCCAGCCAGAGAAGGTATTAATGAAAACCAGCAAGTATTTATACCCTCCTTGTCCTCCTGGTATCTCGGTGAAGTCCACTTCCCAGTGTCTTCTGGGGTTCTGACCTCAGAATCGCTGTCCCGGCGCAGCCACAACAGGGGGCCCTTGGTTTACCCGGGCACACACTTGGCACCTACTAGCCAACTCTTGAGATAGTTCTGGAATGTAAAATTTTCTTCCCAGTAGTTCTGACAGCTTCGTTCTCCCCAGGTGGGTCCTCTGGTGGGTCTGGGAAGCGATGGTCCGCCCCAGGGCTTCTGGCACTATAGGCCTCCCGTCTGGCAGAATTAGCCATCCAGCCTCTCCTTCCCAGGCCCTTAGTTTCTCAGCTAGCCACTGCTCCTCTGGCAGATGAGTAGGCTTCTCTGGGAGCCTTCCTGCTGGCAGGGCTACGAGAACTTCTAGGGGCCCTACTGGTCTTTTAGCCACTTCCTTGGCCTCCTTTAAGGGCAGTGTGAGGAGATATATCCTTGCAGTCCCTGCGTAGGTCTGGCAAGATGAGTGCCGGGGCGCTCACCAGGGCTTCTTAGATCTCCCCTGGCTCCTCCTCATGTCACTACTGCCGCCCCCACATACCGGGTACCTTCCTCTACGAAGCTGCTTCCGTCCGTGTAGAGGGTCTCATCCGGATTCTGCAGGGGCTGGTCCACAAGGTCCTCACAAAGGGAAGTGAGGGTAGTCAGTGTCTCCTCGCAGTCATGCAAAGGGGCCTCTGCCTTCTCCTCAGGGAGGAGTGTGGCCGGGTTCAAGGCAACTGTTTTCAGGAAGCTAAAATGTTTACTTTTTTTTCCCCCCATCAGAGGGCCTGAGTGAGTGCTATGAGTTCTACAAGGAAGTCCACCTTTTGGCCCCCCACTGTCAGAGTCATTCTGGGCTCCTGGGGGCTAGCTGAGCTCCGACAACCCAATCCACCTCCTCCACCAGCATGGGAGGGAGTCGGTTTCCCCACACGTTCAGGGCACTCCCTTTTCCAATGTCCTTCCTTTCTGCAAAATGCACATTGATTTTCCCCAAGCCTGGGTTGGACTCCTTTTCTTCCAAGAGGCTTTTCTTTGCCCTTGTTGTCTCTCCAGCCCCTTGGGCCTCCCTCCTCGCTCAGGGCCAGGAGGACCTTGGCCATCCGGGTGTTTAAATCTGCCATCGGGTCCTCCCGATTGTCAAAAACCTTCTGGGCCACCTCAACCAACTTAGAGATTGATTTCCCCTCAAAGCCTTCTAACTTCTGTCATTTTTTCCTAATATTTGGGGCCGACTGGGAAACAAATGCAACATTGACAGCCCTCCGACTTTCCGGGGCATCAGGGTTAGGCCCCTGGACTGTCTCTGTCACCTTACAGAGGTTTGTGGGTCTCTAAGCAGCAGCTCGGATGCCCCCAATAGAGTCTGGCGATACCGATCGAGAGCCTCCTTTCCCCTGTCACTATTGGGGTTCCAGTTGGGTTGCCTGGAGGGAAACACAGCCCTTAATCTGTACTAAAGGAGCTTTATTTCCCTACAGGGTCTTACATGTCACAGGACCTCACAGTGTCTGTAATTCCTGTAACAGAGGGCTAGTATTCACCACTTTATTAACCCCCTCTGTTCGAGACAGGCCTTCCCCAGTTTCCTACAGTTGAGGTTTTGTGCCACCCCTGACATGGGCATGGTCGCACAGGCCTGTAAGACAGTATACAGGTTGCTAACTGTCAACTGTCTCTCAATAGAGACCAAAATTTAATGGGTATTTTTCTTTGCCCACCTGGGCAACTGCCCTCTCGGCAGCTAGACACCCTTTACTTTTTTGGGGGTTCACCCCACATAGCCTTCTTCCAGGACAGTTTACACATAGGCCAGTTCTTCTTTCTAGCCACAAATACAGTTTGTCCAATTTTCTTAAAATGTATTCTGGCACAGGAGAAAGTTGTTTTGATGTACATAGGTAGCTTAACCCTTATACAACTGGGCTCGGACCTCTGCCTAGCAAACTGCAGTCTATAAGTTCAATATGCAGCCTCCGGTCCTCCTAACCCAACGAGGTTTCGGCCAGTCTCTGAATCAGACTTCTCCTCTCTTGGAGAATTTCAAAGTCCTGATGGCTCCCAGGTCCAGGGAGAGTGCTCTTTTCTTAACTCTGTTTATTAGTTACAGGGCCCTGCTTTCCTTGTCTTCCCACCAGTCCCCTTTATGGCAGAGCAGCAATCAGGCCTCTTTGAAGGGAGTGTACTGGAAGGGGATATCAGCCCCTCCTCTTCCAGCAGCAACAGGTACTAAACCCTCTCAGTACATTTGCAAGCAGGGAGCTTTTACTAGTTCTATCATAGATCTCAGGCTTGCTACTCTATTTCTGGGGCTGTAGGAAGGCTAGTACCAATCACTGGCTTATGGCTTAACTGCTGTAGCCTGCAAGCCAAAGGCCTAAGTACTTTCTCGCTGCTGCTGCTGCTGCTTCTCTTTTTTTTAGGGCCACTGCGGGTAGCTCAGGCATCCAGCCCCCCTTCTTTGATCATTCATTCCCCAATCTGGTCTGGAGCTGGGAATAGCGCCTCAGTCTGCCTTGCTTCCCCAGAGAGCTGCCTGTCTAGCCCCAGATCTAGAGGGCCGGCCTGCCGTAGTGGCAACTTAGGAACTGCAGGACTGGCAGATGTCGCAAGGTCCTGCAGGTTCTCCCCCTCTCTCCCTGAAGGACCGGGGTAGCCTTTCCCTTCTGGGGCCCGGCCAAAAGAATTGTCTGTCTCTGTCCCAATTTTCCCCTCGGGAGGCAAGCCCTCATCTACCGGGGTTTCTTGGACAATATGTCAACCCAAACCTGAATATAAGGAATTTGGTCAGGATGCCCTGGGTGGCTGTATATGACATAATGGACCCGGTAGGCAGCGGTCAGATCAAAAGACCCTGCATCCGGCCACCCCTCCTGGAAAGTGGGCCACTCCTATTCACAGAATCGCTGTAAATCAAAAGCACTAACATTATAACTTTTAAATCTACCCCAGAACTTCAGTTTAATACAGTAAATTACAACCCAGGTAAGAGCAACTGATAGACAGAAATCTTTATTAACTAAGTAGGCTGATTCCCTTTAACAGTGAGCAAAAGACTCTGAGAAAAATAATTCTCGCAGCTGCAAGAGGCTTTGAAGACTATTAAAGGGGCCAGCCCAAACGTTCAGCCAAGCATATCAACAGAAAGCAGAATAAATCAAAGTAGCTTTTACTTTACACAGGCCAGTAATGATTTACACTTTCTTAATAGACTAGCCCAGGCTGGAGCTGTATCTAGTCCTCCTTCTCTGTAGTAATTTGGCTAGTCCTACATAAACAAACTTTTTCCCGACCCCATGATGATCGGTGGCGAGAGACAGACAAGGGAGGGGGTGACCTGTTTTCACAGATCCTCATGCAGATGCCCGCCTGGCCGCGTCCCTTGGGAGCTTAGATTCGTCGTAGCTAAGGTGAACCCGTATAAACCCCGGGCCTGGTCACCTCCACATGGGGGTGAGTCACCGTTATGCCATATGACGAATCGCGGAACCACAGGTTGGGGCCCACTCGGACTCCATAACCGAAGTCGTGGAGCCACACAAAGGAGAGGAGAGGGCAGGCCCCCTCCCTCCATACTCATTCACTTTCACCAGACATTCACTCAGAGTTTAAACAATCCACCCAATTCCTAACAATTTCCCAATTCCTGAGGGAGCTCTATAGCTTCCTGGGAGGTGATCAAGCTCCCCTTCCACTCACCCGGAGTGGGCCTGACTGATAGGGGGTCGACAAAGATGACTGACCCTATCCCATTTGACAAAGACAAAGACAACAAAGAACAAAGACAAAATAAATCAGCCAAATGCAACCCAAGGTTGCCTGGAACCTGCAGCTCACTCCTTGAAGTCCTGAAAATTTTCAAAAAACATTGCAGCAGGGTGTACACAGAAGCAGACAACTTTTTGACAATAAACACCAAGACAAACAAATACCAGACAGACAAACCCAGTGCAGCCTACAGCCGCACGAACCAGGGACCCTGGCCACCGTCGTGGCCGTGGGTCAGGACCAGGAGTACCGCTGCGTCCAGCCCTCCATATAGGTCCTTCCGTGGGACGTCCCAATTCCTGTTTAACGACCGGTCTCTTACCTCTCTCGAGAGTCCAGGTGGCTCGGTTTCCGAATTGAAAGTTTTGGGTGGACTGGAGGCCTCCTTGGTAGTCGTTCTCCACAGGTGTGGGGTATCTCGCTGAGTGCCCGGCAACAAGTGGGGGAGAGCCTCCTGCCTTGAATAGGGGGTCCCTCTCCTCCCTGCCGGGGGAGAGCCTCCAGCCCTAAACAAGGGGTCCCTCTCCTCCCTGCCGGGTATCTCGCTGGGGCCTCCAAATGTTATGGGTTGGCTCAACGAGATAGACCACTGACTCAGAATTTAAATTTAAGAGCCTTTTATTAAGCTGGCCAGCTGACCACAGTGCCTGTCTCCCCCTCTGGGAGATTCGGAGCATGTGGCAAAGACCAAGGGTGCAGTATGATCTTTTATAGCAAATCAGTGTTAGGAAAAATCAACTACAAAGCATTCCATTAGAAGTTCATAAGCACAAAAGGGGGGTAAACAGAGTCACACCTGGCTGGAGCGTATCATAGCACATTGTTTTTCTATGACAATCTAGCAATTATCCTTCCATGGTTCCTAACCCTAATACAATCCTTCTTCACATCCTGACATAATTCCTCTCTATATGTCAGTTCCCCTTTTCCAGTATATTCAATTTCTTATGTCTCATTTCCTTCCCTTACCACATTCTTTAACATTTTGTAACCCTTCCATGACTCAGTTCCTCACCCTAGCACAAGAAGGAAGTGGGTTTTGACATTATTTGGTTGTAATAGTTCATAGAACCACGATTACAGAATAAATATAAAACATGTAGTATTAAAGCATATCAACCCTGTGTGTTAATGCACATGTGATGTGTTTATTTCCTTTAAGTGTAGATCTTCTTGTGGAATACAACAAAACTTAGAGTGTTGCTACCAACTTTATTTTCCAACTTCATTGGTTAGACCATACATGAGGAGTTCACCACTGCTCTGACTGACATGTGATGAGGGCTAACAATTAAGGAAATGGGTTATATTTAAGTGTTAAAGGAATCACTAAGAAATGAGGTAAAACATGTAGACAAACTCGTGTTATATTTTAAACTTGACATCAAGCTGACATGAGACTAAACACACTCTACATTTTTTCCAATGTGTAAATCATGAAAGAAACAGCTGCTATGTATGTGTCTGCATTTGATAAGAATTGAATGCATTTACCATATGTTTTCTCTCTTCATTTTAACTCATTCCTAAGAGTAGTCTGTTTCCCTTTCAGAATGAGAAATACACATATACCCAGTGAAAATATTTTTGTTTGTTTTAAACCTGTTCTGCCTAAAGGAAAAGGAGACAGAGTAAAGATTTGAGGGAAGTGTTTAGAGATTTGAAGGACCACTAGAAAATGGGGGATACATACTGTGTAATGTTTGTTCCCCCCATGTCCCACGTGGTTCAGGGTTCAGGATCTGGAAGAGATCCGCACGCAAATGAAAGAGACAAGACAAGAAATAATAATTTGGAAATATTGGGGGACCAGGAGGGCAAGTCCAACTCAAGGGGAAGGACTTCCTCTGGTGCTCAGGCCTCGCCAACCTTTATTGGTTTGGGATACAACCATGGCCCTTAGGCAGGCAATTTCCAGTAACAGGCAGACTAGCCCATCAGCAAGGATTTACATAATAATAAATGGGGAAGTTGCTTCAGCTACATTGTCTGGACTAACAGTGAGTGCACAGCCCTGACCTTTGCCAAGCCTTCAAGGGTCACCAGCCTTCCGGGTTCCTTGTCCACACCTCTCTGCTAGTAAAAACAATAGGTGGCCTCCCACAACATAACATATGGGAAGAGATAAGAGGCTTTGAGGATCTAGTGGTAAAAACATTCCTGCCCTCATGGGGTTTACATTAGGACCCAAGTTAGGAAGGGAGAGTTTTCCCTTCCCCCCAGAGGTGGTCCCAGTGTGACACCAGTACAGTAACAACCATTTGGCTGTGGGCCGTTCAGGAGACTTTCCTATCTGCCAAATTTGGATGTTTTGTGTCAAGGATACTTTCTGGACCATACTTGTGATTTTTATGTTCATTTTCCACATCCCTGCTAAACTGCTCTCTCTAAACCTGGTCTTCTCTTCACAGAGTAGTCATCCCATATTATTAATCTTGTCATGTTGGGGAAATTTATGAGAGCTGTGGTATATACAGGGGTTTTTTTATAATTATAATGAAAACGGACCTCCCTGTTTAGTGTTTGGCATAATGTACTCATCAGTGGGCTTCAAGGGGCAAATAGAAAGTTAGAAAGGGAAATAGCAGGAGAAAGTAGTTGGCTCTGGGAGCCACATTCTTATCTATTTCAAAATCCTCACTCCTTTTAAAGAGGCTGGGTTCCGATCTTGAAGCTACTGATGACTGATAATCTTAAATTACTCTCTCACAGCCTTGATTTCTTCTCACAGCCTTGATTTTTTCACCTGTAAAAAAATAGGTTTATGATGCCAACCTGTCATAGGGATGAAATGAAATAACTTGTTCAAAGTACTTAGCATAGTGCCTGAGAAATAAGAGGGTCTTAAGTTTAATTTCCTTCTCCTAAATATCTCCTTGGGTTTAAGCATTGTTGTTTTTTTAATCCTCACCCAAGAATATTTTTTCCATTGGTTTTTAGAGAGAGTAAAAGGGGAGGTTATGGCTCTACCCTGTCACACACAGAGCAGGGCCCATGGGGGGGGGGGGGTTGGGGCACCACACCCTGTCACACACAGAGCCGCAGGGTGATCAGAGGTTGGGGAACTCCCCCGTATCAGGCACAGAGCAGGGCTGATCAGGAGGTTGGGGCGCCTTCGCCTGTCACGAACAGAGCAGGGCAGATAGGGAGGTTGTGGCCCCACCCCCTGTCACACACAGAGCCGCAGGGCGATCAGGGGGGTTGGGCGCTGTCCCCTGTCACGCTGATCCCGGTGCCGGGAAGCCTCTCGGCTCCGCTGATCCCGGTGCTGGGAGGCATATTACCCTTTTACTATATAGAATAGAGGCCTGGTGCATGGGTGGGGCCAGCTGGTTTGCCCTGAAGGGTGTCCTGGATCAGGGTGGGGGTCCCCACTGGGGTGCCTGGCCAGCCTGGATGAGGGGATGATGGCTGTTTGCAGCTGGTCACACACCCTTCAGGGTTGGGGTCCCCACTGGGGTGCCTGGCCAGCCTGGGTGAGGGGCTGAGGCTGTTTGCAGCTGGTCACACACCCTTCAGGGTGGGGGTCCCCACTGGGGTGCCTGGCCAGTCTGGGTGAGGGGCTGAGGGCTGTTTTCAGGCTGGCGAGTGACGGAAGCTCCCAACCGCTCCTTTTTTTCTTTTTCTTTTTTTAATTCTGGGCCAGCTTTAGCTCTGAGGCTCCAGCTCTTAGGCCTCCGCTGCTGAAAGTAGGTAATCGAAACAATGTGTAACTCTAGCTCTGACTCCAGCTCTGAGATCCCAGCTTGCTGAAAGCTGGTTTCTGGGGGGTTTTTTTTGTTAAAATGTTTCAAACTGCCAGCTCAGAGACCTGCAGCCGCAGGCGGGGAACGTTGGAGTCCTCCGTCACTGAAGCAAGCAAGCCTCATGTTAGTTTCAAGCTGCCTGGCTGCTGGCCGCCATCTTGTCTGACAGTTAATTTGCATATCTCCCTGATTAGCCAATGGGAAGGGTAGCGGTCGTATGCCAATTACCATGTTTCTCTTTTATTAGATTAGATAGCTGATCCACAGGTTTTGATTTAGAGACAGGAGGTTGGGCAACATCAGGGAGACAGGCTTTTGAATGAGGCAGGACCAAGCAGGATGTGGGGGTTTTGGGGACACTGTGGAGCCCTAGATACCAGCAGAGTGGTATAAATAGGGAAACTGTCTGGAAAACTGACCAAAAAAACCATCATCATTTTGTCTGGGCTTGTGTTTGTTTGCTGTTGAAGACCCTAATCAAGAAAGAGTGCTCAGTGTGTGAGAAATGGCTCACACGTCCAAATTTCAAATGACGGACTGAGAAACAGAAGCATGGCGAAAATGAGACTTTTAATAACACTCTCAAGAACAGGCATCCATTGTACAGGATCATGAGTAGAGCAAGAAACATAGCCTATTTATTTAGACCCTCCTCCAGTTCCTCATTGGCTGAGTACTATTTGATCACCTATTTCCTAATAGGTCACCTAGGTCTTGCTGTCTCCCATTGGGTTATTTTTAAAAATGGGCTGGGGCCTTCTCTAGTTGCTTCCACTTCCCTGTGTCTAGGGCAGTGGTTCTCAACCTTCCTAATGCCACGACCCTTTAATACAGTTCCTCATCTTGTGGTGACCCCCAATTTCATTGTTACAAATTGAACATAATTAAAGCATAGTGATTAATCACAAAACAATATGTAATTATATATGTGTTTTCTGATGGTCTTAGGTGACCCCTGTGAAAGGGTTGTTCGACCCCCAAAGGGGTCGCGACCCACAGGTTGAGAACAGCTGGTCTAGAAGAATCTTCTTAGGACAGGTGCTGTCAGCCTCGTGCACAGCTCTCATCCTCTCTCCCCACCCCCACATTCGGTTTGCTCTGGGGAAATTCAGCAGCAGCCTCCTGGCCACATGCTGTTTCTTTTCTATGAAGATAAATCAGAGGCATATTTCTTACAAGTGCCAACCCAAAGTATTATTTCCAGCAATTAGTTATCTCTGTTATGCCCAGATTTCAGGATCCCCAATAGACCACCAGGGAGCCAGCTGAGTCCGATGCAAAAGCAGAGAGTCTTTATTCAAGCTAGCTTGGGCTCCCCGTCAGCCACACGCACCAATGCAGTGGCAAGTGGCCAAGAGAGCGCCCAAGCCCCTGTGGGAAGAGGGGTTTAATAGGGGGGTTGGAGTAAGGGGAGGAGAGAGGACTGTGGGCCCTGCCGATTGGCCGGGTGCAAGTCGGTGTCTTGTTACACAGAATGTGGTCATATCTATGGCACGCACGTCCCTTGATTGTCACTGGTTAGTTTAAAGAAATCCTGGGTGTGGCTAACAGAGGCTTGGGCTTCCGGGAAGAAGCTCCTTGCCGAGCACATGGCTAAGGCTGCTGCCCAAAAATGGAGGATCTGGGGTAAGATGGTGGGCGTAGCCCTCGCCCTTTCAATCTCAATAATAAAATACTGAACAAAAGAGGTAACAAACATTTTATTACCTAATTTTGAAGATGTTTGCATACTCTAATTTGTTTTATAAAAGAAAATAAGGCACAGAAAACTTGAGTATCGCATTTTAAAAATTGTATTATGATAGAAGGCTAGGCCCTATATCCAAGTATGGGCCCTTGATTCCATTTCTAGATTTCTGAAATCCAAAAGGCTCTGAAAACCAAAAGTTGATTTTATTTTGTTTGTCATTAAGACTAAATTGTTAGCAAAACTTGATCCAGCAGACAGGTTAATTTTACTCATTTATCCCACTTTGTATGACTATGCATAGATTTCACTGCAGAAATATTAATGTTTAATTACTGGGAGTGGCCCCAACCCCCACTGAGTTTACTAATAAGATTATACAAACAAATAAACTCACTTTATGAATTCTGAAACACATCTGACCTCAAGGATTTTGGTTAGGGATCATGGGACTTACACTATACAACAGACTCCTTTTTAAAATTATGTTTTAGTTTAGTTTGTACTTAAACTTCAAATATGAGAATTCTGATACTGGATTTTTGGACTGGAAAGTGCAGTGTTACCCTGGGCAGGATGGTTCCCTGGACTCTTTGTCCATCGGAGTCGAAGAATAAATCCACGGATAAAAGATGGTATAGCAAAGGTGGAAATTTATTGAAGAACAAGTATAGACTCCCATGTGGGGAGGAGGAAAGAGTCCCGCCAACTATCTGTTTCCACTGTTTATAAAGGCTGCACATCCCTATGTCCTGATATCCCTTCTGATTGGTCAGTATTCCCTTTTGAATTGGTTACTATAATAACTCCTGAGCTCAAAGGTCAAACATCACACAGGACATGTGTGGCCCTCCTCCCTCATTGTTCTCTGGACTCTGGACTTTCTTCTTCCTTCTTTGTTTTGTAAATATAGACCTTTTTGCTACTCCCAGTTTCCTTGTCTTATGGAAATGTAACTGCTGCCTCTCCCTTGTATTATGGAAATGTAACTGTTGCTGCTCCCTTGTCTTATGGAAATGTAATTTCTCTCAGTCTCCCTTGTCTTATGGAAATGTATCCTTTTGCAACTCTATAGCCCTGTATTTTTTCATGGATCCCCAATTCTAGCATTTCCCTAAATCTGCCTATTTCAATCCTAAAAATTCCTATTTCAATTTGTATCTGATAAATATAAGTCTGTTTTCAGACAGGGAGCCTCACCCATCTTATCCCACTCTATCCCACTCCTCCCCACCCTGTCTCATCTTCTCCACTGAGTACACCTGTAGGCTTCCCTGAAGGGCAGCTGCCTGATTCTGTGCAGGTTTCTTTAACCTTTGGGTCTTTAGGGTTTGTTTGTTTGTTTGGGGTTTTTTTTTTTTTTGGTGGTTTAAAAAAAAAAATCTTTGTTGTTGAAAGTATTACATATGTTTCTACCCCCCCACACACACCCCCCGCCCTCCCCCACCCTCCACCTTAGGCCTTCATTACCCTATTGTCTGTGTCCATGGGATATGCATATATGCATACAGTTCTTTGGTTGATCTCTTCCCAACACCCCCCCCCCCCATATTCTGCAATCTGTTCTAGGTCTCTGGATCTTTTTTTTTATATATATATTTTATTGATTTTTTACAGAGAGGAAGGGAGAGAGATAGAGAGTTAGAAACATCGATGAGAGAGAAACATCGATCATCTGCCTCCTGCACATCTCCCACTAGGGATGTGCCCACAACCAAGGTACATGCCCTTGACCGGAATCAAACCCGGGACCTTTCAGTCCGCAGGCCGATGCTCTATCCACTGAGCCAAACCGGTTTCAGCAACTGGATCTATTTTGTTCATTAGATTCCACATATGAGTGAGATCATGTGATACCTGCCTTTCTCTGACTGGCTTATTTTGTTTAGCATAATACTCTCCAGGTCCCTCCATGCTGTCTCAAACGGTAAGAGATCTTTTTTTACTGCTGCATAGTATTCCATTGTATAAATGTCCCACAGCTTTTTTACCCACTCATCTACTTATGGGCACTTGGGCTGTTTCCAGATCTTAGCTATTGCAAATTGTGCTGCTATGAACATAGTGGGGCAAACATTCTTTATGATTGGTGTTTCGGGTTTCTTAGGATATATTCCTAGAAGTGGTATTGAAACTGGACAACCAATGGGTCCCAGTTGCCTGTCACTACTTGAGTCAATTAAGCAAAGACAGATTTGAATCATACATGAGCGTACAATCATACAATAATGCTGACAGTATGAGAGAGCAGCAGGTCATCCACAAAAATCTGCTCTGCAGCCCTCCCTTCCCCCATAAACTAGTTGCTTATATAGGGTAGGACAGGGATTACATGGGGAAGTAGAGATTACAGGCTTGGGGAAGCAGGCTTATCAGGCTGGGGTGGGACTCCATTGTTTGAGCAACAAGGTTGTTAATCTTTCCATGATAATAGGCAGTTCTTGAATGAGAATGGACCACATTCCAAGGTTGACTCCCAGGTCTGGGGGCTTACAACTCTCAGACAAGTTAGAATGTCCTTTCTTTAACCAACATAAGGCAATCATGGTTTACAGGGCATGATTGGTATTTCCCATAACCATAGCTAGTCCCCAATATTCTATTTCTGCCCCTAACAGTATGGCACATGTTGTAGGGTAAACTTTGTGTACAGGCTTCAAATTTAGCTCTCTTTGAATATTCACTGGTTCAAGAAAAGTAGTTCGGAATGCCTTCAAAGATTCATTTCACTACAAAAAGGAATAGACCTTCTGGGGTCTGAAGGGATTGATACTTAAAGACACTCCAGTCAGCAGGGGGTCATGTTGAGCATTCTTCAGACAGAATTGTTTCAAATCTGCAGTAGCCTGGGAAACCTTCAAGGGTTGAGTTCCACCTCCAGCTGGAACTATTGAAGCACTTTCTACAAAGTGGTGATGCTGGAGGAACCAGACATGCATGAGAACCGGGCAGATTTGTTGGTAGTTGAGTTGGCCTGTCACGGGTCCGATGGGCCAGATAGTGGGGCAGCGAAGCAAGGGCCAAAATTTAGTGTGTATTTTAATCTCAATTTGCACTAGCCACATTTCAAATGGGTCTAATCCTAGACCAGTGATGGCGAACCTATGACACATGTGTCAGAGGTGACACGTGAACTCATTTTTTTGGTTGATTTTTCTTTGTTAAATGGCATTTAAACATATAAAATAAATATCAGAAATATACATCTTTGTTTTACTATGGTTGCAAATATTAAAAAATTTCTATATGTGACAAGGCACCAGAGTTAAGTTAGGGTTTTTCAAAATGCTGACACGCCGAACTCAAAAGGTTCGTCATCACTGTCCTAGACAGTCAAAGTCTAGAATGAAAAAGGTAGTATTTGATTGAGGCTGGGCAAAAGCATTCTGGTAAGAAGTATGATAGGATACATATAAGTGTCACTGTTTTTATGATTCATGTAACAGGGTGGAGCATAAGTTTACAGTTGTTTGTATAGAAAATACAATTGTCAATGTAAGAAACATTCAAACCTGTAGAGAATTTTTGTGAATTTACTTGAGCCAAACTGTCCACAATTGCCAGAAAGCAAAGTCTCAACAGATTGAGAAAACGCTCCAGAGAGTGGAACTTTTGCATCTTATTTTATACATTATGTTGTGGCAGAATGCACGGGAGAAGGATCAGCCAGCACTCTGAGGGAGGAAAGTTTAACCTTTTTTTCGCAGACCTGCTAGTCCAGGGGAATTCCGGATCCAAAGCCTGAACTGAACTCATGGGGAGGCTCTGACCTATGTATCTCCTCCTGTGGTGGGCCCCTGAGGGTCCCCAAAGCTCCGCCTAAGTGCAGAGCCCTGGGGTTAGGCTCTGCATCTCTGCCCAAGTCAGTCAGAGTGGGGAAGTAAGACTACAATTTTAACCAGATACTGAACTAGGTTGCAAGCCACCCCCCTCCCGATTTTCCCTTTCATTCCCCCCTCTCGTTCCACAAGCTATTCTTAGCCTTGGGGATTACAAAAGACTCAGGAATTGGGGATAAGGTCGACGACCACGCTAGCTACTTCCTGCTGAAGGAGGGTGACAAAAAAGGGGGTTCAGTATCTGGAGTCTTCATTATCTTCCCCAAGGGGGTCGTCTGAGTAGCAAGGGCAGAGAAGTTCTCCTCCTGGTACCAGTCTGGGGTTCTGGTGACACTTGTATGAAGACAGAATAAAACTGTTAGAAAAAAACAAAAACAATAATTATCCAGATAGGAGGGGATAAGGAGATTCAGGTCGGGTCAGCCAGATCTACCATCGTCTTGAAGATGATCCACAGCGGGTGGTTCAGGTGAGAGGTCCCCTTCCACTCTGGATGCTGATTGTCCAGCTGGTGGGCTGCTTTTACCTGGGAGTGGTGGGTCCAGGTGTTCAGTCCTGCAACTTTGAAAGCTGAGGGGTTGGCTAGTACGACTGGATAAGGTCCCTTCCAGATTGGCTCAAGGAGTTCCTTTTTCCAATCTTTTACCCAAACCTGGTCCCCAGGCTTGTGAGGGTACACAGCTGTTCCTAGAGAGATGGGCAATCAGTAAGTAACCCATCTATGGACTTGAAGGATAGTTTTCCCAAGTCCTTGTAGTTGTTTCTGAATTTCTAAGTTCTTTATTTCCCCCAAATCTCCCTTTGGCCTAATTAAGGGAGGGGGTCTGCCATATAGAATTTCAAATGGAGAGAACCCTACCCTGGCTCTCAGGGCACAGCGCACCCACAGGAGCACAAGTGGTAAGATATTTGTCCAGGGTAAGTTCGTCTCCTGGCATAGCTTAGCCATAGCCTGCTTGAGAGTCCAGTTCATGTGTTCTACTTTCCCTGAACTCTGGGGCCTGTAGGCTGTATGTAAGTTCCACTTAATTCCTAAGGCCTTAGCTACCTGCTGTACTACCTCACCTACAAAGGGTGGGCCATTATCGGACCCTATGGTTAATGGCATTCCATACCGCATACTTATGTCCTTCAGTAACACCTTAGTGACTTCTCTCACCTTCTCTGTGCAGGTAGGATATTCCTCAACCCAGCCTGAAAAGGTGCAGACAAAAACTGAAGTTCTGGAGAACTACTCTATGAGCTAACTGTTCTGGAACATAGACCCTATGATCTGGGAATATCCACCAACCTTCCTTCATCATTGGGCCCATTCTTCTTTTTGAGGGGTGTATTTCGGAGGTTCGGGTAATTCAGGAACCAGCATGATCTGCGATAGCGCTGCCTGCTCCTTAAGCAGCTAACCTTGCTGCTGTGTCTGCATGACAGTTCCCTTCTGACACAGAGTCTTTTCCTTTTTGGTGTCCTCTACAATGGATGACTGCTACTTCCTTGGGCTCCCAGACTGCTTCTAGTAACTTCAAGATCTCATTCTGATTTTTTATTCCTTTTCCTCCAGCCATCAGGAGCACCCTTTCCTTGTATATGGCCCCATGGATATGCAGGGTAGGAAGGCATAGCGCGAGTCAGTGTAGATGTTGGCACACTTATCCTTATTGAGATTTAAGGCTCTGACTAGGGCCCAACGTTCTGCCCTCTGCGCATGTGGGAAGAGCTCAGGAGATTTATCTCAGTGCAGTGGCAGATGCAATGGCGTGAGCACACTCCGCCTATACAAGCTTCCTTGGCACACCGGGAAGTGGCAGCGCCCGCCTGAGCAAACCTCCTAGAGCCACTACACAGTACCCTGATCTTTCCTACTATTGGCTGCCCTAAGGATAGTGTAAACTTCTGATTGGTCCAGAATGTTATATATACTGCAGCACTTACACAATAAACTTAGATCTGCATCACTGAACCTGGTCTCCGGAGTTGGGCATGCTTCGTTAGGGCTCTGTCGGCCTCACCCCCGCGGGACCCCCTGCTTCATGCACAGACTATCCTCCAGGCAGGGCCTCTGCCTCTATTATCTCAAAGTTTGATACCACTGCATACCCAGCTCATCTTTTTTCTTCATCTAGGAAGCTACTGCCATCTGTGAACAATACTAAGTCCGGATTCTGTAGAGGCCTGTTAGATCTGGCCAGCTGGAGTAAACCTCCTCTAGGACTTCTAGACAATCATGCTCAGGGGTTTCCTCTGCGATGGGTAGGAAAGTGTCAGGATTAAGAGCTCTTACTGCTTATGCCCTGACCGGTTTGGCTCAGTGGATAGAGCATCGGCCTGTGGACTCAAGGGTCCCGGGTTCGATTCCGGCCAAGGGCATGTACCTTGGTTGCTGGCACATCCCCAGTAGGGGAGTGTGCAGGAGGCAGCTGATCAGTGTTTCTAACTTTCTGAACTCTTACCATTTGCAACGTCATGGATGGAACTGGAGAGCATTATGCTAAGTGAAATAAGCCAGTCAATAAAGGAAAAATACCACATGATCTCACTCATTCATGGACAATAGAGACCATTATAAACTTTTGAACAATAATAGATACAGAGGCAGAGCTGCCTCAAACAGATTGTCAAACTGCAGCGGGAAGGCCGGGGAGGGTTGGGGGGCAGGAGGTAGGGGGGTAAGAGATCAACTAAAGGACTTGTATGCATGCATATAAGCATAACCAATGGACATAAGACACTGGGGGATAGGGGAGGCTAGGGGACTGTCTAGGGCGGGGGGATAAAATGGATACATATGTAATACCCTTTGTAATACTTTAAGCAATAAAATAAATAAATAAATAAATAAATAAATAAATAAATAAATAAAGAGTTCTTACTGCTTCTAATCTTATTCATCTATTTTCATATAGGAACCCTTGGTATTGAGTCATCTGAGCATGAGTCAGCCAATGCTGCCCATTAGCTTCCATTAGGGCAGTGGTTCTCAACCTTCCTAATGCCTCGACCCTTTAATACAGTTCCTCATGTTGTGGTGACCCCCAACCATAAAATTATTTTTGTTGCTACTTCATAACTGTAATTTTGCTACTGTTATGAATTGTAATATAAATATCTGATATGCAGGATGTATTTTCATTGTTACAAATTGAACATAATTAAAGCATAGTGATTAATCACAAAAACAATATATAATTATATATGTGTTTTCCGATGGTCTTAGGTGACCCCTGTGAAAGAGTCGTTCGACCCCCAAAGGTGTGGCAACCCACAGGTTGAGAACTGCTGCATTAGGGTGACAACAGCATGAGGCACTTTAACATTTAAGTTCTGTCCCAGAGTGAACTTGTCTGTCTCTTTGACTAATAAGGCCATGGCTGCAAGGGCCCTGAGGCATGGAGGCCACCCAGAGGCAACCGGGCCAATTTGTTTGGAGGGGTGGGCTACTGGCCTTTGCCAGGGTTCTAACTCCTGAGTCAGAACTCCTAGGGCTACCCTGTTTTTCTGGTGAATGAAAAGATTAAAGTCCTGTGTCACATCTGGGAGCCTCGGTGACCTGTGTCTTTATGGTCGCAAAGACTTTTTCCTGTTCAGGACCCCAGTTAATGGATACCTTTTCTTCTTCTTCTTCTTCTTTTTTTTTTTTTTAAATATATTTTTTATTGATTTTTCAGAGAGGAAGAGAGAGAGATAGAGAGACTTAGAAACATCGATGAGAGAGAAACATCGATCAGCTGCCTCTGGCACATCCCCCACCAGGGATGTGCCCGCAACCCAGGTACATGCCCCTGACCGGAATCGAACCCGGGACCTCCCAGTCCGCAGGCTGACGCTCTATCCACTGAGCCAAACCGGTTTCGGCCTTTTCTTCTTCTTTTAAGGCTTCATAGAGGGGCTTAGCTAGATCTGAGAATCCTAGGATCCAAATTCAACAGAACCCTGCTGCCCCTAGGAATTCCTGAATCTGTCGCTGGGTGTTGGGACTGGGATGGCTCATGCTGCTTGTTTTCTTTCAGTCCCTAGTCTTCATTTCCCTTGGGTAATTCAGAAACCTAAGTATTTGACTTCCCTGACAGATTTGAGCCTTCCTTTTGGACACCTGGTAACCTGTTTCAGTTAAAAGTCTTAGAAGGGTTCGTGTTCCTTCCCAACACTGCCAGGCTGATGGCTGTCAGCACAGCGGTGGTGGCGGGAGCCTCTCCCGCCTCCTCAGCAGCACTAAGGATGTCCGACTGCAGCTTAGGTCTGCTCCCTGCTGGTAAGTGGACATCCCCCGAGGGCTGCTGGGCTGCCAGAGGAATGTCTGACTGCCAGCTTGGGCCTGATCCCCCAGGGAGCGGGCCTAAGCCAGCAGGTGGACATCCTCTGAGGGGTCCCAGACTGAAGGAGGGCACAGGCTGGGCTGAGGGACCCCCCTGAGTGCACAAATTTTTGTGCACCAGGCCTCTAGTTTAAATAATAAAGACAGATAACATTTCCCACTAAAAACTTTGAATCACGGAAATGCAGGAGAAGTTTAGAAGGTTTTTGTTTTTTCGTTTTTGTTTAACAAACAAACAAACATAAAACCCCAACAGTAAATAAACACTTTTACACTGGTGTGTGACACATTTATACCACAGAATACCCTGCATTCACCAAATCAGTTTCAATTGCAGAGATACAGAACAAGTCCCTGAACAGAGGCAGTAGAAAACTGCCTAGGAATGGTTCTTTTTAACCTTTTTTTCAAAGGCAGGCCAGACTCGGACCCTTAGCCAGTATGAGTTTTTACTTCCCTCCCGGGAGGTCCCAGAGATGGAGAATACCGTCTAGAAGCTGTTCCTCCAGATGATCTGAGCTGTCCTGAGGTAAATAATTACCTAGGTCTGGGCCAGCTCCCTCTTCTGTCCCATAGGACAGGCCAGATCTCAGACCCATTTCCCTGGGGAAAAACTTAGTTTCAGACGTCTGATTTTGACTTCCCTCCTGGGAAGTCCCAGAAAGGTGTTTCCTGACTCTTTTGCGTCTGCCAGAGCGTGGAGTTGCCGTAGTCCCTCTGGGTCCCCTGAGTTCAGGAACCAGCAAATGTGCCATTGGCGCGCCTTCCTTGGGTCCCAGAGCCCAAAGCGAGTGCCCCGAAGTCTGCTCTTGTCAGCAGTGGCCTGAGAGCCAGCTCAACTGATGTTTCTCGGCCAAGGCGCCAAATGTTGTGGCAGAACTATCAGCCGGCACTCTGAGGGAGGAAAGTTTAACCTTTATTTCGCAGATCTGCTAGTCCAGAGGAATTCCGGATCCAAAGCCTGAACTGAACTCGTGGGGAGGCTCTGACCTATGCATCTCCTCCTGTGGTGGGCCGCTGAGGGTCCCCGCGGCTCCGCCCAAGTCAGCTGTGGCAGGGCCCTGGGGTTGGGCTCTGCAGCTCTGCCCAAGTCAGCAGAGTGGGGAAGTAAGACTACAGTTTTAACCAGATACTGAACTAGGTTGCAAGACCCCCCCCCCACCCCCATTTTCCTTTTCAATTACAATCAAAAGAGAAGCCCAACCAGTGTTGCTTAATGGTTGAGCATCGATCTATGAACCAGGAGGTCACAGTTCACTGCCTCTCTCTTCCCGCTCTGACACCTCTGCACAGTGCCACAGTTTGATTCCAGGTCAGGGCACATACTGTGGGGCATGCAGGAGACAGCTGATCAATGATTCTCTCTCATCATCGATGTTTCTATATCTCTTCCTCTCTGAAATAAAAAACCCAAAGGGTTTTGAAATTTTAGTGCTTGTTTTATGTCTGACGGCAGAAGGTCACAGTGATTCCTCATTGTTACCAGCTAGCAATAACCCCCTGAATACACCTGTGAAAGACCTCCCAAGCCCCTTGTGCCTGGGATTTTTAAAAAAATATTTTATTGATTTTTTACAGAGAGGAAGGGAAAGGGATAGAGAGTTAGAAACATCAATGAGATAGAAACATTGATCAGCTGCCTCCTGCACACCTCCTACTGGGGATGTGCCTGCAACCAAGGTACATGCCCTTGACTGGAATCAAACCCGGGACCCTTCATTCCGCAGGCCGACGCTCTATCCACTGAGCCAAACCAGTTAGGCGTGCCTGGGATTTTTAAAAATTAATCCTCACCCAAGGATATGCTCTTATTGATTTTTAGAGAGAGGAGCAGCAAGAGAATGAGAGAGAGAGAGAGAGAGAGAGAGAGAGAGAGAGAGAGAGAGAGACATTGATGTGAGAGAGAAACATTGACCAGGCAGGCGCCTCCCTTATGTGCCCTGACGGGGGATTGAACCTGCAACCTAGTAATGTGCCCTGATGGGGACTGGAACCCAAACTGAGCCACACTGGCCAGCACCTGGAATTTTTATCCTGTAGGACATTGCAGCCTGGTATAGAGTCCTACCTGGGCCTCAGAGAAATAGGTATCATTGTGCAGGGGCCAGAGTTAGAGCCCATTGAAACTTACCAGTGTACTTGCTGCCATGCCCCATCTTGGGAGTGAATTACCTTATTTTTCCATGCTCTATTTTAAAATATTTTTATTGATTTCAGAGAGGAAGGGAGAGGGAGATAGAGATAAAAACATCAATGATGAGAGAGAATCATTGATTGGCTGCCTCCTGCATGCCCCCTAGTGGGGATCCAGCCCGCAACCCGAGCATGTGCCCTTGACTGGAATCGAACCTGGGACCCTCCAGTCCGCAGGCCAACGCTCTATCCACTGAGCCAAACCAGCTGGGGCTCCATGCTCTATTTTAAACAGAATTTCTAGGACATCTCGGACACCCCCAACACCTTGCACTTCTAAAACAGTCACTGGCCTATTACCTGGGAACCCTTTGATTCTCCAAACCTGGTCCAGGGCAGGAAAAGATCTGACACACTCCATGGTTAGATTTGATGTCCTTCTCCAGGGACTGCAATTCTGTGCCTATGGTTTGCCCACACCCTGTTGAACTCCACCACCTCCCAGCATGCCATTGAATTGATGCTGAGCTGTCCAAAGTCCCAATCTCCTGCAGGAAGGAAGCCAGTGCAGAGGGCAACGGGAGTGTGGCAGAGAGAGCAGGAATGGGGTTGAGCGCTGAATATAGAGATCCGATCCTGGTACAGAACGGTAAACACCTCAGGTATCATGTTCAAGTGGATGTATGAAACAGAGTGAAGTCCTGCTATAGGTGGTGAGTAAACTAAGGGAGTTCTGGGAAACCATATAGAAGTCTCGGAGTACATGGCTTTATGGGCACACTTGGGCTATAGACTGACTTAAAGATACAATGCTCAGAATACACATAATATATTCTTTTTTTAAAAAAAGAAGACATAAGTGGGTTACATGAAATCCATTGGTAATAGATTAGGGAAGTGGGAGAAAGAAAAGTAGGGAGGGGAATCTCTGGGACTAGATAAAAAGAAAAATGATAGACACATACATCTTTTACATAGGTGGGTACAGGATAGTTAACAGTCAACAATTAACACTGTAACTATAACAAAGAGAGGATTTGTGGTCTCTGCTCTGGTGTACTGGCTGTGCCCTGAGAGATCTTTTTTTTTTTTTTTTAATTGATTTCAGAGGGGAAGGGAGAGGGAGAGAGAGATAGAAACATCAATGATGAGAGAGAATCATTGATTGGTTGCCTCTTGCATGCTCCTACTGGAGATCAAGCCCACAACCCAGGCATGTGCCCTTGACTGGAATCGAACCTGGGACCCTTCAGTCCGAAGGCCGATGCTCTATCCATTGAGCCAAACCAGCTAGGGCAGCCCTGAGAGATGTTAAAAAGGGGAGTTACTCTGATATTCCAAAGGTATGTTATGTTAGATTAAAAAAGACAATAAACAGGTTTAATTAAGATTGACTTCTATCAGGGAAGATTCTAGTGTAGGACATGACTACCTGCTTTTAGTTAAAAAGTTTTAATTTCAGACCATCCTGTGTGTTTACTTTAGGTGTCTGAGGTTTTTTTTCTTTCTTTCTTTATTGATTAAGGTATTACATATGTGTCCTTATCCCCCCAGGTGTCTTGAGTTTTTAAGGCCGCCATGCAGGCCTCTGAGCTTGTCAGGTTTAGTGTGTGGCCACACAATAATGAATGATAACACGAGAATAAAGCCTGTGTCTCAGCACTCACAACTGTGAGCATACTTTTGCACCACCCTGTAATTCTGTTCCATATGGCTTCCCCTACTATTTAGAGAAGCTTTTGAAATTCCCCAGTGCTAAGAAGAATCACAAAGTATCCTTCCTCCAATGCTGGGAAGGGACTTTCAAATGAGAGCACCCCTCCTCCTAGGGAAATCCCAAGGGGAAGGGGAAATTCTCAGTACAGTGCTCTCTCCCTACTTGGAGAGTCCCTTCCAAGGCTTATTGTGAAGTCTCTGGATTTTGTTTTAGAAGGAAATTGCTTTTCTTCATAATTCCTTTTGAAAAGTTTTATACCTTAGCTGCCAGAGATAGAATGTATTTATGATAATTATTACAGCCAAAGGTGGATGGTGTTACTATTTAATATCATCTTTCAGTCTGTCCATCTTGAAATTTGGTTCAAAGATAGAATCACTGTCATTTTAAAATATATATATATATATATATATATATATATATATATATATATATATATATATATTCTAATTGATTTCAGAGAGGAAGGGAGAGTGAGAGAGAGATCAAAACATCAATGATGAGAGAGAATCATTGATAGGCTGCCTCCTACATGCCCCCTACTGGGGATGAGCCCACAACCAGGGCATGTGCCCTTGACCGGAATAAAACCCGGGACCCTTCAGTCCACAGGCTGACGCTCTATCCACTGAGGCAAACCAGCTAGGGCCACTGTCAGTTTTGAATGTGCAATACTGGAGAGTACTAAGGTGCTACGTAAAAAGCACAAACAAAAAACAACATTCAAACCTGTAAAGAATTTTTGTGAGTTTATTTGAGCCAAACTGTCAACAATTGCCAGGAAGCAGAATCTCAATGTATTGTGATAATGCTCAGGAGAATAGCAGCTTTTCACCTTGTTTTGTACATTACAATCAAAGAAGGAGATGTAAGTGGGTTACATGAAATCCATTTGTGATAAATTAGGGAGGCGGGAGAAAGCAAATCGGGAAACCTCTGGGGTTGATTAAAAAAGTAAAATAAGCTGAAACCGGTTTGGCTCAGTGGATAGAGCGTCGGCCTGCAGACTGAAAGGTCCCAGGTTCGATTCTGGTCAAGGGCATGTACCTTGGTTTCGGGCACATCCCCAGTGGGAGATGTGCAGGAGGTGGCTGATCGATGTTTCTAACTCTCTTATCTTTCTCCCTTCCTCTCTGTAAAAAATCAATAAAATATATTTTTTAAAAAAGTAAAATAAGACACATACTTCTTTTACTTAGGTGGGCAGAGGACAGTTAACAGTCAATAACATAATAACAATGAAGGAATTTGTGGTTTCTGCCCTGGTGCCCTGGCATATTTGGTTGTGCCCTGAGGGGTCCAGAAAAAGGGAAGTTACAAGTTACCCTGACATTTCACAGGTATGTTATTTTAGATGCAAAAAGACAATAGGCTCAGTAAAGATCGAATTTATCTTTGTAAAGGAAGATACTGGCCTAGGACATGACTACCCACTATAAACAGCTTTTTAATTCAAGTTTTAATTTCAGACCATCCTTTGTGGTGTTAACATAAAAATATTGAAACCTGTAAAGAATTTCTGTGAGTTTATTTGAGCCAAACTGTCGACAATTGCTGGAAGCAGAATCTCAACGGATTGGGATAATGCTCGATCTGGAGAATGGCAGTTTTCCACCTTTGTTTTATACATTACAATCAAAGGAGGAGACGTAAGTGTGTTATGTGAAATCCATTGGTGATAGATTAGGGATGTGGGAGAAAGCAAGTTGGGGGTGGGGGTGGCGGGGTGGGGTAACCTCTGGGATTGGATAAAAAGTAAAATGATAGACACCTACTTCATTTACTTAGGTGAGTGCAGGATAGTTAACAGTTAACAATTAACATGATAACAATAACAATGAAGGAAGTAGTGGTATCTGTCCTGGAGCCTAGGGCAGTGGTCGGCAAACCGGCAAACGGCTGCTCGGCTGCTCGTGAGCCACATGTGGCTCTTTGGCCTCTTGAGTGTGGCTCTTCCACAAAATACCACATGTGGGCGCGAACGTATAGTGCGATTGAAACTTCCCATGCACAGAAGTTGGTTTTCGGAAAGGAGACAGACGAAACAAGTATACAAGAAGAGTGTGGATGGGAGAGTTGGAAGGGGTCGACCTCAGCGAACGTACCTCAATCAGATTGAGGACGTTTTTAGCAAAGGCCAGCTTAGGAGTACCCTAATTAAGTTAATAACAATGTACCTACCTATATAGTTTAAGTTTAAAGAATTTGGTTCTCAAAAAAAATTTCAATCGTACTGTTGATATTTGGCTCTGTAGACTACTGAGTTTGCCGACCACTGGCCTAGGGCATCTGGTCGTGCCCTGAGGGGTCTGGAAAAAATGGGAAGTTACAAATTACTAAAGATAATAGGCTCAGTTAAGGTAAAGATTGACCTTGTCAGGGAAGATACCGCCTAGGAGGTGACTACTCACCATACTACTTTTAGTTAAAGTTTTCATTTCAGACCATCCTCTGTGGTTACTTTAGGTCTTAGAGTTTGCTAGGCCACTATGTACACTTTCCTGAGTTAGTCAAGTTAGCATGTGGCCTTTTTATCCACATTGGTGACCAACCCACTGGTGCTCAGCAGTTCCTTGAACTAGAACTTAATTCTGGGTGCTTCTGTATAAATGGTTTCAGTAGAGTGCTCCTTGTGGGGGGGGGGGGGGCGGGGAGATTGGGGGGAGGCTCTAAAATGGGTCCCAGAGAGGCCACGTCTGTCAGGGGACAGCAAAACATGTACCTGCCTGATAGCAGCCCTTCCTTCTCCCAGGGCCTAGGTTATGCGACTGTGCACAGGTCAATCTGAGTTTTAAGGGGTCCTCTTTGTAAGAAGATACTTAAAGTTATGTAGAGACAATAAAGCTTTCTAAGAATACTTTGGGCAAGGTGATCAAGGATAAAAAAAAAATACAGGCCTGGGAGGGTGGTGTTAGCCTTTGGGACACTGTTGCTGCTCACAATTGGGGAAGACAGTGGCCTTTACTATTCAAAACCCTGTCCACGTTCAACAACTAAAATTATTTCACTTTCAAAGTCCAGGCCGTCGTGGGTGGGGCGGGTGAGGGCCTGGCTTCCAGGCGGCCAAGCAGTGCCCCAGTGTCCTGGGCAGCCCTCTCTTGCCGCGCACGGCATCGGGAGGCCCGGCGAGCCCGCCTTTCGCGGCTGTCAGCTTCCAGGTGGGGACGCCCCCTCCTCTGCAGCGCAGCTCGGCGGGCGGGGAGGAGGGGCTGGGCTGCCAGCGCCGCCCCTCCATCTATCACATGGCCGGAGCGCCACAAAAACAACAGCTTTGGCCAAGGCCGGGACTTCAGGACAGGGAACCCGGGGTCCTCGCCGCAGCCCCGGCCCCATGGAGGAGAGTTTTCTCGAATCCTTTGGGAGGCTGAGCCTCCAGCAGTCGCAGACACGGGCGCCAGCCCCGCCGCCCCCGCGTGGGACACCCCCGCGCCGCCACAGCTTTAGGAAACACCTCTACCTCCTGCGAGGCCTCCCGGGCTCGGGGAAAACCACGCTGGCCAGGTAACGCCACCTGCCCGGCCCGCGCCCCGGCCCAGCCCGGCTGTGCGGAGCCCGGCCGCGCCGTGGGTGCCGCGCCGGGCTCCTCGGGCACGGTCTTGGCGCTGCGACCCGCGCCAGCCCCAGGTGGCACGGCCCTGGCCGCCGCTGCCGGAGGCCGAGGAGGACCTGCGCCGCCTTGGCCTTGGGGCAGGAGGCCCGCCGGGTTCCTCGTCAGGCAAACCTGGGGGCGACTGCAGAGCAAGCCGCGGGGCCGCCCACCGCGCGCAGGCACCGCCACCGCGTCCAGGGGCGTCTTGCCCCGGCGGAGAGGCGCGGGCAGGGTTAGGGCCCAGGGCGGGGGCGGGCGGCGCGCTGGGAACCGAGCAGGTTGGGCAGCTGCGTGGCTGGGGCCGCCGCGGAGGCGCTCAGGTGCGCGGGAGGGTGCTGGCGCGGCCCGCAGACCCTGGTGACAGCGCCACGCGACGGGCGCCCTAATGAGTTCACCCGCGAATTGCGTAGGAGGCCCGAGTGCCAGGTCAGCTCGGACTACGAGGGCTTGTCGCCTGCTGCCAGCTCGCTAGGCCCACCCGGCCAGCCTCAGCCCCACCACTCCCTGCTGCACCTGAGCTTCCAGCAACGTTGCTGGGTTCTCTCCCTGCCTGTGCTGACGCTGACGCCTGCCGCCTGTCCTGCCCGCCACCTCCCACTGCCCCATGATGACTAGCCCTTTAGGACTCAGCCACCCACCCACCAGTAGCATCTCGCCTTCTGGGCTTCCTGTTACACCTCTGTGACTGCGCTGGGTTTTGCACATGGTTCTGTTTATCCTTGTGTAAGTTTTTTTTGAAGGCAGGGGCCATGTCTTGCTCTGCCAAGCGCAGTGTATGTTTTCAGTGGAAGAAGTGGTCCCTTGTCCTCAGAGAGCTTTCCATTTCCTTAGAGAGATGAGGCCAAAGAAGAACCAGGGAGCATACATTCAGGAGATGGTTTGGATGGGAGGAGGGTCAGGGAACTGTGACAGCCCTGGTGATGTGTTGCCAGTTGTAGTTAAGACTCCCAGCTCATTTGTGGAGTAGAAGCCTTTAGCAAAACAATATTGCTACATTTTCACAGATTAATGCGATGGCTGATTTCCAAAAGGCTGTTAGTACCCTTAACTAAAACCTATTTCAGTAGGTTTCCCTCTGGATGGAGAGGTGGAGGGTGCAGAGTGGGGTTATTTTGTGATACATTTTTAAGGGGGGGGGGTGGGCGGGCAGGGGGATGGACCTCTGTTAATAAGGAAGTAACTTCTGGATTCAAATCCTGTTTAGTTTCACTTTGGCTTTGCTGATCTGTGGGCTATCACACACTGTTAAAGAAGGAAGTAATGTCTTTGTCCATATTGTGTTTATAATTGTTCAGAGGGAAGTCATATGATGTGTGGAGGTACATAGATTTGACCATCAGAAGCTGTGAGTTTTGGGCCTCACCTTCCTCATCTGTAAAGTGAGTGCCTTGGCCACAGTGGCCTTTAAGGTCCCTTCTGGCTCTAACATTCTACACTTTGGGGATTTAAATTCCTGGGTGAAGTCTGGCTTATCAGAAGACACTGGATGAGACACCAGCTTATTGAAGGACATTTCTCTAGGGACAACTGGTGGGAGCACTGGTCTGGGAGTCTGTGCCTGATCCTGTTCCTTAGGAAATAGCTGGTGACTTTAGGCAATCACCTAACCTCTCTGGGACTTATTTTCCTTATATGTGAATACAAAGAGAGGATTAGGTTAGATGATTTATTGAAGATCCTTCTGACTCCGTTCTAGTTGCCAGACTTAGTTTGTTAATAATTGCTAGGTGAAGAGCTCTGACTTTGGAGTCCATTTATGGCTTCAAATCTAAGCTTTGCCAGTCACTAGCTGTGACCTTTACTCAACTGCTCTTTACCCCGGTTTCCTGTCAGGTTAAGAGAGGATATCTGCTCTGCCTACTTCAGAGGGCTCTTGTGAAGATTAAATGTCTGTGAGAACTTGTTAAACTTTAAAGTGAAGATGGAAGCGGCTCTGCGAGTTCTCCTGTTCCTCTGGGTGTTGGCAGTTCTGGGGTGCCTTTGGCACAGCCTTGGGTTGGGTTATGCATTTATACAGAAATCTGGGAAGTAAACAAGGAAATAGGCAACAGCTCAATAGCTAAGGGAGGCGTGCAGTGAGATGAAATGGGGTGATGGATGTCACAGGCTGCCGCCCTCAGGGAGTTGCCTTGCCTACTTTTTTTGGGGGTGGGGGTGGGGGCAGTGGAGGAGAGAAGGAGAATACCAAATTGTTTTGTTTTTTTTTAAATACACGTATAGAGAATGGTAAAACTGAGGCTATATTATGTATAGTTGGATTCTGGGAATTTCATGATTTCTTTATTTTATGTATTTTCTATAATAAACATGTATTTCTTGAATCAGAAGAATAAAAATACAGGTCCATCTTTTTCTGCTTAACTTTTAATTTTCATTTGATTAAAGAAATAATAAAAATGTTTTTGAAATTAGGATATGTCTTGTCTTCCAAATCAATGTTGGATTTCTATGTTTTTCACCTATTTGTTTTGAAGGGAACGTAGAAACCATCTATTTAAATTATTTGGCGACAGTAAAAAAAAGTTGGAGTTTTATGTGGTTTAAAATTTTTTTCATTACATCGGAGTACTAACAAATGAGGATGCCCTCTAAGTTTGTTCTGTCATCTCTATTTCTTTAGAAAACATTCAGCCCAGCTGGTGTGGCTTAATGGTTGAGCATTGACCCATGAGCCGAGAGGTTGCTGGTTCGATTCCTGGTCAGGGCACATTGCCCGGTTTCAGGCTTGATCCTCAGTTGGGGGAGTGCAACAGGCAGCCAATCAATGATGTTTCTATCTACCCTTTTCCTTCCCCTCGCTATAAAATCAATAAAAACATATTTAAAAAGAAACATTTCAGAATAGGTTATTGTCATTGACCTATAAGTCCTACTTCCAGGAATTCATCTGAAGGCAACAATTGGACAAGCACAGGAAGACAAGAATGTACCTTACAGAGTTTCTTTATATAATAGAAAAAAAATGTGAGCCAGTGTAGACATTAAAAATAATTAATGACACTATGGCTTATAATTCATGCTGTCATTAATGGAAACATAGATGTGTATATTAAAAAACCCTGTAACAAAGCTATCTATATCTATTTTTCATATATATGTATAAACTAGTATATATGACATTTATATATTATAAATACATACACACACAAATCCTATATTTTGTCAAAGAAAGGGGCGTACGTATCCCCATAGACTAATGTGTGAAAGATAGACATCTGTTGATCAATAGTTGTTGACTTTAGAGAGAAGGATTATGAACTTTCCCCCTTGACTTATTTTCTCATGTTTCTACAACAAATTGTTAAGTTTTTTAATATGAAAATAACTTTTTTAAATTAAATCTTTATTGTGCAGATTATTACAGTTGTTCCTCTTTTTTGCCCCCATAGCTCCCCTCCACTCGGTTCCCACCCCACCCTCTGCCCCCCCCCCACTGTCCTCATCCATAGTTGTACGATTTTTGTCCAGTCTCTTCCCGCACCCCCCACACCCCTTCCCATCCCCCGAGAATAGTCAGTCCACTCCCTTTCTATGCCCCTGATTCTATTATATTCACCAGTTCATTCTGTTCATTAGATTATTTATTCACTTGATTTTTAGATTCACTTGTTGATAGATGTGTATTTGTTGTTCATAATTTGCAGTCAAATGCTCTACCACTGAGCTATACCCCCAGTTGTTCATAATTTGTATCTTAACCTTTTTCTTCTTCTTCCTCTTCTTAAGAGATACCTTTCAGCATTTCATATAATACTGGTTTGGTGGTGATGAACTCCTTTAGCTTTTTCTTATCTGTGAAGCTCTTTATCTGACCTTCAATTCTGAATGGTACCTTTGCTGGATAAAGTAATCCTGGTTGTAGGTTCTTGCTATTCATCACTTTGAATATTTCTTGCCACTCCCTTCTGGCATGCATAGTTTCTGTTGAGAAATCAGCTGACAGTCATATGGGTACTCCTTTGTACGTAACTGACTTTTTTTCTCTTGCTGCTTTTAAGATTCTCTGTCTTTTGCTCTTGGCATTTTTTTTTTAAACATACTTTTATTGATTATAGAGAGGAAGGGAGAGAGAGAGAGAGAGAGAGAGAGAGAGAGAGAGAGAGAGAGAAACATCAATGCTAAGATAGAATCATTGATCTGCTGCCTCCTGCAGGCCCCACACTGGGGATCGAGCCTGCAACCCCGGCATGTGCCCTCAATTAGAATTGAACCCGGGACCCTTTAGTCTGCAGGCCAGCGCTCTATCCACTGAGCCAAACCAGCTAGGGCTGCTCTTGGCATTTTAATTATAATGTGTCTTGGTGTGGTCCTCTTTGGATTCCTTTTGTTTGGGGTTCTCTGCACTTCCTGGACTTGTAAGTCTATTTCTTTCACCAGGTAGGTGAAGTTTTCTGTCATTATTTCTTCAAATAGGTTTTCAATATCTTGCTCTCTCTCTTCTTCTGGCACCCCCATAATTCGGATGTTGGTATGCTTGAAGTTGTCTCAGAGGCTCCTTACACTATCTTCACATTTTTGGATTCTTTTTTCTTTTTGTTTTTCTGGTATGGTGTTTTTTGCTTCTTTGTATTTCAAATCTTTGACTTGATTCTTGCGATCCTCTAGTCTGCTGTTGGAACTCTGTATAATATTCTTTATTTTAGTCAGTGTATGCTTAATTTCTAGTTGGTCCTTTTTCATAACCTCGAGGGTCTCACTAGATTTCTTGAGGGTCTTACTAAATTAATCGGCGGTTTCTAGAAAATTCTTGAAAAACCTTAGAAGTGTGGTTTTGAACTCTATATCCAGTAGTTCGCTTTCCTCCATTTCTGTCATTTGTGACCTGTTTCTTTGTCTCTGCATTTTTTATGTTCCCCTGTGTTGATAGAGCGGCTTTGTGTGCTAGGTGTCCTATAGGACCCAGTGGCTCAGCCTCCCCAATATCCTGAGGTGGACACTCTTGGTGCACCCCTTTTTGGGCTTTGTGCGCAGTCTTGTTGTAGTTAAGCCTTGATTGTTGTAGGTATCACTGGGAGGAATTGACCTCCAGGCCAATTGGCTGTGAGAATCAGCTGTGTCTACAGTGGGAGAACTTCTGTATTGGAGACACCCTTCTGGGGCAAGACTTGCTTCAGTGGGGCTTTGATGCTCACTGAGTCTGTCCCTTGATTGTGTCCCTTATGGATCTAAGGAGTTGTAAACTGGATGGTCCCACTCTGACCACTGGGTACACTGGCTCTTGGATCTCTAAGGAGTTGCTAACTTATCCTCTGCTTGAGGCTACCCAGGAGGAGCTATGGAGAGATCTGAAGATTCCTCCTCTTTGTTTGGGGTTTGGAGGTGCCCAGATGAGGCCCAGCTGTGAAGCAATGCAAGCTGCTGTGGGACCTTGGGCCTTCTTTTGGATGTTCTGGGTCTCTCTGACCCAGCTGCAGTTTGTTAGGTAATTTTCAGATTGCCAAGGGCCAGGCCTTTCATATGCAAAAGCCTCTGTGCACAGCTTGGGTGGGGCGGGGTCTCAGGGGATCAACAGGGCAGAGCAAGCAGCTATGGCTGCTCCTCAGTCCTGCCCTCAGAAGCCCCACATCTCAGTGTCCCGGTAATCACTGCAAGCACCGCCCTCAAGTTCCGACCGATGCCAGACAGTCCAGTTTCTCCCGGTATGAGTCTGGGTCCCAAGAGACTTGCCCAGGACTGGAGTTCAGAGCAGTCGGGAGCTTGAGACTCCCTCCCAATTGAAAAAGACAACCGTGTCCTCAGTTGCCAGCCCTTTCCGCGCGCCTCTGTACCTCTGCACTTTACTTCCACACCTCCTCTGAGTCTCAGTGTGCTTTTCTCTTTCTTTCTAGTTGTAGAATTTCCACTCAGCCAGCCTTCCTGTGGTTCTGGATGATGTCTGTTTTGTCTTTTAGTTTATTTTTGAAGTGGTTGTGCAAGGCAGCAATTTCCAGTGTTTACCTATGCCTCCATCTTGGTTTCTCTGGGCGAAATGGACGTTTTTAAAAACATTATATAGGCCCTGACTGGTTTGGCTCAGTGGATAGAGTGTCGGCCTGCAGACTGAAAGGTCCCAGGTCCGATTCCGGTCAAGGGCATGTACCTTGGTTGCGGGCACATCACCAGCGGAGGGTGTGCAGGAGGCAGCTGATCGATGTTTCTAACTCTCTATTCCTCTTCCTTCCTCACTGTGCTGTGTATCTGTAGTGCTGATGACCCCCTGTGCGGGCCCCCAGAGCACTTTCTGCCCAGTGAACTCTTTCACAGCAACCCCTACTTCTTCCTCCTGCTCAGTCGCCAGGGGGGCCACTGTGGGTTCCTATGCCAGGAGATCTGCCCATAAAAATAACTCTTTACAGTTGAAATAGTTTTGTTCAATAACTTGGTGGGATAGATGCAGGTTATGGACAAAGCATTTATTAAACAACAAAGTAAATGTCATTTGCTATACAAAAAGGCTTCCCTAGCTTCATTCTCAGTTGGACATATACTAGGAAACTTTTTAAATCCATGAGCAGATTCATTTTAAATATTATTTTATCTTAATTATTTATTAAATATTTTATTATTGATTTTATTGATTAGCATATGAACTAGCCTAGGTCTCTTGATTCTTCAACACCTCAGGTTCTTTTTCTTTCTTTTTTGTTAATCCTCTACTCTACTGTTGAATCCCTGTAAATTTTTCTTTATTTCAGTTAGTGTATGCTTAATTTCTGACTGGTCCTTTTTCATGTCTTTGAAATTCTAAGATACCTGTAAGTCTCACTCAGTACCTTGAAGCTCTCATTAAGATCCTTGAGCAGCCTTATAATCATTGTTTTGAACTCTGTATCTAGTAGTTTGCTTGCTTCCATTTCTTTCATCTGTGACATGTTTCTTTGTCTCTGCATTTTGGCTGCTTCCCTATATTTGTTTCCATGTATTAGGTAGAGCTATTCTCCTGGAATTGGTAGAGTGGCCTTCTGTAGTAGGTGTCCTGTAGGGCCCAGTGGCTCAGCCTCTTCAGTTACCTGGGGTGGGTCTTCTAGGTGTACCCCTGTGTGGGCTGTGTGCACAGTCGTCTTATAATTGAGACTTGATTGTTATTGGCATCACTGGAAGGAATTGGACTACAGCAACTACAGTGGAAGAGCTGCTGTGCAGGAGACACCCTTATGGAGCAGGACTTGCTTCAGTGGGGCTTTGATGCTCACTGAGTCTGCCTCTTGGGTGTGTTCCTTGTGGATGTGTAGACTTGTAATTTGGTATGGCCTGAAGCTGTCCACCAGGTGCACTGGCTCTGTGGCTTCCTGGGAGGTGCAAAGTCAGTCACTGTGTAGGGCCGCCCCGCAGGAGCTACAGAGGGATCTGCAGATGGTTCCTACTTGTATTAGGCTTGGAAGTGCCTATGCGAGGCCCAGCTGTGAAGCAAGGCAGGCAGGTGCTAGTGCTGGGTCTTGGACCTTTTATTGATAGGTTTGGGGCATCCTGAAGCCAGCTACTGCTTGTTTGAAAAGTCTGAAGCCTGAGCCAGGACAGGCCATTCATATGCAAAAATCACTGCAGACAGCTTGGGTGGGGCTGAAATCTGGATGGGGTGGGGTCTCAGGGAATCACCTGAGTAGAGCAAACAGTGTGGGCCTGGCTGATGGAAACTCAAAAATGGCTGCCAGTTGGTCCTGGAATGGGGGAGGTCCCAGCACAGTAATAATGACCCCTATGAGCACCCTTGTCTGGGAGAAAGCTGCCCCAGAGTTCCTGCCCTGATGCCAGACAGTCCAGTTCCTCCCTGTACATCCCTGGGTCCCCCAAAGCCACCATCCCAGCACTGGAGCCCAGAGGGATCAAGTCCGAGTAAGTCCATACACCGCCTTTTTAAGAGGAACTGCTGGGTCTCCAGCAACCTCCATCACTCAGCCACAATCCCTGCTTTTTTTTACAGCCCATAGTTATGGGGACTTCTCTTCCCAGCTCTGCAGCCCTGGGCTAGGGGTCTGGTGTGGGACTGGAGCCCCTTGCTTCTCACAGGGAGCTTCCACAGTGCAAATATCCCCCTCAATTAAAAAAATGCCAAAGTGGGTGTAGGATCAGCCTATTTCATGCCTCTATCCCTCCATGTAGGAGAATGTTCTTATTCTTAGGAGACACTTAACAAAGAATTTAGGAACAAAGTGTCATGATGTCTCAACTTACTTTCAAATGGTTCTTCATAAGTACATGTGAGCCCTGGCTGGTTTTCTCAGTGGTTAGAGCATTGGCCTACAGACTGAAGGGTCTCAGGTTTGATTCTGGTCAAGGGCACGTACCTGGGTTACAGGTTTGATCCCCGGTCAGGGCAGCCAATCAATGTGTCTCTCTCACATAGATGTTTATCTCCTTCTGTCTCTCCCCCTCCCTTCCACTCTCTCTAAAAAAAAAAAAAAAAAAAAAAAATCAATGGAAAAAAATATCCTCAGGTGAGGATTAACAACAACAAAAATACATGTGAAGCCCTAACTGGTTTGGCTCAGTGGATAGAGCGTTGGTCTGTGGACTCAAGGGTCCCAGGTTCGATTCCGGTCAAGGGCATGTACCTTGGTTGCAGGCACATCCCCAGTGGGGGTTGTGTAGGAGGCAGCTGACCGATGTTTCTCTCTCATTGATGTTTCTAACTCTCTATCCCTCTCCATTCCTCTCTGTAAAAAATCAATAAAATATATTTTAAAAAAGAAAAGAAGAAGAAGCATTTAAAAAAAATACATGTGAAGCCCTGGCTGGTTTAGCTCAGTGGACAGAGCATTGGCCTGCGAACTGAAGCTCTCAGGCTCTATTCCAGTCAAGGCCACATGCTCAGGTTGCAGGCTTGATCCCTGGGGGGAGGAGGGAGAGTGCAGGAGGCAGCTCATCAGTGATTCTCCCTCATCATTGACTAAAGGCCTAGTGCACAAAATTTGTGCACATGTAGGGTCCCTAGCGGCTGCCGGCTGCCAGCCGGGGTGCCTTTCTTCCCCTGGCCATCTGCTGCCGCCGCCGCTGCTGCGGGCTGGGGGGGCCTCCCTTCTTCTAGCTGCCTGCCGCTGCTGTCGGCCATGGGGGCCTCCCTTCTCCTGGCCACCTGCTACTGTGGCCACTGGCTGGGGTGGGGGGCCTCACTTCTCCCGGCTGCCACTGCTGCCGCTGGCCCCGCCCCCTGGTCGAACGCCCAGTTGAATCCCCTTTGAGGGGATAATTTGCATACTAGGCTTTTATTATATAGGATGTTTCTATCTTTCTCTCCCCTCTCCCTTCCTCTCTGAAACCAATAAAAATATATTAAAAAAATACATGGGAGAATTAGAATAAATAATCCACAAATTTGTATGGAACCACAGAAAACCCTGAATAGCCACAGTAATCTTGAGAAAGAAAAACAAAGTTGGAGGAATCATGCTACCTGATATCAAACTACACTACAAAGCTAAAGTAATCAGAACAGCATGGTACTGACATAAAAACCGACTGTAGGTCAATGGAACAGAATAGAGAGCCCAGAAATAAACCCATGCCTATATGATCAATTAATATTTGACAAAGGAGTTGAGAACATACAATGGGGGGAAAGATAGTCTATTCAATAAATGGTGTTGGGAAAATTGGACAGATATAGGCAAAAAATTGAAACTAGATCACCAACTTCCACCATACAAAGAATAAACTCAAACTGGATTGAAGACTTAAATGTTAGATTTGATACCATAACACTCCTAGAAGAAAACACGGCAGTAAAATCTCGGACATTTTTTAGTAATATTTTTTCTCATATATCTCCTTGGGCATGGGGAACAAAAGAAAATATAAACAAGTGGGATTATATCAGAACAAAAAGTTTTTGCACAGTATAGAAAACCATCAGCAAAATGAAAAGACAGCCTGCTGAATGGGTGAACATATTTGCCAATGATACATCTGATAAGGGGTTAATATCCAAAATTTATGAAGAACTTATACAACTTAACACCAAAAAAAACCCCCAAATAATTCAATTAAAAATGGATAAAGGATCCAAATAGATAGTTCTTCAAAGAGGACACACAGATGGCCAATAGACATGTGAAAAGATCCTCAATGTCACTAATCATGAAAGAAATGATAAGTTGTGAAATCATGGTTGTACCTGAGTTTCTGCCATAGTAGTGATTTTAAGTAAATTTAGCAGGGAACTGGGGAGATGAAGCTTCTGTGGAAGTAATTTTCTTTCCTTTTCCCTCCTTTTATTGTATTTTCATTTTCTCAATTTCCCCCATGCGTGATGCTCCTGATCCACCACAACAAAGAGCTGGACCTGGGGCACTGTCCTTACCACTTCTGAAGTGGATGGAATGGTGTTACTTCCACTCAAGTCTGAGAATCTCAAGATTGTCTATTTAATAAGGTCTTTATTTATTAGGAGAGCTTCTATTGTCTTGCACATTCAAGATGCTGTGGTGGCTATCAATGCTAATTGAACATTCAGGTGAAGATAGGACATGTTTTTGAAGGAGTAATCATTCAGGAAGATCACCGCACCCCCAGTTCCATTAGAGCTGTAAAGGAGCTGCTTGTTAGGACTGTAGGCTACAGTCAGATATGTCTTAGGAAACGGTGAGACATGGTCTTGAGCAATTTTACTTTTACTCTAAGGTAAAGCTTTGCAATCTAGGAGGAGAGTAGTTTCTCTGTTGTGATTTGTTTTTGTTTTCTAGAAAAGAATAGAATTCAAATAAGATGTGAATTGTGTCTTAAAGTTTTTTTTAAAGGAAACATCAGAATATTTACTTACAATAGCTTACATAAGCCATAAAAAAAGAGGAAAACAAGAGTCAATAAGACTGCTTTCAAATCTGAAAATGATAAAAAACCAAAACAAACTGTGTGAGTCGCAGATTTAGGAAAACAAATGAAACCAGATTTATAAGGGCTTAAATCTGGGACCAAAGAGAAAAACAAAAATCTTGGAACCCATATCCATAGTTGCTTAATTAGCACACAAAAGATAAGGAAAATAAGTTATACACTATTATTTAACCTTTGAACGTAGCTCTCATTAATAGACAAGATAATATTGATGAAAATAACTTAGAAACTGTAAAGTGTTCACAAATATAAAATACACACACCTGAACATGCATCCACGGCTGCCCTTAGACTGTTTCTGTGGTGTCTTTATAGCAGTTGCTTGAATTAGAGGTTCAAGTTAGGACTTATGATTTGGGGTTTTTAGTTTGAATATCTTTAAAGTAAAATAAAAAACATTATATGGAAAAGTGTGAATTTCTTTCATCAAATCCTCTTTGTACCTCTCTTTGATATCACTTTCAATATCTGTGGTAGATTTGAAATTGCTGCCTCTTTTGCTGCCTTTTCTACTCTCTGTGTCCTGTCCTGTAGTGTGGGTTGGCAATGGCTTGCTTTGGAGGATAGCATGTGGTGGATGCCTGGCAGCTTCCACTTTTGCCCTCTTGGAATGAGCTTCCACATGCCAAGTGCTCAATAAATGTTTAATGAAGTGAAGAGGCCTGGGCGAACCTGGGTGAGGATGAGAGACCATGTGGGTAACAGGCAGCGAGCAGCCAGCACCCCGGACTGCATGAGGTCTGCGCTGCAGGAGCGGTCCCAGGCAAGATCAGCGGAACTGCTGAGCTAAGCCCGAACCAAACGCTGACCCGCAGAACAAGTTCATCCCCTTTCCACACACAGACTTTCCAGGATCTGGGGATGACCATATGTTCTACTTGTATCATCTGTTTTCAGCTTCAACCCCTAACACTCCTTTGTGATCTTTGCTCATCTGACAGTTTCCATGGTTTTCAGACCTCAAATTGGCCTGGACACTCCTCTCTGGACACATTCCAGCTTTCCAACTCCCTCTGTAGATTGTGTAGTACTCAGAATTGAAAAGTGTTTCAAATACAATTTCCACTTTTAAAAAATGTTATTTAAGAAAAAAATTTGCACTTTTAACCACAGTATCTTTGTTCTCATTTTTCTCTGTCTCTTGCTCATAACACGCCCTCTATCAGGAGCTTCCTCCTCTTAGTTCCTTCCCTGAGAGGCAACAGTTTCCTTGACGGTGCTTTCCTGTCAGAACTGGCTCCCCACCCTAAGTGCTTGTAGGACTCAGGTAATCCAGCTCATTGCACTGCGTCAGGCCAGTAGGCAGGGTCTGGCTCCTTGGCTGGGCTGTGAACTCCTTAAAAGCAGTTACTTTACTTTTGTACCTTAACACTTTACATAATACTTGGCACATGCCAAGTGCTCAATAAATGTTTAATGAGTTGGATAATTATCTAATATTCTTTGGGTATTAAAATATATGATCTTGCCCTGACTGGTTTGGCTCAGTGGACAGAGCATCGGCCTGCGGACTGAAGGGTCCCAGGTTCGATTCCGGTCAAGGGCATTACCTTGGTTGTGGGCACATCCCCAGTAGGGGGTGTGCAGGACGCAGCTGATTGATGTTTCTCTCTCATCGATGTTTCTAACTCTCTATCCCTCTCCCTTCCTCTCTGTAAAAAATCAATAAAATATATTTTAAAAAAATAAAATAAAATATATTATCTTCTGGTCCACCTTTTCCCACAAGGCTATCAAGAGAGACAGCCAGATTCCTGTTTCTTTCTTTTTTTTTTCTTAATAGATTTAAAAAACTATATATTTTTTTTATTGATTTCAGGAAGGGAGAGGGAGAGAGAGATAAAAACATCAATGATGAGAGAGAACCATTGATTGGCTGCCTCCTGCACACCCAACACTGGGGATCAAGCCTGCAACCTGGGCATGTGCCCTGACTGGGAATCCAACTGTGACCTTGTGGTTCATAGGTCGCCGCTCAACCACTGAGCCATGTTGGCTGGGTTAGAAGCTCTGTTTAATCTGTATTTTTCAGTTAAGAAAACAGAAACGTAGAGAGATAGGTCACATGACCAGAAGGGGCAGAGGCAACACCTGAACCCAAGTCTTTTCCAGTGATGTAGGTGCTCACTCTCTGCGGTCCCAGTGCCTCACATTCATGCTGTTCGTTCCTGACCAGAGATGATTTTTCTTGATGGAGATGAACAAACGAGAAAAAGAGTTCATAGGTCGACACTCAACCACTGAGCCACACCGGTCAGGCTGAATTTGTCTTGAAGTTAGAATTAGGCTGGTGAGTGTTGTAGGGAATAAGGAAAGAAACACATTCACTGTTGTCAGGGGTTGCCCTAGGTCAGTGGTCGGCAAACTGCGGCTCGCGAGCCACATGCGGCTCTTTGGCCCCTTGAGTGTGGCCACGAAGTTTCAATCGCACAGTACATGCGCGCCCGCACGTGGTATTTTGTGGATGAGCCACACTCAAGGGGCCGCAGTTTGCCGACCACTGCCCTAGAAGCTTTCCCACGTTATTAGATCACTACAGGCCTTATGCATGAAATTCATGCAGGAGGGGGTGGTCCCTGCACCCTCTCGCAATCTGGGACCCCTCAGGGAATGTCTGCCGGGGAGCAGGCCTAAGCCGGCAGTCAACATCCCTTTCGTAGTCTGGGAACCCCTCACTCCTTACTGCCCACCTACTCGCTGCTCCTTACCACTTCGCTTGCTTCTCCTCATCACTGCCGCGGAGGCTCCTGCCACGGAGGCTCCTGCCACCGCTGCTGAGCTAGCCAGCCTGAGCCCGTCTTCTGACTGAGCGGCACTCCCTCTGGGGGAGTGCACTGACCACTAGGGGGCAGCTCCTGTGTTGAGCGTCTGCCCCCTGGTGGTCAGTGCATGTTATAGTGACCAATTGTTCTGGTTGTTCTGCCATAAAGGTCGCTTAGGTTTTTATTATATAGACTAGGGGCCCGGTGCACGAAATTCGTGCACTGGGTGTGTGTGGGGGGGAGTGTCCCTCAGCTCAGCCTGCCCCCTCTCACATACTGGGAGCCCTCAGGTGTTGACCCCCATCACCCTCCAATTGCAGGATCGGCCCCTTGCCCAGGCCTGACGCCTCCGCCAAAGGTGTCAGGCTTGGACAGGGGACCCCCATCTCCCCCCGATCACTGGCTCTGGCCCAGGAATCATGCCTGGGCAGGGGACCCCCATCTCCCTCTGATTGCTTGCTCCAGCCCCCGCCCAAGCCTGACGCCTCTGACCCAGGCTTCAGGCCTGGGCAAGGGGACCATCATATCCCCCCAATCCCCAGCTCAGCTCCCCGCCCAGGCCTGATGCCTCAGCCAGAGGAGTTGACCCTCATCACCCTCCGATCACCAATCACCGGATCGGCCCCTTGACCAGGCCTGAGGCCTCTGGCAGAGGTGTCAGGCCTGGGCAGGGGACCCCCAGCTCCCCGCGGTTGCAGGTTCTGCCCCTGCCCCTGCAGGATGCCTCTGGCCTAGGCGTCCGGCCCGGGCAGCGGGGACCCGCAGCTGCAGCGGCCCCGCGATCGTGGGCTCCGCTTTAGGCCCAGGCAAGGGACCCCTAGCTCCCGGGACTGCCAGCTTCGACCGTGCCCAGCTCCCATCGCTGGCTCCACCCCTAGTTCCTGCTATCACTGGCCAGGGCGGAAAAGGCGCCTGATTCTCCGATCATGGCTGGGGGGCAGGGCAAAGGCGGCCCCAGGGCCGCCTTTGCCCTGCCCCCGAGCTCTTAGCTCCCCCCTGGGTTTCCAATCACTGTCAGTGGCAGGGGGCTTCTTCCTGCTTTCCCTTTCGCCTCCCTGCATTGTGCCTACATATGCAAATTAACCGCCATCTTGTTGGCAGTTAACTGCCAATCTTAGTTGGCAGTTAACTGCCAATCATAGTTGGCAGTTAATTTGCATATAGCCCTGATTAGCCAATGAAAAGGGTATCGTCGTACGCCAATTACCATTTTTCTCTTTTATTAGATAGGACTAGAGGCCTGTTGCACGAAGAGTTTCGTGCAATAGGCCTTCCCTTCCCCTGGCTGCCGACACCGGTTTTCCTCCAGCACCCGGGACCCAGGCCTTCGCTCCGGCTGGAGCCTTCAGTCTTCGCTCCGCCGCTTCGTGCCTATGTATGCAAATTAACCACCATCTTTGTTGGGTATTTTGCATACTCTCCTGATTGGCTGGTGAGCTTAGTGGAGGGACAGTTAATTTACATGTTTGTCTATTATAAGGTAAGCTTGTCATCACCGAGCAAGATAGGTGCCATTACCCTTGATTTTTACAGATGAGGAAGCTCAGGGATTTACCCACTTACTACCTAGCATAATATCCATCTTCTCCCCTAAGAAAGATGTTTAAGTGAAAACATCTTGTTATTTTGTGCATAATATGCTTTTTTTGTTTTTTTGCTTTAAAGGGGGGACTCCATGGTAGTTTTTATTTTTTTCTGATATTTTCATATTTAGAGTGAGTGACAGAGATTTAGGAAGATGTGGGGAATGTTAGGCCTATCTCTTTCCTCCGCCTATTGTGTTTTCATTTGGTTTGGGTCACTGTTAAAATGTAAATATGGCCCAGCTGGCATGGCTCAGTGGTTGAGCAACAACCTATGAACCAGGAGGTCACAGTTGGATTCTCAATCAGGCACATGCCCGGGTTGCGGGCTTGATCCCGTGTGGGGTGCGCAGGAGGCAGCTAATCAGTGATTCTCTCCCATCATTGATGTTTCTATCTCTCTTCCCCTCTCCCTTCCTCTCTGAAATCAATAATATATTTTAAAAAATGTAAAAATGCTACCTAGTAGGGGTAGTACACACCCATCACTTTTATCTACATTTCATACTTGAGCAAGAATTAGTTTCTGAGATGGGTCCTTAGAGAGAACAGAGTTCCAGGAGATGGGACCCAGGACAGGTGAGAGTTTAAGGGAGAAGAAAAGGGCACTGGCACATCCCAGAGGAGTAGCAGCAGGAACTGGGGCCCATAAGGAAAGACTGTCATCACACTGGCAGCTTCCAGTTTTCTCTATCAGTCCTGGTTGCTGCAGAAGTCAGTGGCAGTGACAGCACTTCTTAGTGTCAAGAGTTAGGCAACTCTCACAGTTGCCTCTTAGCGCACTCCTGCTTCTTTGATAGGAGCAGGGCCTTCTAAAGATAATAAGCATCTCTGTTTTTAAATTGAATTTCAACAATTCAAAACCTGGTGGTCTCATAATTACAAATTGCTAAATGTTAGAACCAGGAGATGATTTTCTATTACAATAATGCAAGGTCATAAAACAATCTCTTCTTCCCCACTTTCCAGACAATTGCAACACGACTTTCCCAGGGCCCTGATTTTCAGCACGGATGACTTTTTCTTCAGGGAAGATGGTACCTATGAATTCAATCCAGACTTCCTAGAGGAGGCTCATGAATGGAACCAGAAAAGAGGTGACCAATTCTTATTCAAACTCCTGAGAAATCCTATTGTGCACTTACTAGTAGATTGTAGCTGCTGCAGAATGATACATTTAATTGCCATTCTCCCCTCCACCCAAACAGAATGCAAACCTTCCTAGATTCCAGGAAAGAGAAAATGATTGATAATGGGTCCTGAAATAGGCGGCATTAACTTTGTGTGATGAGGACATGCTGTAATAAAATGACAAGATATGGGTATGCTCACCCTTTCTCTCTGACTGTTGCATGTTGTTCACTGTTGTATAACATTGTGTTGCAGCAAGAAAAGCAATGAGGAATGGCATATCCCCCATTATTATTGATAATACCAACCTCCACGCCTGGGAAATGAAGCCCTATGCAGTCATGGTAGGAAGAAGTATCATTCTGAATTTTCAGTTATGGACATTTTGTGAGAAAGTTGAAACTTTTGTTCTTTTCTCATTTTCTGATCTTCCACGATCTCATATGTATTAACAGTCTCTCACAGAGCAGGTAAAGCAGTTATTTTTGTGTTCCTCTGCTGTTCAGTGGCTCAAATTTGCTGACATGCTATTATCACCTTGCGGTACAAGTTGTAAATAGTCCTGGATCAGAATTTTTTATAGCTTTTCTGTCTCGTTTGTTTTCCTAAAGGAAGGTCCACATGGAGCACCCGTGGAAACGTGCAGAGAAACTGGACTAACAGAGTTACAGGTTTTATTAGAGGACAGTCTGTTTTTCACTCGCCGGAGAGTTCAGTACTAGATAGTGTTGCTGCAAGGGAGTTTCAGGGCAACAGAGTTTTTAGTTTAAAAACAGATTTAAGATTAATACTGTAATCCTGTTAAGACACTAGCATGCAAATATAACCATTCAGCTCTTAATTGTTAGAATAGGAAAAAACAGTAAGATGAATACAGTGTGCACATTTTTCTTTAATTTTGAAGAGTCTGAACTGTTTTCAGACATGTCATCTCTTATGCTAGTGAATTTTCATTCCCTATTGGGTGTAGGAAGGAGAAAAGATCCAGACACAATCAGGGGACAGGAAGGAGACAGCTGAATGTCTGTTTTTGTCATGAATAGCTCCCAAACTGGGCTCATAGCAGTCTATTTTTAGGCCTCTTTTTACATTTTGGGCAAAATAGCTTATATACAGGTGTGCTTTTCTCTAACTATATTTTCATCAACTTCATGTAGGCCCCGAGGGTGGGACTTTGGTGAAAACAGGAGGGAATGAACATTAACTTTGTGGTCACTTCAGTTCATGGATCAAGAGTCCACTTGGGAGAGAAATGAACAGGGATATGAAGAGTGAAGTTAATTAAGGCACAACTCAAAACCACGAGTTAGGGGGAACGGAAAGTCACTTAAGGGAAGTCACGTTACTTTTTATTTTCTGGTTATGTACAATCTTTTTCAGCCATCCACAGCTATTAATAAGACCCAGAAATTAGATATTTTCCATATATGATGCTTGACTTCTTTCCTAATTAGAAATGTTCATCTCAAGAATGAAGAGGACATCTTTTTACTTAGCTCTTTTCATTGAACTTTTATTATTGAGAGTTCAGTTTGAGATAAAAACATAGTAGTGAATTTGTGAATTCAAAGGATAGTTGGGTGTTTATATGTAAACTGTAAGTTTTTTATTTTTATTTTGGTAAACTATAAGTTTTCTAACAAGGAAATGGGGACAGTGTACTGAGCCACACTGAGCTACTTTTAGAAGAAAGAGTATGTAAAGGATGGGGGGAATCACTTTTATTTCATAAGCTCTGCTTCTATGGCACTACCATTTTCTAACCAAGGCATGAGGAATAGGACAAGGCATTTGACAGACATAAATCTATGATAATCCTATAAGGGACTCTGAGAAGCCATTGAGGTCATTGCTCATGGACAGGAAGTTTTAAGCTAGTTCAGCTATTTTTAAAAATGTCTAAAACAAATAACCTTCATAATTTTCCTATGTAGTAGATAAAATGGACCAAAATTTATCACTGGGAACTGTAATATAACCTGAGAGTGGCTAAGCATGGCCATGAACCAACTATATTTATTAAGATAAACTAAGGCACTGGCTTACTGGTAAAACAAAAGAAATTTTATAAAAGATATGCAGTGAATGTTTAATGCCAGTATGAACATTCCCATGCAAACATACCGTGTGTTCAATGTTTTATGTGCTTTTGAAAAATTAGGCACTTGAAAATAACTATGAAGTTATATTCCGAGAACCTGAGACTCGCTGGAAATTCAACGTGCAAGAGTTAGCCAGGTACTTCTGTGTTTTTCTAGCTCCTCATTATGTGTCCTGCTGTTTTCAGGTATTTCAGACCGAACAAAAGAATCTTTTCAGGCTGGAAATGGACATGGTAGTTTTCAGGCCAGAAATGGTAATTCTTCGAAGCTGATAACTTGGGAATTATTAATGTGAAGACTGTAATTTTGGGTCAGTTTTCTAATATAATGCTAAATCTTGGCTTGGACTCAGTTCTTCAAAGGAATACATTTAACATTCGGCTAAAATGCTTCTTCATTAATGAACATTTAAAAGCACTTTCTTCTGCATGGGATTGCACATGTCAGTGGTGTTTTTGCATTTAGGCTAAATAAATATCTTTAGATGCTGAAAAGTCTGTGGTTCATTTGTGGTCCAGATGCTGCTTCTAATTTATAAGCAATAAATGTCCAAATAATACTAACTTGTTGATTGAATGCATGGGTTCTGATATTATATGTGTTACTTGATAATGTCAATGATTTAAGTAACCAGTGAAAACAATTTACTTTTTAGGAATAAGGCTAGTTCATCTTATGGTTAAAAGGAGATACAGTGTTTTCAAAGTGTGTTTGTGAACCACAACCACCTGAGCTGGATGTTAAAAATCCTAGCTCGTGGCTCCCTTTCCATAGTTGGGAATCTCTGGGAATTACATTTTGACTTATATCCCCCGTTGATTCTCACACCCACTAGGATTTAAGATTGTTTTAATAAGCATCTAGAAATGTCCAGGACTGACCCACATAAATTGATATATTCATGCTTAACAGGCAAATTTACCATGAAAAGATCTCCTGGTGTTCTATTGTGTCTTAAAGCACAGAATGGAGATTTCCAGAAACAAAGCATTTCTGATGCATTAGCTTTCTACAGGCCTCAGGGTGGTTTAGGGGTGTGCAGGGCAGCATGAAGAACAGGAGTGGAACCTGAAAGAGGGCTGCATAACAAGATGTTATGCTTTTGTCACAGTTAAACCCTGAGGATAGAGTGCATACCTATGTAATAATACAGGACTTGTAAAATACAAGCAATTCATTTTGATATATGGCCTTAACTATATGTTTGCATGTTTTCCCATGTAGAAAAAACATTCATGGAGTCCCAAGAGAAAAAATACACCGAATGAAAGAACGGTATGAGCACGGTGTTACCTTTCATAGTGTGCTTCGCGCAGAAAAACCGAGCAGAGTGAACAGAAGCCAGGACAGGAGCGGTGCATCGCCTTCCAATGGGGCAGGATACTGGAATACCTACGCAGAGTTTCCAAACCGGAGGGCTCCTGGGGGCTTTACACATGAGAGCCCCTTTAACAGAAGAGGCGGTTATCACCATGGATATTAGAGGCTGATCTTACAGGCAGAGTTTTCCTAACTCAGTTTTTACTTCAATTTTTGGTATTTATTCTTTGTTCAGTTTTAGTCAGAGCTCTAATTCCAGTGTAAATAGTCGAACCTGAACGTTTTTGAGCAGAAGTCATCATATTCATCTTCAACAGGCATTTGTTAGTGATGCTCTATGCATGGCCTGATGCTGGGAGTTCTGCAGGTTCGGTTAGACCGAGTCACTCTTTCTAGGAAAACAATTAATTTGAAGATGAAACCTGAGAAACATACCCAAGAATGTAATCAATTAGTCACATAGGTTCATAAAGTGTTTACAGTATATATAATAAGCTTCAGTACCACTTTCTCTGAAGTAATCTATTTTTTCAGGAATTCATCTCCATCAGGAAAGTTGGAAAGATGGGAGAATTGAGAGGCAGGAATAATTTCAGTACCATTGCTACTTTTTAAATCTATGTATCCAAAAATGTGAAATATATGGCTGTAATGATGATATTGATTTTCCTTTAAAATGAATATACTACGAAGTATACACCTAAAGGAATACTGTCCTTCAAAGTAGACACTTTGGGAAATTATTCCTTTATTCTAATGACGTGTCATTGTTAAAAATGTCTGTCAAATCCTTCTTAATAGCTATACCAGCTACTGAGGAAAATCAGTGTCATTATTTGAAGTCACAATTTTAGTTTTGTGTTTTAACTACCACTCTATTGAACAGGATTAAACCTGAATAACTTTTGGCTGTTGTGCTAATAGTATAAATAAAACAAACCTCCTTTATAAAACATCAATTTTTAAGATGAATCATTAAGCAATTTTTAAAATTTTGCTTATAAGTGTAATTAGTAGGCAGCCCAATGTTTGGGGGTACAAGGAATTAAGCATCCCAGGATACAGGTTACAGAGGGATAAGATGAGCAATGCTGGTGTTTTATATGACATCAAGACAATGAAGTTCTACCACAACTCTGGAATGTCCCTCAAACCAATAATGAATTTGTGAATCCAAATTAAATCTGAATAGAGGAATCGGATTTTGTGTGAGACCCAAAGTAGATAAGAACATGTAGGATTTATGCTTTATTTCTTGTTGGCTAACGGCTTCTTGCTAATGTTCTGTGAAGTATTTTAAATGTCTTATATAATGGTGCTTTTATGGTTATTAAAAATTATAGTATATGGTATTGCTTTATATGGATTTGTCATTGAATCTAAGCCTTTTTTGTTCAACAATATAAAAAATTTAATTACCGAAATCCCACAGAATTCTACCATATTAAGATACAATTTTTCACTCTGGCCAGTTTTGCTCAGTAGTTAGAGCGTCAGCCCAAGGACCGTAGAGTCTTGAGTTCAATTCCTGATCAAGAGCATGTACCCCAGTTGCAGATTTAATCCCCAACCCCAGTTGGAGCAAGTGCAGGAGGCAACCAATCAACATGTCTCTCACATCGTCTCTCCCCCGCTACCCACCGTCCTTTTCACTCTAAAAATCAATGGGGGGGGAAAATCCTCAGGTGAGGGTTAAAGAAAAACCAATATTTCAATATCATAAACTTATTTACCAATCTTCTTTAATAGATATAAAAGAAAAAATTAGCCGAAACCGGTTTGGCTCAGTGGATAGAGCGTCGGCCTGCGGACTGAAGGGTCCCAGGTTCGAGTCTGGTCAGGGGCATGTGCCTGGGTTGCGGGCACATCCCCAGTGGGAGATGTGCGGGAGGCAGCTGATCGATGTTTCTCTCTCATCGATGTTTCTAGCTCTCTGTATCTCTCCCTTCCTCTCTGTAGAAAATCAATAAAATATATAAAAAAAAATAAAGAAAAAATTAACCTTATTTACTTGCTTACATAAATTATTTTATCTATGCACTTTAGAAAGACTATTTTACTTTGACATTCCATTATCTGACTCTATTGAAATCTCAACATCTTGATGACTACCATCAATACATCTGTAATTATTCATTAACATTTTAAAAATTAGTATCTCCCAAGTTTGGCTGATGAAACTAAAATTTAGTGAATTTGAATAGATCTAAGGTATTATTATAGTTTTAATAAGTTCGACGAGTCCAAGCAAGCATGTTCCATAATAATCCTCTAATAATCATGATAATTCACATAATACTGCAGTCCAGGGCCCAGGTAATCCTGAGTGTCTAGTCCAGTGGTTCTCAACCTTCCTAATGCCACGACCCTTTAATACAGTTCCTCATGTTGTGGTGACCCCCAACCATAAAATTATTTTCGTTGCTACTTCATAACTGTAATTTTGCTACTGTTATGAATCGTAATGTAAATATCTCGTATGCAGGATGTATTTTCATTGTTACAAATTGAACATAATTAAAGCATAGTGATTAATCATGAAAACAATATGTAATTACATATGTGTTTTCCGATGGTCTTCGGCAACCCCTGTGAAAGGGTCATTCGACCCCCAAAGGGGTCGCAACCCACAGGTTGAGAACCGCTGGTCTAGTCGATCTGATTATTGCTGAATTCACTCAATCAGGAGGGCTTGACTCATTTAGGTTAGTTAAAGGAAGGAGTGTCAGAGAACCCAAACTGGAATTACCTTCGATTCCGAAGAATCCAAAAGGGTCAGAATTCAAGCCCTCCCAATTTGTCTGGCTCTCTTATTAGGACTTTTAGGCTACTAGACCTAAAGTGACCGCTATGGAGAAGTGTCTCCAGGTTACAGATCCAGAGCTTTTACAGAGTTCAGAAGAATAGTTTCCTGGTCTATCTGCCTCTTTTACCGCCCCCCGCCCCCCCCCCAATCCCCCATATGATGCCTAAAATACTTGGTATGGAAACATAAAAATAATTAAATGCCATCAACTTTACATATCCCAGCTAGAAGTGATCTATTTTTCTCTCTGATTTATATACTTTTTCGAACCCTCAACACTGACATGTATTATTTCGTGTGTTAATGTTTGCATCATTCATTGAACAGGTGTAGGACTTTATATGCACAAGAGGCTCTCACTGAGTGTTGAATAGGTAACACAAATTGCTTTTACTATTTATCTCTTATGCAGGGTACACTGTTGACTTTGTCATCATCAAATTGTCACTTTTGGGGGGATAATATCCACATATTCTCAAGCTTCATACTTTTCTCGTATAGCTTAGCCACATTATTTACAATTTATGAAAGGGAGGATGTGCATTACATTTCTCTCTGACAAGTAGTCTACGTGGTAATGAAAAATGGAGGAGGTAATAGCAGTTAAATTTTTCCAGGCTAAAAAAAATGGTTAAATTATTATAATTCTGTCTGTTCCTGAGACTCAAGTTTTATTCCCTGTTCTAGAATGGATCACCAGGAAAATGATTAGCATGTGAAGACCAAATTATTTTACGAACAAAACTTAAATCACATTAATAAGATGGGCAGAGCACAAGTTAAAAAGACCAGTGGAATGGACTACTTGTCATGTTAATTTTTAGAGGAGAGAAAATTATGGATCATAGTTATAGAAACAAACTGCTTCATAAAAGAATTTATCCTTGGCTTTGAAATATGTTTATAAATATGTTTGAAAACATTACCCACTATGCTGTACACCTGGAACTAATAAAGAATAATACTGAATGTACACTGTAATTTAAAAATATATATACTAGTATATACAAGTGTATGTGTATATATATGTATATACACATCTATACATACTTATATATGTTAGATATACATTTTAAGACATTGAGAGACCCTATTAGAGAGCTTCTCCATACTATAAATTTGTAGTCAGAACTGCTTTTTCTCTTTTCTATTAAACCTAAGAAAGTAAAAAATGAGACTATCATCTTGAATTGAACTGTTACCTTCTGCCCAGAGGGGGTGCTGAGAGAACACAGGGGTAAAGGGAGCATTAGCACTTCCTGTGAAGGCAGGTAGAGCAGGGTTGATTTGAAAGACAAAATTAACACTATGAAATCTACTTCTGAATTAATGTATCTGAATTTTTAATTGAAGTAATTTAATTTCAGAGATTACATTGGGATCATATAAAGGAATTAATTATACTGAGGGTCCTATTTTTCTTGTAGTTACACTGACGTAAGAATAAACAATTTGGTCAAAAGCAAGCACCAGTCATATCTTAGTCCGATTTTTGATCAGGAAAGAACTGTAGTACAACTAACACGTGCATTAAGGAAAAGTGATTCATAGTGGGTTACCTCTAAAAACACACATACACGAAAGAAACTAAAGTAGGAACGAAAGTAAAAGGAATTATGTGAGTCAAAATAACTCTACTGAGAAACCTAGTTTCATTTAATTAAGGACACAATCTAAAGAAAGGGTATGTATAGTTCATCTGTAAAATACTTGTGAGCAAATCCCATCAGAAAGGTTTTTTCCTTGATTAGTTAATAAATATATAAACAATTTTAAGGTCTATAACTGAAATAAAAGTATACCAACATAGAAGCAGGCAAAGAGCATTCCTGGGATATATGAGTACTGAGGTAGATTTGGAACCATATCTCTTCTCATTTTGCAGGTATGGGTGTGTGCTTTGAAACTGCATGTGTGTTACAAACTGGAAAGGTTAAGAGTCAGTAACTAATTTTTGTCGTTTTCGGTTCTCTTGCCTTTGCAGTCCCTTAGATGTATCTTGTATTGTACTTGTGTCTTGAATAGAGTCTCCTGTTTCTCCAGTACTGACGTGGGAATTCTGTTCTGTGACCATAGGGGTAAAATGGTGCCTTTTCCGTTCGAGATCGTATCTTGAACAGGTGGGAGCAGTCCCAGTGGACTCACCCATTGATACAAGTTGTTTTTTTCCTGCTGAACAAGACAAAAGGGTCTGGGTATTTATCAATGCAAGTTCTTCGTCAGCTATTGAATCGCTTTCCAAAACAGAAATGTCATTAAATTTTTTAAGTGGAGTTATCTGAGGAGAACTCAATTCTTTTTTCTTTATAGGTGTTTCATATTTGGTGCCACAACTTCGTGGTGGCTGAAATGCCTTCTGTGCGGCTGGAGAAACAAATGTACAAATGGGACTAACAGGTGGAGGTAAAGGCAGTCTACTCAAGAAGTCCAAGGCTCGTCTCCTTTTGCAGTTTTTTTGGTCATCAACCTCTTTCTCCCCTTTACAAGACTTTGAAGTCATTTGGGCTGATACAGGTGTGGAAACAGACTTCCCTTTTGGCTTACAAAGTGATAAAGAACTTTGATAGTTCATCTCACTATTGGGAGAAGACATCTAATAAAAAACAAATGAAAAAGAGGCATATATAATTATGTGCTCATATATAAAGCAAAATCAAATTAGCTTTTTATTAAAAATATTTAAACACACAAATAACACACACATTCTCACTCTTATAATGTGTAATAGGGCAGATGATTTCATGAGTCATTTTTTTTTATTTTTTATTTTTTAAAATATTAAATTTTGTTTAATTGCTTAAAGTATTACAAAGAGTATTATATATGTCTCCCCCGCCCCTTGATATTCCCCTGGCCTCCCCCACCCCCCAGTGTTTTGTGTCCATTGGTTATGCTTATATGCATGCATACAAGTCCTTCGGTTGATCTCTTACCACACCCTTCTGCCCCCCAACCCTCCCTGGCCTTCCCGCTGTAGTTTGACAGTCTGTTTGATGCTGCTCTACCTCTGTATCTATTTTTGTTCATCATCATGAGTCATTCTTATTCCCTCAGAAGGAAATAATTTCACACAAGAGGATATAAAAATGACATGAAAAAATGACTGAAGGCTAATCATAATGAAAGACAAAAAAGACAGTAGGGGACATAACTTCTGCTTTAATCTTTTTTAGTATTAACAGGTTAAACAAAAATAAGCATTTCAAAACCATTTTAAGAACACAACACCGCCTGAGTTCTAATACCTACTTTTCTGGTTTTGTGACTTCAGGCAAGTGCTTAACCTCTCTATGCCACAGTTTCCTCATCTGTAAAATGGTGACCATAATAATTTGTATCTCAGAGGACTGTTGTGAAGGTAATTAATATAAATACATTTACCAAGTGTTAGCTACTTAAGAATTAGTCATTTATTGTGATTTAAAGAGTTAAATAAAACTGACTTTAAAAACAACCCTAATTATATAGAACTAGAGGTCCCAGTGCACAAAATTTGTGCACTGGTAGGGTCCCTAGAGGCTGCCAACTGGGTACTCCCTCCCCCTGGCTGGCCCCGCTCCCTGGTCGAACTCCTGGATGAACTCCCAGTTGAGGGGACAATTTGCATACTATGCTTTTATTACATAGGATAGCCCTCCTGGTACAAAGGTACTGGCAAAAAAGTCTTTTCTACCACATGTACCTGAAATACTAAAATTAAAGAAACTGTAAAGTTTGTCCCCAAAGAGTGTTACATTCTGTCTTCAATAAATAAAATATAATTTCCAGATAACCTATACCTATAAAAGTCACATAACAATCACACTTTCTAATTAAGTTTAATTCAATTTTTCATGTTTACTAGATGTATACCTGAATATCTTCATATATATTTACAAAATTCCTTAAATTTACATTAACTTACCAGAAATGTATTTCCTCTACCATGGACTGTCTGAACAGTGTGTGGCTCTGAAGTACAGTCTTTGGTTGGAGTGGAACACTTGGGATCCTTTGCATTAAGCATATGCATAAGCTTGTTTTCTGCATCGTTGCAAAATCTATCAATATTCTAAAAATAAATTGAAAAAGCTGTTTTATAAAATGCAAACCCATCTATTCATGTTTTTAGAAAGTATTACCTTTAAAGCCAGAACTAAAATATTCAGACCAGAAAGAAAGAATGAGACATCCCAAATTTGATAGCAACTGTCAAACTATGCTAATGCAAAAATGCAGAACCAACATCAGTGCTTCAGCAGAGCTCAATTGTTGGAGGGAAGAGGGAGAGTGTCTATATGCATCAGGGAAGGACAGAGATAAGAACCATTCCCAGCCATCTAGTTTAATTAGCAAGATATACTATGACTCAGGAATTGGAAGACTGGGACTCAAGTTCTACCTCTATTTACTACTAATAGCTGTAAATCATCCAACATCTACAGAGCAGTCCTCAGGTTAGGAGTAAAATAAGAGAACCGCTTCACGTCTATTCCAAGGATTAACTGAAATAACATGTTGTTTCAGAAGTGACAAATGGTCAAGTATCAGCAAGTTCATATGGTTTAACCTAATTCATTAAAGTATTTTGTAAAACTTTCAAATAAAAGTAAATAAAAGGTATCTCTGAACTGTCCTTGAATGGTTTCAGAGAAAGCTGGGATGTAAACAGTAGGTTCTCTGTATGAGTGCGAAGTAATGAAGTAACTTCCCACCTCAACTCCTCCCCGCCCCCCAACTTAGAAAACAAATAAATCAGATGTTATCTTCACTGTATGTATTAAGTTTTTAGGTAAATATTACACAAACTTACTATACACAGCTAGCTACTCTAATACTTTTAAAATGTGATTTATATCAATTTTGAATAACACATTTCAAACATTAAACTATAGGACTAAGAGTCTTATCTTTTATATATTATTTAATAGTTAGGAATTTATAAAATCCAAAATTTTATTGGGAAGTAGCACTGCATAGTAGTTAATAGTTGCATTCTATATTCAGGTGGCTTAAATATGAATCCTGGTTCTACCAACTTGGCTGTGTGACTTAACCTCTATTTCTCATAAGAAAAATGGAAAAAGTCCCCTACCTCATCATGTTAGGCTTAGAACAAGGCCTGACACACAGTGAGCACTTCAATAAACTTTAGCGAATGTTTAGCTAGATCACAGCAAAAATGTGTATGGTCCAAGGTAAATGATTTTAGTATTCTTCTACTTGGGCTTATTTCATCGTAAAAGCAGATATAAATTGTATAAAATACTAGGTATGGAATTTAAAATGTAAATTTGAAACCTACATATTATTAACTAATTATACTACCAGCTAATATGCACTACATGTTATTCTCACCAATTTCCAGTTTGCCTACACATGGTCTGTAGCTTGAACATCCTTCTTACCATCTCTCCTCAGTTCCTCAGGTTCTGAGCAATTAATGTATGCTAAAAACCTCACCTGACATTATATCTCAACATCCAATTTTTAGAAACACTGCCACTCCTTTGATATTTGACTCTCAAACTATTTGGAAAATACCAAAAAGTGTGGTAATGCTCAAAACGAATTTTACCTCAATAGTATTTTTCATTTTGTGGAATGTCTCTTGAAAATGGCTTTCCTTTGGATTGGCAGAAAACATGGAAAAATCTCCAGCATATAAAGTAGGAATTTCTGATTTGGATTCTGGTCGCCACTGGAGATTGCTTACAGCAATTAACATGTGAGGTTTAATTAGGTCTTCATTAAGATCTATCCAAAACTTGATTGCTAGTAAGTTATGGCATTCATCAGACAAATAGACCAAAGGAGCAAGACCTAAAATGAGAACAAACAAAAAAAACCCATTTCATTACATATGTGAGATAAATTAAAAAATGCAAGGAACCTCTAATATGGCCATTTATTTTGGTATGCTAATGGTAAAAACAACTAACTAAATTTAGAGAAAGCTCAGGATTTCCAAAATGACCTGTTTCTTATAGTGTTAAAATTTCAATGCCAGAGTGACAACACATTCTGTTCCTGAGGCCATAGGAAGCAGGCATCTGGTACATAGCTGATGGGAACCCTCTGGAGAAAAACTGGGTAATACCTAGCAAAGCGACATACGCACACCTTTCACCTGGCAATATCACTTCTAGTTCTCTACTTCCAATGATAGTAAAATACACATGAAAAAGGTTGATGAAAACACATGTATGAGGTTACTCATTGAAGCACTGTTTGTAATTATAAAGTATTAATAGCAACCTATTGTAGCTCATGCCCGGAGAGTGATTAGGTAAACCATGGGACATCCTTGCAATGGAGTACTATGCAGCTGACAACAGGATAAGGAAGATCTCTATCAGTGATTTCCAAACATACTGTTAGGCGAAAAAGAAAAGCACTAAAGAAAGACTAGGGTTATAAAGAAAGGCTAGAGATATCTCCTAAAAGAAAGAATCCTATCTAATAAAAGAGAAACATGGCAATTAGCTGTACATCCGCTACCCTTCCCATTGGCTAATTAGGGTGGTATGCAAATTAACTGCCAGCCAAGATGGCGGCCGGCAGCCAGGCAGCTTGAAGCGAACATGAGGCTTGCTTGCTTCAGTGATGGAGGACTCCAGTGTTCCCCGCCTGCCGCTGTCGGCCTCTGAGCTTGCAGTTTGAAACATTGTTACAAATATAGAAGCTAAACAAAACCCCAGAAACCTGCTTTCAGCCAGCCGGGATCTCAGAGCTGGAGTTGAAACAGTGTTTCGATTATAGAACCCAAACAAACCAGATACCTGCTTTCAGCAGCGGAGGCCTAAGAGCCGGAGTCAAGCCTCAGAGCTAAAGCTGGCCCAGAATAAAAAAAGAAAAGAAAAAAAGGAGCGGTTGGGAGCTTCAGTCACCCGCCAGCCTGAAAACAGCCCTCAGATCCTCACCCAGACTGGCCAGGCACCCCAGTGGGGCCCCCCACCCTGAAGGGTGTGTGACCAGCTGCAAACAGCCATCAGCCCCTCACCCAGGCTGGCCAGGAACCCCAGTGGGGACCCCCACCCTGATCCAGGACACCCTTCAGGGCAAACCAGCCGGCCCCCACCCGTGCACCAGGCCTCTATCCTATATAGTAAAAGGGTAATATGCCTCCCGGCACCGGGATCAGCGTGACAGGGGGCAGTGCCCAAACCCCCTGATCGCCCTGCGGCTCTGTGTGTGACAGGGGGTGGGGCCACAACCTCCCTATTTGCCCTGCTCTGTTCGTGATAGGGGAAGGCACCCCAACCCCCTGATAAGCCCTGCTCTGTGCCTGATAGGGGGGAGCTCCCCAACCCCCAGATCGCCCTGCGGCTCTGTGTGTGACAGGCTGCGGTGCCCCAACACCCCCATGGGCCCTGCTCTGAGTGTGACAGTGGCGGCACCCCAACCCCCTGATTGGCCCTGCTCTGTGGGTGATAGAGGGCGGTGCCCCAACCACCCACCACGGGCCCTGCTCTGTGTGTGACGGGGTAGAGCCATAACCTCCCCATCGGCCCTGCCCTGAGTGTGTCAGGGTGCGGCGCCCAACCCCCTGATCCGCCCTGCTCTGTGTGTGACAGGGGGCAGTGCCCCAACTCCCCTATCGGCCCTACTCTGTGAGTGACAGGGGGGAGCTCCTCAACCCCGATTGGCCTTGCTCTGTGCGTGACAGGGGGGAGCTCCCCAACCCCCTGATGGGCCCTGCTCTGTGCGTGACAGGGGGGAGCTCCCCAACCCCCTGATGGGCCCTGCTCTGTGCGTGACAGGGGGCAGCGCCCCAACCCCCTGATTGGCCCTGCTCTGTGCATGACGGGGTGGCGCTGCAACCTCCCCATCGACCCTGCCTTGAGTGTGACAGGGGGCGGTGCCCCAACCCCCCAATCGGCCCTACCCTGAGCGTGACTGAGGGTGGCATCGCAACCTCCCGATCTGCCCTGCTCTGTGCATGACAGGGGGCGGCGCCCCAACTCCCCAATTGGCCCTGCTCTGAGCCCAACCAGGGGCTGCACCTAGGGATTGGGCCTGCCCTCTGCCACCCGGGAGCAGGCCTAAGCCAGCAGGTCATTATCTCCCGAGGGGTCCCAGACTGTGAGAGGGCACAGGCCGGGCTGAGGGACTCTCCACCGCCCCCCCCCCCCGCCCCCCAGTGCACAAATTTTTGTGCACCGGGCCTCTAGTAAAATATAAGCAAATATATAGGTATGTGACCATTTGTACAAAACATACAGGAAGATAAACCAGAAACTACAGGGATTGGGTATAGGTGGGGAGAAAAAGGACCAGCACTGGGTCAGCAGGGATGAGGGGGGAGTGACACTTCCCTGGTTTGTCTTTCTGTGAAGTTCTGACTCCATGGAGGACAATGATATTCCACATATTTTTCATTTATCCCCCAAACAGACAGAACGAACCAGTTACAAGGAAATCCAAGTTGGAACATAAACATATTTCTTAGCTCTTTACACTTGAAAGGGCATACAAGCAATGATGCCACTGTAGTAAGGAGCACATCTAGCAATTAGATTTTGGTTCTAAATACCATTTTCTCAGGAAAAAAAAAAGAAGAAAGAAAGGGAAGGAAGGAAGGGAAGGAAGGAAGGGAAGGAAGGAAGGGAAGGAAGGAAGGGAAGGAAGGAAGGGAAGGAAGGAAGGGAGGGAAGGAAGGGAGGGAAGGGAGGAAGGGAGGAAGGGAGGAAGGGAGGAAGGGAGGAAGGGAGGAAGGGAGGAAGGGAGGAAGGAAGGAAGGAAGGAAGGAAGGAAGGAAGGAAGGAAGGAAGGAAGGAAGGAAGGAAGGAAGGAAGGGGATCCAAGGTTCTCTTGGAGAGGTACAACAGGTCCTCAAATAAGGTCATTTTGTTCAACATTGTTTCATTGTAACATTGATGGGATGCTATAGGAACTTAACTCTTGTTTGTATCAACAGGCTTGTGTAAAACTGGTTTTGCTATGTTTTTTGCTTAAATTTGCCAAACCTACTGACAGTAAATGAGGACTCACTTTAGCTGATTCCCAAACTGGGGCAGGGAACTTATAAGGTGATCCTGGAACATCTTATGATGCCAAACAAAGGAAGGAAGTGCTCAAAAAATACAGGAATCAACCTGAAAAAACTCCTAATGGCCCAAACTTAAACAACAGGAGTGATAAAGGTACTGAATTTTAACCCATAAGAATAAAATAACTTTGTAAGTCCATACTGATATAAATGAAATAAATAAATGGGGGAGAGGGCAGCTCTTCCTCACAGTAGAATCCCAATGAATGTAGAAGGAAAAAAGAAAACCACCATTAAGCAAATACCACAGTAACAAACTGCTGCAAACAAAAATCAACTGAAGGATGCTAAATGAATGGGTGAAAGTTTGCGGTAAAGTAGGATGTGAACCTCCTCCAAGATATTTATTAACTACTAGAGGCCTGATGCACGAAATGTGTCATAAAGGCAGAGGTTTCCTATCTAGATCACACTGTCCTTCTTCCTTCCCCCGGATCCCGGCACCAGCTTCCCTCTGGCACTCAGGCCCCAGGCTTCCCTTGTAGCCCCGTTTCTTCTGGAAGGACGCCGGGTCTAAATGGCATATTACACTTTTATTATTATAGACAAAGGGAAAGTCAGTTATTTACAGGTAAGAAACCCAGCAGACACCGTCTGAACCAATTAACGTTGTTGCTATTACCAGCAATAAAAAATACCAATATCACTGACCCCTTGATACGATGTAGAGAAGAAAAAAATATATAATTTCCATGGTAACTCTGCCAAAAATGTATAACTTCAACCATGAGAAGACATCAGACAAATCCAAATTGAGGGAAATGCTACAAAATAATTGATCAGTCCATTCAAAAGTGTCAAGATCATGAGGAAATGTTAAAGACTAGAGAAAACTAAGGAGAAATAATGATTAAATAAAAGTGGGATCTGGGATAGAAAATGGAAAGTAGAGTAAAAACTTCAAATAAATCTAAAGTTTAGGCAATAATATTGTACCAATGTTTACTTCCTGATTCTAATAACTGTACTATGGTTATGCAAGATGTTAACAGTACGGAAAACTGGCTGAGGGATATTTGGAAGCTATTATTTTTGCAATTTTTCTGAAGGTCTAAAATTAGTTCAAAATAAAAAGTTAAAAAATTTTCAGTGTTGCCTGGCTGGTGTTGCAAGTGCTTGAGCGTCAACCGATGAACCAGGAGGTCATAGTTCAATTCCCGGGCGGGAGCACATGCCAGGGTTTCGGGCTTGATCCCCAGTAGGGGGTGTGCAGGAGGCAGCTGATAGATGATGTTTTTATCTCTCTCCTCCTTCCTTTCTGAAATAAATAAAAAAATATACTTAAATTTTTTTTCAGTGCACAAAGCATAAAGGGACAATTACATAAGCCAGGATAGGACTGAGGCTAGGAAAGTCTAGGCACTAAACATTCAGTCTTACTACTATTTACAGTGTCTTGTTTCTGCTGCCTTGAGAATTACATTTCCCTTATAAATAATAGGAATGAAAAGAACTGCCATTCTCAGATAATGATTCGTTTATCCTGTTGCAAATGAGTTATCCCTTTCACTTTTCAAATGTATCAGATTGCTTTAATATATTTTAATCTTAAGTTTCCCAAGCACGTTCCATTTTCTAATTTTAGAATTTGCCTCTATGTTCAAAACTTGATTACAGTACTGTCCTTCTCCCAAATGTCCCTCTTTAAAATATCGTGCTTCCCCCCAATTACAAAAGTAATACATGCTTATTAAAAGACATTTAGAAGGGGGCGTCAGTCGGGGAAAAAGGAGACCTGTAATACTTTAACCAATAATAAAAATAAAATGAAAGATAACATAAAATAAATGTAAAAAAATGGTAGGGTAAAAACACCCCACAACATTTAGAAAATGTAAAATATAAAAATAAACTTATAGTGTAGTTTCCTCATTTAATTTTTTCTCCACAAGCAGAGGTGACACTGTCCCTCTTACCTCTGTGTCGTGCGTAAAGTCCAGGGTCAGTTATTTAAAACTCCACCCTTTGCATACACCCACAAATTCTTTTCCCTCTTGCTTTGTAGTATTCACCTGCCTATTCTACAAGTTTGGTTAAATCCCACTTTCTACCTACTTCATGCCTCCACCATGACAGCCAACATGGTTGAAAAAATACCACACCAACCGTGATGAACAGTTCCATTTCATATTCATGAACATGGACTCCTGTGGGCCCTGGCAGCAAAAGTATCCACCCAGTATGTCCCCTCTGCCATTTTCTTGAAGGATGATTTCATACCTTTTCCTCCATTCTGACTGCCAGTGGTGACTCTGTTCCCTACTTCAGTGAGGACACAGAGGCAAACAGAGGAGAGCTGCCATGAGTTTTGACTTATACATCACCTCTTCCACTTCAAGCACACATTGCTTCACCCCTTTTCCTCCAACTATGGAGAACTGTCTCTGCTACCAGCTGAGGCCGATCTCCCCATATTCCCCCAAGGTACCATCCCAACGTGGCAACTAAAGGACTGTGCTCCACAACTGGCTCATCTATATGGGAGCCTCTCATACACAGACAGTATCTCATCAGTATGCTCTCAGCACTTTCATCTGAAAACATAAATACTCTCTTATTCCCAATTTCCCTTCTAGCTATTGCTCCATGTCTTCTTCGCTTTAAGCATGGTGTCCCTGAAATGCCCACATTCACTCTCGCTATTGCTCTCCTGTCTTCTTGCCCCACTTCATTCAGTCTTTTCCACCACTCACCAAAAGACTCCTCCATGGTGTTAAAGCCAATAATCAATGCTCAGCCCTAACCTCACTATCTATGCTACCAAATGCCAGCAGACAGTCACTCATGCTCACCTGTCAGAAATCCTCCTTTTCTCAGGGCTTCCACATAGTTTACTCTGAGGATCCCTCCCGCTCCTCTTGTCTCTCTTACTGGCCCCTTTCCATGTCCTCTGCTTCAAGGCATCAGAGTGCATGAGTCACTTCTCTATCTCCTCTCACAACTCGGCCAGTTTCACAGCATTAAATGCCACCTGGATGTTGACCTCCCAATTTATACTTTCAGCCAAGATCATTCCCCTGAACAGACTCCTTTATCCAGCTGTCAAGTAGAACTCTCTACCTAGATTAAGCACCTAAAACTTAACTGTCCAAACTGAGCTCTGCCCTTCCCCACAGACCTGCTTTTCCTTGCAGTCTTTCCCTCCCAGTGAAAGACAACTCCTTTTTTCCAGGTGCTTAAACCAAAAACCTTGTCACTGTCTCCTCTCTTCAACCCCATAGTGTCCCTCTACCTCCAAAATACAACCAGACCAGCCAGTGTGGTTCAGTGGTTAAACGCCATCCCATGCACCAAGAGGTCACTGGTTTGATTCCTGGTCAGGGCACATGCCTGGGTTGTGGGCTTGATCCCTGGTAGTGATGGGGGGATTGTGCAGGAGGTGGCAGATCGATGTTTCTATCTCTCTCTCTTTACCCTCTCTCTTATTCTCTCTCTAAAATTCAATAAAAACATATTTAAAAATATATATAACCAGAATCTGACTACTTCTGACCACTCCCATTGCTTTTGTCTGGTCTAAGCTGTTAACATCATCTCTTGCCTCAATTCTTCAATAGCTTCCAGCTGTTTCCCCTGTTTGTACCCTCATGCACCCTAGAGTCTATTCTCAATACAGCAGGCCAGGTAATCCCCTGAAAACCTAGTCAGGTGGTGACACTCCTCCTATCACTTTGAGAAATAAAGTTGAATTCCATACAAGGACCACCACACAGTCTGGTCCTTCAATGCCTCTATCACACCTGTGAGTACTCACTCCCTGGCCTCTGCCAATGCTTCAAAGCATCAGACTTTATCATGACCATTTCTTATGCCTGGACTGTTTCTACCCAAGATGTCCACATGCCTCCCTCCCTCTGTTTCTTCAAGTCTCACTCAACTGTTAACTTTGCAGTGAGGTCTTTCCTCACCTCCCTATCTAAAGCCACATTTCTCTTTCCTGCCCCCTGATACTACCCCAGTAAGAGCTTAGCACTTACTAAGAAAAATAGAAATGCTACTTATTTATTTTATTTGTGATCTCCCTCCCCAACCCCCTGTAACGTAAGCTCCACAAAGGCAGGGATTTTTGCCTGTTTTGTTCATTGCTACTCACCCAACATTTACAACAGAACGTGTGGAATGTGTGGCAAATGTCACCAAGTCTGATCAAGATGAAATGAAATGCTATGAAAAAAATGTAGCATATTAACATACTACCGGCAAAGAAAACCCACAAAGCACCAAAACACAATTAACCAAACAAAACCCATTTTAAAAAAGGAGAAAAGAGCCCTAGCTGGTTTGGCTCAGTGGATAGAGCATCGGCCTGTGGACTGAAGGGTCCCAGGCTCAATTCCTGGTCAGGGCACATGCCCAGGTTGCGGGCTCGATCCCCAATGTGGGGCGTGCAGGAGGCAGCCAATCAATGATTCTCTCTCATTATTGATGTTTCTATCTCTCTCTCCCTCTCCCTTCCTCTCTGAAATCAATAAAGGTATTTTTTTTTTTTAAAAGGAGAAAAGAACACAGCAAAGAACATGGCCCTTAAGAAAACAAAACTGAAATAAAAGAAGACAGTTTCTAAATCCTTCAAAACTGATTCATGCTAATGAGCTTAATTAAGAACATATATCCATGGTGGCGGGGGCTGAGGCAGAGGCGGTTAGGGCCAATCAGGCTGGCAGGGGAGCATTAGGGGCCGATCAGGCTGGCAGGGGAGCAGTTAGGAGGCGATCAGGCTGGCAGGGGAGCAGTTAGGGGGCAATCAGGCCAATAGGGGAGAGCAGTTAGGGGCAATCAGGCTGGCAGGGGAGAGCAGTTAGGAGCCAGTGGTCCCGGACTGTGAGAGGGATGTCCAACTGCCGGTTTAGGCCCGATCCAGCAGTCGGACATTCCCTGAGGGGTCCCAAATTGGAGAGGGTGCAGGGCGGGCTGAGGGACACTCCCTCCCACCCATGCATGAATTTCATGCACAGGGCCTCTAGTTAATAAATAGAAGACTCTGTGCATAAACTCAGAGCTTAGCTGGTCCCTGACACTTCATAGTACTTAGGGAGATAAGAGTATGGCTTTGTAGATAGGACATATGGAAAGAGGTAAGGAAAGAGGAGTGTGCAATGTCATAATTAAGGAATAAAATATAGATGAACTTGGCTGAGATGTTGGGAGTAGTAAAAATGGAATCTGACACTGCAAAGGTATTTCTTTGTCATTTAAAATCATTTATTTCTTGCCTGGCCCAGTGTGAATCAGTGGTTGAGCACTGACCCATGTACCAGGAGGTTGCCAGTTCAATTCCTGGTCAGGGTACATGTCCTGGTTGCAATTGCGAGCTCCATCCCCAGCAGGGGATGTGCAGGAGGCAGCCTATACATGTTGATGTTTCTCTCGGTCATTGATGTTTCTATCTTTCTATCCCTCTTTCTTCCCCTCTCTCTAAAATCAATTAACAAACATAAAAAAAATTTATTCCTCAAAAAATTAAAAATAAAAATACCATATGATCCACCATTTCCATTTCTGGGTATATACCAGAAGGAAATAAAATCACTATGCTAAAGAGATACCTATAACCCCTATGTTCATTGCAACATTAGTCACAGCAGCCAAGATGGAAACAACCTATGTGTCTGTTGAAGGGTGAACAGATACAAAAAAAGAATAAAAAAATATGTGGTGTATACTAAAGAAAATCCTGCCATCTGCAACAATACAGATGGATCTTGAGGGCATTATGAAAAGTGAAATAAGTCGAGAGAGAAAGACCAATACTGTATGACCTCACTTATATGTGGAATCTCAAAAACAAAAAACAGAAACAGAAACAAAAACTCATAGGTAAAGAGATCAGACTTCCTGCGCAGGAAGGAAATCTGCCCTCTGTCCTTCCAGGCCTCTTTGCTATACAGTCTTGAAAAGATAGTCTGAGACAATACTTCCACTTAAGTAAAAATACCATGAGAATTGCCCTCCAACATGAGAAATAATGGGACAAACAGAAAACAGCCAGCAAGATGGCAAATTTTAATCTAACCTTACCAATAATCACATTAAAGATGACCAGATTAAACAAAGATAGAGACTGTCAGATTGGATAAGAAAGCAAGACCCAACCATACTGTTTATCAGAAATACACTTTGAATATAAAGACATCAATAGGTAAAAAATAAAGGAATGGAAAAAGATATATATGACGCAAACTAACACTAACGGTAAAAAAGTTGGAATAGCTATATTAAAAAAAGTAATTTTTAGAACAATGGATATCATTAGGGATAATGAGAGATACTGCAAAGGAAAAAAACACACCCAAAACCAAAGCTGGAGACAGGCTTGAATGCTCAGTTAACTGCACAGGAAATTATAATTTATTTGTCTAATAGTAATCACTAAAATGCTGCAGAAAATTTTCTGGCAATTTCTTTAAAATTAAGTAGCACAGAATGGGACGTAAGTTCTTTCCTTGTAATACTGTAGAAATGCTTTTCATTAAGAATTGAGGTTAAGCCCTAGCCAGTTTGGCTCCGTGGATAGAGGTCAGCCTGCTGACTGAAGGCTCCGGTTTGATTCCGGTCAAGGGCACAAGCCCCGCTTGCAGGCTCCATCCCCAGTAGGGGGCATGCAGGAGGCAGCCAATCAATGATTATCTCTCACCACTGATGTTTCTATCTCTCCCTCTCCCTTCCTCTCTGAAATCAATTAAAACAAAAATAAAGAAGTGAGGTTAAAACAGGCCTAACTTTCAAGTCACTAGTCATCAAATTTGCTGATTTGTAGCTCCAATTAATCCTAAGACAAATTTTAAAAGATAATGTTTTTCAAAAGCATCAATAAAAAGCTACAACTAAAAACACTGTACATTACCTATTTTTTTCACAACAGAAACTACCAATCCTACTAGGTCCACCTCAGAACAATGTGGTTGGAAGCCTGGATTTAGTAATTGGCTGAAGGGAAGGGGATCCCTCGGCTGATAAACTTTGAACAGGATTTCATCTGAAGCCTATAAGAAAAAAAAAATCAGCATGTGAAGATTCTATAAACTCATACGCATTTATCAAAATTGAAAAATTACAATAAGAAGTACTTACTGGTATTTGCTGAAATTGAGTGTTTTTGGTTGCTGTTAACTGTATATTAGCTCTTCCAGATTTAGGTTTAGATTTTGATGTTGCAAGATGATAGATTCTGTATCTCTTTCCCTCTGTTAGCAGGGAATATAAATCTGATGATGGACGCCAGATACTTAATATAACTATTCAGATAAAGAGGAAAAAGACTAAATGAAAAAACCGATAATCATTAAATTCTTGCTTAAAAATGAATACTGAAGGGGAACAAAATCACAGAGTCAAGCATGAGAAGGACACAATGCACTGTTACTGGTCTGACAATGGAGAAGGCCACCCCGTGAGAAAGAATGCAGGAGGCTGCTAAAGCAGAGTGTCCTCTGGTGACAGGCAGCACAAGAAACAGGGAATGCATTCTGCTAAGAACTGTAGTGAGCTTGGAAGAGGAACCGGAACATGAGATAATGCAGCCAGCTGACACCTGGATTTCAGCCTCATGAGACACTGAGCAGAGAACCCCATCAGTTCCTTCCAGACTTCTGATCTACAGAACTGTAAGATAACAAATGAATTTTACCCAGGACAGAAAAAGCCAGTGATCCACGCAGGTGGACTGGAAGGCCTAAAAGCCCTTCCCTGTCACTGATTCCCCAAAAGGATTTGGTCTTTTCCCAATGGACCAGCCAGAACACTTTATTTAGAATTGGACACTAAAGCAACTGTCACACTAAGTTTGGTAACTTGACTCTGGGAAATCTCCTTTTTTGTTCCCAAGCTCAGCCTAAAAGAGGGACACGGACCAGATTCCAGCATCTGTGGAGACCAGGGAGGCCCAGGATCCTCTGGGGGGTGAAGGTGAGACCTGCAGTGCCCCCTTTGTCCTGCCTGACTCTCCTCTAACCCAGAGGCCGCCTTAGGACCGGACCCAGTGGATGCAGGCTCCTTCGCTTCTGCCTGATAGAAAAAATTTGGTCACAAGTTATGAAGAACCATAAAGCTAGTGAAAACGTTCACCTCCGCTTGCTAAGGAGCAGCTCTTTGATTTTGATATTTTGGAACTTTTAACAGTTACAAAAGGACTGAAAACCACAGCTGTCTTTTGGGGGCCACTTTGGAGGGCCTGAAAACAAAGAGATGTGAGGCTGGGGGAAACAGCCAAAAAGAGAGAGACAGGAAAGAGTAGAGAATGACAAAGAAAAAGGGAGAAAGTAGGGGATGGAAGGGAAAGGAGCTGGGTTTCAGTCTATGGGCCTGGGGACCACAGCTTCTCACTGTGAACGCTCCCACCCTTTACTGATCTGCCCCAGAATCCGGTTCCACTAGGAATTGTAAAGCTGCTGGCCAGGCATTTGTTCCTGTAGTTTTCTTTCTTGGTTTGCAAGGAGGGGTAAGGTGGGTTATGTTGGTTTCCATGTAAGTGGAAGCCAAGTCTGGAGCCTTGTTGGCTCCCTTGGAGATTATTGTCAAGTAGAGAAACACATAAAAGCTTTGGGGCATATGTAACTTTGTTAAAAATTTATACTAAATTAAAAATAAAATTTTCTACCTTAAAAAAAAAAGGATACTGATAACAACTAATATCTAAGGATTCCATCATCATTTTGTGAGCACCGATACATAATTTTTGCTCCTCTATGCACTAACTTTATACTTTATCTAGCACTTGAAATCACTTTATTAATATAATACTTTAACTTAAAACTAATAAAAACAAGTAATTTACATACTGACCAGAATCTTTCTCTTTTTTCTCATAGCTTATGATACGCAACTTCCACACAGTTGTAACATCCCTTGATAACATTTGCTCCCCTTTCTCAGCAGATTCCACAGCCTTCCGGAATTCCAACTGGATCTGTGCTTGCTTCTTATCATTCAACATCTGTCTGTGATTATTCAAGGCTCTTAACTGCTCGTCACTAATATAACCCTGTGATTATTTAATATATGAAGGCAGATAAGGTTGGAATAAAAAGCAAACAAAACACCTCATCTATTGTAAATGAATCTCTTTAAATGGGGGTAAAATACAACAGAGTTGAGTTCACTTTAAGAGTGTGACAATATAAAAATTGAGATTAATGTACTCATCACATAACAAATATGTTCTGGTGTCTTAAACTGTTTACTAATCTTTGTGACAAATTTTCCCTATTTATAAATGTACTCTACCAATCATATCTATCAATATGGATGACATTATAAATGGCTAACATGCAAAGGCTCACTCTATTTGAGAAATGGATCTATGTGTGATAAATGTATTAATTTATTTAATCCTTATAATAACCCTATGAGGTAGGTACTGTTATTGTTTCCATGTTGTAGGTGATGAAACTGAGGTGCAGAGAATAAATAACTGCAGAGGCACATAGGTAGGGTTAGCTCAAGAACCCTCATTCTTAGCTCCCATAGTATAATTTCATGAACTCCCTGGAACAGTAGATACAACTTAAAACAGACACGTCCTAGCCCTGGCCAGCTCAGTTGGTTACAGTATGGTCACAATGTGCCAAGGTTGAAGGATCAAGCTCTGGTCAGGGCACATACAAGAATAAACCAATGAATGCCTAAATAGGTGGAACAACAAATCAGTATCTCTCTCTCAAAGTCGATTAAAAAACAAAACACGCGCTATAAGCACTTCTCGCTGCCTCCACACTTTTCTTCAATCACTTCACCAAACTGCTGTCTGTACTTCTTGGGAATCTCACCCAGTGTAACAAGAATGAATGAATGAATGAAAAATAAAATAAAATAAAACAGGAAACGGAATCCAACACATAACACACTAGACTACTACTGCCTTACGAATATTAATCTGACCTACATGGGGAAGGGACACTTGAACTCTCTGTACCCTGCAAAGGGGTTAAAAATGAAGAGAATGTTTAAAACATGAATTAAAAATAAATCTGTGATTTCCAAAGTCCCACAACATTAGCACTGTCACAGAAAACAAATCCTTTTGACAGGGTATTTTATAAAATGATGCCCATTTTCCCCTCTAAGAATTACAGTGATAACTTGATCTGAGTGAAACCTCAGAATCATAAAATCAGAACCTTATAGATAAGCCCCTCTCAGTCATCCCCTTAATAGAAAGTAGAAAGAAACCCTAAGAGATAAATCACTTGTCCAGTTACAAAGATCAGGGCTAGGTCTAGAACTTAGTCTTCCAACTCTTATTCTGCTCATTACTTCCTCCTTATAAATAAACTAGTGGCCTGGTGCACGAAATTCATGCACGGGTGTGTGTGTGTAGGAGGGTGTCCCTCAGCTCGGCCTGCACCCTCTCCAATCTGGGATATCCTTCTCACAATCCGGGACCGCTGGCTCCTCACCTGCCTGCCTGCCTGCCTGATCACCCCTAACCACTCTGCCTGCTGGCCTGCTTGCCCCCAACTCCCCCCCCCAACTGGCCTTCTCACCCCCAACTGCCCCACCCCTGCTGGCCTGCTCACCCCCAACTGTCCCCGCACCAGCCGGCTCACCCCCAACTGCCCCCCCGCCAGCCTGATCGCCCTCAATTGCCCCCCCACCCCCTGCTGGCCTGTTCGCCCCTAACTGCCCCTCTGCTGGCCTGCTGGCCCCCAACTGCCTCCCCCCTCCACTGGTCTGATCACCCCCAACTGCCCTCCCCTCTTGGCCTGATCGCCCCTAACCACCTCTACCTTGGCCCCGCCACAATAGCTTTGTCCAGAAGGATGTCCGGAAGGTCTCCCGTTCTAATTATTAGTATTAGCATATTACCCTTTTATTAGTATCCTATCTAATAATAGACAAACATGGTAATTAACTGTACCTCCGACACGCTTCCCATTGGCTAATCAGGGTGATATGCAAATTAACTGCCAACCAAGATGGCGGCCGGCAGCCAGGCAGCTGAAGTGAACAGGAGGCTTGCTTGCTCCAGTGATGGAGGAAGCCAAGGTTCCCCGCCTGCCGCTGCCGGCCTCTGAGCTGCACTCTAAGAAACAATGTTGCAATTATAGAAGCTAAACAAACCCCAGAAATCTGCTTTCAGCCAGCTGGGCCTCAGAGCTGGAGCTGCAACAGTGTTTCAATTATAGAAGCCAAATAAACCCAGATACCTGCTTTCAGCAGCCAAGGTCTCAGAGCTGGAGCCGAGCCTCAGAGCTAAAGCTGGCTCACAGCTCCAGTGACAGCTATAGAAGGTAAATAAATTCCAGAATTAAAACAACAAAAAAGGAGAGGTTGGGAGCTTCAGTCACCCGCCAGCCTGAAAACGGCCCTCAGCCCCTCACCCAGACTGGCCAGGCACCCCAATGGGGTCCCCCACCCTGAAGGGGGTGTGACCAGCTGCAAACAGCCATCATCCCCTCATCCAGGCTGGCCAGGCACCCAAGCGGGACCCCCACCCTGATCCAGGACACCCTTCAGGGCAAACCAGCCGGCCCCCACCCGTGCATCAGGCCTCTATCCTATATAGTAAAAGGGATATGCAAACTGACCCTAACATCAGAAGGACTGGGAATGACTGGTCACTATGACACACACTGACCACCAGGGGGAAGATGTTCAATGCAGGAGCTGCCCTCTGGTGGTCAGGGCGCTCTCACATGGGAGGAGCTCTGCTCAGCCACAAGCTAGGCTGATGGCTGCCAGTACAGTGGTGGTGGTGGGAGCCTCTCCTGCCTCCTCAGCAGCGCTAAGGATGTCCGACTGCAGTTTAGGCCTGCTCCCCGCTGGCAAGTGGACATCCCCTGAGGGCTGCCGGGCTGCCAGAGGGATGTCTGATTGCCATCTTAGGCCCAATCCCCAGGGAAGCAGGCCTAACCCAGCAGGTGGTCATCCCCTGAGGGGTCCCAGACTGCGAGAGGGCACAGGCCGGGCTGAGGGATACCCCCTCACCCCCGAGTGAACAAATTTTTGTGCACCGGGCCTCTAATAGATTCTATAAAAGGATACCAGCCTAATAAATATTTCATTAAAATTTGAGATGAAATTAAAACTATCTTCATGATAACTCAGAGAAAGCAAAGGCTTCAACATATATAATAATATAAGTGATAGACACAAATAATGTTTCAGGAAAGAAAAATAAAGCCTTAATTTACAAACTTGTAGCAAGTACACTCACAGGCTTTCAAACCGAACTCACTTTTCACCGGGAGAATTTGAGTTGTACCTTTTGGGAATGCGAGGGAATTCTATTCAGAATAGCACTGCTTACTCTTCTAGTGGAATATTGTTTATTTTTGTAGTCCCGTTATTTAAGAAACTTAAAGCTATATACAAGATTTATTGTCATGAAATAAATGAGATTAATCAATAAACAAAAATAGTTTTTCTAAAATTTCTCATCTCCTTCCTATCTAGCAAACTAACCCTTGCATTAATTAGATACCTGGTGTCTAAAAATTTAGGAGGTATCTTACCTTAATATATGAAATGATGTTCTAACAGCAACTAACATTTGTAAGAAACTTTAATAACAATACACTTTTACATATTACCTAATTTGATCCTAAAACAACTTATTTTATGACCATTTTATAACTATTTTATGCCTAATTTGCTTGGCTAATAAATGGCAGAGCCATGATTCTAAAGCCTATGGTATTTCTAACACAGTTCAGTGCTTCTGCACTTGTCCATTTAAGTACCCTTGAAATAGAGAATTATAAAATAGACTCTGGGAAGGATCTGAGAAGAGCTGAGAACATGGAAACTAAGATATTTGTTTCATCTTAAAAGTAAACAAGTTTTGTGTGTATTTTAAGCCACATTTATCCTATATAATAAATAGCTAATATGCAAATCGACCAAAGAGCAGAACAACTGTTTGCTATGAGGTGCACTGACCATCAGGGGGCAGACTCTCAACACAGGGAGCTGCCCCCCTGGTGGTCAGTGAGCTCCCACAGGGGGAGCACTGCTCAACCAGAAGCCGGGCTCACAGCTGGCGAGCTCAGCAGTGGTGGTGGGAGCCTCTGCAGGCGGGTGGTAAGGAGCAAGGGGTCCCGGAATGCGAGAGGGATGTCTGACTGCCGGCTATCCCCCAAGGGGTCCCGGACTGCGGACCCTCCCACAGTGCATGAATGTTGTGCACTGGGCCTCTAGTTTAATATATAATAGTATTTAACACTCCTATCTTCTATTTGATACAGAATTGAAGATAACATTCCTATCTTCTATTTGATACTGTGGTTTGGCTCCTCACTGCAAATACCGAATATGCATATGTCCTCTTTGAGAAATAGCATTTCAACACCCTGCTTCCCATGATGGCCAGAGAGTACCCACATCTTTCACCTTAAGGCTTACTGTATGCCCTCTTCCTCTCTCACCTCAAGGTAACTGGGGTCTGGCACAGTCCTTACTGCTTCATAGAGCTCTGCACCATCCTGCAGAGCACAGACTTGTTGTCTGGTTAGTGCATGTGATGGTGTACATTGTTTTGTTATATTTTCTAGAAAAAAAAAAGTATCACTAATTAGCTAAACCACAAAGTTCACAGTGCTGAAAACAATACAACCAAGCAAAAAACACACAAAGAAGGGAGATTAAAAAATAACTTTTTATCTGCTAAAAGTTTTCTAGGAAAATGCGAAGCTACTGTATTCATGGTTTAAAAATTATCAAAGAGTTTACTTGATTAGAGTAATTTGTAAATTATAAATAATTTCATGATTTACTTAATCATGAAAACAGCATGAGCTAGTAATATGTTAAGCACATAAAATTTTGAGTCTACCTTTTTTGAGATTTATATATAATATGACGTTAAATAAAATAGAAAATTATGAAGAAAAGCAGAACATAAAGTTACAGCAATAAAAAAGGTAGTGAAAAAGTAAATTTCCTGTCCTATAAGCAAAAACACTATGATTTTTACAATTAAAATTGATGCCACAGGGAAAACAAGTTCTAACTCCAAGTATAATAATGTAAAGCCCAACAACTACAATAACAAGAAACACAAAAGTTATATAGTAAAGATAAGGACACTGAAAAAAAAGAATGACAATGGCTTAGGGCTGTGGTCAGCAAACCGCGGCTCGTGAGCCACATGTTCTTTATATTCACTATTAGAGGCCTGATGCACGAAATTTGTGCAAGAGTAGGCCTTCCTTCCCTGGGCTGCTGGCACCGGCTTCCCTCTGGCACCCAGGACTCGGGCTTCCCTTGTAGCTCCAGCATTGACCAGAAGGTTGTCCGAAAGGACATCCAGTCTAATTAGCATATTATGCTTTTATTATTATAGATACTGTGCACTAGATCTCTGGCTTATTTACTCCTTATAAGTTTGTACCTTAAACACCATCAGTATTATTGCCCCACCCCATCCCCGGTAACAACCATTATACTCTCCTTTTTTTTACAAGTCTGCCTTTTTTATACTTCTCATATAAGTAATATCATACAGGATTTATCTAGGGAAAAATAATTTGATAGTTTTTTCCCTCACTGCTATTTTTTCTCTAATGCCAAAAAAGGGACTATAAATGCTTTAGTACTGAAGCTTAAGAGGGAGTTTATTTAAGATTTCTGAATAGTGCTGTGGGTATGTCATGCATTATTGTCTAATGACAATTACAAGTATTTAAAAGCTCAGTGTGTTGAATAAAAATGTAATAATTTGGGGTCAGTTCAATGCTTATCCATACACCTATGTAATAATATTTTTTTAAAACAGAAAAAAGTTGATTCAGAATTAGAAAAAAAAATCTATTACTTAAAATAAAGACAATTCACCTAATTATAAAATTTAAATTAGAAGCCTCCAAAAACTCTAATAAAAACACTTTTCATATAAATAAACTTGTAATATACAACTCACTTTACCTTCATGCTCTTCAAATTCTGCTTGAATTTTAGTGAATAAGGCTTCTAGTTTCCTTTGTTGAGCCTCCGCATATTTTGCTGCTTCCTTTTCTTCTTCTCTTTCATTGCGAAATATGTATAATCCAGACGATGTCTTCTCCATCCACTGTAATAATACATAAAACGGAAATACATGGTAAGGAGGAATCATTCAAATTAACTTTCTCAAAAGAGAAATATAGAGTAAGTTTCAAGAATATGTCATACCTGCATAGGGTATGCTCTTTGAATAACTACATCAACACAGCCAACATTTCCTCCATCACTGAAAAGTGATGACAAGGGGAGAGGAAAAGGTCTAGGGTCTGGAGAGAATCCAAGCTTGGCATACCAGCAAGCAGGCCGGGTACTGTTTGCAGAAATCTGGACAAATTAAGGAATACATCAATTTACAGGTTAAATAATATTCCGTTCTATTTCACATTTCATAATATTTTTATTCTTTTAGGATTGCTTTATTATCCTATATAATAAGAGCCTAATATACTAAGTGTCTGACTGTTTATTCAACCATTCGACCAGTTGCTATGAGGCGCACTGACCACCAGGGGATAGACACTCCGACTGGTAGGTTAGCTTGCTGCTAGGGTCCAGCTGATCAGGAATGAGCGAGACAGGCCAGACACACCCTGGAGCCCTCCCACGGTCCCTCCCTGGCCAGCCAACCTCCTGTGGTCCCTCCCCACCTGGCCAGCTCCAATTGGCTCCTATCGGGACTGGGCAAGATGGGCTGGACACGCCCTGGAGACAACCTCCCATGGTCCCTTTCTGGCCTCTAAGATATTTCTTCTAATAAATTTCCTTTCAATGTACATGAATCCACGCACCAGGCCTCTAATACTTTATAAAGTGTCATGAAGGTAAATAAGAAAGTGAATAAGGGAAAAACTGTATGAAAGTAAAAATACTTTCAAAATATAGTATCTTAAAAAATTGTTCACAAAACAGACTCATAGATACAGAGAACAAATTGATGGTCGCCAGAGGGGAGGGAAGTTGGCTGAAAAAAGGGAAGGGATTAAGAGGTACAAATTGGTAGTTACAAAATAGTTATACAGTGGGGCCTTGACTTACGAGTGTCCCGACTAACGAGTTTTTTGAGATATGAGCCGTCTCTCGGCCGATTTTTTGCTTTGAGTTGCGAGCTAAAATTCGGGTTACGAGCCAGCTTCAGATACCCCACCGCTAGTTGGCGCAGCAAACGTCACAGTGAACGCCACATCAGCCCAGCATCACGTGTCTCACTCGTTCACTTTTTGATTTGACATACGAGTAATTTGAGTTACAAGCTCCGTCACGGAACGAATTAAACTCGTAAGTCAAGGCCCCACTGTAGTGGTATAAAATACAGCATAAGGAATACAGTCAATAATAACATAATAACTATGTATGGTGCCAGGTGAGCACTGGAAATATCGGGGGGAACACTTTGTGAAGTTCATGATTGTCTGACCACTGTTCTGTACACCTAACAATAATATAACATTGAATGTCAACTATAATTTTAAAGTTAAAGAAATTTTTTTAAAGAGAGAGATTTAGTAATGGAATGAGGGGAACCTATTGCACAATGTCCAGAGAGTGCACAGCAGAGTTAAGGGAGGCTTTTTCCCCCACTTTTTAGGTTGAGGAAGACCTGTGGGTGTTTGAAAGCTGAGGACGGGCACTGCCAACAGATGAGTAGGTTGGTGATGAAAATGCTCTAAAACTGATTGTGGTGATGGTTGCACAACTCTGTGACTAGACTTAAATCAGAGAATTGTCACTTTCAGTGGGTGAATTGCAAAGTGTGTGAATTATACTTTAATAAAGCTGTTTTTCCCCAAAATTATTTATAGTGCCATGGAGTCCTAATGTTATGTAAATATGACTACAGGAATACGTTGTTTCATTGCACTATGATTTATTACACTTCACAGATACTGTGTATTTTACAAACTGAGGGTTGGTGGCAATCCTGCATCAAGTGTGTCGGGGCCATTTTTTCCAACAGCACTTGCTCACTTCGTGTCTCTGTCACATTTTGGTAATTCTCACAGTATTTCAAACCTTTTCATTTTTATTATGTATGTTATGGTAATCTGTGATATCTGAGAAACTGCTTGTGAAAGGAAAAGCCAATCCATGTGGCAAACTTCATTGTTGTCCTATTTTAAGAAATTGTCGGGAATTACAACTGAAATACGAAAAGACTTGCTGAATAATCAATGAAAAACTCACAGGAGAACCCTGATATGCAAGAACCAAAGGTGGACACCACATAAAGACTGGTAGGAAGGGTGGAGGCATGAAAGGGCTAGATGGGCACCCACAGACGGCAACTGAAGTCCCAGAGAGATATCTCAGTTGGGGGGGTGGGGTGGGGAGGGGGGGTGTGGTGCCACTAAGAACTCTGGGATCTAATCCCGAAGCTGGGCTTCCAAGCAGAGAGCAACAAATCTGAGGAAGGTACCCACATAATATCTAGCTGTGAAAAGCAGTGGGGTGCTGTCTGCCAGGGAGTGGAAGCTGAAAGTTCGGGCACCCTCTTAAAGGGCCAATGCACAAAAATCCCCTGTAGAGCTATTCACCTTGTGCTCTGGCAGAGGGAGAGTGAAGTAGGCTGGAGCTGTGAGAGCAGAACCCAGGACTGGGGACTCAGGACTTGGAGGATAGAGCTCAAAAGGCAGTCACCCCAAGTTTCCTGGGATGAGCCATTCCCTCACACAGTGGAGGACATCTTTCCCACATAGACATCTGCCTTGCGGGCGGGGGGGGGGGGGGGGGAGACAGTCAACACACCCTATTGGAAAACACCTTGCCCTGAGGCCATTTAGGAGATTAAAAGTAACAATTAGCCTCCAGGCAGAAGCAACTGCCCCACCCTATTGAAAAACTCACCACACCTGAGGATGATTGCCTGGGGGCAATTCAAGTCGGAATCCTATTAGTCTGTAGACAGAGTGTCTCTGGAGGCTTTGAGTCTTTGCCTGATCCAATTAGTCAGAAACAGCCTTTAACACTGTCCTGCGCTAGAGATTGAGAGGTGTGGAGGAGCTACCTAATACATAGTCATAAACCCGAACAGACAACCAAAATGAGGAAACAAAGAAACAACCCCCAAATGAAAGAACTAGAGAATTCTCCAGAAGAAGAGATAAATGAAGCAGAGATAAAAAATTTATCTGAAACAGAGTTCAGAGTAATGATGGTAAAAATGCTCAACAGCATGAAAAAAGATATAGTAACTATGAAAAAAGAACAGTCTTAGATTAAGAATGACATAACACAAATAAAGAACACATTGGAAGGAATACACAGCAAACTGGTGGAAACTGAGGATCAAATCAGTGAATTAGAAAACAGAGTTGAAAATATCACTCAATTAGAGAACCAAAAAGAAAAAACAATTAAAAAACAGGAGGACAGCTTAAGGGAGCTGTGGGACAAAGTGAAAGGTAACAATATTAGAACAGTAGGTGTGCCAGAAGAGGCAGAAAGGGAGAAAGGAATAGAGAAGGTGTTTGAAGAAATAATGGTAGAAAACTTCCCTAACCTGGTAAAGGAAAAAGTCACATAAGTTCAGGAGGCACAGAGAACCCCAAACAAGAAAAACCCAAATAGGCCCATGCCCAAACACATCATAATTCAAATGCCAAAAATTAAAGACAAAGAGAGAATCTTAAAGGCAGCAAGAGAAAAGAAAATTGTTACCTACAAAGAAGTTCCCATAAGGCTGGCACCTGATTTCTCATCAGAAACTCTACAGGCCAGAAGGGAATGGCATGAAGTACTCAAGGTAATGGAAATCAAGGACCTGAGACCAAGATTACTATATCTAACAAGGCTATCATTCAAAATATTCGGTCAAATAATGAGCTTCCCAGACAAAAAAAAGGCTAAAGGAGTTCATCACCACCAAGCCAGCATTACAAGAAATGCTAAAGGGATTGCTGTACGAGAAGAAGAAACAGAGAGAGAAACCTAGCCATACAGAATTAAAATGGCTATAAATAAGTACCTCTCAATAATAAACCTAAATGTAAATGGATTAAATGCTCTAATCAAAAGGTAGGGTAGCTGAATGGATACAAAAACATGACCCAACTATATGCTATCTACAAGAGACCCACCTGAAAATAAAAGACACACACAAGATGAAATTGAAGGGCTGGAAAAATTTTTTCCATGCAAATGAAAAAGAAAAAAAAGCTGGAGTAGCAATACTCATATCTGACAAAATAGACTTCAAAATGAAGGCCATCACAAGAGACAACAAAGGTCATTACATAATACTAAAGGGATCGATCCAACAAGAGAATATAACACTGGTAAACATTTATGCACCCAATATAGGTGCATCTAAATATATAAAAAAACTTCTAGAGGGCTTTAACAGAGAGATCAACAACAATACAGTCATAGTAGGGGACTTTAACATCCCTCTGACTTCCCTGGACAGATCTTCCAGACAAAAACTTACCAAGGAAACAGAGACTCTAAAGGACATGCTGGCTTAGATGGATTTAATAGGCAGTTATAGAACATTTCACCCCAACACAGCAGAATATACATTCTTCTCAAGTGCACATGGATCATTCACAAAAGTATGGAGTTTCCTCAAAAAATTAAAAATGGAACTCCCATTTGACCCAATAATCCCACTTCTAGGAATATATCCCAAGAAATCAGAAACACCAATAAGAAAGGATATATGCACCCCTATGTTCATAGCGGCACAATTTACAATAGCTAAGATTTGGAAACAGCCTAAATGCCAATCAGCAGATGAGTGGATTAGAAAACTGTGGTACATCTACACAATAAATACTACGCTTCAGTAAAAAAGAAGGAACTCTTATCATTTACAACAGCATGGATGGACCTGGAGAGCATCATGCTAAGCGAAATAAGCCAGTCAGAGAAAGATAAATATATGATCTCATTCATTTGTGGAATATAATGAACAACATAAACTGATGAGCAAAAATAGAGCCAGAGGGGGGAAAATATAATGGATTATAATAGAAGTAATATATCTTTAATATTTCCTACAACTTTTGTGATATCATACTATATTAGTATAGTTTTGGTAATATTATTATACTTAAAATCCTCTTATTCTTAAAATATTAATGTTTATTGCATATAATATTATTATATGTAAGATCATTTTTCTTGAATAATTGGTGCTTACTGCATGTAACATTATCATATTTACAATAGTTTTTCTTGAGATATTAGAAAACAAAAAGAAATTGTCACATTCATCCAATCTTCAGCAACTACCACTTGATCGGTCAACAGCCATCACTGTTGAGGCAAGACCCTCCACCAGCAAAAAGACTTGCTGAAGGCTCAGATGATGGTCAACATTTTTAAGTAATAATGTAGTTTTAATTGAGGTATGTACATTGTTTTTCAGACAATGTTATTCACACAGAATAGACCACAGCAGTGATTTTCAATCAGTGTGTCACGGCCCCAACAGGCACATTGATGTGCTGCAAGAATTTTTAAAACATGCAATACCTGACCACTTAGTCAGGGGCACTGACCTCTTTTTCCTTAGAGTGTCAAATTAAGAAATGAAAACAGCCAATACAATAACCATCTGGTGTGAATGAATCAAAATTATACCTATTTTCTTATCAGGTCGGCAAAAACTGTAATATATATTTTGGTATGCTGAAAATTTTTAGTTATTAGTTTGTGTGCCATGATATGAAAGAGGTTGAAAATCACTAAACTACAGTATAGTGTAAGCACAGCTATTATATGCACTGGGAAACCAAAATATTCATGTGGCTTGCTTTATTGAGATAAATGCTTTATTGAGGTGGTCCTGAACTGAACACACAATATCTCTGAATTATGCCTGTATTAGGAAATTAATAAAACAGATTCAATGGAAAAATGATGGATTAAAATATACTTATCTAGGCTCTCTAAAAAAACAATACAAGGACAAAGAGAACTCAAGAGGACAGTTGATGAAATAATTACCAAAATTTTGGAAGTTAAAAATTTGTTGGACAAATGGTAAATAACAAAGCAGTTCAAGAATAATTACAGTTCACAAAAATAGCAAACATTCATAGGGCATTTACGGTGGTGCTGACACAGAGTGTTAGTGCTTTACATATATTAACATTTAATATTCCTAACAACCCTAAGACTTATTCCCATTTTACAGGTGACAAAACTGAAGTATAAGGGAAATTACATAACCTACTCAAGGTTACTCAGATAGCAAACGTTTTGTTATGAAGCCAATATGAAATAAAATAATTTAAGGAAACTGAAGGCAACAGGTACCTCTGTAGGCAGGTGCTGAAAACAGGAGGAATGGTTGAGATTTTGTATGAAGGTAATTAAGACCTCAGATACCAAGCAACAAGGTAACTGTTCTTCCCTCATCAGGATTCAAAAAGAACCCAGAAGAGCTTACTTTCTGGAAAGGCTGAACCACACATATTCTAGACTCTGGATCACCAGGCAGAAGTAGCCAGGGTGCAGGTGAGACGCTATATTGAAAACAAAAATGCAATGAAAATCCTTATGCTGAAAAGGAATCCCCTTGCTAGCTTTCTTACTTTGTTCAGCTCTCAGAACAGTCACTGATATTTGAAGGTCTCCTAATGAAAAAATAAAATAAAATCTCTTGCCTTACTACTCTGTAAGTTCACAAGCCCCACTTCTCAGAGAGCTTCTAATCAGCTCATTAGTACCCCTTTCTTGAAGAGGAAAGAACAGCTAACAATCACCAGTTGAGGAAAGTATCCAACATGAGACCCAAGCAAGAAGAGGTTGTCATAGGAAAAAAAAAGACAGGAATCAGAAAAAACTAACATAAATCAAGATATTAATCAACAGCTTCAGAAAGATGAAAAGATACTAAAACTATGAAACTAAAACCAGGTGTCATTAAAAAAGAAAACACACTTAGGGAATAATAAAAGTCTCTTAAAAATTAAATATTATGCCAAAAGGCACAAATTGACTTTAGGGATTAAAAGGTAAAAATTAAAAACTAGAACTTGGGGGGGTGGGGAGATAGCAGAAAAATCAAAAAATGAGAGGACCAATCTAAGAGGTCTAGTGCCTAAATATCAGGATTTTTAAAAAATGGAGAGAAAAGTAGAAAAAAATTATCAAAGAACTACAGTAAGCCTGGTTGTTGTGGCTCAGTGGATTGAGCATCGTCCCATGCACCAAGAAGGCACCAGTTCCATTCCTGGTCAGGGTACATGCCTGGGTTGTGGGCTCGATCCCCAGGAGAGGGCGAGCAGGAGGAAGCTGACTGATATTTCTCATTGATGTTTCCATCTTTCTCTCCCTCTCCCTTCCTCTCTCTCTAAAATAAATAAAAACATTTTAAAAAAAGAACTACTTCAGGAAAATTTCTCAGAACTCAATGAAGGACATATGTTTATAGACTGATTGCTACTGTGTACCTAGGACAATAATTACAAAGTAAGGCTGATACCAAAGTACATTATTTGAAATTTCAGAATACTGGAGACAAATGATGTTGAAAATGTCTTGAAAACAGATCCCATAGTGAAGGACCGGGAATAAGAATAGCACTGAACATAGCAGAAGCTGTACTAGAAGCAAGAAGGTAATTGTGAAAATGTCTTCAAAATTCTGAAGAAATTATTTCAACTGCAAATTCTATATTCGGCCAACCTTACAATGTGATCAAAAGAGCTGCATGCTCCCTTTCTCAAAAAGTCTCTGGAGGCTGTGTGTACTTAAAACTAAAGAATAAACATAGGAAAATACAAAATCCAGAAAACAGGGCTACTGACACAGAAAGAGGTCCTGTGCAGCATATATGGAAAATAACCACTTCAGGATAAAGGAGGAATATGGAGAGGTTCAAGAATCATCAAGAAAAATAAATGGAACCAATAAAGGTATTTTAACACATTGAGATGCGTTTTACATAGCTCCTGTGTGGGAATGAGTTGGTATTAAGGACACAGAAAATTAAGAACAAAATCAAAACAAAAAAGCAAGATAGTAACTCCAGGGAAAGCAGTAAGCTGTAAAGAAAGTAAGTGTAACCTGGCCTGCATGGCTCAGTGGTTGAGCATTGACCTATGAACTAGGAGGTCACGTTTTGATTCCCAGTAGAGTTGTGTGCTCGATCCCCTGTGAAAGCATGCAGGAGGCAGTCAAACAATGATTCTCTCTCATCATTGATGTTTCTCTCTCTCCTCCGTCTTCCTCTCTGAAATCAATAAAAATATATTTTAAAAAAGAAATAAAATGTAATTATAGTATATTTATATGCTGAGTTGCAAAAAATATTTTTCATAGTCATTATAATGTAAACATTGAACACAGATTTCACCCCTCTTTCACAGCAAGAAGCTAATAAAGGTCTAAACTGAAGGAAAGAAGATAACATAGCATATAAGCAAAGGAACAGCCAAAGGGATTTGCAGTGGTTGCCTTTGTGGGGAATGAATAGGGGGTCAGGCAGGGTTGCATCAGTGAATATTTTTTGGGGTCATGAATCTTATAAAGTCATGTGCCACTTAATGACGGGGATATGTTAGGATAAGTGTGTCTGAGGAATCTGCCTCTTTCAGTATATTTTCAAGAAACAGAATATCCTTCACAGGTGTAACTATATTTAAAATTCCAAATGTAAAAAAACCTTTTTAGAACTTAACTGAACCAATGACTGATTTTTTTTCTTTCTTTCTCAGATTTTGATCATTTATTTAAAGAGAAAGAACCGAGAGAAACCAAGATGGCGGCATAGGTAAACACCGGAAATTGCTGCCTCGCACAACCACTTCAAAAATACAACTAAAAGACAAAACGGACATCATTCAGAACCACAGTGAGGTTGGCTGAGTGAAAATTCTACAACTAGAAGGAAAGAGAAAAGCACTGAGACTCAGAGGAGGTGTGGAAGTAAAGTGCAGAGGTACGGAGGCTCATGCCGAAAGCGCTGGCAGCTGAGGACGCGGTGCACGTGGAGAGGGCTGGCAGCTGAGGACACAGTTGTCTTTTTCAATCGGGAGGGAGACACAAGCTCCCGACTGCTCTGAACTCCAGTTCCGGGTGAGTCTCTGGGGACCCAGACTCATACGGGGAGAAACTGGACTGTCTGGCATCGGGCAGAACTCAAGGGCGGCTTTCTCTCAGAGGTGCTTGCAGCGAATACTGGGACCCTGAGACATGGGCCTCTTAGGGCAGGACTGGGGAGCAGCCATAGCTGCTTGCTCCGCCCTGTTGATCCCCTGAGACTCCGCTCCACCCAAGCTGTGCACAGAGGCTTTTGCATATGTAAGGCCTGGCCCTTTGCAATCTGAAAATTACCTAACAAACTGCAGCTGAATCAGAGAGACCCGGAACTTCCAAAAGAAGGCCCAAGGCCCCATAGCAGCTTGCAATGCTTCACAGCTGGGCCTCATCTGGGCACCTCAAACCCCCAAAAAAGAAGAGGAATCTCTCCATAGCTCCTGCTAGGTAGCCTCAGGCAGGGGCTAGATTAGCACCTCCTTAGAGATCCAAGAGCTAGTGTACCCAGTCGTCAGAGTGGGACCATCCAGATTACAACTCCTCAGATCCATAAGGGACACACTCAGGGGGCAGACTCAGTGAGCACAAAAGCCCCACTGAAGCAAGTCTTGCCCCAGAAGAATGTCTCCAGCTCAGAAATTCTCCCACTGCAGACACAGCTGATTCTCACAGCCAATTGTCCTGGAGGTCAATTCCTCCCAGTGATACCTACAACAATCAAGACTTAACTACAAGATTGTGCACAAAGCCCACAAAGGGGTGCACCAAGAGTGTCCACCTCAGGTAATTGGGGAGGCTGAGCCACTGGGCCCTATAGGACACCTAGCACACAAAGCCACTCTATCAACACAGGGAAGCATAAAATATGTGGAGACAAAGAAACAGGTCACAAATGACAGAAATGGAGGAAAGCAAACTACTGAATATAGAGTTCAAAACCACACTTCTAAGGTTTTTCAAGAATTTTCTAGAAACCGCCGATAAATGTAGTGAGACCCTCAAGAAATCTAGTGAGACCCTCGAGGTTATGAAAAAGGACCAACTAAAAATTAAGCATACACTGACTGAAATAAAGGCTATTATGCAGAGTTCCAACAGCAGACTAGAGGATCGCAAGAATCAAGTCAAAGATTTGAAATACGAAGAAGCAAAAATCACCCAACCGGAAAAACAAAAAATAAAAAAGAATCCAAAAATATGAAGATAGTGTAAGGAGCCTCTGAGACAGCTTCAAGCATACCAACATCCGAATTATGGGGGTGCCATAAGAAAAGAGAGAGATATTGAAAACCTATTTGAAGAAATAATGACAGAAAACTTCCCCCACCTGGTGCAAGAAATAGACTTACAAGTCCAGGAAGCACAGAGAACCCCAAACAAAAGGAATCCAAAGAGGACCACACCAAGACACATCATAATTAAAATGCCAAGAGCAAAAGACAGAGAGAGAATCTTAAAAGGAGCAAGAGAAAAATAGTTAGTTACCTACAAGGGAGTACTCATACAACTATCAGCTGATTTCTCAACAGAAACTATGCAAGCCAGAAGGGAGTGGCAAGAAATATTCAAAGTGATGAATAGCAAGAACCTACAACCTAGATTACTTTACCCAGCAAAGCTATCATTCAGAATTGAAGGTCAGATAAAGAGCTTCACAGATAAGGAAAAATTAAAGGGGTTCATCACCACCAAACGAGTATTATATGAAATGCTGAAAGGTATCCTTTAAGAAGAGGAAGAAGAACAAAAAGGTAAAGATACAAATTATGAACAACAAATACACACCTATCAACAAGTGAATCTAAAAATCAAGTGAATAAATAATTTGATGAACAGAATAAACCGGTGAATATAATAGAATCAGGGGCATAGAAAGGGAGTGGACTGACTATTCTCGGGAGGGAAAAGGGGCGTGGGGGGTGTGGGAAGAGACTGGACAAAAATCATGCACCTATGGATGAGAACAGTGGGTGGCGGGGGTAAGGGCAGAGGGTGGGGTGGGAACTGGGTGGAGGGGAGCTATGGGTGAAAAAAAAGGAACAACTGTAATAATCTGAACAATAAATATTTAATTTAAAAAAAAACAAAGAAAAGAAACAGAGAGTAAAGCAAATGGCAAATATGACGTTTAAAATAAAAGACTTGAAAAACACACACACACACACACACACACACACACACACACACCAAAATAAAGAGAAAGAACCACAAAAACAGGAGGATAGGTGCTATATACTGAATACAAAGGCAAAGAATCTCTCAGAAAGGGAAAATCTGCTGATAGTTGAAATGAAGCTAATCATTGTTCCCCATCATCAAGTATGAGGTCAGAGATGAAAGCTCCCTCAGAAAAAACAGACAGGTGGATTTTTCACAACCTTATAAAACCTTTAGGGAGCAGAATACCTGAGAGAAATTTCTTTACCTTTAGAATGCAGTAAAAAGAGGTACCTCTCACTCCCCAAATTCAGTAACCATGGCCAGACCATGAGTGATTTTTATTAAGAAAGTGCATTAATGTAACTTACCTTTAGCATAAGAGATTCTGGGGCTTCAAGAGGTGCACAGGCATCAGGAGAGCCCACCAGTTCTGCTCCATGAGTGATGATCTTCTGACCGACAGCCAGTCTACCCTTCTGTACGAGAGCTGAGAGGGGAGGGTCCAGCTGGGCCTTCACAGCATACCATCCATCTGTCAGTTCCACAATAGCTGTTTTGCTGGTATCCACACCACTAGTTTTACTGTTAGAAGTTTCAGTTAGACTTGTGGTTGGTGAAAGTATTTCAGAAACACAGAGAACAAGTGTTTTTGCAGCTGTGTCATCCCTTTCCATTATCTTTTTTATAGCGGATCTTCGACTTCTATCAATTTCCATATCATATCTAAAAAGAAAATGCATTATTTTAGGAATTGTGAGTACAATTTCGATGTAAAAACAGTCAACGAATAATCTATATATATAAAAGCCTAAGCAACTGAACGACCAGTTGACTGGTCGCTATGATGTGCACTGACCACCAGGGGGCAGACGCTCAACACAGGAGCTGCCCCCTGGTGGTCAGTGAGCTCCCATAAGGGGAGCGCCGTTCAGCTGACCGATGGGCTTGAGACGCTGGGCTCATGACTGCCGAGTGCAGCTGCAGCAGTGCTACTGAGTGGCGGGGGCAGGCACAGCGGGGCTGGGATGAGCGGGAGCCGCCTGCAGCTTAGTGCACTACTACATCCCCTGAGGGCTCCTGGATTGCAAGAGGGCGCAGGCCAGGCTGAGGGACCCCACCGGTCCGTGCACCGGGCCTCTAGTTGAAAATAAAAATTTAATACCTTTATTGAAAAAATACTGAGACAGAAGAGAATTTAAAATTCGGTAGCCAGCAATATATTAAGTTTTATGCCATTAAAATATGAATTAAATATTAAAACCCCCCAAATGGAAAGATGCTTTATTAATTAGCAAACCCCGAAAAGTGGATCAAATTGGTAATTCATACTCTGAGAAGTTATGGAGGGGGTGGAGGAAGAGGGAAGCAAGAGGTGTATAAATGTGTGATTTCTCTTAAGTGGGGCCTGGGGGATGACAAGAGAACTAATTACTCCATACAACTGACCAGCAGTATGGGATGGCAACTGCCACTGCCAGCTGGCTTGTGTTCCGCTACCACACAAGTGGGGAATGTCCAGCCCACAGGCCATATAAGGCCCTTGAAATCATTTGGTCTGGCCCTGTCAAGGCATTAGGGGTGAGTTAATTCAATGTCTGACCAAACTATAGCAGGCTAATTTTTAAGTTGATAATTTTGTATGGCCTGCAAATGATGTTATATCCAAATGGCCCTTGGCAGAAAAATGGTTCCCCACCCCTGCACTACGACATGAAACCACAGACTGCACAGAAGTCTGAACTGTATCCAAGATATGATTACATAATGTAATGCTTTAAACTTGCCTGTATTTTAGTTGAAGAAGCACCCTTTCTGGGCTTAGGCATCTATTAGCAAATTCCTTAGGAAATGCAAATTCCATAGCTGCCAGTTTCCATATAATCCATCTATAGTGATTATAGACCCAACCTCTAGATATAAGCTTTGGATCCACACCTGGGGTGTCACACAGAGCCCTGAACAAAGAAAGGTAGAAAAAAATAGCAAAAAAACCAAAACTCCACATAAGATAATATGAAATTCAGTAACCATGACTATTCTTGGCAAAAATCTATACTTTATAAGATCATTTAATAAATTTTTATGAGTTAATATATAATCAATAGCAATATAATTTTAGAAAATGATTTGATATGTATAAATACCTATGATAATAAAAGAGTAACATGCTAATTAGACTGGATGACCTTCTGGTCAACCGGGGGAAGGAAGGCCTACTCTTTTTTTTAAAAAATATTTTATTGATTTTTTACAGAGAGGAAGGGAGAGGGATAGAGAGTTAGAAATATCAATGAGAGAGAGAAACATCGATCAGCTGCCTCCTGCACACACCCTACTGGGGATGTGACCGCGACCAAGGTACATGCCCTTGACCGGAATTGAACCTGGGACCTTTCAGTCCGCAGGCCGATGCTCTATCCACCAAGCCAAACCAACTAGGGCAGGAAGGCCTACTCTTGCATGAATTTTGTGCATCCGGCCTCTAGTATACTAATAAAAAGTCACTAAACATATTAGTCAATACAATTATTTCAACTGGAAAATGAAATCCTTAACTTAAAATAATCATATTTGAGATTATTTTTCTTATTAAAGAGACTGTTTTTAGAAATCACATTAAGAACTTCCTTCTCTAGTCCTGGTGCTTCTCTCTCTGCTAAGAACTATATGATTTCACTCATATGTTAGACATAAAGCTGAAACTTGTAAACACAAACAGCAGTGTGGTGATTGCAAGAGGGAGGTGAGTGCGGGGAAAAGGGGATCCTGATATATGGTGACAGGAGAAGATTTGACTTTGGGGTGGTGGCCACGTGATGCAATATACAGATCTTGTAACATAGAAACCCACACCTGAAGCCTATACGTTTATGTTGACCAATGTCACACCAATCAATTTAATAAATTAAAATAAAACACATAACAAAATATATTCCAATTACCTAACAAGATACATAACAAAAATTTAAGAAAAATGTTTTATCACTTTCCCAAAAGCATAAATTTTGGAAAGATTTATAGAGATATTAAAGAACAAGGGGCCCTAGCCAGTGTGGCTCAATTGGTTGGAGCGTCATCCTGTGTACCAAAGGCTGTGAGTTTGATTCCTAGTCAGGGCACATACCTTGGTTGCGGGTTCAATCCTTGGTCTGGACATGTACAAAAGGCAACCAATTAATGTTCTCTCTCACATCGATGGTTCTCTCTCTCTTTCTCCCTCCGTCACCTCTCTCTAAAATCAATAAACATATCCTCGATTGAGGATTAAAATTTTTTAAAAATAATAAGGGCACTATAGAAATGTTTTTCATATCTTTCCATTGGCTTAAGGTAATACATCTCTGATAGCAAAAACTTTATATTATGTTTATATAAACATTGGAATCATAATAAGTTATACAGTTTCTAAATTGTGTTAGGGCAGTAATGTTTATTAATTTTTGGCATTACTGATATTTAAGTACTTATGTTTAATTTTTAGTAATTTTATTTCATATTTATTGAAATACACAGTGAAAGAGAATATGACACAAGTGTACATGTGTGGGGGTCTATGATAAGGCCAATTCAAATTTAACTTTTGTTATCAGTCTTTATTTTGTAAATGTATAAGGAAAATGTCACGATTTAAGAAAACCAATTCATTAAATGCTAAGACAAACCATAATTCACTTTTTAAAAGATTTCACCAAAATGTCAATTGAACCATAATGCATTTAAAATGATCTGATGTAACTCTAGCTGGTTTGGCTCAGTGGATAGAGCATCAGCCTGCAGACCAAAGGGTCCTGGGTTTGATTCTGGTCAAGGGCATGTACTGGGGTTGCACACTCTTCCCCAGCCTAGGCCCTGGTCAGGGTATGTGCAGGAGGCAACCAATCAATGTGTTTCTCTCACATTAGATATTTCTCTCTGTCTTTCCCTCTCTCTTCCACTCTCTCTAAAAATCAATGGAAAAATGTCCTCAGGTGAGGATTAAAAAAATCCTATCTAATAAAAGAGAAAAATGGTAATTGGCGTACGACGATACCCTTTTCATTGGCTAATCAGGGCTATATGCAAATTAACTGCCAACTAAGATTGGCAGTTAACTGCCAACAAGATGGCGGTTAATTTGCATACGTAGGCACAATGCAGGGAGGCGAAAGGGAAAGCAGGAAGAAGCCCCCTGCCACTGACAGTGATCTGAAACCCAGGGGGGAGCTAAGAGCTGGGGGGCAGGGCAAAGGCGGCCCTGGGGCCGCCTTTGCCCTGCCCCCCAGCCATGATCAGAGAATCAGGCGCCTTTTCCGCCCTGGCCAGTGATAGCAGGAAGTAGGGGTGGAGCCAGCGATGGGAGCTGGGCACGGTCGAAGCTGGCAGTCCCGGGAGCTAGGGGTCCCTTGCGTGGGCCTAAAGCGGAGCCCACGATCGCAGGGCCGCTGCAGCTGCGGGTCCCCGCTGCCCGGGCCGGACGCCTAGGCCAGAGGCGTTAGGCCTGGGCAGGGGCGGAGCCTGCAACCGCGGGGAGCTGGGCGTCCCCTGCCCAGGTCTGACACCTCTGCCGGAGGCCTCAGGCCTGGTCAAGGGGCCGATCCGGTGATTGGTGATCGGAGGGTGATGAGGGTCAACTCCTCTGGCCGAGGCATCAGGCCTGGGTGGGGGGCGGAGCCGGGGACTGGGGGGATATGATGGTCCCCTTGCCCAGGCCTGAAGGCTGGGTCAGAGGCATCAGGCTTGGGCAGGGGGTGGAGCAAGCGATCAGAGGGAGATGGGGGTCCCCTGCCCAGGCATGATTCCTGGGCCAGAGGCCTCAGGCCTGGGTGGGGGCCAGAGCCAGTGATCAGGGGGAGATGGGGGTCCCCTGTCCAAGCCTGACACCTCTGGTGGAGGCGTCAGGCCTGGGCAAGGGGCCGATCAGGCGATCGGAGGGTGATGGGGGTCTACGCCTCTGGCCGAGGCATCAGGCCTGGGCAAGGGGCCGATCCTGCAATTGGAGGGTGATGGGGGTCAACGCCTGAGGGCTCCCAGTATGTGAGAGGGGGCAGGCTGGGCTGAGGGACACTCCCCTCCCCACACACACACACACACACACACACACACACACACACACACCCAGTGCACGAATTTCGTGCACCGGGCCCCTAGTAAGTAAATAAAATAAAATGATTTGATGTATAAAAATTTTACTCCTAGCCAACTTTTTAAGTTCAAGAGAGATAAGGAAAGGGAAAAAAGAAGAGCTTGTGAGGAAAAATGATTACAGAATATATAAAAGTTAACACCTCTCTTTGCACAGAATACCTATAAAATTCTTCTTTTCCAGCCTTCCCATCATTGGAGGGTATAAGCCATCCACCGTCAGCCAGCTGTGTGCCTTTTCCAGCCCATGAGGCTTCCTTACCAAAATAATCCTGAGTGTGAAACTGAAAAGACTCTGCATTTTTACTATTAATTGTTAGGCAATGTTTAGAGACGCCATACATATACAGCTGCACAAAAGAAATAATAGAAAAATTTGATAATGAAAAACAAAATCAACAAAAAAGCATGTTTCACAGAATAGAAACAATTATAACAAACTGAAACTGAATTTACTCAAAATTTTCATTTAAATATTAAAATATTCACTATAAAAAAGGTTTAACTTATATACTAGAAGTTAAAATGCTGATGTACTAGAAATGACCCCTACCTCCCCCCCAATTCGAGTCTGTTGCGCCTTTTTCATTCCCCTGTGTATATGCCTCTTGCTATATCTGCCATTGGAGTCATTGTGGGGGTAAAAAAAGTAACAATGTTTTACAAAATCTCTTAAGTTCAAAAATTTAGAAGGGAGAGAACAGTAAAAAGTGTATTTCAGGGAGTCTGACCTCAGGAGGTCAGATTTCTACACAGGCCTGGCCTATTTCAAGGTGCTCACTTTCACCACAGAGGCCTGATCCCAGAGTATCATTTCCTTCATTCAGACTTCACTCTGGAGTCAGACTCCTTGCTTTGGAATTGTGGCTCTTCTACTTGCTTAGTTAAGTGACTTTGGGGGCAGTTACTTAACCTTCTCCGTGCTTCAGTTCTTTCATTCGTAAAATGATGAACAAAATAATGGTGCCTTTCTTTTAGGTGCTTGTGAAACCAGTAGGCACAGAGCTTAAAAGAGTGCCTAACACATAGAAAATGCTCAATAAAAGTTACCTATTAATATTACCAATATCATTTTCACTTTTCCAGTGCCTAAAATGCTAACTAGACAGTAATCTATAATAAAAGCATAATATGCTAATTAGACTGGACATCCTTCTGAACGACCTTCCAGACAAAACCAGGGCTGCAAGGGAAGCCAGGGTCCTGGGTGCCTGTTGGTGGCCGGAGGGAAGCCAGTGCCAGCAGCCGGGGGAAGAAAGGCCTCTTGCATAAATTTTGTGCATTGGGCCTCTAGTAGCTTAATAAGAGTCCTCTTTTAAAACTGTGAATAACTCTTAGTGAGTTCAGGATTATGAGTTATTCACAATTTAAATTCAATGAGACTACTTTCCTCTAACACGTAGCCAAGAGCACTTATAGTAATAAAATACGTTTTGAAAGGGGAAGAGGAATACTAATTCTGAAGTCTAGATCACTTTGTAGGATTAAGGCAATAGAGGAGAAGGAGGCTGCCCCTGTAGGTGGATAGGAACATGATGATTTCAATTGGTTCTTCCTTTAAAAAGGGCAATTTGGAGATACCAGTTAATAAAATAAAATTACAAGTTGCTATAAAAGCTATTAGCATTGTCAACAAAAGCATACCTGTTTATGGGAACATGCAGAGGGAACTTGGCCTTCTACTGCTACTTTCAGAGAGATTCTAGGCACAGTGGATGTTTTTACAAGATACAGACTTCCTGGCTGTGGAAAAATTTGTTGGCCATGTTTCTTTTTAATACGCATATCCTGTACATCTCTGGCATTCTGAAGATTTGCAATGCAATCTATTGAGAAATAATTAGCAAAAAATAATATTTGAGTATAAAATTTAAAAAGCACAACCCTTTCTTTATAAAATTATACATTATCAATTAGCTCTAATTTTAAATCTTCAGGCATGAAAAAAGTTTCAACTTCTAAAGAATAGAAATACATCTATTTTTATTTATTTATTTATTTATTTATTTAGTTATTTATTTATTTAGTTATTTATTTATTTCAGATTTAGAAGAAAATAAGTAGCCTGGGAAAAAATATATTCCAGTAATAGCAATCCTAGGTGTGTGTCTAATTGCTTTTTTAAAAAGAAGAAAGCCCACAAGTAGTTACTTTTGAAAGACAATATTAGAGTAATTTAAACCTAATCTCTGGACTTGGAAAAATCTAAGGCATTAAAGAAAGTCTTGAAATTATTAATCATTACAAAGGGGGGAAATCCTCAAAGCATTATTTAATCTAAGAAATATCTAACTGAAAGGCAAAATTATGTCAACACAAATTTTTACAAAATACCTAAAGGTTCTTCTTCACACTCTGTTGAGATTATAGTTGCTACTTGATTGGAGTTATCTTTGTTGGGCTGATGAATTTCACTGTTATTAATATTATTTTTACTACCACCAGAGCCATGTTCACCTATGTTTTCTTGTTTTTGTTTGTTTTCTTCCAAATCAGTACTGCTGCCAAGACACTGATTATCTCTGTGAAAATGTGATTTAGTTTTAAAAGGTGGGACAAAAACTTTCACTGGTTTGCCTGTAGTAATTGAGTATTTCCTTTTTTTATTTTGTGTGGCAGGAACTTTATAAAATGGCTGTCCTGAAATTGATAAATTGCTTGAAGATTTTTCCAAAGTTGGCTGTTCATAAAAATGAGATTTGGACAGAAATTCTTGGCCAGGTTCAGTAAAATTTGGAGTCTGTATTTTCTGCCTTTCCTTAGTTGTGCTATAATGGGAAGAAAACATTTGCTTGATTAGTTACCAGTAAACACACACACACACATAAAAATTATGGAATATGCATTTTGGGGGAGACCCTTATTGCTACATGGTGATATTATTCTGCTGTTTTACATTTCATCATGGTTACTACCCAAAACAATACCACTGTCAAGTCCATCACAACTTCTCATACAAGGACGCCAGTCTTTGACTTTACCACGTACTTCCCATAAAGAACAGTCTGTCAAACACAGATCCTTGTGACTCTCTCCTCTAGGTTATCTCCTTACCTCTTTAACCAGAGAAAGAGCTATCTGTCTTCTTGTGGCTAACACTTTCACCTGCACTCCTAACCCCAACTAATAACTGTCTTTCAGGAGTCCCATTTTTTCAGTTATTATTCCACCTACTTCATTTCTTTCTCTATCACCTGTTGATATCATTTTTTTTTTAGGGTTCCTTTCATTTAGCTAGAAAACCCTGACCAGTCTCGCCAAGACATTTTTTCCTCAGCCTTGTCTCCCCTTCAAGTTCATACTGTTACTTACCCCTTGTGGCCAACCTTCCTAAATAGGTAATCCTCGATTTCTATCCATTGAGTTCTCATTTCTTCCACTACTCTATAAAAATTGTTCTCAATAAAGTTATTCATAACCCCCCAAATGCCAAAAAGATATTGCTACATGTGTACACTCATTCTACTAGACTTTTGGCAGCTGTGACAGTTGACTTTTCCCCTCTTAAAATTCTTACCACTAATATCTACCCTATTGTCCCTTTATTTATTTGTTTCTCTCTTTTTTTGCTGTTTTTTTCTTCTTTCCGACTCTTCTTTCCTGCCTCCAAAGTTGGATTTCTTTCCTAGGCAAGGTGATTATATCTATTGCTTAAATTACCATCTACCTAACAAAAAAAATATTAACCTGTCACTTATGTCCAACTTTGCCCTAGATGTTATTCCCACACTTTGAACTGCATAGGACTAAATTTATCATCTTCCCTAGCATATACATTCTTCCTAATATTTGATATCTTGTTGAAAACCCCATACTTCCTTTTACCCAACCTTAAACCCCTGGAACTAATTTAGCTATCCATTCATCTATCCACAAATATGTAATGAGGTCCTACTATGTGCCAGGCACTGTCTGGCTGGAGGACAGAGTGACGAACAAAACAAAATTATAGAGTTTACATTCTAGTGGAGGGAAAGAGACAATATGTCACATGGTAGTAAATGCTATGGAGATAAACCTTCTGGTAATTAACATCTGAAAAAAAGTCTATGCTCACACTTATTTGATACTTTGGTCAGTGATAAAATTCTGGAGTGGAAATCATTTCCTCTTGGAATTTTAAAGGCATTGCTCTGTATTATACATCATATAATCCATAATCTTCTGGCTTCCATTATTAATGATGAGAGGATTTATACCATATGACTCTTAAAGCTTTGTTTGAAACCTAATTTTTTTTGCCCTCAGGAAAATTTAAGGTTCCTCTTTGCCCCTAGTGTTCTAAAATTTCACAACAATGCCCCATCATTGTGGTTCCTTTTTATTCATGTGCTCACTCTGAGGACTCTTTATTTATCTCCCACTCCCCCCAGATACAACAAATAGAAGGAAAGACAAAATTGCTTATCATTGTTAGTCTGCTGAATGTTATCTTCATTGTACTGAGGACCCTTTTAATAAGCGGTTCTCAACCTGTGGGTCGCGACCCCTTTGGGGATCGAACAACCCTTTCACAGGGGTCGCCTAAGACCATCGGAAAACACATATATAATTACATATTGTTTTTGTGATTAATCACTATGCTTTAATTATGTTCAATTTGTAATAATGAAAATACATCCTGCATATCAGATATTTACATTACGATTCATAACAGTAGCAAAATTACAGTTATGAGGTAGCAACAAAAATAATTTTATGGTTGGGAGTCACCACAACATGAGGAACTGGGTCACGGCATTAGGAAGGTTGAGAACCACTGCTTTTAGTCAAGGAAACGCGTCCTTCAGTACTGATAAACTTTTTCTTTGAAATTACTCTCATATTTTTTCCTATTCCTTCTTTTTCAAACTCCAAATTTTCAGACTTTTCTGATTATCTTTTCATTCCCCTTTTCTTTTTTTCCCTTTTTTTGCAATATTTATTTATTTATTTTTAATTAAATCTTTATTGTTCAGATTATTACATTTGTTCCTCCTTTTCCCCCCCATAACTCCCCTCCTCCCAGTTCCCGCCCCACCCTCCGCCCTCACTCCCCACCCACTGTCCTCATCCATAGGTGCACGATTTTTGTCCAGTCTCTTCCCGCATCCCCCACACCACTTCCCCGCCCCCCCAAGAATAGTCAGTCCATTCCCTTTCTATGTCCCTGATTCTATTATGATCACCAGATTATTTATTCACTTGATTCTTAGATTCACTTGTTGATAGATGCATGTTTGTTGTTCATAATTTGTATCTTTACCTTTTTCTTCTTCTTCCTCTTCTTAAAGGATACCTTTCAGCATTTCATATAATACTGGTTTGGTGGTGATGAACTCCTTTAGCTTTTTCTTATCTGTGAAGCTCTTTATCTGACCTTCAATTCTGAATGATAGCTTTGCTGAATAAAGTAATCTTGGTTGTAGGTTCTTGGTATTCATCACTTTGAATATTTCTTGCCATTCCCTTCTGGCCTGCAAAGTTTCTGTTGAGAAATCAGCTGACAGTCGTATGGGTATTCCCTTGTAGGTAACTGAGTTTCTTTCTCTTGCTGCTTTTAAGATTCTCTCTTTGTCTTTTGCTCTTGGCATTTTAATGATGATGTGTCTTGGTGTGGTCCTCTTTGGATTCCTTTTGTTTGGGGTTCTCTGTGCTTCCTGGACCTGTAAGTCTATTTCTTTCACCAGGTGGCGGAAGTTTTCTGTCATTATTTCTTCAAATAGGTTTTCAATATTTTGCTCTCTCTCATCTTCTGGCACCCCTATAATTCTGATGTTGGTACGCTTGAAGCTGTCCCAGAGGCTCCTTACACAATCTTCGTATTTTCGGATTCTTTTTTCATTTTGCTTTTCCAGTTGGGTGTTTTTTGCTTCTTTGCATTTCAAATCTTTGCCTTGATTCTTGCGCTCCTCTGCTCTGCTGTTGGGAGTCTGTATAGTATTCATTATTTCAGTCAGTGTATGCTTAATTTCTAGTTGGTTCTTTATCATAACATCGAGGGTCTCATTAGATTTCTTGAGGATCTCACTACATTTATCGGCGGCTTCTAGACAGTTCTTTTTTAAAAAATATATTTTATTGATTTTTTACAGAGAGGAAGGGAGAGAGATAGAGAGTTAGAAACATCGATGAGAGAGAAACATCGATCAGCTGCCTCCTGCACATCTCCTACTGGGGATGTGCCCGCAACCCAGGTACATGCCCTTGACCGGAATCGAACCTGGGACCTTTCAGTCCGCAGGCCGACGCTCTATCCACTGAGTCAAACCGGTTTCGGCTAGACAGTTCTTAAGAGACCTTAAAAGTGTGGTTCTGAACTCAATATCCTCCATTGACAGTTTTGTCCTGTTTCTTTGTCTCCGCATTTTTTATGCTTTCTTGGTGCACCCCCTAGTGGTCTTTGTGCGCAGTCTTGTTGTAGTTAATCCTTGATTGTTGTCGGCAATACCGGATGTGATTTGACCTCCAGGCTAACTGGCTATGAGAGTCCGCTGTGTCTGCAGTGGGAGAGCTTCTGTGCTGGATCTCTAGGGTGGTGCTAATCTAGTGTTTGCCTGAGGCTATCCGGCAAATGGCTCTGTGCAGGGCTTGGGTGGGGCGGGTCCCCGGGGATCTACAGGGCGGGCAGGATCGAGCAGTTATGGCTGTTCTCCGTTCCGTCCCTAGGGGCTCTGCCTCACAGAGTCCCAGCAACTGCTGCAAACCTCAGAGAGAAAGCTGCCTTCGAGTTCCGACCAAAGCCAGACAGTCCCACTTCTCCCATTTGAGTCTGGGTCCCTAGAGACTCGCCCGGATCTGGAGCTCAGAGTCTGAAACTCCCTCCCGATTGAAAACAACAACCGCGCCCTCCGCCTCCAGCCCGCTCCGCACCTTACTATTTCACTTCAGCACTGCGCCTCCTCTGAGTCTGGGTATGATATTCTCTTTCTTCCTAGTTGTAGAATTTCCACTCAGCCAGCCTTCCTGTGGTTCTGAATGATGTCCGTTCCGTCTTTTAGTTGTTTTTTGAAGTGGGTGTTCGAGGCAGCAATCTCCGGCATTAACCTATGCCGCCATCTTGGTTTTTCCATCTCATTCCCCTTTTCATCTCTTTCTCTTTTTGTTCTACATTCTGGGAGTGTTCATAACTTTGATCTTCTATTACTTCTACTAAGTTTACTTATTTGTGCTATCATATTTTTAATTTCTAAGAGCTCTTTTGTACACATTTTAAGGATGTTATATGTTCTCTTTCCTAATAATACTAATATTTTTAAAGTTTTCTTCTCCTTGCACAACCTATATTCTCTAAGTTCCTTCCTTTCTCTTTCTTTTATTTTCTTTTGCTTTGTTTATTTTTGTACTTTGGACACTATGTTTCATTGAGGCTTTCTTCCAATGACAGGTGTTCCTTGAGTAGCTGTTCTTATTTCAGAGTGAGGCACTGAAAAGTCAACAGGAAGGTGTATGCTATGGGATTGCCCATTGTTGACTTCACTGTCTGGTGATCTGGCTATGCTGTTTCACATGAGTACGCACAACTGTCAGTATTTTGGGTTTTTCTACTGAACTGGTCATATTCCCCAGAAAAAAATCTTCCAGTCTTCTAACTGGAGGCCTGGCTGCCAGCAATGGAAGCCAAGTATGGGAAGGAGGCTCTCTCTCTTATCATTGATGTTTCTCTCTCTCTCCCCATCTCCCTTCCTCTCTGAAATCAATAAAAATGTATTTTTAAAAAATCTTAGTAATTTTGGAAGGGTTTTAAGAAGAGAGATAAAATATTTTCCATATATTCCATCTTTTTTATCATGAATTTTCTCACCACTCAATATATAGGGTTTTACTTAATCTCTGTGTTCAGTACCCTCCCCCACCCCATCCCCAATTCAGAATCCCTTCAATTCCTCTTTTCCTGAGAATAACCTTATGGAAGAGGGATAACTGTCTATCTGCAATGGAGGAAGGGATATAGATGCTTCTTTTTTTTTCTTTTAAAATATATTTTATTGATTTTTTACAGAGAGGAAGGGAGAGGGATAGAGAGTTAGAAACATCAATGAGAGAGAAACATCTATCAGTTGCCTCCTGGACACTCCCCACTGGGGATGTGCCCGCAACTAAGGTACATGCCCTTGACTGGAATCGAACCTGGGACCCTTGAGTCCGCAGGCTGATGCTCTATCCACTGAGCCAAGCCGGTTAGGGCGATATAGATGCTTCTTAAAACAGATTTCCAATGAATTTTCCTATTTTCTGCTTCACCTTCAAAAGTACATGTTGCTGCCAACCTAAGTTCCTCTCATGTTCTTTTTTTTTTTATAACATATTTTTAAATATATTTTATTGATTTTTTTTACAGAGTGAAAGGAAGAGGAATAGAGAGTTAGAAACATCAATGAGAGAGAAACACCGATCAGCTGCCTCCTACTGGGGATATGCCTGCAACCAAGGTACATGCCCTTGACTGGAATCAAACCTGGGACCTTTCAGTCCACAGGCCGATGCTCTATCCACTGAGCCAAACTGGTCAGGGCCTCTCATGTTCTTTAGGGGAAACTGAATTGAGTAAGTAGCTAGTTTCTCTGCTGACTCTAATGTCAGTTTCTGGCGTTCTATGCTTTCTAAGTCTTTTATGCTTTTTGGCTTCCAAAATTTTGTTGTTTCTTCTTATTATTATCCTTGTGGATTTATACATTAAAAAAATATCTTGGCCTGGCTGCTGTGGCTCAGTGGTTGAGCATTGGCCTATGAACCAGGATGTCAGGCTTCGATTCCTGGTCAGGGCACATGCCAGGGTTGCGTCTCAATCTCCAGTAGGGGGCATGCAGGAGTCAGCCAATCAATGATTCACTCTCATCATTGATGTTTCTCTCTCTCCCTCCCCCTTTTTCTCTGAAATCAATAAAGAAATATATTTTTTTAAATCTTAGTAATTTTAGAAGGGTTTTAAGAAGAGAGATAGAAAAAAGGGTACAAACTACCAGCTGTAAGATTAATAAGGTATAAGATCTAATGTCTAGCATAGTGGCTATAGTGATAACACTGTATTGTATAATTGAAATTTGCTACGAGAGTAAAACTTAAATGTTCTCAAAAAAAAAAAAAAAGGAGATAAAATATTTCCCATATATTCCATCTTTTTTATAATTAATGTTGAGTAATTTCCTTAACTCCATTCAACCTCAGTACCTCATCCATAAAATGGGAATAAAATCTGTTTGACTACTTTATAAAGTTATGACTAAAAAATGAGCTCATATGTGGATAGCACTATAAAGTATGACCCAAGTACACAATGATTTAACCCTGATGCAGGCTTCAAGAGAGAAGGATTAACTCCTATATGCATGTTAGTGCCATTAATTTTAGAAATATTTATGAAAAAAAAATACCCATACTTTCTCTACACTGTATTAGTAGAACTTAAAAAAATTTAAACATGTCTTACCATAAGGGTCTGCAGGTAATTGGCTCTAAAGAAATGTGATGCATAAACAATCTTCTATCTTTTATTGTGCCTAGAAAAATATTATTTTACATTATGTTTCAATGAAAATGCATTTTACATTAGTTATTAATGAAAGTCTCATAGGATATTTTATTTACTATGTTTATTTATTACACACTTTTAAATATTTACACATAAATTTTGATATAATTATAAACTTTAACATTTTCAATGCGTATAATGCATGCTCAGTAAATAACTACCAAAAGAAATGTCTGATTCACACTGATGACTGTTTTCTAAATAACTCACAGTACAAACATATAAAATAAATCAGTATAAATTCAGTCAGCCAATGTTAATTGTAACTCAAAAGTGTTAGTCAATGAAAATATATAATTTAAGATTTAGTCTTGTAAAGGTTTAGAAGCTAAACTTCAGATATTATTCTCAGTATGTAACTTGTACTTCTTATATCTCCAAGTAGTCCTTTGGAAGGGGAGCAGTTGAAAAAACTAGAGTTTGTAGATAGAGCCATGTGATCACAAGTACTATGTAATCATGAAAAGAATGAGGAAAATCTCTACATATTCATTAGGAATGAAGTCTAGATATGGTCTAAAGTAAACAACACCGACAAACAAAGAAGGTATTAAACAGTGTATAATATACTGATACCTTGCCCTAGCCAGTTTGGCTCAGTTGACAGAGTGTCAGAGTGTGGACTGAAGAGTCCCTGGTTTGATTCTGGTCAAGGGCACATGACCGGGTTACTGGCTCAGTCCCCAGTATGGGGCATGCAAGAGGCAGACAATCAATAATTCTCTCTCAACATTGATGTTTCTCTTTCTCCCTCTCCCTTCCTTTCTGAAATCAATAAAACATATTAAAAAAATATATATACTGATACCTTGTAAGAAAGGATAATGAGTGTTTGTATGAGTGCTGTGTGTATGTATGGTAAATTTGAAACTATTATGTATATACTGTAAGACTGTGGATCTCAAAGGGTGATCCCCGCAACTCTATTAGGGAATCTAAGCTGTCAAAGCTACCTTATTAATAATAATAATGATAATAATAAAGTCATATATATATTTTTTGTTTGTTTGTTAAAGTATTACATATGTCTCCTTTTTCCCGACTGACCCCCCCACCACCACTCCGACCCCCGTCTTTTTTCATTGTGTTGACATTTTGAGTAATTATGACATCTGCATTGCTCGTGTGTCCTATTGCAGACTTTAGTGTGATGACTGTCTCAAAGAATGTACTTATGTAAATTTTCACACAGTTCCATTGTTACTTAAAAGAATAACCAAAACAATTAGTTATCCAGACTTGGATATTCAGGAGATATTTTTTGAAATGAATGAAATGAACTTGTCACTACAAGAAAAACAAGTGGCAGTATTTGTTTCCAGTGGTAAAATGTAAGCTTTTAAACAAAATTAGAATTTTGGAAGGCTTTTATCTGGCTCTGTTAGCCTGACAGCTTCCAAATACTTAAAACTTTTCACATATCAGTGGTGACAAAAAGCAATTGTTTAATATTGTATAAAAAATATGCCAATATTTGGAAGAACAGCATAACTAAGTGAACTAATATTTTCAAAAATGACTAATGCACAATGTACAAAAATTTAAAAATTTCAGTTTTAATTCTAATATGATAAATATAAATAAATGTAATTGACATGCACAGACCTTCTTTGGGATCTTCAATAATTAAGAGTATAAAAAGGTCTCCAGACCAAAAAATTTAAGAACCACCACTGCAGGATAAGTAACTATGGCACTGTTATTATGAACCAAGAATAGTAGCATAAAAAAAAAATGACACCAGCAGCGAGACTAGTTAGAACCCCAATTTTGTTTTTTAAAAACTATTAACCACTGAAAGGCTCATTGGAAAAACAGTGATTCTAGAAGTAGGGCAGGGAATTACAAGAACACCCTAGGAAATCTTTTTATGATAATAAAAAGCACAAAAGTGCTCAAAGGTTAATCAAGGCATGTTAAAAAAAATAAACAAACCCTTGTGAAATACTTTAAAGAGGTTTCCACTTTTAAATTTGGGATGATTTAAATAAAAAAGTGGTTTTCTTTGTGAAAATATACATTATGTGTAATATATTTTACTTTTAGACTTTATACATGCATTATAAATAAAAATCAATTTTATTCAACAGAGAAAAAAATTCATTTTCTACCATTAGCAGTGATTATTATACTAACTACTCCCTACTCTGAAAAGATGATAATTAAAAGGAAAGAATTAAGCTTTTACCCAGCCTTTTTAGGAAGAACTATAGTTCCTCCCCAGTTGTTAAGGAAAAGCTCTTCCTTGTTGAAGAATCCCAGCTACTAAATGTATAAGGAATAACATAATTTGGAAAACACTATTTTCTAACATCTAATTAAGTAATTGATTCAAGTGAATATTATCAATTGATGTTGAAATTGTGAGTGAAAGAGTGGTAAACTAGATATTTTCACAGCCCAAAAGATCATCCCACAGATTACCTGCTAGTTGCAAATGGGAAAATAGACCATTTTAATGAAGTGATTTGGTGGTTTGCATCTTAACCAAGTGATCAAACCGTCTGACACAGTGTGCCCCTGATGCAAACATGTACACAGAACTTCTATGAGGCATTCTTGCCAAAAATGCATAACCAGATCCTAATTAAGTCTTTGATCCAAATAGGGAATAGAACAAAAAGCTAAATGATACTACAAGCAAACAAACAAATCCAGAATATGGGACAGTCTACAAAACAACTGGCTTGGTCATTTAAAAGTGCTACTGTATGAAAAATAAAGTTGACTATAAAAAAGCTAAGACCACCACTGTAGATTAGATTATATCAGATATTAGGCAACTTTCTTTGGTGATGATTGTTAGGTCGGAGAGGGCCCAGGATCGGATACATGCAGACGTGTGCTGAGATAATGGACCCTCCCTGGCATTTCTAACAGATCAGCGTGCCAGACACAAGATACCGGCTTCTCCCTGAATCAACACGACCCCCACACAGATAGTGACCCCTTCCTGAATACCCTGCTGACCCCCTGCAGCGGAAACTTCCTCAACTGAATACCTCAGTTCATGTCCCTGCCCCTCACCCAACTGCAGTATAAAAAAAGCGTTCCCCTCCATGTTGGCACGGATCCACATGCCCTGTCTTTGGGGTTCATGGGTCGCCCGGGGATGCAGAATAAAACCTTTCCTTTCTTTCTTTTCTGATTAACTCAGCTCTCTTTATTTCCTACACCGCCTCCTGAGCCACCTAACCTAACAATGATGGCTCTGTGGTTATACCATTATGAAATGTCAGACCTAAAACTAACACCCAAAAGATTTTGGGTTTTGTGTGTGTGTGTGTGTGTGTGTGTGTTTTTTAAAAAAATGTTTTTTATTGATTTCAGAGAGGAAGGGAGAGGAAGAGAGAAATAGAAACATCAATGATGAGAGAGAATCATTGATCGGCTGCCTCCTGCATGCCCCATACTGGGGTTCAAGTCCACAACCCAGGCATGTGCCCCAACCAGGAACCGTGACCTCCTGGTTCATAGGGTGACACTCAACCATTGAGCCACTGCAGCTGGGCAATGCTCAAGTGTTTTAACACAAACATATCCTCATAGATCTATTACTATATATGTCCACATATTATATGTAATTAGATAAAAAAAGCAAAAATAGTAATACTGTTGAATATAGGTGCTGACTAAATGGGTATACTCTCAACATTTTTGCATGTAAAAATGTTCATAATAAAAAATTAGAAGGAAAAGAATCATTCACTAGCAAATTGTGAATGATTATCATGTTGAGAAAAAAATTATTAAAAATAAAAAATAAGATATGATGGTCAAATAAATACTGAGTATATACTGGCTTAAGATAATCCCCCAAATATAATAATACTTTATGCAACAGTATCATTGTTACAATTATATGCATGTTTTTCCATTTACTTCTTGTAGCACTATGTCAAAAACAATGGTTTTAGAAGGACAAGATTTTCCTATATGCATACTACCTAATACCATTCTTTTAATACCTAGAGAGTAGAAAGAAGTCACATCTTACACAGGTTCTAAAGACAATTTATCATGTAATAACTCAGTATGGTAATAATTATCCTAGAAATTATTTCTATTTCTCATAAAGAATAGTAATCACGGTTTTTGTTTTCAACTCTGTTCAGAATTCTTATACAGACTAAAGTTTGAGAACCATTAAGTTAGGAGGAAGAAAAGAACAACAGAAATAATATAGCTTTATGGACATTTAAAACACTCTGTTTTAATGATAACTTTCACATCTCTATCAGTAAATGACACATGATTTAGAATATTCCAAAGTGTTCCTGCCTCTTGTGGGATTTACCCATGTGTTTCAGAACGAAACCTCCAGAGCTTAACATATTTCTCCCTCACAATCTCAGTTCTTCCTTTCTAAACCAGGAACCAAGTATATAGTGAGCAATAGTTACATATGTTTTATTTATTTTCAAGCATTTCATGGTAAAAAATTTGAATTTCCATATAAATGAGATAGTAAGCCACAAACAGTTTTGAGCAGTCAAGTGACAGAATCTGACCTCTGTGTTACAAGAGTGATTCTGGCTGTTGTGTTGCAAATAGGCTAGAGGAAAGGAAATGGCAAAAACAGGGAGAAGGGTTAGAAGCTACAATAGTGGCTTGGATAAAGATTGCAGGGGTAGAGGTGAGAAGAAATGATCAGATTCTTATTATATTTTGAAGGTAGAACCTATAGGCCTTGTTAATGGGTTGGATATGAAGTATGAGGAAATAAAGGTAAAAGATGACATAAGGCTTTTATGTGATCTGCTGGCAGAATGGCAGTGAGAAAGGAAAGATAACAGAAAGAGCAGGTCTGGGGCATGGATTGTATCAGGGGTTTAGCACTGATCATATTAACTGAGATGCATTATTAGCAAAACCGGCAGAAAAGTGATAAATCGACAAATGAATAACTAAGTCTGGAGTCCAGGACAGGCTAGAGACTGAATATATAATTTGCATAGTCACTGAAGTTTAAACTAAATTCTTACTAAATTTTATAGCTTTTTTTAAATTAAAAAGTCATTATTTTATAATAATTACACATTTCCCAATTACAAAGAACCTCTGCCTTATACCAGGTATTATGAAGGAAAAGCTCACATAAGTAAGACAAGATTTAAGTTTAACAAACAAACTGTAAGGTCTTGTCTACTTATCTATATAATCAAAAGAGCTGAAAAAATAACTATTATGAATATTATGGGTAGTTCTATAGAGGGGGAAAATATGGATAAAAAACAAATTTTACCATCTGGAGTGCTTTTTGAAGCCTTTAAGGATTTTTCTTGATTTTCAATTATCCCATCAAATTCATTTAACAAGTTCCTTTTGATTGGGGGCTCTCCTAAAAAAAATTTCCATACAGGTTTTCAAAAGCAAATAATAAAAAAGCCTATAGCCCATTTTTAAAAGCTAAAGTACTGACTCTTACAATATGTTCAGCAAAAAATACATAATTATAATTTAAATAGCGACCATTCTATTTTGAAAGAGAATATTCATTTTTCAATATCAATTTAATTTCTATTATTTTTGACCATTTAAAATATCACTATTTAATTGGGTCTAGGGATAAACAGACATTACCCAATACCACAGATAAACCACTTCTTAATAAACTAGAACTGAATGTAATTCTAGGTTTACTGGCAATAAAGATAAACAAAATCTCTTCAAATAAATGTCTTTTTCCTGCATTAAACTCAAGAGGAATTTATTACATAGGTCACTGAATTAGAGTCAGTGAGGAGGAGAAAATATTTTTTAAATTACCAAAATTACATTAAAATATTAGAAGTAATACTTATTAAAAATTCTACAAATGCTGAAAGTAAAATTAAACCATGATTCTAGATATGCATCTTCATGCCATATGGATAATATGTGGTAACAGGTGCTTTGCTTTTTGATGCTTTATTAAAGGAAATGAATTTGTAGTATTTAATAAGTAACAATATCCATTCAGGGCTTTACCAAATGTTAGATTATAATGTGATTTAATTGTTTAACAGGGACCTGTATTAGTCAAATAACCAGAAGGTGATTAAGCTGTATATATTTGCATATAAATATATAACAGAGGTGAGGGAAATTAAACAGTGATGCTGTTGAGAATATTTATTAAAAGTTGTTTTTTCTCCTGAGCTGAAGGCCAACCCATTTCAGTATACACATGAACAAAATGGGTTCCAATAAATAAAGCCATTGTTTTCCATAAAAGAATTATGAATATCTTTAATCATCTCTGCACTTCAGCATCCTGCATTAGACAAGAGCAATAGTTCAAGGTAAGTATTATAAACTTAACACTCTGCCCATAAAATAAACTTGGTATAGAATGAGGCCTGGATAACACTTGATTAAGCAAATCTGTATCCACCAGGATAACTTAGGGTCAAAAGGCACCAAGGGGAAGAATGAACTGACTGGCTTCAGTGTCACTCTCTGTATGAAGATACTGGACAAGAAGACTTGTGATAACTATTCTGAATCTATATAGTTTTTTTTTAAAGGAGCTAGTTATTGAAGATCAACTACTTAAAATGACCGAGATTAAATTACTTAATATTATTCCCAATCAGAGATACTAACAGAAAAAAAATCACATCTAATTATCCTAGTAAACTAACTTGTTAGAAGTTAGAATATAGTCCAAATGGCACTAAGACCAGAATACTAATTTTAGAACACTTCCTAGATTTAAAAAAAAAAAGCAAGCTAACACCTATAACTAGAAACCAGTCCCCCCCCCCCCCCCCCCCCCCCCCCCCGCAACACATTTCAATGCTTACAGCCTAAGTGGGCAGACACCAGACAATGGTTCAAGGCCAGTTTTCTCTCTCACGGGACACTATGAGAGATTGCAAACCAATCTTTTAAGTTAATAATAGCCAGAATCTGAACCTATACTATCTTTATTTATAAAAACAGTTAATAAGTTGTATTATAAAAGCTGTTATAACATGAAGATAAGAGTTTCAGCCCTAGCCAGTTTGGCTCAGAGGATAGAGCATCGGCCTGCAAACTGAAGGGTCCCAGGTTCGATTCCAGTAAAAGGCACATGCTCGGGTTGCAGGCTCAATCCTCAGTAGGGGGTGTGTAGAAGGCAGCAGATCAATAATTCTTTCTCATCACTGATGTTTCTATCTCTCTCTCCCTCTCCCTTCCTCTCTGAAATCAATAAAAACATTTTTTAAAAGCTTCAAATTTTCTAGAGAAATTCAAACTTCTAACAGTAATTTCTCCATTATAACTATATTAATAATGTCTAAAAATATACTAAGAACTTCAAAACACAATTTATTAGTATACAAACTTAGAGATATCAAGAGTGAAGTCACATCTCCCCAAACTACACTTAAAAGTCTGGAAAAACATGTTTGGTGTATAATACCCTAATTGCTATAAGCTAGGACACCAGGACTAATAAAGACTTAATTTTAAAAGTGACTGCCAAGCCAAAAGGGAAAAACAGATACTTACCAATCAAGAAAAGTGCATCTCCTCTTCTTTTTCCAATTCTTGAATTTAACAAAGCCATTTCCTTGTTTTGGCAGGTAAGAAAAAAGTGGTCAGGATGACTTAGCAGTTCAGAATCTGTCAGATCACCATCTTCCATAAAAGCTTTGGCAATCTCCACTGCTTCTGTTTCAAAATAGTTTTCTGGATCTTTGGAGGAAGTAGAACAAATTTCTGTATTTGTTGTCATGGGAAGATTAGGATAAGTTTCAGGTTTCATAATGTCTATTCTTATATTTTTAGGTAAAGCTTGTTCTTGTCCCAAAATATGACTGCTTCCAACAAGTGATACTTTGCTCCCTAATACCAATGGTTCATCCTGCTTAAGCTGAGAGAGATATGGCAAAGTTTCAAGAGAGGGAGTATTTTCTGAAAAACCACTTCTAACGTTACAGTTATTTGATAATTTAAATTCTTTATTGCAGGCTTTTTCCATTTTGCAGCTTGCAGAGTATTTTGGAGTTCTCTTATCAATACAGGAGAGAGGTAGTTTTGACACAACTTGTCCAGATGTAGGTGAAGTCTGAAGACCATATTCAGTTCTGAGTGAATCAAAGTCCTCCAACATCCCCTTAACTTTGTTTAAGGACCTCTCTGAAACTGGAACCTGTTTTCCACTTGCTGTACTAAATCCAGAGAAAGCAGGTGAAGGCAAATTTGGGGGGATATGTATCATAGTATTTTCTTCTCTTATGAGCCTGTCTGAATGTTCTTCATTAGATTCAAATGATACTTTGGAAAAGAGCTGCTCGGCACTCTCTTCTAGCTTAGAAAAGATGCATCTGGTCTTCTGTAAGGCAGCATCTGACACTTGTACACATTTTCCACTTGCTGTGCTAAAAATCCCACAAGCATTAGAGACCGTATTAAATTTACAAGTAGCAGAAGCTTTCAAATTACTCTGGCAAGGTAACATTTCAGAAACGGTCTTTGATCTAGACATATGTTGGCTATGTTGTAGAATTTGTTCACTCTGAATGCCAGTAAAAACCTTATATGAACGCATGCTATGCTCTTCACTATCCAGAGAGTTAGGAAAAATAAAATCCTCCGAATCACCCACCACCTCATGATAACCTGTCAAAGTTTTCATATGGCCAGTGCCTGATTTATTCTCTGTGTTTATCCTAATGACCTTGGTGCAGTTGTCTGCAAATCTTTCTCTCACTTTCATTCCATGTGAAACAGACACCATTTGACCACTTGCAGTACTAAATGCAGGAGACTGTATCTCAAAATTATTTGAATTAGATATGGCCACTTCCATGTCTGTTTTCTTATTTTTGTATGGTGAAGAGTTAGTCACGAATTTCTGAACACAAGTATCTTCATTTTCAGTTTGTGGGTATGTGTTTGCTTCTCTTATGGTGGCTATTACTTCAGAAAAATTAGTGTGTTTTTTTTCTTTGACATTCTTCACTATTGGCTCAATACCAAAATTATCCCTTTTCTTTGAGAGCGATTCTAATTTATCATATATCTCATTGGAATGACAAAAATCAGAGTGATCTGAATTGCTATTAGACATGCTACTGTTACTTAAATAAGTTGAATCTTGTTTTTCAGAGAGATGATTTTTGTCATTTTCAATTATTATACTGTTTGAGTGATTTCCACATGAAGGATTTTCTACATAATCCTCAGGATTGTCTTTTAAACATGTAACTTTGGCAGCATTTATTTCTTCTGGTTGATCATCCAATTCTCCTTCAAGTAGTGAAGCCTGATTCACAGAAAATTTTCTACCATGTCCTGTGCAAAATGCTATAGCAGAATTTTTAATGGCTGAACAAGTGAACTGATTTCTGTAACAAGTTGTAAGACTTTTTGCTGTTTCTTTTTCTACATTTCCAATTTTTAGAGCAACACTATTTGACATTTTGAAATTTCCAGTTTGCCTGTATAAATTATCACTTAAGAGCCTGGATAGCATGGCAAACTCATTAGAAACAAGTTTTTCCTCTGTTAAAGAATTCTGCATTTCTTCACACTTTGGAGCATTTGTTATTTCAACAGTCTCACATGCTAATGGAAACCCTACTTTACATTCTTCTCTGTCCTTCAGCATCTTTACCCTTTGATGACTGTAATTAGTGGTTTCACTGTCTTGCTTTTTCTCATCAAAAAGATTTTTCACTTTGTCCAGATATTCCTTCACAATTTTTACCTTTTTCCCACTAGCTGTATGAAAACCCAACATAGTGGGTTCTTTGATCTTTTTGATTTCACATTCTGGTTCTGTTTGGAGAGTCGGTAATTGATTTTCAATACAAACTGAGTCACTTTCTTTCAATGTTTTGTCTTTAACCATATCTGTGGCCTCATAACTTGAAATATCTATTTTGTTGACATTTATTCCAGAAAGTAATTCAGAATTCAAGGCATCTGAAAAGTTATTCAATTCTTCTTCTGCACATTTTTGATAAAAGAAATTCATAGCTTTATTTAATGAATCTTTGGAGACTCTGACATTTTTCCCACTTGCAGTCTTAAAGGATATATCGAAAATGTCAAAATCTTTTATGTTTTGCTCCATCTTACTAGCAGTTAACTGTTGTTTATTTGACGTATGAACATGACATATTTCTTCAGCTTTTACAACTTCCAAACAAGTTAAATCTGATACACTTTCTTTTACTTGAGTGTTTCCTCCATTCATAAACTGGCCAGATGATTTTAGATGTATGCTGTGCTGGTCAATAACACATGGCAAGCCATTTTCATCTTTGTGAACACAAACTGTATCATTTTTATTTAAATCATGGCTATCAGATTCTCCTAAATTACAAATATTTCTACAGGCACCAATAGATTTATCTTCACTTGCTGTATTTTTCTTCTGGTCTTCAGAATTTTCTTCAACAAAGATGCCAGCAGCCATCTCAATATTATTTTGTTGTATTAGTTGGTATTTATTGTTTTTTTCATTAAAATTTTTATCGTTACAATTTTCCATCTGAAACACTGAAACAATAGTATCATTACATTTACTTGAAGAGGAACTTCTTGGATCTACTTCTGCAGAGGTTTCCTCACTAATATTCTCAATGTCACTGAACAGCCTCACAGCTCTTTGCAGTGCTTCACTAGAAACATTCAGTTTTGTGCCACGAGCAGAGTAAAAGCCTCTAAACTCCACTTCATTTTTATCGGTTGAATATCCAGCAGCATTTTTGTTACAGCTTGTTTGTAATGAGCAAGCAGGCTTTTGATTATCTTCCAACTTCCTGCTGCTATCCATGAGAGGATCAAGACCTTCCCATTCCTCAGAAGTGGTATGCAAGGCAGATATCTGGTTTTCAGGTATTTCAAGTGGATTATTCTGCATCATGGGGCTTGGTTTTCTAAACTGTGTAAATTCAAACTGACTTCCTGATTCTTCCAATATAGTAGAAAGTTCTGTAATTTCTGCCGTTTGGCTAGGTGTTAAGTTATGGTTTGAATTAAAATCTTGCTTCAAAGACGAAGTTGGAGGAGTTGTGTGACTATTTTTACTATCAGATGCAAGTGCACTACTGTGCTCACACCCAGATGCAGTATCAGTTGATTGGCCATCAAGTGGGTGAGGTTTGCTTAGTTTCTTTTGATTTTCTAACAATGAGGTATTTACAATTTCTATACAGGCTAAGGTAGTAGTAAAATGTTCTTCAATATCTTTGAAGAACACTTTACTTTTCTTAATGTTGTATTCAGAGAGTTTTATGTCTTTATTAGAAGCTGTTCTGAAGCCATGTCCAAAACTGTGACTTGAAATGGGATCTGAAAGTTCTGTCCATGTGTCCATATAATCATTATTTTGGTTTGATTTCTTATCTGTATCTAAGGACATGTCTGCCTTTGAATCTTCACCTAGAATCATTTTCTGCATTACCCTTTTTCTGTTCTCTGTAAGATCATGGATTACATTTGATGAATCAAAATCTTTTGTAATTGATGCTTTGGCTACTTGTTTGTCATCGGTGCCTGTATCTACTACCATGATAGAGTGCTTGAGAATAGGTTCTCTGACACAACTGATGTCTGCCTCTTGAAGTTCCCCATTATTTTCTAACAAAGGAATATTCCATTCATCAATTATTTCAAAGGCAAAATCCTTCTTATTGTCTTGGAAAAGTTCTTCAGAGTTTGAATTGACAGTTATTTCTGAAATTGAAGTATCCTTTTCTTGGACATTTTGGGTTACTGTGAGATTTGTAGTTTGGTTTAATTGTACCTTCAGAGAAGGTGATGCTGGTATTGTGTATTTTTCAGGTGACAACAGCTCCACTTTTTTAGAATTTTCATTTAAAACACATATTTCTTGATTATCCATGGGAATATTTTTTGTTAAATTAAAACCAGGTTCACAATTCTTAAATTTTACTTTCTCTGATGCTTTATATGATTCTTTTCCTCTAGAAATCACAACTGGGTTTGATGGAGGATCCTTGGAGCCAGAAGTTAAAATGCTGGTGTTACCAAGGTCATATAAAATGCTTTCCTGGGATTGAAAGTGAATACCACTACATTCCATTTCTGAATGTGGCATTGCAGGGTGAAATATTGCAGGTAAGACCTTTTCTTTTATGTCTAAAATTTGGTGTTCTGGATCTTCTTCACAATATTTTTCCTGTAAGCATGACAGATGATCAGTTTCTGTGGTTATAAATGGCTGCAGCTTTTCTTTATTAATTTTTGCTTCTTTATAATCAAGATCGTGAGATATTATTTCATTATTAGAAGAACTGCTTTCATTATTAGAACATTTTCTCAGAATTCTCCCAAAAGAGCTGGTTAAAGACAAAGTTGGTTCTTCAGAATCATTCTGTAAACAGTTTTTTCCCACAGAATGCAATAAACCTATGCATAACGAGACAAAGTGACAAAATGAAATTAAAGTACCATCAATCACATTCATTAAATATTTTCTACAAAGTTAAAAAGGTAGTATCTAAAATAAGAATTACATGGAAAGCAATAAATGCCAGATTTAAAACAGAATTATAAATAGTCTCTATTTGAAGTTATTACATTTTCCAACTAAAGATAAATAGGAGCTACTATTTCTTGTAATATATATAAACTCAATCAAAATTAGCACAGTTTCAAAAAGCAGGTAGCTTCACAAGTAAAATTTAAAGTAATTTTATTGGAAAATAAAATTGTAGAAATATTGTTAATATCGGTGTAATAGAAGGTGGAAAAGCAAGGATCAGAATTAATTCAGTCTTTCATATTGAAAAACATACTAAAAGTAAAATTTTAAAAATAACTTTAAAAATTGATTTCAGAGAGGAAGGGAGAGGAAGAGATAGAAACATAAATGATGAGAGAGAATCACAGATCAACTGCTTTCTGCATGACCCTCACTGGGGATTGAGCCTGTGAATACCACTACATTCCATTTCTAAATGGGGCATTGAAGGGTGAAACCTGGGCATGTGCCCTGACTAGAAATTGAACCTTGACCTCCTGGTTCATAGGTTGATACTTAACCACTGAGTCACATTGGCTGGACCAAAAAGTCAATTTTTAAAACCAAGTTCTGTATATGAAGGGTCTGAAAGATGACATAGTCTCAATTATAAAGGCAAATGAGTTAAACTGCTCTGTTCAGTTAATTTTGTTTTTAAAAAAAATATTTTTATTGATTTAGTAAGGAAGGGAGAGGGAGAGAGAAAGAAATCTCAATGATTAGAGAGAATCATTGATCGGCTGCCTCCTGCAAGTCCCCCACTGGGGATTAAGCCCACAATCCAGGCATGTTCCCTGACCAGGAATTGAACTGTGACTTCCTGATTCATAGGCCGATGCTCAACCACTGAGCAACACCAGCTGGGCTGTTCAGTTAATATTAAAGGCCCTCTGAATTTCCTATTAACAAGTCAAAATTATTGATCTCATTTTCATTCATTACTGATCACTACTATATATTTGCTGTTTCATTGGTTTTAATTCTCATATATAAAGCATTAAAGGCTTTTTAAAGAAAAATTAACCCAAATATCAAGCAGTTCCTCTGTACTCCAGTTCTACCAAACCTATTACTTGCTGAGATATTCCAACCCAGTAAAATCTTCTCATATGAAACTAAAATTGGCTTTTAAACAGAGTTTAGCCACTGATTAAATGAATTGTTACTGAAATAAAAAACTAGTTTTACTGTACACACTCTGGATGCATAGAGATATGGCAATAAATCTCAGCAATCCCTACATATTTGAGAAAATTATGTAGCAATAAAAATAAAGATCACGAGAGGAACCAAGATGGCAGCATAGGTAAACACTTGTACTTGCTGCCTCTCACAACCACATCAAAATTACAACTAAAAGACAGAACAACTATCATCTAGAACAGCCGTGGCCAAAATATGGCCCACAGGCCAGATCTAGCCCGTTTGAAATTAATAAAACTAAAAAAAAAAAGACTGTACCCTTTTATGTAATGATGTTTACTTTGAATTTATATTAGTTCACACAAACACTCCATCCATGCTTTTGTTCCGGCCCTCCAGTCAAAAAGTTTGCCCACCCCTGATCTAGAACCATGGGAAAGCTGGCTGAGTGGAAGTACTACAACCAGAGAGATAAAGAAGAAAGCACACTGAGACTGGTAGGAGGTGTAGAGGTGTGGAACAGGCTGGCACTCGGTGCACTGCTTTTTTAGTCGGGAGGGAGATATAAGCGCCCACTTGCTCTGAACTCCAGTTCCAGGTGAGACTCTGGGAGACCCAGACACATACGGGGAGAAACTGGACTGTCTGGCATCAGGGCAGGAAAGTGAGGGCGGCTTCCTTCCAGATGAAGGTGCTCGCAGGGGTCATTTTTCCTGCGATGGGACCTCTCTGGTGCAGGGCTGACTGGCCGCCATTACTGTTTGCTGCGCCTTGGGAATTCCCTGAGACCTTGCCCCACCCAATTTACAACCCCACCCAAGCTGAGGCTTTTGCATATGAATGGCCTGTCCTTTCTCAGCTAAAACCTGTCAAACAGGTAGCTGCTGGGTCAGGGAGCCCAAAAACTATCAAAAGAAGGCTCAAGAACCTGCACCAGCACCTTGCTTCACAGCTGGGCCTTGTCTGGGCACTTCCAAACTCGATACAAAGAGGAGGAATCTGCAGATCTCTCTGTAGCTCCTGCTGGGTGGCCCCAGGCAGTGGCTGACTTTGCACTTCCTTGGAGATCCAAGAGTCAGTGTATCCAGTGGTCAATGTGAGAACATACCAGATTACAACTCTTCACATACATAAGTGACACACTCAAGGGGCAGACTCGGTGAGCACCAAAGCTCCACTGAAGCAAGTCCTGCCCCATAAGGGGGTCTCCTGCACAGCAGCTCTTCCATTGTAGACACAGCTGGTCCTCACAGCCAATTGGCCTGGAGGTCAATTCCTCCCAGTGATACCAACAGCAATCAAGGCTTAACTACAAGACTGTGCACACAGCCCACAAAGGGGTGCACCAAGAGTGTCCACTTCAGGTGACTGGGGAGGCTTAGCCACTGGGCCCTATAGGACACCTACCAAACAAGGCCACTCTATCAACTCAAGAAGACTTAGCAGCTATCCAATACATAGAAACAAACACAGGGAAGCAGCCAAAATGCGGAGACAAAGAAACATGTCACAAATGAAAGAAAGCAAAATACTGGATATAGAGTTCAAAACCACAGTTATAAAGTTACTCAAGAATCTTCTAGAAACCTCTGAGGAACTTAGTGAGACCTTCAAGGATCTTAGTGAAAATGCCAAAAAAAAAAAAAAAAAAAAAAAGGAAAAGGACCAGTCAGAAATTAAGTATACACTGACTGAAATAAAGAATAATATACAGAGATTAAACAGTAGATAGAGTATCCCAAGAATAAAGTCAAAGATTTGAAATACGAAGAAGCAAAAAACACCCAACCGGAACAGCAAAAAGAAAAAAGAATCCAAAAATATGAAGATAGTAAGGAGCCTCTGGGACAACTTCAAACGTATCAACATCCAAATTATGAGGGTGCCAGAAGAGAGAGAGCAAAATATTGAAAGCCTATTTGAAGAAATAATGACAGAAAACTTCCCCTACCTGGTGAAAGAAATAGACTTACAAGTCCAGAAAGCGCAGAGAACCCCAAAACAAGAGGAATCCAAACAGGACCACACCATGACACATCATAATTAAAATGCCAAGGACAAAAGACAAAGAGAGAATCTTAAAAGCAGCAAGAGAAAAACAGTTACTACAAGGGAGTACCCATACGACTGTCAGCTGATTTCTCAACAGAAACTATGCAGGCCAGAAGGGAGTGGCAAGAAATATTCAAAGTGATGAATAGCAAGAACCTACAACCAAGATTACTCTACCCAGCAAAGCTATCATTTAGAATTGAAGGTCAGATAAAGAGCTTCACAGACAAGAAAAAGCTAAAGGAGTTCATCACCAGTATTATATGAAATGCTGAAGGATATTCCTTAAGAAGAGGAAAAGAAAAGGTAAATATAAAAAATTATGAACAACAAAGTGACAACAAATACATATCTATCAACAAGTGAATCTAAAAATCAAATGAATAAGAAATCTGATGAACAGAAAAAACTGGTGAATGTAAGAGAATTGGGGGCATTGAAAGGGAGAGGACTGACAATTCTCTGGCGTAAAGGGGTGTGGGGGGTGAGTAAAGAGACTGGACAAAGATCTTACACCTATGGACGAGGACAGTGCGGGGGGGGGGCGAGGGCCTGGGGTGGGGTGGGAACCGGATGGAGGGGAGCTATGGGCGGGGGGGGAGAGGGGGAAGAGGAACATATGTAATAATCTGAATAAAGATTTTTAAAAAATCAAAATCACTACTTTATTCAACTTAGCATTTTTCCTATTTTTCAGTTGCTTTAGTGAAAATACATAATAAATAGCGCATTTTTACAGAATTGTCCAATTTGCATATAATAAACACTGGAAATTAAAGCAGGAATTATTTAGTCAACCTCTTGATGCTTATAAATCACACTAGAGGCCTGGTGCACAAAATACGTGCGGGGGGTGGGGGGTGTCCCTCAACCCAGCATATACCCTCTTCAATCTGGGACCCCTCAGGGGATGTCCGACTGCCTGCAGGTGGACATCCCTCTCACAATCCGGGACCATTGGCTCCTAACCACTCGCCTGCCTGCCTGATTGCCCCTAACCGCTTCTGCCTGCCAGCCTATTTGCCCCCTAACTGCTCCCCTGCCGGCCTGATCACCCCCAACTGCCCTCCCCTGCCAGCCTGATTGCCCACAACTGCCCTCCCCGCCGGCCTGATGGCCCCCAATTGCCCTCTCCTGCTGGGGCCTGATCACCCCCAATTGCCCTCCGCTGCCATGACCTGCCTCCTCCACCGGGACCCGCCACCTCCTTGTGAGGTGGCGAAGACACTGGGACCAGCCTCCTCCACACAGCACAGAGCCGTGAGACCCCCAGGCCTCACTGCACAGAGTGGCTGCTGGGCCACACCTCCGCTGTGCGCATGGCCATCTTGTGGCGACATCGCTGAGCGAGGGCATCACGCGAGGGTGTGCTGCCACCTAGGCTTTTATTACATAGGATGTTCTGTCTCAAGAGTGATGATTACAGATATACCATGAAAACAGATCCAAGTTTGATGAAATGGTTTTGAACATTGGTATCAAAGGCCTAAACAATGTTTAAGATGGAAAATTTATAACGATAAAAATTTCAATGAAAAAAATAATATATATTGACATTGTCTGATATTGAATACAGTTGACACGTGAACAACACAGGTTTGAACTGAGCAGGTCCACCTATATATGGATTTTTTTTTTCAATAAACATACCATTGGTCTTCCATATCTCTGGGTTTTGCATCCACAGGTAATAACAAGCTATGGATGGAAAACTATATTTTCCATCTGTCGTTGGGAATCCACAGATGCAGAGGGCTGAGTGCATGCATTGTTCTATACCATTTCATATAAGGAACTGACTTGAGAATCTGAAGATTTTGGTATCCTGGAACCAGCCCCTGCGCCTCCACAGCAGCCCTTTCCTTGTCCCCCCTCCCCATCACCCCTCCCACTCTCCTTGCAGATTATCAAGGATGACTGAGTTTTGGGGAAGTAAAAAGTTATACTCGAATTTCCAACTGCATGGGGATTGGCACCTCTAACTTCTGTGCTGTTCAGGGTCAACTGCACAAGATATAGAGATTTTAAAAAACTATAGAAGGAAAACAGGCAGTATGCTTTTTAAAAAGATGAAAGAGCCCTGGCTTAGTTGGTTGGAGCATTGTGCCTACACTGAAAGGTTGTGAGTTTGATTCCTGGTCAGGGCACATAACCAGGTTGTGGGTTTGATCTCCAGTCAGGTGCATACAGGAGACAACCAATTGATGCTTCTCTCTCACATCAATGTTTCTCTTTCCTCTCTCTCTCCAAAATCAATAATACCATATCCTCAGATTAGGATTAAAAAAAAAAAGATTAAAGAGATTCACATATTCAAATAAGAGAACTTATCACCATCCATATAACTGTATGTATTATTCACACAAACACACAAAAGGGTACCTGAATCAGCATTTAAAACTGTAGATGGTGCTTCAAAAGTGTTTTCTTCAAATTGGGCAGAATAGTTAGTTAGTCCTGATTCTTGATCTTTCTGCATTTTTAGGCCTTGATAAGATGTTTCATCATTTATAGTATAAATAAACTTTTTAGTTTTCTTTCTCAAAGTGGATATTAAACCTGTATTCTTCAAAGCTACAGAAGTATGTTTGATAGTGACTGGACGGTTTCCATTATTAACTGAACTTGTACATAAAGAACTCTCTTTCTGGGAAAATATAGTACTTATTTCCAATCTACCTTCAGAGGCTTCAGGATCTTCTTTAAAGTTTAGATCAGTCATGTTATTTGAGAAAACTGCACTCGGTGTCTCTTCAGGTGATTCTCTTATCCTGACTCGAGACTTTTTGATACCCTGAAGAGGAGAAGCTATTAGGGAAGTTTCAGATACTGAGTGTTTTACCACAGGAGTGAAATCTTCATGCAATTCAGGACACTGTCCTTTATCTTTCTTATTCACAACTGTTTCCTCCTTTAATATCTTCTCTGTCTTTGGTACACTTGAAATATGTGGCAAAGAATTTTCTAAAGTAATAAAGTTGGTACATTCTTTCTCTGTACCTATGAGATCTTTTTCAGAATTATTTTGGTCACAAGAAGAATTTTGCAATATTTTCCCAATCTGGGTTCCATTTATACCTGAGAGAGTTAGCTGAGACCATTCAAAGACTGGAGACTGTACAGCCTCCTCAGAGATTCTGCCACTTCCATTCCCAAAGTGCTTCTGACTCCTTAATTTTGAATCTAATGGATCACTGTCATTTGGTTCCATTTTGGATATAAACGACTGTTTATTATCTTTTATTTGTTTTTTAGTTTCTTCACATTCATCGTTTTTTGTTTCACTGAAAATATTTTTCCTAGTCTTGCCATTTTTTATTTTTTGTAGATTTCTTTTTTTATATTTAGAAACGCATAATGAAAAACTATCTTCTTCAGAAATATCTCCAACCTTTTCATGTACTTCATCTTCTGGGACATTTGGCACTGACTTTCCAAAATGGTCTTTGCAGCCACTTACTTTACCCAATGGATTCCCCAATCCTGTTAAAATTTAAAACAGAAGCATATTAATAGCATTTTATAATACAAACATATAATTTATCTGATTGTCACAACCTTTTTCATAGAAGTAGTCTGTACTGTGTAACACATAATTGAACCTTTAAGTGGTTTTCCTGAGTACTTGCTATTTTGGGGGGAGCACCCACCCTTCTCCTGTTCTTCTGATAAAGACTAATTCCGATGTCTCAGACTTTAATTCATATTCCCATCACCAATAACCTTTCTTTACCAGCTTTACCTAACTAAAATTCACCCAATCTTACTATATATACACACAGTTTAATATTCTAAGATTTATCAAACCAGATGGTCCAAACTAATTTTGTGGCCCTACAACAACCGACAGCAGAATCTGATTTTACACACTCACACAGATATCCATTCATACACATTTATACAAACATACACACATACTAAGAAAAATGCAATATTGCAATGTCATGATTACGTAATTTTACTAAGAAAAATGCAATATTGCAATGACATGATTACGTAATTTTACTAAGAAAAATGCAATATTGCAATGACATGATTAGGTAATTTTGGTGTATCTGCAACAACAGTTACTCTCTAACTAGAAAACAAGGCTTTCACATTTTGTTACTTATAAGTATTAATCTTCATCTTTCTGAGTTTTGAGTAATGGGTTTTGTTTCGTTTTTGTGTCAAAACAGTATCTTGAATAGTCGTCTTCACATGATGGTTTAACAATTTCATGTAAATCAAGTTAGTTTCTCCCTCAATACCTTTAGTCATCAAGAAAGAAGAATATGTTGTTTCTTTAAGAGGAACAATGCTTCAATGATGTCAATTAAAAACAAATAAACATAAAAACTTACCATAACTTTTAGCTTCTCTCTGACTTTTTATTTCATTGTTTGGCCCGGAAGGGATAAACCTATCATTTTCCTTCAAACTTTCATCGTGGTCAGAAAAATAGCTTTTCAAAATCTATAAAAGTTTTTTATATACATATTTAATATTTTTATTGATTTCAGAGAGGAAGGGAAAGGGAAAGAGAAATAGAAACATCAATGATGAGAATCATTAACTGGCTGCCTCCTACATCTCCCCTCCCCACCCCTCCCCTCCGCCCCTGCACTGGGGATTGAGTCCACCACCCAGGCATGTGCCCTGACCAGGAATTGAACTGTGACCCTATGGTTCATAGGTCAATGCTCAACCACTGAGCCACACACCACACCAGCCAGGCAAAAGTTACATTTTAAAATTACTAATACATCAACTCTTACTATCCATAAATATCCAATTTCTTCTTAAACAGAGAGACAGCAGAGTTTCTTATAGGAAGTCAAAGAAAATCACATATAGAAATAGGTTTAGAGACTTTCTTAAAGGTTTAGATAAATCATAAATTAAGGAATAAAAAAATGCAATATAAATAATTTTTCAAGGCATTCTAAAATAAACAATTGCAACGGCATAATCAATTTGTCATATTTACGTACATCAGTAGTATCATTAGGAAATACAGCTGAAGATGCTTCTTCATCTCTGACTGTAAAAGAAAAAATTCAACTGATCTATATCATATTGTACATCATACACTAAAGTTCATACAAAAACTTACATATTTTTTGGACAGACATCAAAAGACACATACATTATTGAATTAAATGACACATTTGAAACAGAATTGATTCAAGTATAGTATTTACAAAGGTCAAGCAACAGAGTGATTAAGCTATATTACTCACTTTCTTAGTACCATTCACAAGGTGGTAGGGAATTATGGTTTGGTGATACTGACTTTAAGGTAATACTGTCTGCAAAGACTTGAAGAATCAGATGAAACTGTGGGGTCATGACTTGAAAGCTAATGAGTGTAGACTTTAGCATTTATTTAGACAATAATACAGCTTAAAGGTATGTTAAATGTTAAACACTTTTTAATTTTCAACATGATTTTACCTGTATTATTGCATCTGAGCAACAACAAAGCAAAGTTAAATTTCCAGCTAAAGATGAATCAAAATGGAATGCATTTTTGCTAAAATAAAAAAAAAAATTCCTGGTTTGCATATAAATTAACCTGAATCCTATAGAATACCATCTAATGTACTTCTGATTTATAACTGTCTGCACTAAACAGAATAACACTATTTTGAACTAATACATTTATTAAAGGCAGGATTATCTAATCTAATTACTATTTAATTATTTTTTCATATTTTCTTTTTAACAGCATTAGAGATGATGATATATCAACATCATCTACCTTCTTATAAAAACATTTGATAGAATTACCTATGAGCACAGTAGCACTAAGGGTTGGTGGTGTGGCTAAAGAACTTGACCAAGACATATCAGGGTCCACCTCAGCTCCTAGACTTTCGGAAATATGTTTCCGTGTCTGACCCTGGAAATAAAGAAAATAGTTTATTTCATAGAAAGACACTGATGAATATTTTTTAAGAATATTTTTCATTCATTTATTTTTTTTCCCTTTTATCATCTATTGAATGCCTCTGTAAGATCGTAGGTGCAGATCTGTAAATCTCAGGGCAAAGGTATATCACTGTTGTCACTACATAACAAAAATAAACTGGGCAGAATATTTACCTTCATAAGCTTTGGTGTATGAAATAAACTTCCACATAGCACTGGGGGTAAAACAAGGAAAAAATTACTAAGTTTTATTTTTATTAAAATTTAGAATATTTAAAAAATAAAAAGCCTTGGTTTTAATCATACCTGACTTTTCTCTTTGTGGTGTCACACGTGTACACCGTAGAATACCAGGACTAAAACAAAACAAAGCAAATCCCTCAGATTATTTAAGAGATAACAGAAATGGCAAAAAAAACCCAAAACTAATCTTATTGAAAAAATAAGGACTCCCAGTCATATCAATTATTAAAATTATACCACTTTATAATATTTTATATTACTTTTTTAAAAATGTAACATTTCATGAAGAATTAAATAAACACTAACTTGTTTCAAATGCCATTCAAATATATAAAGTACTCATAAATTTCAGCTGCCAGGAATTATATATTTTGAGTTAAAAATTATGTAAAATAAATCGATAATAGCATCATATTCTCTCCAGTGAGTCAAAGTATGCAAATAATTTAAACTGATATTTCAAAGGCATTGTTTTTATCATCAGTATTTTTACTTAAAAACTTCATAGTATAGAAAAATCAGTGAATTCAACATGATACGAAAAACAAAGTAAATGTTCCTAATGTTGAAATTATTATAGTAAAGAACTCAACCTAAAAGGAGATTTAAAAATAGAAGATCCTCTATCAAGTTCTCAGCCAAAATATGTGTGAAAATTAGATGCATTTCTATAAAAACAAGTATCATATGTAGGTAAATGCTTCATTTAAGTATTTTAATATAATAGCTTCATCATACCTTTCACTAAGGCAAGAATTTAGAGGTGGGATGATAACATCATTTGCTTGATCCATTTTAGCCTTCATTGTGCAACAACTTTTATATTTACTATTGGTAATATGCTTTCCTGAAAGAGTACAATAATTCAGTGAGGATATATATGCTCTATATTGTGAATTTTCATTCTCTGGAAGTATTTAAAAACAGTCTCGTCTATGCCGGAAAGGAGAACGTATGGGGAATTCAGTCTGAATTGGCGTCTCAGTTTGCCGATTCCTCCCCCAAACGGATGTCTGCCCCCATTTCAACAACCTTATTAAAAGTATATAATACACATAAGGCATTTTGAATAATGCAATCAAGATACACCTTTAACCTCAAGGAGTTCAGAATATAGTGTGAAATATTTTGAAATGTGCACCAATAGAAGACAAAGTGGAATGTGCTATGTCCTATTACAGTGATGGCGAACCTATGACATGCATGTCAGAAGTGACACGCGAACTCATTTTTTGGTTGATTTTTGTTAAATGGCATTTAAATATATAAAATAAATGTTGAAAATATAAATCTTTGTTTTATTATGGTTGCAAATATCAAAAAATTTCTATATGTGGCACCAGAGTTAAGTTAGGGTTTTTCAAAATGCTGACATGCTGAGCTCAAAAGGTTCGCCATCACTGTCCTATTATTAAGTTACAGACAGTACTAAGTTATCATGGATGATAAGGGTAAAGGAAAAGACTTTTACTGAAAATCACCAAGGTACTAAATCTGACCATATGACTTTTCTGAAGAAAACCTTTCAAGACCTGTTCTCAAAAAAAAAAAAGACCTGTTCTCAATATCAAGTTCAAACTTCATAACAAAGGCCTTCACGATCTAATGTTTTAATTTCTATGATGACATTTTTCATACTCTTTTCAGCTGCACACAACCACCTGCATATCCTGCAATGGTCTCTCAGCCTAGGCCTTTGCACAAACTGTTTCTTTCTTTTTTTATTTCTCTTGACCTGGAACATCCTCTTTCAGGCTCCCATTTTGAAACTACATTCTCCAGAAAACTTTAGTCATCCCTAAGGTGAGACTAAGTGAGTGCCCTCCTATGCGTTCCCTGCAGAGTTTATCATACACTGTTCCCGTTTCCCCCGTTAGACTATGAGTTCCCTGAGGTAGAGATCTTGTCTTACTTATCACAGCATCCTTAGCAACCACAATAATTGCCTGATATGTTGTAGTCACTACACCAATACTAGCTGAGTGAATTAGCAAGGATTAGAAAAGTGGGTTATAGATAGCAACACATAATGCTTTCATTCCTGTTGAACACATCTACATTCTCAGACAATACTGCTCAGACGGGGTTTTCAAAGCTGTATATCACTCTATCAAATGCAATCTACAGTCTTTTAACGTTCCTACTTTTTATATAACAAATTGAGCACTTGAAGCACTTATTATTACTCTTAAAAGTTGCTTTAAAAATAGTTGCTTTAACTGATCCTACAATCTCTAACTTAGAGAAGCTGTGGGGAAAATAAGCCATATCAGTGTTAATAAACTAAGCAAAGACCAAACTAAAAACTATCTGTAGTAGTATACACAAAACATTGCACTATATTCTCATTTTTCAAGTAAGAGGGAGTAGATATAATCACTAACAAGCCAAATGTATAAGTTAAAAACCCCACTTCAACAAAATATCCCACCTCCTTCTCCTATGAAAGTTTTAAAGATGTTAAAAAGTAGCTAAACCTGTATTTTGAAATTTCACCTTTTCCCTATTCACTTTAAAAAGGTCCTAATCAGAAAAAAAAAAATGGACTTAAAAAAAAAATAACCAAAGGAGATACTACTACATACCTATTAGAATGAAAATAGAAAACAGAGAACACCAAATGCTGGTGAGGATGTGGAGTAAGAGAACTCTCATTCATTGCTGGTAGAAATGCAAAATGGTACAGCCACTTTGGAAGAGTTTTCAGTTTCTTACAAAACTAAATATAATTCTTTTTAAAAAAAATATATTTTATTGATTTTTTACAGAGGAAGGGAGAGGGATAGAGAGTCAGAAACATCGATGAGAGAAAAACATCAATCAGCTGCTTCCTGCAAACCCCCTACTGAGGATGTGCCTGCAGCCAAGGTACATGCCCTTGACGGGAATCGAACCTGGGACCTTTCAGTCCGCAGGCTGATGCTCTATCCATTGAGCCAAACCTATTAGGGCTGTAATTCTTTTTTAAAAAATATATTTTTATTGATTTCAGAGAGGAAGGAAGAGGGGGAGATAGAAACATCAATGAGAATCATTGATCAGCTGCCTCCTGCACACCCCCTACTGGGGATCGAGCCTGCAACCCAGGCATGTTTCCTTGACTGGAACTGAACCTGGTACCCTTTAATCCACAGGCCAACGCTCTATCCACTGAGCCAACCAGCTAGGGCCAAAACTAAATACAATTCTAACAAAGGATCCAGCCAGCCAAATGCGCTCTTTGGTAAATACTCAAATGAGTTTAAAACTTAGGTTCACACAAGAAATACTGCACATGAATGTTTATAGCCGCTTTATTCATAATTGCCAAAACTTGGAAGAGACTAAGATATCCTTCAATTGGTGAATGAATAAGCCAACTGATACATCCATACAACAGAGCATCATTCAGTGATAAATAAATGAGCTGTCAGGCCATAGACATAGAGAAATCTTATATTGCTAAGTGAAAGAAGCCAATCTGAAACGGCTACATACTGTATGATTCCGACTACATATATGACATTCTGGAAAAGGCAAAACCACAGACAGTAAAAAGATCAGTGGTTACCAAGGATTCAGAGGGCTTGTGGGAGGGTGGTGGTGGTGAATTAGAGCGTAGGGGATTTTTAGGGCAGTGAAACTATTCTGAATGATACTGTAATGGTGTATACAAGACATTATAAACTTGTCAAAATCCAAAGACATGTACAAAGAAACCCTAATATAAACAAAGAACTTTAGTTAATAAAGTATCAATACTGGCTCAGCAATAAAAATGCAACTATAAAGCATAAAAACAAAAAATAAAATAAAAATGAAACAGGCAAAAACAAGTACATACCAAAATAAAAATTTCCCAAAAAACTTGAGACCCTCATAAATAAGCTGAGTAATGGTAAGATAAACTCATATTTTATGCAAAATGAAGGACTGCTGAGAAGCACAGTTCCTCATAGAACTTCAGGGATAACTTTTTTAAAAAATAATACACTACATGTTCAAACAAAGTAGGTTAATAACAGCTTAAGTCTTATGTTTCAATAATGAATTTAAAGTAAACTGAAAAGCAAAATGTCTTGAGACTAGTCAACTGAATTATGTATTCACTATAACTTTAAAAATGTTAGCTCCTTGCAGTGAGTCGAGTGGCTGTATTAATTCATCCCTATCCTTCCCTGGTTAAGGATAGACCAATTCCAGATTACATTTAGAGAATAAACCACTGGCTTTAGGTGTATCTTTCAAGTTTTAATAAATTCAGTATCAACTAGTTTAGAGCTTTTCCTGACCACATTAAGACCTATGGCTGCTCCTTTCATTATGCCAACATAGTACTGTATACAAGCTCCTAAACATGTGCTATACCAGTATATTAATTTAGATATTTTTCCCATACAGGACTGATAAAGGACCTTGTAATCATATTAAGGGGTCTGGATTTTATTATGAGGGCAAAAGGGAGGTAATTCACCCTAGCTCGTTGGGCTCAGCGGTAAGAGCGTCAGCCTAAGACAAAAGGGTCGTGTGTTCAATTCCGGTCAAGGGCATATACCTGGGTTGCAGGTTCAATCACCAGCCCTGGTAGGAGCATGTGTGAAAGGCAGCCAATAGATGTGTCTCTCTCACATCGATGTTTCTCTGTCTCCACCCTCCCTTCCACTCTCTCTAAAAAAATAAGTAAGCAAATAAAAATCAATGGGAAAACTATCCTGAAGTCCTCACTTCAAAACAACAACAAAAGTGAGTCCAACAACAAAAAGTGAGGTAATCCAAGGTTTGAAGCAGGAAGTAGCATGATCAAATTTGCATGTGATTCTCTGTTTTACAACCTATCAAATGCCTCTAATCTGCTCTTTTCAGCCTTAGGCTGTTATTGGTCCCTGTCAGATTCAACACCCCAAATGATCTGAATTACTTGCTATTCTCTTAACTGCATATTCTTCCTCATGTTTTCCCCTCTGCCTAGAACACTATCACTCTCTTCCATTTTCGAGTTCCTGAATCTTACCCACCCTTCAAGGTTTAATTCAAATGAATCATTTCCTAATTCCCCCCATTACTACTTATGTTCTTTCTTCTCAACTCTCATTGTACTTTTTGTACTTCTTTTGCCATGTACCACTTTCAACCTTAGACTATAATTTATTTGTGTACTGTTATTCCCCTTACTAGCAAATAATACTCTAAAGAGAGGGAAGAGATGTTACTTAAACAACAAATATTTAAATGACCAATATTTGATTGGAAATATCTGGCACATAGTCCAGGGAAACTACTATCAAATCAAGGGATTTATAGCATATTGATAAAAATCATCTCTGTCCTCTTTGACAGCCTGCAGGAATATAGTTTAATTAATATTAAGTCCCAGTGTTGTTGTTGTTTTAGTATAGGTAATATACAATTTAGTAAATCTCAATAGGCAGGATATATTCATCAAAGGAGGGAAGAAAAGGGATTTATTGAGTAAAAAAGAATTATTTAATCCAAACTTATCATCAGATATTTTTTTCATCATCTCCATTTTTTAAGTGGGGAAAGAGCAGCCAGAGAGGTTGATTTGACCAATATGACACAGTTAATGACAGCAGAGATTTTTAATACAGGTTTGTCTGATTTCCTACTTCATATTTTTCTCTAGTCTACAACTTACTACTTACCTAAATCTAATCTGTCCATATCTAATTCTTTTAAGAGAGATTGATACAGTGGCAGAGTTAGACCTTGCTCTTTGAATATTACTGGAGTAGAAGCCAACTGATGATAAGGTTTCCTTTGTGGTGTTTTAAATGGGTTTGATTCATAACTGCTGGATTTATATTCAGATTCTTCTGCAGTTTCAGAATTATATGGGGGAGCTTCTGAAGAAAGTTCTTCAAACCAATTAATGCTTATTGGTCCTAAATCTGTAAGAAAAATAAAAATCTCATTTTGGTTTTAATTAGAGACACAGAAAAATTCATGAGCCAGTCAAGATCATAACAAAGAGAAGGATGCTTGAGATTTGGATTGTGGATGACTTTTGTTAAAGCGTATTAATTAAACAGGATCATCTGTTCTTTTATGAATCTGTAGCAAGGTATAACAAGTTTACAAAAGTTACAAGGAGATAGCTCTTAACTCTATTAGCTCTCCTAAAGTTCGTCTAGTGCCAATCAAGGGGCCAGTCTCCTCTTTAATCACCAGGATTAAATAGTAAGAAATTACAGTTTCTTATCATTTGGTAACTGTAAATGTTCATTCTCTTAACTGGACTTACGGTTCCATAAAGTAGTTTATAGTGTAAACAAAAACGTGAAGTATTGGATTCTTCCCAGCAAGCATGTGTATTTACATATTTTTTCTGAAAACAATGCTCATTGTAACTGATCAATTTATATAAAATCTGTCAGTACCTGCTTGGCTGCATCGCGTCTCAAAAATTTCAAAAAAGGTTGGCCTCTCTTTGCACCCAATAGGCATTTTTCTGACGATATTACTCCGACACCTGGAAAACGAGTCTGTAAAAGAGAACAGAACACACTTCACGGGTGCGGTCCTTCGGGGACTCACACTGACTGATCTCGGTCCCATCTTCTGGGACAAGGGACTCGCTGCGATGGTGGGAGCATTGCGTGTGTGAGCTGTGTGCAAGCTCTGGACATGCTGCAAGTGCAACTCAAAAACAGCATTTTTGACATGATTTACGTTCACTAGTCACGTGTTGCGAGGGCTCCCATTAGAGGTAAACGCCAAGGAAATCAGGACGCCGCCATCCCACAAGCACCAGCTGGGGGCAGTGGAGCGGACACCGAGTCGGAAGCGGCCAGGAAAGGAGCCGGAGCGCCAGGAGGTTTCAGACGGGGCCCCGCTGCCGCCCAGAGCCCGCCCCGAGCGGGCGGCGCGGCCGAGTCCCCGGAGCGGGGCCGAGCCAGAGGCCGGTCCATCGTCCCCACCCGCGCGGGGCTGGCAGCGACCGCCGGTGGCCGCTCGCGTCCCCCCGCAGCACTGACCGCCTCCCCAGACGCTGCTCCTCGGACTCCGCAGGCTCTCCCGGCGGCGGCCTCCTCCCGAGCACCCGCAGCCAGTCCCCGCCGGGCTTTCAACTGCTCGCGCCAAAGCCGCGCGGCCACACGCCTCCCGATGACGTCACGACGCCGCCCGCCGCGCGCGCCGCCCGGAAGCCCGGCAGGCCCCGCCCCCGACTCGGTTGGCGAGCCGCGGGGCCTGGCGGGACTGCCCGGGAGTCGGTCTGGGGCTGTGCGGGCGGGGCCTCCCCGGAGCCTTCCCAGGGCCGCCCGGAACGCTCCGCGACTCGGTCCGATCCCGTAGCTGAGCTTGTCTCGCGCTGGGGGCTCTCGGCCTCTGTCTCTGACAGGCCTCTGTCTCTGACTGACAGGCCTCTGTCTCTGACTGACAGGCCTCTGTCTCTGACAGGCCTCTGTCTCTGACAGGCCTCAGTTCCGGCCGCAGCCGCCAACCTTGGAAACCCAGTGTGGCCCTTGGAGGATGACCGTTTCGGTCCCCTGCTCCCTGTGGAGTGGGCGGGCTGACAGGTGAAGCCAGGGGACTTCAGGTCTAGTCCTGTGGTGCTCTTAGATAGCAGGTTCAAGAACTCTGAGCCTGTCTCCCTGCCTGAGAAATGGGAAATCCACCGTAACTCTTCTGTGGTGTCAGCTGCTCCCCTCTGCAGGATGCCCTAGAGCCCTTACAGTCTTGGGGTACTGACCACCCTGTGTGAGCCTGTTGTCCCCTTCAAACTTCCCCGGAAGGCAGGACCCTGTCCTCATCATGCACAGGGTCTGACATGCCCACAAGGCTTACTTCGGGTTTGTTTATGGCCTGGAAAGCCTTCTACTGGGTTCTGGAGGTGGGAGCTGCCCTTGGGCCCTGCTGCTTCTGGAAGGCTCTTGAGCAGTAAGCGGCAGAAGCAGCCTTGGATTAGAAGAAGGGTGGGCTCCAACTGCCCATCAGCAGATGAGTGGGTAAAAAAGCTGTGGTACATTTACACCATGGAATACTATGCAGCGGTAAAAAAGAAGGATCTCTTACCCTTTGAGACAGCATGGAGGGACCCGGAGAGTATGATGCTAAACAAAGTAGGCCAGTCAGAGAAAGACAAGTATCACATGATCTCACTCATATGTGGAATCCAAGTAACAGAATAAACTGAGGAACACAGTGTTTCCAGAGACATGGAAGCATGGAACAGAGTGTGGAATCCCAGAGGCAAGGTGGGGGAGGGTGGTTGGTTGGCAAGAGATTAACCAAAGAACTTGTATGCATATATGCATAACCCATGGGCATAGACAATAGTGTGGTGAAGGCCTGGGGTGGGGGTGGGGGGCAGGTGTGGCTAGAAGGAATCAAGGGGGGGGGGGAGGAAGGGACATCTGTAATACTTTAAACAATAAAGGTTTTTTTTCCCCGTTGATTTTTAAGGTGAGTGGGAGAGAGAGGGAAAGACAGAGAGAAACATCGATGTGAGAGAAACACATCGATTGGTTGCCTCCTGCACATGCCTGGACCAGGGCTCGGGCCGGGGAGGAGCCTACAACCAGGGTATGTGCCCTTGACCAGAATCGAACCTGGGACTCTTTGGTCTGCAGGCCAATGCTCTACCCACTGAGCCAAATCGGCTAGGGCTAAACAATAAAGATTTAAAAAAAAAAAAAAAAGATGGGCTCTACTTGCTTCTGTAGGTATCATTTCAGTTTGATCATAACCCTCAGCTGACTAATACAGAGAAATACCAAAGCTTATGATCACCTAGGTCTGAACAGCAAAGAACACAGGTCTGGGATCCTTATCTAACAATAGTTGCGCTTATTGAACATGTGAGTCTGCTTTGTGCTTCACAAGCAATAGCACATTTTAATCTTACAATAATCCTATAAATTGGTTAGTACAGATACTTGTTAGGTCTGATCCCCCCTCCCCTGGGAACTGACCTTTAGGCCACTTCACAATGGGCACTCCGATTGCTTAGATCACGTTCCACTTGCTAAGACCATTATCTCTCCCCTCCAGAGTTTCCTGGAATCCAGGCCTGCACAGAGATTTCTCCGCCCAGAAAAAGCCCGCCTAGAGTCTTTTAAAAACTTCTGACTCCCCGTCTTTGGGTGCTGGCGCCATTTGGGGGCTCAGCCCCTCTGGGTTTCTAGATGACCTAATAAATTCATAATTCTTCACCCCTTTTGGCCTCGTGTGTTCCTCCTTCGACGACCCTAACAGTACTGTCATAAGGGGAAACAATCAGTTAAGTAACTTGCCTGGTAACAAGGCCCAGGTTTTAATTCAAGTGGGTTTGATGTTAGATACTATCCTGCTATTAAATCTGCATTTACCCTCTAAATCAGAACAATTTGCTTACCCTCACATGTTTTTGGCAGACGGTGGGGGGGCGTGTCATACAACTCTCTGAAATATATTTTCTCTCACTATATACATCCCTCCCCTTCCATAACTTTATGGTCCCTGTGCCCTGCCATAAAAATGTATTTTCTTCCTTACACTCTTCTAGTATAAGGTTGTTCAAATAATTTACTCGTTGTATTTGTTTTATTAATATGCTTTAAAACAGGATCTCTAAAATGGTACATTACTATTGGAATAAATAAATGAGTGGCTAACTATAGCATGAGTGTGAATAAGTCAGCAATGAAAAACAGCTTTGAAATAAAGATTCAGGAGCAGTGAATTGAAAATATAGAGAAGAGCAATTTGAATCAGGTGGTAATTAGGCCTCTGTAGGTAGGTAGCTCTCCTCCCACCACTCCCTTCAACTAGGGCCGTGGTCGGAAAACTCATTAGTCAACAGAGCCAAATATCAACAGTACAATGATTGAAATTTCTTTTGAGAGCCAAATTTTTAAAACTTAAGCTATATAGGTAGGTACATTGTTATTAACTTAATTAGGGTACTCCTAAGGCTTAGGAAAAGCCACACTCAAGAGGCCAAAGAGCCGCAGTTTGCCAACCATGGAATTAGGTAATATACACATCACCCACCAGAATCTGAAATAAGTGGAAAAGATAGGGATGAACCTGAATCAACTTGAACACAAGAAAAAAGGGGTAAATGAAGGTGGAAGACAGAACAAGGACAGATGCAAACTAAATCAGGATATTGCGCTAAGCCTGGACAGCAGATAGAGCACTTTGTCCAAATCCCCAGGGCCTGTACCAGGGAACACACTATGGGAACACATTGCCTTTGGGCCAGCCTGGACTCTCTGACCACCAACAGCCTGACTGGAAGCAAAACACTGGTGCCCCCACTTTCCTGGCCAGGACGGGGCTGGTGGTGCCCACGAATGCCTGGGCCTACTGCACTGACCCTTACAAGAGGGCACAGCTTAAGGCCATTCTCTCCCAGATGAACCCCAGCCTGGGCTTGCAGCTGTGCAAGGCCAACACCTAGGAGGCAGGCGTGCAGGTGAGCCTACCTGTGCTCAGGTCTGTACAGTGCTCACTGGGCCTTCTCAGCCTGCACAGCTGCTCTCCTTGGGGCTGTAGAGGCCCCACAGTACCCCTACCTGCCTGGGACTACTATTCACTAGTGCTGAGCCTCAGGGGCTTGATCCAGCTGTGGAAGGATGGGAAGGATGGGAAGGATGAGAAGGACAAGGAGAGGAAGGAGCTTTCGGGTCCCACAGAGGAAAGCCAGCAGCAGCAGAAGTCACCACCAACGTCAGGGTTGAAAGAGGACAAGCAGGAGGAACTCTGGCAGCAGAAAGTTGGGGGAGGAAGATGCCTCTAGTCCTGGGCGGAGCAAGCAGGCCCAGGGAGATGCCCACCCTCTCAGGAAACCCAACTTCTGGGAAAAATTTGTCTTCCCCTCCTCAGCCCTCTGCTGGCCCCTTCCTCTCTTTCTGCTTTTCCATTTCTGGGGCAACAAGAACAAAATCTTCCCGCTTCCTCCTTTTATTTGATGAAGGAGAGGAAGTTCTGAAAACCTGTATTTTACATGGCCTCCATGTTTTGTAACTTTTTGAAGTAGAGTGTCAGCTTTAAGCATGTGCTAACCAAAAGTCTGGCAATCATTATTCATTGGAAATGTGAGACAAAGAAGGGTTGCAATCAGTGAAATATGTGATCAGAATTTTGTTTTGGCTCAGTGGATAGAGCGTGGGCCCACGGACTGAAGGGTTCTATTCTAGTCAAGGGCATGTACCTCCGTTAAAGGCTCAATACCCCACCCTGGTCGGGGTGTGCTCAGGAGGCAACCAATCGATGTGTCTTTCTCACATTGATGTTTCTCTCCCTCTCCCTCTCCTTCCACTTTTTTTATACATCAATGGAAAAATATCCTCAGATGAGGGTTAACAAAAAAGAGAGAGAGAGAGAGAAAGAGAGAGAAAGGAAGAGAAGAGAAGAGAAGAGAAGAGAAGAGAAGAGAAGAGAAGAGAAGAGAAAAGAAGAAGAAAAAAAAACAGAAATAGTGTGAGAGACTGTAGGGAGAAGAATCCCAGAGTAATCCTTCACAGATGAGACACTGAATTAATGTAGTTACCTTGAGAACAGCTGTGAATGAGGTTAAACAGGCCTTTTGCATTTCCTATACAAAGTCACAAGCTTTTCTAGGAATAAAAGACTCTTCCTCTTTATTTTCCATTTTTGGATCCAAAATATGGCAATTTTTGTGTGTAAAGATTGTAAGACCAGATGGGAGAGTGCTTATGTGAAGTGCATTTCTGGAACTAGTAAGGTAAAAGTGCGTGGGCAATGATGTTAAGTGGAGGAAGAATGTGTTTCCTAATGGAGCGTGACTTAATGCTGTCTCATTCATCATGGCATCCTCCATGCCAGACATATTTTTGGTTTAGGGTTAAGTCAATAGTCAGTCCTTTTATCTTGAATATTTGACTGAGTCAATATATAATATTTATTATAATATTAATACCACATTCTTGGTTGTATTCAAGCAGCCTAAATGGTGTGCTAAGTCCCAATAGGTACTTTATGAGGAAAATTGGCTCCACTATAACCATCTATACCAGTGATGGCGAACCTTTTGAGTTCGGCGTGTCAGCATTTTGAAAAACCCTAACTTAACTCTGGTGCCGTGTCACATATAGAAATTTTTTTGATATTTGCAATCATAGTAAAACAAAGACTTATATTTTTGATATTTATTTTATATATTTAAATTCCATTTAACAAAGAAAAATCAACCAAAAAAATGAGTTCATGTGTCATGTCTGACACACGTGTCATAGGTTCACCATCACTGATCTATACTAATAATAGAGGAATATGCAAATTGTCCAGAACACTGTCACAGTAACAGTAACAGTAACGACCAGCAGGCTGTGTGGGATGACCAGGCCGGCAGGGGGGCTCGTGAGGGACGACCAAATGACTGAACAGCAGGCTGTGTGGGGCGACCAGGTCGGCAGGGGGGTTAGTGAGGGATGACCAAACAACTGAACAGCAGGCTGCATGGGGCAACCAGGCTGACGGGGGGCGGGGGGCAGTTAGGGGTGATCAGGCAGGCAGGCAACTGAGCAGTTAGGAGCCAGCGATCCCAGATTGTGAGAGGGATGTCCGACTGCCGGTTTAGGCCCGATCCCCAGGATTGGGCCTAAACCGGCAGTCGGACATCCCCTGAGTGGTCCCGGATTAGAGAGGGTGCAGGCTGGGCTGAGGGGATCTCCCCCTCCCACCCACCCCCTGCATGAATTTTGTGCACTGAGCCTCTAGTTAAAATATAATTTTAAAAAACAACTCTCCTAATGATTTTGTTGCAGAAGCTGTTTATTTTATAAATATTGTGTTTCAGATAAAATTAAGTGGATTTGAACATAGAGAATATTATTCTACTTTATGTTTTGAAATTTGTATTAAAGTGTAAAATATGGACAGATAAAAAATAGCCTGCTATATTTGATCAACATTTAATTAACTCACCCCTAATGCCTTGGCAGGGCCAGACCAAATGATTTTGCAGGCCTTATACAGCCCGAGGGATGGACATTTCCCACCCCTGTACTGGATCAACTGTCCTCAAAGGCACAAAAATCCTTCTCCATTTATACGCCTGCATTGGGACCACTTTTCATCCTCTGCAGCCCAGGGCTTGGTTCTGAAATTCCATCACAGGTCTAGCACAACACAAACTGCTTCCTTCCTCATTTTCCCTCGCTTCTCCCTCCCAATGGTCTCCATCATTTCCACAGGAACAATTTTAGAGTGAGTAATGACAACAGAAAGAAGGGTGGGCATAGAAACGAAGAGGGGTCTTTGGGTGAAGAAATGTTCAATTTCTTGCTCTGGGTTTTGCTTACCTGGGTGTTTTCAAATTCATCAAGCTGTACCCAGGTGTTGAGTCCTTTTATGTGTGTATTTAAAACTTTTCTTTTGCTTATATATATGCGTGTGTGTGTGTGTGTGTGTGTGTGTGTGTGTAAAAATATCTATCTATCTATCTATCTATCTATCTATCTATCTATCTATCTATCTAATTGGGGTAAAATACACACAATATAAAATTTACCATTTTCACCATTTTAAGGGTACAATTTAGTTGCTCTAAGTATATTTACATGGTTGTGCAACCATCACCAGCATCCATCTCCAGAAATTTCATCTTGCAAAACTAAAACTCTTCCTAGTTAACAGTTCTCAATCCTGCCCAACCATCGTCTACTATCTGTCCCTATGAGTTTGACTGCTCTGGTGCCTCATAAGTGGAATCATACAGTATTTTTCCTTTTGTGACTGGCTGATATTGTTCTAGTCAAAGAGGAATTCTTGGAGGCAGCCAACTCTCTCTTACAGAAGATCCTGTATAAATGAGCATGCTTCAAGGAGATGCCTGTCCTGTAGGTGCAATGGATGCAAGAACTGCTCGGGTGTTCATTGTGTGAAAGACTTCTATTTATAACATATCCTTGCTCAGACATGCTGAATCCATTAACCAGAAGCTCTTTATTTTTTGCCTCTCTCAACACACTCCTCACCATATTTTTTAACATTAAAAAAATCTTAAAGTCACAATTTGAAAAAACTGCTTACATTTCCAGAGTGAATTTTGTAGTTTACTGTTATGAAGTTTTTTACATGTGTATGATTTTAAGTATTGACATGTTTGTAATTTGAGTGAATTATGCTGATGGTATCACCATCTCCTAAAATTGTGTTAGTTATGTTTTTTTTGGGGAAATTGAAACTTACAAGAACTTACTAGCACATGGTGCTGGAAAAACTTGGTTTCCACATGTCACTAATCATTATAAAATGTTCTATATTGATGCACTGATAATAAACATGAAATGAAAAAATAATAAATAATAAAGGTACACGGTGAAAATGTGTAGGTACGAGGACATTTGGTCAGCCTGTGGATTATTTTATTAATGCTACTCTGGGTCTGGCACTCTGCAGAGCATTTTCCGTCCCTTCTTATTAGTCCTCACAACTCCATTTTCACTTTTCAGATGAGAAAACTCATTTGTAAAGTCAAAGAGATAAAATAACTTCTGAAGTCACATGGCTGGAAAGGAGAGGTGCAGAATTCAGACCCTTGTCTGTGTCCCTGGTTTCTGCACCTGGACGCAAGCATGAGGCTGTCTACCTTACAGAAGTGTTATGGGTCCCCACTGAGCGCACACCTTCTAATTCCAGAGACCATGTGAATTACAGAGCATTCTTTATCCGACTCTGAGTGGCAGACAACTTGTCTACCAGCCATTTGGGGGTGCATCTCGACCCTGGCTATGCCAGCCTACAGTCCTCCCGCCCTTGGGGGCCTGGCCATGGCCAGGGATTCGGGACTGTGCATGGGCTCCAGGTCCATGAGAGCCCCTCCTCCCATCCCTCCATCACCCATGAGCCCAGGGCCACTGACCTCCTAAGAGCTATCGAAATGCCCAGCTCAGGTGCCACCTGGGCCAGGCTGGCTAGGACCTCCCTGTCCATAGAACCTAGGCTCTTTCCAAAACATCCATCAGAACAGATTTTGCACTTAGGGTCTGAAATGTGGTAACTTTTCAACTTGTGTTGTGGGGATTGATTTTGAATGTGCTGTTACCTTAGAGCCATCAAAGGACTGAGGCCAGTCTTTTTTGTTGTTCTTGTTATACTGTATCCTTGAAAATCACCCCAAAGTGTACTTATAAAGCAGGAATTGTTTATGTGGGAAGTGCATTTCTGACCAGGACTTGGAATGAGACACATGACGGGCATTGCCAAATGTCATTAAAGCAGACGCAACATGAAATTCTTGTAATTACATACAGAAAAGTCTTCCCCAAGAGCGATAAACTCCAGCTCCCTAAATGCATCAGAGCTGAGCAGGATCGAGGATGAAGGAAGACTTGAGGGGCAGATGAGGCAAACATGTCCAAAATTAATTCTTCATGACACGTGAGAAGTGGTAGCACTGCTGGAAGAACCCTGGGAAACATGATTGTAAGTCAGTAAGTACCTGTGAAAAGACAGAACAGCCACTGCAGTCCTGTCTCAAGTTTCTTGTGTAGGCACACAATGTTTGCTCATTATATCTGAAATAATAAAAATTGTTATTCTGAAAATCCACTCAGTGATTCTATCAATAAAAACAATTAACCAACCACAGAACTAGTGATTTAAATTTAAGGACACTTTTTATTACTTATCTTATAAAATGGTTATTTTCAGTAACAATTTAGCCTAAGAAAGATACTGTTATAGCACAAACATATCATTTTAGTAAGAGTTTTGTAAATATTATGATCTAAGTTAACATTTATGTACTAAACATCTTCAAATATAGTACTAGAAAGAGTTCACTACTGTTAGTATTATTTTAATTCCTAACTGACCATAAAAAGTTTTGTTAGGATATTCTATAATGCAAAGGGGGAAAAATCTTCTGGACAATAAGAAATATTTGCATGAATAAACCTAAGCTTTTGTGGTATAATATAAAATTAGTCAGAGAAGTACATTTTCTGACTTTAATGTTTACAACTTATATTTTAAAGTTACTTAGACTATCCGTGGGGGTGGGGTGAGGCAAAGGCAGGAATATATTGTCAATGTATTTGCAAAAACATTTGCCCTTTGAAATCTTGCCATACTCTCATAAATTAATGTTACAAATATCTGAAGAAAAAGTTTAAAAGAAAAAATTTCAGAAGAAGGATTTTATTCAGTAATACTAAAGAATCAAAGGAGGTGTTAATAGGAGAGAGAAAAGCCTAAACTGAAAAGATATCTAATTTTGTTAGGTTAATTTCCTAAAAGGATGTCTGAATTGTATTCATAGTTCTTATTCTAGGTGTTCTTAGATGAAAAAATCTATGATCACTTACTTAAAGATTAAAGAAAGCCAGGGAATATCAGAATAGTCTGGCTTTCTCTTTTCCTTTTCTTTTTAAACTTAAGGTCTCTTTTTCCTGTCAATTTCATGGGGAGAAAAAGAATATATCAGTAAAATAAAGGTGTTTTTTTAAAAAGTGAGTGAGCCCTAGTCGATTTGGCTCAGTGGATAGAGCGTCGACCTGTGGACTCAAGGGTCCCAGGTTTAATTCCTGTCAAGGGCACATGCCCAGGTTGCAGGCTAGATCCCTAGTGAGGAGTGTGCAGGAGACAGACAATCAATGATTCTCTCTTATCATTGATGTTTCTCTCTCTCTCTCTCCCTCTTCCATCCTCCATGAAATTAATAAAAATATTTTTTTTAAAAAAAATAAATAAATAAGTGAGTGAGTCTATAAATATTATTTAGAATTTAAAAAATGGATTTGGGTACTGTGAATGTAGTGATATTAAGTATTACAGAATGTGTAATACTAACTGGATGCCTGGGCTCCTAAACACAGGGATGGAAGAAAATAAATGTCTTGTATACTGCAGATTAAAAATAATGTGTGTAAAGTTAATAGGTAAGACATTAGAGTTCAAAAATAAGCTTAGGGATTTAAAGAAAATCTATTAAATTGAGAGGGGAATCATTTCAGTGACATTTCCAAATAATTAACAGGTTAGAAAAAATAATATCTGGAATCTGGCCCAAAGGAAGAGGGGATTTCTGTTTCTATTGCCATTTGGACGTTTACAATGACGGGTTGAATACAGGGCGACCTTTCTCACTTCTCAGTGGGAGGGAGAAGGAGCCCCACTTCAGGGCCATGGATCCCTCTGTAGGGGGAGCAACACTGTGTAAGATGAGCTTTCATTTTCCACAAGAATTGAAATTAGAACATTCACCTGCAGAAATCCCATAGGCACAATTGCAGAATTTAATTTCTGTTTAAATGATGGATTTTCAGGCAAGTGAATCTAATTTTACATTCAACCCAGGCTCTAAGTGGGCCAAGTAGACTGTGGTCAACTGCACAATACTGGCTTCTTCATGGCATCTATATATATAAAAGCCAAGTGACCAGAACGACAGAATGAATAGAATGACCAAAACAACTGGAACAACCGTTCGCTATGATGCACACTGCGGCTGCCAACCAGCCCGATCAGGGCCCTGATCAGCCCCCAACCTTCTATGGCCCCTCCCCCCGGCCAGCCCGGCCCCCAATCGCCCCCCCCCCACCCCGATTGGGGGCCGGGCTGGCCAGCCAACCTTCCACAGCCCCTACTCCCCACCCACCTGGCCCCAATTGGCCCCCATCGAGATGGGCGGCCGGATCCCACCCATGCACAAATTCATGCACCAGGCCTCCAGTATAGGAATAAAATCCAATTTTATTTTTTAAATTTTTATTATAATTCTTTATTGTTGAAAGTATTACATATGTCTCATTTTTCCCCCATTGACCCCCTCCAGTCTACTCCCACCCCTGCCCCAGGACCTCACCACCCCTTTGTCTGTGTCCATGGGCCAGGAATATATGCATACAAGGTCCTTGGTTGATCTCTTCCCACCCTCCCTCCCTTGCCTTCCCTCTGAGGTTTAACAGTCTGTTCATGCTTCTATGACTCTGGGTCTATTTTTGATCATCAGTCTATTTGGTTCATTAGATTCCACATATGAGTGATATTATCTGATACTTACCTTTTTCTGACTGCCTTATTTCGCTCAGCATAATACTCTCCAGGTCCATCCATGCTGACAAGGAACCTGTGACACAGGCCAAGATCCAGGAGGGACCTGCTGTGACTCTGCCAGCTCGACTGGCTCAGCTAAGGCCCCTCAGCATTGCTTCACTCTGCAGGGTCCAGCATGGGCCTGGCCCGCAGGGGTCTTTCATAGTTATTAGGGGATTGAACTCTGTTGGCCATTCTAAAAGCTGAAAATGAGCTCAGAGCTCCCTTTATGAGTGGTGATTTATTGAGGAATGGGGCAAAACTGGAGTGCCTGGTTGCTCTAAAATCCCCATGGAGCAGTTTCCACGGGCTGCTTTCATCAGGACTGAGATCTGTTCAGATTAGCAGTCTGCCTGCCCTGGAGAGTTTACCTGTCCAGGTGGTAGTTTTGTAGACTATGGTTTGTTCGCTTTTAATTGAGAAATATTACTGGAGAAGGTCTTCAAATATTTTTTATTGTCTATGAGAAGCATAGGAGTAGTTTCTGTTTATATATTTTTTTAAAAATTTTAATGGATTTTAGAGAGGAAGGGAGAGGGAGAGAGAGATAGAAACATCAATGATGAAAAAGAGAATCACACTGGGGATCGAGCCCACAACCCAGGCATAAGCCCTGACTGGGAATTGAACCGTGACCTCTTGGTTCATAAGTTGATGCTCAATCACTGAGCCACGCCAGCTAGCCTGTTTATATTTTTTATCACAAAAGAACTAAAAGTTCATAATACTTTCAGTCTCTTTATTGTATTTCTGGGGTGATAAATGGAAATAGAATATTACCATTATCTTTCACTTTTCTTTAGTTAAAATGATTTGCGTTAAAAAGCAAATACAGAAGCATACAAAGTCAAAAGCGGGAGTCCCATTTCTCAGCCCCGCTCGGAAGTATCAGCATGAAACCCCAGGGTATTTCCTTCCAGTCTTTTCTATGCCATTGATACAGTTTCTACTGGGGGTCTTCAGGAATACAAAGCTATATCATGAAAGATGGCAGGTTTTTGCTAGGAAAAGACCGGAAACTAGTGGTTAGTTTGGCCGCTTCCGTTTATTTGAGAAGCTGGGTAACCCATCCAGGGCTATATGCCACTTGTTCATATGACTGGGAAACCAGTTTCTCAGATTTAAGGGCCAGAGTAGAACCCAGAATGATGGGGAGCTGCTCACTGCTGCCACCTGCTGTCAGCAAGGGTCACTGCAGGTGCTGCCTGCTCCCAGGTCCCTGGGGCTCCCTCAGGATGGCAGGGCCCAGCCAGCACCAGCCTCCTTAGGGCCCTCCTGCGCCTGCACTGGCACACCCTCCCCTCCACAAAACCTCACCGCTCCATTGCTCTGGAGTTTGTGTTTCCAAATGTAGCTATCTGGCTATTGTTGCTTTGTTAGGGTAACCATGAAAATGGAAAACACACATAAACATACACTATTTCCTCTCCTAAGTGGTATAATGAGCAATATTAGCAAACTGCTATAATCTCCTGGTTACAGTGAGTGGCTTGTCACCAGGTTCCAAGGTAGATTTTTTTCTCGGGTTTTTATAGGCACTCTGTCACATGGATTTTGGAATCTCACCATCTAGGCCTATAAATGCCACAGTCCAATGATTTCTTGGTCATCACTCATCTGTGTGTGAGGGGGAGATGACTTATTTTAAAAAGCATTTAAAATCATCATCCTATATAGCACAGCAACTCTTTAAAGAGTCAGTATTTTTTGGTTTTACTTCTCTTACGTTGTTAGGGGGAAAATAACCTAATATATTCCATTCAAAAATTTCAGGCTCCTTATTAATCATGATATCTACTTTTCCAAACAAAAAATATAGGTTTAGGGCACTTTTGAATCACAATAACTCAAGAAAGTGTGAATTGTCCCATTTTCCCTGCTTTTTCTAAAAGAGAGAGATCTCAATGTGAACAGATATTTGCACACCCATGTTCATAGCAGCATTATTCACATTGATTAAAGGTGGAAACAACCAAAGTGTCCATCATTAGATGAAGGGATAAACATGTAAGTGGCATATTATTCAGCCTTAAAAAGGAAGGGAGCCCTAGTCAATGGCTCAGTTGGTTAGTGTTGTCCCAATACACCAGGGTTGCAGGTTCAATCCCCATTCAGGGCGCATATGAGAAGCAACCAATGAATGCATAAATGAGTGGAACAGCAAGTCTATGTTTTCCTTTCTTCTCCTCTTCCTCCTTCTCCTCCTCCTCCTCCTCCTCCTTCTCTCTAAAATCAATCAATCTTTTTCTTAAAGGGAATTCAGACACACTCTACAACATGCTTGAATCTTGAGGACATTGTACTAAGAGTAATAAGCCAGTCACAAAAGAACCAATTCCACTTATATGAAGTACCCAGAGCAGTCAGATTCATAGAAACAGAAATTAGATGGTGGGTGTCAGGGCTGAGAAAGGTGGATGGGGATTAGTGTTGAGTGAGGACAGAGTTTCAGTTTGAGAAGATGAAAAGGTCTGGAGACAGATGGTAGTAATGGTTGCAGAACAATGTGAATATACTCAATGCCCCAGAACCGTACAACAAAAAGAATAGTAAAATTTATGTTATGTATATCTTACTACAATAAAAAGTTTGATAATGATATTGTGTAAAGACTAGGAAAATTAAGAAAACAATTATTCCACCCAGCCAGCATGGTTGAGCATCAACCTATGAAACAGGAGGTCACGGATTGATTCCCAGTAGGGGGCGTGTAGGAGGCAGCCAATCAATGATTCTCATCATTGATGTTTCCCTCTCCCTTTCACTCTCTCTTCCTCTCTTTAATCAATAAAAAATTTTTTTTAAAAGAAAATTATTTCTTTACACTTGTCATGATTTGTATTTTCTAGGTAGACAACTAAGATATTTATCACATCGTTTAATTTTTAGTTGTCAAGATTGCCTGCTTCTTATTTGACTTTAAGAAATATAATGTTGAGGATAATTTCAGAGGAAAACACATGTATAGGTATATACACAAATATGCCAAGCTGTTTAGAGCTGAAATCTCAATTGTAGGTGCCATTTCTGTGTTCTAGTAAGATCTCTAGAAAAGACAAAAAGAAAAGGCACTCAATGAAGAGCGACATGGCCACCTTGCTGCTCTCTGAGCCAGGTGCCTCTCCAACAGGTGCTGGGGGCACTACTCCTCTCTACCTTTCTTCTCCCTTTTATCAGCCACTATGATGTGCTTGCTCCCTTGTGGTTATTTCTGGAACTGCTTCTCAGGGCCACACTTAGATGACAGAACAGACTGTCAGTTCCAGGTTGGACTGTAGGTGACAAGCACAGTTAGGCGCTTTTCCCTGGTAGGACCAGGTGAGGAGAATTAACCAGCACCAGGGTTGCGTGTGAGGTCTGCCTGAAGGCCAGTGAGGCCAGGGGTTCAGGTGTGGCCATGAGGTGTCTCCAAGTCTCTCTGGTCAGGAACTCCCTGAACAGGGCAAGTTCTGAGCAGAGAGGAGCCTCTGGGCTTCATCGGAGGGAGCGAGCAGTGCTGTGACGTTTGCTGTGTGACCGTGACCCATGAGGGCAGGCAGAGGTCATAAGACACTTACTCTCTGTGACGACGGGGAGAGCATCCAACCACATCGGATGGACAGGAAGAATCAGAGTCTTCCAGAAATGATGGGACAGGAGGTGGGTGAGGAAACGAGGAAAACCAAGGGCATCCTTCATGGCCATAGTGGGTGACAGAAGAGGGTGGCTGTAGACTTCAGCTAGAGAGCACGGTTCTGGGCAAGGGTGTGGGAAGTAAGAGGGTCTTTGAGGGAGACTTGGGGGTCTGGTCCCATGAAGGGAGGAACCATGAGGAGGCCTGGCTGGCACCGAGTTCCAGGAGGTCCTCACATGGCCCCCAGGGAGGGCCACTCTCGGCTTAGGCTGTCAACCTGCCCAGCACGCCTCACTGCCCCTCCTCTGCCTGGTGAGGGTCTATTCTTCCCGCCGCTCCAGGCCTCGGTGGAGTGTCTTCGCCCCAGCCGCCCGAGGCCGAGTGCACCGTTCCTTCCCTTGTTCTGTGGGTACAGGCCCTCAGACACTTGGCGCGGAGTGAAAGGGAGGCCAGGCTCTGGGCTTTCACAAGCTGCCACTCAGCCACAGGCCTCTGGTAGGGCTCCGTGGGGCACCCCTGAGCTCCCTCCCACGTTCAGAACAAAATGAGAAATAAGACACAGGACAGACGGGAATGAAATGTCAGCTTTATAGAGGCAGGATAAAGTGGCCTCTCTCTCTCTCTCTCTCTCTCTCTCTCTCTCTCTTAGTCATCACCTGAGGATATTTTTCCATTGATTTTTTTTTTTAAGAGAGAGTGAAAAGGAGAGGGAGAGACACACAGAGAGAAGCATCAATGTGAGAGAAACACATCGATTGGTTGCCTCCCATATGGGCCCTGAATAGGGCCAGGGATCAAGCCTGCAAATGAGGTATGTGCCCTTGACCGGAATTGAACCTGGGACCCTAGAGTCCGAGGGCCGATGCTCTATCCACATAGCCAAACTGGCCAAAGCTAAAGTGGCTTTTGATATCTCTTTCCAAAATTGATGGATTAGCTGCCTGCTCGTTGACCGCTGGCCTCTTCTGCAGGGGCACAGCCTGCCCAGCCAGCAGACCCCACAGCCCAGAGCAGGCCAGAACCACATGGGAGGGACCAGAGGGCACTGAGACTCAGGGGCCAACTCCATCTCCCAAACTCATGGATGAGTGAGGTCTGCCCTCTCATGGAAAGGGATGAAAGAAGGAGAGGAGAGGAGAGGAGCAACAGGGAGGGAGGGAAGGAAGGAGGAAGAGCACCTTGAAATCCCACTTAGCCAGGAGCACTCTTGTGGGAATATGAGTGCAGGGCTGAGGCCCAGGTGGAGTGTCTCCCGCTGCATTATAGTTGCTGTCTCACTTTTTATCTGAATGTAAGCTTTTCCCAGCAGCACCGTTGTCTTCCTCACCTCGGTCTCGGGCATTTCATGGAGAATTGGCACCTGGTAATGCTCAGTAGGGGTTTGAGCAGCAGAACGGAAAAGGGAAACCTCTTTCCAGAACTTAGGGTTGGAGACGCCTGCATCTCACATTCTCTGACTGCCTGGCCGCGGGCCCAGGGGTGCTCTGCTGCCTCCTGAGGCCACAGCCAAAACGTGGTTGACAAGAGGTTCCGGTTTCCCAGGGAGTCTCATGGCCTCTGGCCAGGCCTATTTCTGACTGAGCTCCATGTGGCCTGGACCCTGGTTGTCTTGTCCAGCCTGCAGGTCAGGGCCTAGTGGATGGTACGTCAGCAGGGACCGGAGCGTCTTATGTCTGCCATCTTCTCAGGGCCCGGCACCGTCATCTTAGCTTCCCCAATCACTCCTACGCCGAGTTCAAGGCACCAACATGTCATTTCTTCTTCACTGAGGACTCGTCTGCTTCTTCACTGGTGGTTGAGGACGAGGCCCCACGCCCTTTTTACAAGCCTGTCTACCCCGTATTGGCTGTGATTTGGACTGACTCAGGTGAAGGAAAAATGCTTGCTGAGTCACCACCACTTCCTACAACACCCCGGATCTCCATTAATTAAGGCCTCCAGTCCACGAGGTGAATCACCAGCCTGAGATCAGAAATTAGGGCACACCCCAGGCGCCAGGATTTAAGGAGCACAGCTCAGTCCCCTCTTTGTAGAGCTCAGAACACAGGACCCATCCCTGTCTTGCTCTGTCCCCGTGGCTGCCTCCTCCAGACAGCAGGAGGCGAGCGTCTGTGCCATGGTAGGTCATCGTCCTTCTATTTGTGTTGGCATAAGTATTTTATATTCAAACACATGTAGTTTTGACCCTGCAGCGGGGAGCTTTTTGGAAAATACTTCCCTCTCAAACGAGCTCTAGTTAAAGTCACTGGTCCTACAGTGTTTCCAAAAACAGAGAATGTACTTACATCGTGAGTCAGTTGTTGAAATACTAGGGAAGTTTAAAATAATTGGCCAGTTACATGAAAGCTCTCTTGGGCATATAGTCAAACCGAATTATCATTTCAAGGTCACAATAAGGTCCAGGTCTTTTGAACCCTGATGTGGCCACTTGTTAGTTGTGTTACTTTGGACAAGCCCTCTGTGTCTTTGAAGCCTAGTTTGCTCATCTGTGATGTTGGGGAAGATCACTCCTACTTTGTTTTTTGGTTTTTAATCCTTACCGGGAGGTTCAATATAAGAGAGACTCATCTATTGGTTGCCTCCCACACATGCCCCAGGTTCAGGGGTAGGGGTGGGGTGGGGATCAAGGCTGCAACGATGAGGTACCGTGCCTTTGATCTGGAATAGAACCTATGACCCTTTGGTCCATGAGCCAACACTCTAACCATTGAGCAACACTAGCCAGGGTGATCACATAAAGATGACAGGATGTGCTGGAGACGGGACAATGGATCTACGGAGGTCACCTCTGTGCCAGCTACTCTGCCAAGTGCTGTCTCATGCCGATATCTTTTTAAATCAGCTTTAATTCTTACAAAGTTATGCGATGTTGGGTTTTATTATAAGTTGTATAACTGTGGGGGAAGTCTCTTAATTGCTCTGAACTTAATTTCTTTATCTGTGAACCTGAAATAATTCCAGCAGACTCAAAGGGTTGGGTAAGACTTACCTGAATTCTCAGAGGTAAAGGTGCTGGGCAGAAGTGATAAAGAAGCTTACGAAGAGTAGATTAGTATTGATGTTGATAATAGATTTTGAAATTGCTGCTTGAGAATAACCTCCACAGTCTTCCTAAGGGATTATACCGGTCTGGGCGGTAGCATCCTTAATGACATAGTTAATGACAGAAGATCTAAGTATCCTTTTATCCAACCCAGACTTTAAATACACCCTCTGCTTAGATCGCACTATCAATTTTAAAAGGGCTCAGAGTCAGAACCAATGCTGTCCTGGGCCCCTGGGGTTATCATCCCACATTCTGAAGGTGGAGCTCTCCTGTGAAAATAGGTCTGAATTGTTTTTCATGGTTTTTGCTTTTGTTTTTAAGACAAAACATGCTTTGGGATCTCTTATCTTAAGAGTCCTAATGCTCATGAATTAGACTGGACTATTCATTCCTCAGGGAGTAGTTTGTGCCTCATCAAGTCAGCTCAGGAAATTCTGAATTTTCTCAGCAAACCTGAGAGCTGGCAGCAGGGGAGGTAGCCTATCCAGCTGAAGAAGAGGACTTGAAGGAGGAGGGGAGGGAGAGGGACCAGCAGGGAAGAAGGGAGCCACAGCACTCCAGAAAGGGAGTTCCGGGGAGAGTGGGTCCTATGGGAAACTTCCTCCCGGTCGTGGCTACTCGAACAAAGAACCAGCCTCCTCCTGACCTTTGGGCCTCACTCAGCTGGAAAGTGCTTCATATACATGCCGACTGCCAGCGGCCACCACTTCCTGTCTTCAAATGGGTCTTGTGTTCCAGGAAGACCTGGCCTTCATCCTGGCCCCAGAGTCCCTGCCCACTGCTGGGGCTGTCACCTGGGTAATCCGAGGTTGCACTAGGTGGATGTAGGGTATTGTACAGGGAATATCATGGTTTTGGGCTACACAGAGAAGTGTGTGTCCTTTTTTTTCTTTTTCCTACTTGATATGGGCTACAGAGAGCACTCTAAATATTTTTGAAATTAGGAAAGTTCACCTCAAATGTGCCACCAGATTGAGGGAGTGATTTTCTGCTACTTCTTCCTTCAATGACTTGACCAGACTTGAACATGACTCTTTTTCACGGGGCAGGGAAAGACATCTGTGTGCTCAGACTTGCCTGATTAGTTTAATGTTTATGGTCAATACTAGAGGCCTGATGCAAGAAATAATGACAGAAAACTTCCCCTACCTGGTGAAAGAAATAGACTTACAAGTCCAGGAAGTGCAGAGAACCCCAAACAAAAGGAATCCAAAGAGGACCACACCAAGACACATCATAATTAAAATGCCAAGAGCAAAAGACAAAGAGAGAATCTTAAAAGCAGCAAGAGAAAAACAATCAGTTACCTACAAGGGAGTACCCATAAGATTGTCAGCTGATTTCTCAATAGAAACTATGCAGGCCAGAAGGGAGTGGCAAGAAATATTCAAAGTGATGAATAGCAAGAACCTACAACCAAGATTACTTTACCCAGAAAAGCTATCATTTAGAATTGAAGGTCAGATAAAGAGCTTCACAGATAAGAAAAAGCTAAAGGAGTTCATCACCACCAAACCAGTATTATATGAAATGCTGAAAGGTATTCTTTAAGAAGAGGAAGAAGAAAAAGGTAAAGATAAAAATTATGAACAGCAAATACATATCTATCAACAAGTGAATCTAAAAATCAAGTGAATAAAAAATCTGATGAACAGAGTAAACTGGTGAATATAATAGAACCAGGGGCATGGGAAGGGAGTGGACTGACTATTCTTGGGGGGGAAAGGGGTGTGGGGGTGCAGGTAGAGACTGGTCAAAAATAGTACACCTATAGATGAGGACAGTGGGAGGGGTAAGGGCAGAGGGTGGGGTGGGAACTGGGTGGAGGAGAGCTATGGGGAGAAAAAAAGAGGAACAACTGTAATAATCTGAACAATAAAGATTTAATTAAAAAAATAAATAAGACAAGTCATCTCCCCTGACACACAGATGAGTGATGACCAAGAAATCATCGAACTGTGGCATTTACAGACCTAGATGGTGAGATTCCAAAATCCAGGTGACAGAATGCTTATAGAAACCCGAGAAAAAACCTACCTTGGAACCTGGTGACAAGGCCCTCACTGTAACCATGAGATTACAGTTTGCTAATATTGCTCATTAACTTATGAGAGGAAATAGTGTATGTTTATGTGTTTTTATTTTTCATTTTCATGGTTACCCTAACAGAACAACAATAGCTAGATAGCTACATTTGGAAATACAAACTCCAGAGCAATGGAGCGGTGAGGTTTTGTGGAGGGGAGGGTGTGCCAGTGCAGGCGCAGGAGGGTCCGAAAGAGGCTGGTGCTGGCTGGGCCCTGCCATCCTGAGGGAGCCCCAGGGACCTGGAAGGAGGCAGCGTCCTGCAGTGACCCTTGCTGACAGCAGGTGGCAGCAGCAAGCAGCTCCCCATCACAGAGCATTCCAGCATGGACTCGTAGTCTGTATTGAAAACTTGTGAACCAGATGCAGGGAAGTGTAGAAGTGCATTTATCTTCAGCATTTCAACTCACATCATGATGGTAAATGCATGGATGTTAAGCTCAAAGGCAATCCTTGGTGGCATTCTGTTTCAACATTTTTATTGGCTTCAGTGATTGTAGAGAAAGCAGGCTATTTCAACTGACTGATGACATAGAGTTGGAAGGAATTGCTAATGGACTGAATATGGGGCACAGAAAGATCTGGGTGGGCCAGACAGATGGACCCAAATCAGCAATGAAATTCAACAGGAAATATAAAACCCTTAATAGACTGGAAAATGTCATGCAACATGCAGGACAAAGGGAAAATCTGATTTTATAGGAAGAGAAGTGGAGGAGAGAACTCTGAAAATTGGAGACAATGTAACTGTTCACTAACAAGGGGATGGTTACATAGCTTATGGCTCAGTCATTCTATGGAATACTATACATTTTCTAAAAAGAGCAAGTTAGAGGTATACATATCGACCAGGAAATATCTCAAAGGTATATTATTAAATGAGAAGCTACCACAGAAAAGAATTATGTAAGAATGCAAACCAAAGTGGTTCTGTATGAGTGCATGTAAGTACCTGTGATGGCATAGAAAAGACTGGAAGGATAGACACTGGGGTGTTCATGCTGATGCTTTAGAATAGGGGCAAGAAATGGGACTTCCAGTTTTGACTTTATATGCTTTTGTATTTACTTTTTAGCGCAAAAACGTTTATATATCAATTCTATCATTACATAATCACACTGGTGGCCTTTTAATTGAAAATGAGGAAAGGTGATGAGGCTGTTAGAAAGCTAACTCAAGCTCAGACTACATTAGTATTAATGCTGTGTCAGAACTTGATCTTTCCCCAGCTATTTAAAAGAAACATACGTGGGTCCAGCAGAAAGCAGAATAGGTGCTGGACATGTCAACACAGCTCTCATGAGTCCATCTGCACTGCCTGCCCCTCTTTAGCCTCCTTCCTCTTGCTGTCCCCTTGACTCTGGTGTCTGGCCTTTCTCTCTCGCTGTACAACTTTCCCTAAGACACCATTTGTTCTGCTTCCTCGTTTCCGTCAGGGCTTTTGGCAGAGCGGCCCTCCCTAAGCACCCAATAGTAAATAGCAATTGCCATTGCCCCTGGAAAATCCTAGTTCCCTTCTGCTGGTTTGTTTTTCTCCATTGCACATCTGCAGCATATATAACCTAAGGGTGTGCCTGTATAGTCTATCTCCTTCAACATGAAGACCAACGTTTTGCTTTGTTACAGTTCTGGTGCCTACTATTTGCTGGCATTCAGTTGTACTCAGTAGATATTGGTTGAGCAAATGAGTAATTAGAGCTGTGTAGGAATGGAGGGGCAGGCATCTCACAGTTAGGGAAGACTTCCTTAACCCCATCAGCACAGGGAAGACGGGAGTCCCTATGATGCCAGTTACAAGCTGCAGGAACGAGAAATGCACTATGGAAATTCTAGAAGTCCAGTTGACACCCTTCGTGTGATAGCAACATCTGCGATTGACCTTTGAGCATGATGGTCTCTGCCTGAGCTTATCTCCCTGGTCCATTCCATAGGAGTAGTCCTATCTGGAGGGTTGAGAGAAAAAGTTTTTGGTACTGTGTATGGAAGGTACCTAACTAGGTGAACCAAAGCTTTCTGTAGTAGCCTATTGATATTTCTGTAATTTCAGAGTGTTATAGCTGTCACCACCTGAGCTTTTTCCGCTGTTACATGGGCACTCAATTATTCCTCTCCCATCTATGTGGCTAGTGTCTTCTCTCCTGTATTTCAGGCTTGATGTAAGTGTGCATTTTTTTCAAGTTCCCAGTGTATCAAGCTTAGCTTGAGTCATTCCTATCCGAAATGCCATCCAACATCTTTCCAACTTGAGATCTAATGAATAGATGGCAATTTTTTACTCAACAATTTTCTATGTAGAGGGATTCTGCACAAATTATCTTACCTGATTGCCATTAACCTTAGGAAACTGAAGGCTGGAGAAATGAGGGAGTTGCTCTATCCATGGTAGACCCTCATGCGCAGTACCTGCTAGTCTGCAGTTGACCATTAGGTCAGTGATAGCAATGACTGGCAACTCAGGCCCAGGCCACCCTGGAGAATACATTTGTCCTCTGAGTTGTCCCTGATCCACTCATAACAATTGTGATCCACCTTTTGACAGTTGCACATATACAGAGGAGTTGTTTGAGATCACAATTCCCATTATTAATATACCCTGTACAAGACAGAATTAGCAGTGGGGCCTTACCCATGTCCTAAACTCACAATGCTCAGCTGTGCTGGAGGCCTCCAGAGGGCTGGCCTGCATGAGGCCCCAGGCTCGACACAGCTAACCTGATAGAGTCCTTTGGTGGAATCTTAAAAAACAAACAACATAGCCCTTCCTTTTTAAATTAGTGATTTGAAATATATATTTAGGATTACTATTTTCAGAGTTCAAGCTCTAATTTTTAGGCCTGTGGCCAGATCTCTTTTTAAGTCCTTAAAAGTGGTTAGAAGTCCTCTATAATTATCTGGCCCAGTCTTTAAGACCTTGAAAGTAATAGTTTTCATGGTTCGTAAGGGTGAACACACCTATTTAAAATCCATGTGTGTTTTACCAGGCTGCGTGCAGAGCGCCTTGGAAGGCAGGGGCTACTTCTTACTGTTCTTCTATCACCTGGATGAAAGTTGGCTGGTTTTGGTTCTTTTATATTAATTTAAAAAATGTGTGGTTTTCCATAGAAATACTCATAATTATTGATGTATAGAATGCCTTGAAGGCCTTGGACTAAGGACAGGGCTGGCACTGCTGTCTTGGGGAGAGTGCCTGAGGGACACCCACAAAGGGACAGCTGAACCGTTGGTTTTATTTCCCATGAAAGTGGGTACCAAGGAGTAAAAAGGAGTTTCTAAGATTAGCTTTGATTACATACAAACACACAGAAAGACAATCTTGCAGAAAAGACATCTGATAGAATTTTTCTCATGCCTCAGCCAATCTTTAGCATGAATATCGTTTTAAAGTGTCAGTTCTCAGGATTCTAGGAGCCACATGGGTCCTGTGAACCCAGCCCGGCATCCTCCAAGCTACAAACCCAATCTGCACACCACACTGTGAGTGTGTAAAAAACCTGTTGTGGTCAGCAGGCGGTTGGGCACAAATCATCTTCTTTCTCCCTTCCCTGCCAAGCTTTCTAGCGACAGAGCTTTTCTGTAACTGGGAGAAGATCTGAGGATGGTGAACAGACAACCTGGAAACTTACCTTTTTGGTGTCTTTATGCTTATAACATGAAACTCCTTATACAAAATTGACTATAGATGACATTAAAATGTGCTATTATATTAAAAACTGTAATAAATTTTAAATAACTATTATATGAATTTATATTTTAAGATTTTAAATATTTGAGACATAAAATTATTTAGTTACAAGCATGTACTTAAAGCTATTGTTTATTACAAAAATATTTTTACAATGCTATTCTTGGCAAAAGAAAAATGTTTACCCTCATTGAAGAATGTTGAGTACAATTTTTTGGAAACCAGGTCAAGCATCATGATAATAATACTAAGGTTCAATGTGTCCTAGAGAACTGCTAAATATATCTAAACCATAGTGTCTATTTTTTTAAATGTCTATTAATTCTATTTTCACTTTTAAAAAATTGAAAGCTGAAGAGGAAAGCAAACAAACTTTTAAAATAGATGAAACTCATATTTTAATCACCAGAATTTAGAGTCTAGTCCAGTGATGGTGAACCTTTTGAGCTCGGCGTGCCAGCATTTTGAAAAACCCTAACTTAACTCTGGTGCCGTGTCACATATAGAAATTTTTTGATATTTGCAACCATAGTAAAACAAAGACTTATATTTTTGATATTTATTTTATATATTTAAATACCATTTAACAAAGAAAAATCAACCAAAAAAATGAGTTCGCGTGTCACCTCTGACACGCGTGTCATAGGTTCACCATCACTGGTCTAGTCTTTCCATCTGTTCTTTAAAAATAGAACCTCCCCCCCACCCCGCCATTTTGTTTTGTACTGTGGCAACAAAATAGTTCCAAGAAACTGTTTTAAATCAGTGTTCCCACCCTTTACCAGTCATGGAAAAGGCAAATGTTGAAAGGATAGACGGGGTGTCTTGAGCCAGCCTGTAGTTGGTGGCAGTTGGTGATACATTGTCTATATTTCTCCTCCAAAATTACACCTAAAGTTGCAAAATGAGGCCATTGGCTGTCAAACCATCACTAAGAACTTCTAGTTTATTTCATGTGAGAGAGGTCGTAATGCTTTTGTGGATTACATACCACAGTTAATACAGTGACCCTGCAAATTATTCATAACTGAGAGGCCACATTTTAAGTGCAATGATAGTATCTAATTACATACCATTTACATATCATTATCAGAGCCTTTGAAATAGGAGGAACGTATAATGGTTTTCAGAATGTCCTATAGATCAAAAGAATGTATTTTCAAGTGTTCGCTTAAAAAAAAGTATGACAGTTTAAAGCATTAGGTAACCTTGTCCATTGTTAGAGACTAGAACTTCCAAAGGGAATAAAATAACCAACGTTATCTATGTTTACCTTTAACTAATGGGAAAATCACAAAAGGAACCATAAGAGGAGCAACCCACTCTTCTCCGCATTCTCCTTAGGACCTGGTGTTTCTCTCCTTTCCTCAAAGAAATAGAAACAAATGCCAATATTCTTTCTTCAAAATACGAAATTACCTTGCACGAAAAACCCCTACCAGCACAGGGTTTCATTGGAACTAATTTGAGTAAAAATCAATATAGGCATAGGATCAAGTCTTTGTTTTTTAAGTTTAGGAGAGAAGAGTGCATTTGGAGTTTTGCATGAGAGCTACAGAAGTTTCAAACGGATGCATTTAAGATAAAAATCTTGACCTTGGGAAATGCTGGTGACTCGGCCTTGACAACTAAGCACTGATTGCCTCATTCTTTTCCTGCTGTCTATTTTTTATCTAATAGTTGTTATAATGTTTTAAACTGGTTTTTTTGACTTTCCAGAACAATATCTGATTAGCAAATAACACAATTCAGTGACATTCAGCAGTATGCAAATTCCAGACACTGCAATCATGAACACTGTGAAGACAGTCTTTTCTGTGGGCCTGGAAACAAAGCAGTCCACAGTATTGGGACAAGGCCAGGCATTACATTTCACCAGACGCTGCATGGAGAACCCGTCGTACATGATGTAGAAGACATACATGAAGACAGCTTCAAAGATGACCCGGAAGAAGATGCTGCTGGTATAGGTCCACCACAGTGACCCTTCAATTCGGACCTTCTGGTTTTTGATCTCTTCGATGTCTTTATATTCACTCTTTATCTCTCCCTTAATGAACTTCCTTTTCTTCTCATGCCTGTGGTAGGCCACATGCATGGCCACCAGGAGAGCCGGTGTGGACACGAAGATGAGCTGCAGGGCCCAGAGACGGATGTGGGAGATGGGGAAGTAGTGGTCGTAGCACACATTTTTGCACCCAGGCTGCAGAGTGTTGCAGATGAAGTCCGCCTGCTCATCTCCCCACACTTCCTTTGCAGCCACAACCAGGATCATGATTCGAAAAATGAACAGGACGGTGAGCCAGATCTTCCCAATGCTGGTGGAGTGTTTATTGACACCCCCCAGAATAGTCTGCAAAGTGCTCCAATCCATCCTCTGAGGGCAGTTCGCTCTGGAAAAGACAAGACGAACACAATAGAGGAGTGACTCATCAGGACAGAATCTGGGAGAGTTCTCTGGGTAAGTAAGCACCCTTAAGTCTCTTTCTGAGCAAACACCAACCCGTATCGAACCTCACCCAAAAGGTGAAAACCAAACCAACTTAATTTGCCATAGGATGAAAAGGATGGTTCCCAAACCACCTTGAACCTGTGTTTATGCATTCTCCATAAAGAGCAGTTTATGCTTATTCACCTGAGTAACTCACCCAATCTTTAGCACATAATAAAAAAGCGCTCCTAACTTAGAGGCATAATTAGTGCTGACTGAGCCCCACCAACCTTGCTGTAAAGGTCAGCAGGCCATGTCTCCCTACAGAGCCATTTTCCTTAAACTATTTCAATGAATTGTCATGGACTTGGGATGTAGCAGTGAAATGTCTGTTACCAATGGTGAAGTTGACATTTGAGGCACCGCATGTTAAAATTTCACTAAGGGTCTCACTTCCTTTTTCTATATGAAAAAGAATAGGTTGGAAACTTTCTGTCCATGGAGAAAAGCCACTAATGTGCATAGATGTTTGTGAATGTTTTGAGTATGGACTGGTGGGCCTCACCATCATGCTAAACTGATAGCTACCTGTGTTTCTAGAGAGGCACATTATGAAAAAAAGATGACAATAAATGAAACAAAATGACAATGATTCCCTAGTGATGCCCCACAGGGCGATGCCACTGTACTGAATACTGAAGTTCAGAAAACTCGGTGGGGTATGTACATCTTAATGAAAAGACACTTGAAGCCCGTGGGTCAATCTGCCACAAGCCAGTGGCCTTCTCTTCATCCCAAGGTATGAACTGTCTTCATTTATTCATAGTGACACCCCATCTGTTTCCATCAGCCCCTCTCCTAACAAGATTCCACTTCCCCACACTCCTGCTGGGCGATCTGTGTCCACCCTTTCTACGCTGGCAGTGAACCCTCCCCTTCTCTTACTTAAAAGCATAATGTGCTCCTCATTTTGAGCAAGTTGGTTCCTGTCTCCCCATGGACTTCCTAAGCAGGCTCATCACTTAGCCTTATCTCAGGTGGGTCACCAAGGTATCGCCAAAGCCATTCAATGCCACCTTGGTCAGATCAGGCAGGTGAGGCATAGAGACCAATCATGGACACAAACCTTGAAATGCACTTCAAAAACATTTAGCTGTAGTTAGCTTAAAAAAGACAAACATCACTGGAAAAAAAACACACAGTGGTTCACTCGGGGTTCAGCTCTGACCCTTTAAATACAGACTGTCTGGAGGTCGTCCTAGGGGTGGACAGTTTAGTCCTGTCCGACAGCAAAACCAAAATTCATAGTCTAATCAAACTATGGAATTTGACAGTCCAGTTCTTCACTGCACTAAGTGGAAACAGGACACTTACAGAAATAAGTTGTCCATCTGGCTAAAAATGGGGGGGGGGGCCATGGGGACTTATGCCTTTGTCCTCTTCCAAAGTACCAAACACAGACCCCACACTCTTCTATAAACCAGTCCAACCACCATCAGCTGAGAAAACTACAGTGAGTCCTTATTGTTGTTATAGCTGCAACTACCTGCTCGTAGATCCTTTCAGGAAAAGGAGCAAATAAAATTGTAACCCACAAGTGGGACATGGGTAACAGGTCAAGATGGACTAATGCAGGATGAAACCACTGGGGAGCCGCTGTCCTGCCCTTCCTGACCTGGCCCACACAGCCCTGCCATTGCTTGGAACTCTGGCAGAGGAGGCTTCTGCTCTTTAGGGAAGGAACGATGCTCAGAAAAGGTAAATGCAGTTCTTTACCTTAATTTCTTCTCAATCCCTCATTTTTTCCTGACAGACCTGACCAGCTGCCTCCACAGAGTGGCCCGCCTTTCTCACAGGTGTCTAATTGTGCCTTAGCACCTGAGTTTTGAAACTGACTCAAAGAGCAAGCAGGGAAATGTCTGTTGCCACGCGTCTGAAATGGAGTCCCAACTAAATGTCCAATTGTCAGAGGCAGGAGACGTTGATGAGGCTTATGTCCCTCCTCCAGGGAGCAGAGGAACACTGTTCTCAGCCCCATGCGACCTTCCAGCTGGACAATGCCACCTGGAAATGAAGGCTCTCCGATTGTTCAGGAAAGAGGAACGAGGAAACCGTGTCTCAGGTTTAGGCTGCGGTGCCCTGCTCACAGGGCTGGGCCCAGAGTCCTGGCGCCTGGCCGCAGATTGATGGGAGCGCCCTCTTTGTACAGATCACCTCCTCCAGGCAGCACTCCCGCTTAACAAATGGAAGCCAGCCTTCCTTCTAAGCAGAGACTTCGGTACTTACACACTCCCGATGGCGTTAGGTTAGACTTCCCCAGGAACCTTACCAACGACGACGACCAACAACAGCGCTTTGGAATACGTGGCCCGGGCCCCCTCCTCCCTGGCACACGGCCCGGATCGGTCCCGTGCTGGGGTCACCATGTCCCCTCCCCGCCATGGCCCGACTCCAATTTCGGAACTCGGTGGAAGACTTTCCCTCTCAACCAGTTCTCTCTGGACACCTGCCTGCCGCCCAGATTCGCTGTCGGGACTGCCGGGGACAAGGACCCCCGCTGCCCCCGCCGTCCCGGGTCACTTCTCCGCGACGGGTCCCAGAGCGACGTACCCGGGGACCTACCCCCGCCGGGTCCCACAGTCCCCGGGCGTCCCAGGTCCCCAATCCGCGCCGGGTCCCCTCCCCGCCGGGTCCCACAGTCCCCGGGCGTCCCAGGTCCCCAATCCGCGCCGGGTCCCCTCCCCGCCGGGTCCCACAGCTCCCGGTGCGAGACGCCACGAGCCCGGCGCCGGGCTCACTGGTGACCCGGGGGCTCTGGCGGGTCTGGCTCACCCGCAGCCGAGGGAGCGCGCGAGGGGTCTGGTGGCGGCGGGGGCGCTCGCGTGGGTCCTGGGCGGGGCCTGGGTGGTCCCGAGGGGTCCTGAGGCGTCCTGGCCCGGCCGCCTCCTCGCTCGCTGCCCACAGGGCGCCGCCGCCGGGTCGAGAGCCGAGGAGGAGAACTCGGGCGCCTCGGGTCTGCGCACCTGTGGCTCCAGCGGCGCCTTTTAACCGCGCCGGGCACCCCGCCTCCTCCCGAACTCGGGACAAAGTCCCGGAGGGGGCGGCTCCTCGCCGCCCGGCCCCCCAGCGCTCGGGCGGGGCGTACCCGACTCCGGGTTCCAGAGCTCCCTCGGGTTCCTGAATCCCCCCTAGTCTCCCGAAGCTCCGGGGACCCTGGGGCTCCAGGACCCCAGTGTCCCCAGCTCCCCAGGCCTCCCCCCCACCACCCCCCAGCCCCGGTTGGAGTCAGGGTCAGAACCTAGGGAGGATGCAGAACTCCGGGGTTTGGCTGCCGGCGTTTAGGGGGTGGGGTCAAAGGATAGTTCTTGCTGTTGTTATTTCTACTGGGTCTCTCTCAGGAGTATATTTGAAGCTGGGCTTTAAGTTAAAAAAATTATTATTAGAGCAACAGGCATTCCCAACCATGTGAAGATTTATTTAGTTTTTTGATCCTCACCTGAGGATATGTTCCATTGATTTTAGAGAGTGGAAGAGAGAGGGAAAGACAGACAGAAACACATTGATTGGTTGCCTCCCGCTGGCGCCCTGACCAGGGCCCTGGCCGGGGTGGAGCCTGCAACGGAGGTACATGTCCTTGACCGAACCGAACCGAACCGAACCTGGGACCCTTGGGTCTGCACACCCACACTCTATCCAATGAGCCAAACCGGCTAGGGCTAACCAGCCATGTGAAGGTTTAAGTTCAGGCCACAGAGGGTGCTGGTCCCTGCGGAGTTGCCCCGGGGCAGGTTCCCTTTTAAAGAATCTGGGGACAGAGGGTGAGGAGGTGGCATCGCCAGGTCTGGCCAAGTCTCCACTTCTTTCTCCCCAAAACCTCGCAGATGAGCTTGACAACTGCCTCCTTGGTTTCTCCATTTCATTTGGTCACTTTCAACAATATGCCCAGGGTGGGAGTCGGGCGGGCAAGTGGGGGTTGAGCCAGGCTTTGCCAAGGGCCGGGGAGAAGCACCACTGGAGCTGTCCCTCCTGTGCCCTGCTGCTTCCTCCTCCCACAGGTGAGAAATCGCAAGGAGGTGACTCAGTTTGGGGTGGGGGAAGCCCAGATTGTTCCGCAAGGAAGGAAAGAGAGTGAGTGAAGCCTATGACCTTCCTGACCCTACACATGGCCCAGTGCCAGAGCTTCTGGAGAAGATGGCCGCAGCTGGTTCTTCTCCTAAAGACTGACCTCAGAAGGAGTAAGGCATCACAGTTCACATCTGGTTGGGTATTTTGACGTCTGGAGACACAGGTGACAGAGAGTGGATATTCACAAAGCAAGTGGATGGAGAACTGAAGTTGCAAGAGCAGACCATGTTGGGGACGTTGGGCCTGGCCTCAGTGGAACCCTGTCCCTGCACAGAGCACCAGAGTGGAGACACAGCCGACTTGCCTTTACTTGAGTCCAGTTCTGTGTTAAGCAAAAGATGACGATGATTCATCCTGACTGGGCAGATCTGGTCTCAGGAATGAATTTCCATCATTGTCACCATGAGCTTGAGGGTTTTGACTTTTCTTTGTAAAACTGGCACCCATCGCCATGGGCCAACTTGAGCCGGCCTTGTACTGGTGCACAGGAGCCTTGTCCTGAGGTCACCACCCCGCCTTCCAGCTTTAAGTCTTAGTCTTTAAGGGTGTATTTCATGAAGAGACAAAGCCCCACAGCTGCTCAGCCCTGCTTGGCCCACCCAAGAGATTTGCTGATTCGACTGGTTAGGAATGACAAGGCCAAGCCGGGTGGAGTTCAGACACCTTGGTTTGAGCACACCAGTGAGACGTGGCTACATGGACTGGGGGGCAGGGGCTAGCTAAGGGGCCCTCCCTTTAGGTTTCAAGACAGGACTGTTCAGGAGTCTGTTAGAGTCCTGGTGGGTTGGAGTGAAGGGAGGGTCCAGAACTACTGTAGGAACCCAGCTGATGAAGATGGTTTGCAAATGGAAAGTTGACTCACTTTCCCCATTGACAAATCTCACCGTAGGACTTAATGTCTTCACCGTGATTGCAGGGTGCTGTTCAGCTGCCCTTTTCTTGTTTCCTCTGACTTATCCTCCTGATTTGCATAATTAGTATGTGTTATTGACTAATTGTATATTTAGCCACTCTGTATTTGAGGATATACAGCTCTACAATTCAGCACTTGGTTTTATTTTGTTGTGTGTGTTTCTGTTTTTCTGTGCTGGTGTTTTCTTCCTAACCAGATTTAGATTCTTCTAGGACAGAAAATCTTGTGTGTGTGTGCGTGTCCTCAAGAGTAGAGGAGAAAGAGGTAAATAGAAAAAGGGTCTCAAGCTTGGAAATTTGAAGTTATCTCCAAATAAACTTAGACATATACACAATTACACAAATTACAGCACCAATTAATATTTTTATAAATCTTATAATTATTCTTGTGAGGAGCACTGTTTTGGTTAAAGGCAGTATTTATTAAATATAAACATTGAGAATTTGCCTTAATTTTGTCACATTGTTTTCACGCATGTTCATCTTTTAACATACAGCCTCTAGAGCAGTGGTTCTCAACCTTCTGGCCCTTTAAAATACAGTTCCTCGCCCTGACCGGTTTGGCTCAGTGGATAGAGCAGCGGCCTGTGGACTGAAGGGTCCAGGGTTCGATTCCAGTCAGGGGCATGTACCTTGGTTGCAGGCACATCTCCATTAGGGGGTGTGCAAGAGGCAGCTGATCGATGTTTCTCTCTCATCGATGTTTCTAACTCTCTATCCCTCTCCCTTCCTCTCTGTAAAAAAATCAATAAAATATATTTTAAAAAAAAATACAGTTCCTCATGTTGTAACCCAACCATAAAATTATTTTCATTGCTACTTCATAACTGTAATGTTGCTACTGTTATGAATCGTAATGTAAATATCTGATATGCAGGATGGCCTTAGGCGACCCCTGTGAAAGGGTCGTTCGACCGCCAAAGGGGTCGCGACCCACAGGTTGAGAACCGCTGCTCTAGAGGAAGCACTGCCCAGCTCTGCTGTGTTCCTTCCAGCAGCCCCAGCACCACAACACTGGGGTGCTCAGGGCTGCCTGCTGCCTGATTGGCACACCTTTGTCTCATTAACTTGTAGGCACTGAACAACTTAGAGTTTTTGACTTGGCTTTACGGTAAAAAGCAAAACAAAACAAAAAACCCAATTCTGGTGTCTCCTGGGAAGGTAGTGAATGAAACTGACCGAGGATTGTTAATTCCCAGGAGAGATCGCACACTTATCAAATGACTATTGATGATTAACTGACGAGGATCTGTTACAGCCACACCTGGTCACTTCAGAGTGTCAGAGGTATGTCTGACTACTATTTTCATGTACATTCATAGTAGCAAGCAGGTAAATCCCAGGTGTTTATAAGTGAGCTGAACCTTCATGCGGATATTTAAAGTGATGCAGTTGTCAAGGTATAAGCTATTTGGTATTTTAATTTGATAGTTCTGTTATAAATAAACCCAAAAGAAAGAAGTTGCTATGGTGCAAGAAGTCAGTGGGAGACAAATACAATTTAACATATTTGAATGAATGATTGCTTTTTAGCTACATAATAAGGCAACCCCTTTCATTCCCCCAGGAAGGGTGCCCTATATGTACATGAAAATGTCTTAGTTACATATCTGACTCACAAATCTTATGTAGGTGAGAGCATAAAATGTCTCAAGACAAGAAGAGACTTGTGAGAGAATGGAGGACCTGTTCAAACACTTGGCAGTTTTAGAGCAAGTTAGGTCCTTTGAATCTCTCTTAGCTGTTAGTTATTAACATCATTAGCAATTGGTCTACACTCACCTTCTTGACTTTGCTGTTGTACTATTAATCAGATAAATATAATTGATTTAAAAAAAGAAAAAATTAGACTTCTTCAAAAGAGCAGTGGGAAACAAGGTAGAATGAGCCCCTGGCATCTCTGAGTAATTAATAACAGCTTACACATGATGAATAAAGCAGTAGTGGCCTACGTATGACCATTTTTAATTTTTGTGATTATTTTGACAGAAAAACAGCATTTCACTATGATTTCTCTCTGCATCATTGAGCCACATCCTCACTTATGGATTCTGAAAATTGTTAATGTCAAATCATTTAGGGAAAAAACACACACAAGTGTTACAGTCACAGAGTTAAACAACAACAACAACAACCCTTAGACTTCAACAATTTAATTGTCCTCTTCACTTTTAAATTAAAGACATCTCATTAAAAGCCCACCTTTTGAATCACGACTAAAACTGTTACAAGGCTTTCCATTTTCCCCATTCTAATTTTATATTCACACATAAAATATTTTTGGGAAATTCGAGTTGCTGGACATGTCTCAGTTGCAAGCCAAGGGTAAAGTAAGTCTATTTCCTTGACTTTCTGTATATGCTCTTTTACGACCATTTAAGCAGATTGTGAAGAAATTACAAAGTTTTTTCCGAATGTGTTTGTATCAAAAGCACTTTTCAGCCAGAAATGAATGCAAAGCTGTAACTCCCTAGGCAAACTGGTAGGGAAAATTCACTTCCACTGAACATAAAAATTAAATTTTGTAAGCTATGGTGGCTTGTCAAAATGGAAACTGTATGCTTCACAAATTACAAAAGAGATTTCTACATTTTAGCTTGTGTTACAACAATATTGTGCTATATGTCATTTTGAAGAACTTTCAAAATAAGTTGGAGAATAGTAAACATCCATATTTTGAGCTGCTTTAGTAAAAAAAAAAAAAAATTACAGACGTAAGTTTAACAAGCAATGATTCCCAGGTTATAGTATTTGATAGACGACAGCAGCTTTTCATGACATGCTAGTCTAGAATGTTCTGAATTTAAATTTGTCATTCTCTGGAAACCACCAACTACAAGGTTAGTTTTGCTTCTGAGGCTCCAGTCATATGGATGTTCTCTGACTTGGATATGAAGTCTTAGAAATCAGAACTGAGCTTGTGTGTTTGCTATTCATCTAAACTTCTCCTTAAACTGTTTCAGAGATGTTTTTGCTTTGAAGGAAGAAATACATATTGGTGTGGAGAATTCTCTGATCTAATCTTACCCCTAAATAAATCTCTTTGCCAGGAAAAACAAAACCCCACAAAACAAACAAAAAACTCACTTGCAATACCCTGAGAGTACAGTAGATGGCACTGGGCAGACTTGCTTTGTAAAATGCACATCCGTGGAAGATAGTGGGATAAAAATGGAAAATATTTTCTTCTAGTGTTGCTTGTCCCGACCTCATTAGTAGGCTGGGACATAAATTTCTATCCTCCCCCCCGCTCTAAATCAAATTAAATATAATAAAATAGAAAATGTCAGAAAGCATTGTTCTTAGTAAGGGTTAAGTAATGTTTTTTGAAATGTTTGTTTTGTGTGTGTGTTTTTCATACTCATTTGTGTGCTGAACCCAAGGTAAAGTGTACTTCTTTCTGCAGATCTCCATCACAAAAGGTCAGAAAGCCACTGTTCTCTTCCATTCCCAGGGCATATCACAATGGCCTCAGGTGAAATGGTGCTGTTACTGAGAGGTCAGACATGGAGGCTCTAAGAGCAGCCCTTTGCTCTGCTGTGCCTTTTTTGAGCTCACAGCCCAGTGATCCCAGAAACTGCAAGCTGGTGGAATTTATTGATGGTTAGGCTGCTTAATAATCTTAATTCATCCTAGAGAAGGACCTCCTTCCATTAGACTTCCATTCCCCAGTGCTCCTCTGTGATCTGAGGACGTTGGATTCATTGGGTGCATGAGAAGCAATAGCAGCATTCTATTAGGTCTTTTAGCACCTTTATAAGATTACTTGCCTAATATATATATTGGTTTGCTATCTAGTATGATCTGTGCTCAAAAGTCATGGATCAGACTGGAGACTTTAATATTTTTTTTTAATGGACCAAATGGAGACTTTAATATTTTTTTTTTTTTTAAATTTAAAGAACCAGATAGAGACTTTAAAGTCAAAAGTATAGATTGGATAATTGTGCTTTGGGAAAGAGGAGGCAGTAAATACAATGCCTTTTATTTTTTCCTTATTGCTTTGAAATAAATAAGTGATGGTTTTGGACTACTCTTTTGTGATATGGGGGCTCCTGTATATATTGTGCAATGTTGGTGGAGATTGTATTTGTCAATCTGGAGGATCATGGTATCATCATCTCAATCACCATCTGGCGGGAAACATTCATTTTTTTCTTACAGGCTACATGACTTTGCATACTAGATTATTAGGTCAGTAGGCCTTGGAAAGACAAAGTTCTTACTTAGAATTTACCAAAGGAAAAAAAAAATAGACTGTTGTAGAAGTATCATGCTTAAATGACTAATTTAGATTGTGTAACTGACACACAAAAACACAAAAAGCATAAATGAAGGCATCTCTAGGTGTAACCCAAAGCAAAGGTCACTGTGTTAATTATTTACCCACACTACTTGATATCTTGAAATGTGCCAAATACTTTTGTTTATTTCATCATATAATTTTATAAGAAAAGTATTTTTCAACCTATTCTATAGATATGGAAACTAAGTCTTAAGAATCAAGAAATTTAAAAAAACAATGAGGTGACCATTTTTACCAATTTCTTTTGTGTATTTTAAGAATTTCTTTGTATATATGAATGTGATTGAATCTGTGTGACTCAAATCTATATGAATATAGATGACTTTTCTTTCCTCTTTTATACAAAAGGTAAAGCATTGTGTATATTGTCCTATACTTCGCTTTTCTCACTTAATATATCATTTTGTACAAGTAATAATGAGCTTCCTCATTCTTTCACACAGTTTATAGTATTCCTTTATATAATTATGTAATTTAATAAAAAATTCTTTATTGATAGCCATTTGGGTTGTTTCTAATTCTTTGCTGTTACAAACAACACTATGGCTTCTGTTTCCACTTAGGATGTAAAACATCATTATTCCTACAGTAACCATAACAAAAAACCTGCTAAAAGGGAAAACGATACTTTCCCATAACAATTATCAAAGAACTGTGAACAGAATAAACTTCAATGAACTAAATTACAGGGAGCAATGGTGATCAGAGAGCCACAGCTACTTCCATATCTGGGGGGAAGTGCTTGGGAAGATAGAGAAGCAGGCCTCCTATAAATGAAGAGACTTTATAGAGTTAAGGAAGAATCCGCCAAAATCCTAATAATACTATGGGTTGCCACATGGATTGGAATTTTAAAATGCCTCAAATGAAAAATAAATTGTTTGGCTCAACAATCACTACCACCCTGCCCCCAATTTTACTGCAAAAGTGGCAGTGTAGGCAAGGCTGAAAAACAGAGAATTGCACAATTTTACAGTGGTTGAATTTTGGAGAGGTGCTGGAGCTGAAGGCAAGGTGAGCCAAAACTACATGATGGCTATGTCTCAACCTCCTTCCTATTTCAAACACTGACAAAATCAAAGAGACTAGCTACTCCACAGTGGGGGTGTAGGTAATCGAAGTTGGACTGAAGGGCAAAGTGGAATTTCCTTGTTTTTATTAGATAGCAGAGGTACACTCAATGTTATTAACACTACTGATAAGTCTCAGATCAAATTGATACTTGATGAAATCTGAATGATCAAGTACTCATTCTAGCCACCTTTCAGAGAAAAAGACTTGTAACCACTGGGAAAATCACACACACGCACACAAAAAACAATACAGCCCTGGTGATTCTCTCATATTCAATGTCCAGCACTGAGTGAAAAAAAATTATAAGACACATGAAGAAACAGGAGAATAAGACCCATAATAAGGAGGAAAAAACCCACTCATTAGAAGCAGACTCACAGGTAGGTTAAAAGAGTAAAGGGTGGAAAAAATACATACTATGGAAGCTCAAATCATAGGAAAGCTAGAGTGACTAGACTATAACAGATACAAATTATACTTCCAGACAAGATTACCAGAATTAAAGAGACATTTCAAGTGGCAAAAAGGTCATTTTATGAAGAAGACATCAATCCAAATACCTGTAAATGAAACAACAAATAACCTGTGGATAAAAGAGAAAAATCGTAAGAGACATTTAAAATAAATGGAAATAAAAACAGAAACATCAAAATTTGTAGGATGCTCCTGAAGCAGTGTGGAAAAGCAAATTTTTGCTTTAAGTATATATACTAGAAAAAGAAGAAAAGTTTAAAATTGATTATTTACACTTCTACCTTAAGAAGCTTGAAAAAACAACAACAAATGAAGCTCAATATATGTATAGTAAGGAAATAATACAATAAGCTAGAAGACAAATAATAGAGAAAATCAAATGAGGTCAAAGCTTAGATCTTTGAAAATATTAATTAAATGTATATATATATATATATTCCTTATATATATTCCTTATATATATTCCATATATATATATATATATATATATATATATATATATATATATATATATCTTTATCTTTGTCAGTTTGAGCAGCTATAACAAAATACCATATCCTGAGTGGTTTAAACAACAGACATTTTTTTCTCACAGTTATGGAGACTAGAAGTTTAAGATCAGGGTCCAGGATCATGGTGAGGACTCTCTTCTTGGCTTGCAGATGGCTACCTTCTTGCTGTGGCCTGGCATGGCAGAGAGAGATGAAAAGCTCTCTGGTGTCTCTTCTTTTAAGGGTACTAATCCCATCATGAGGGTCCCATCCCCATGATCTCATCTAAACTTAATTACCTCCCAGAGGCCCCATCTCCAAATATCATCACCTTGGGGATTAGGGCTTCAATATATGAATTGGCGGGGGGAGGGGAGGGGATGACACAATTCAGTCCATAACATTTCTAGCAAGACTAATCAAGGAAAAAGAGATAGAAACAAATCATAATTGTCAGGAATAAAAGAGGGGAAATCAAGATGAGGGAGAGAAGTATGTGGGGGAAGTTTCCTGAACCCTGGGTTAGAGGTCAGTACTAACTTCTTTCTCCAGATGTTTTGTAAAATCTTCCAGCAAACAAACAAAAAAAAATGATAGCTTTCAGTTTACTTAGGAAAGACTTTTTAAAGAATATATATATATATATCTTGAATTTAAAGAGACTGATAAACTGAGTTAAAAGATTTGTCCAGGTGACTTTGATATCTGGCAACACATCAGTAAGACCTATTCTAGAAGTTTCCCTTTCCCACTTCCAATATAATAATTCTCAACAAAATATCATAGTACTTCCAACTTTTGTAGATGTTTATACTTTCAACTTTTAAAGATAGGACTTTTGAGCATCATTTTTATCCAATGGTTATGTTACTAACAATAATAAGCTACTGCTTTTATTCATGTCAAACCACACAGGTCACTTTTACTCTTGCCTTTGTTTACCTTCTTCCCACCTTCCTTCCACCAAGTCTAGGCCCTGGGTTTAGTGTCTGAGGGCAGAAAATGAGGCAAATGCTGTCAAGAAGACCTGAGACTTGGTGTTCACATCCTTCCATTTCTCTATCACTCTGAGGCAGTGTAACAGGGCAGAGGGTCCTGAATTTGAGGCTTTGCTCTTTTCCTCAGAGTCTGTTCTCTCTCTGTAAGATGAGGGTCAGTACTTCCACTACGTACAATGTCTAGTTTGGCACCAGGCTTGCAGGAGGTGCTTGAGAAGTTAGGATCTCCAATTTAAAGAGATTCACTTTGCATGAAGGAAGAAGCAAGACTTGGAGGAAGAAATAGCCAGAGCCAGAAATCTACCCACCTCCATCCTCTGCCCTGGGCTCGCCTTGTATCTGTGCCCAAGACTCTCTGTCAGTCCAGGAGGTCCAGCCACTCTGATACAGAGCAAATGGGGACACTGGGTCCTCACCTTGTGATGGGCTTGGCTTCTGACCTTTTGTCTGTATCAGAGAAGATAAGGGAGAACATTTTGAAAGAAAGGAGAAAGAAGATAGCCACAGAAAAACAAAGCAAAGGAGCTGGCAGAGAAAGAAGTGAGGCCTGTGGCACCAAAGGAAGCAGAAATGGATAAACTAAGTAGGATAAAGACAGAAAGCAGATCCTGAAAAGAATTTATCAGAAGTCTTTAATGTGGTTTTATTTGTGAGGAGAGTGATGAGTGACTTCAGAGTGTTAGAGAGAACCGCTTATCTGAAGTCTGGAGACCAGGCTGACTGACCATGGAGGTTGCCCTTTGTGGACAGCAGAGGCAAGGGCTGGGCAGAACAGGGCCACCACAGGGAGGGAAGGGTGTGATTGACTAAGCCCAGCCCCTTCCCCATGTAGGACAAGTTGCTGAAAGGACAAACTCATGTTTTGAGTCCATAGGGCTGAAGAGAGGTGAATCAACATGTAGTGTTAATATAACCATTTTTATTTTCCTGTGACTGAACGTGAAAGACTTTTACAGATGCATTTCCTGAGAGGAAATATTTCAGAGATACAGCTATTTTCAAGGACCCTGCTTGAAATGCCAAGTACCTGTTTCTGAGGACCAGCTTGAGGCTAACGGGAGGGAATGTCTGAATGCAGGTTCTCCACTCCCCTTCCAGGTGACTGAATTAGACCCTTTGAAGTGGGTTTTGGGACGAGCACTTTATGATTTCACCAAGTGATTCCTGGGCACGCTGAAATTTGACAAGTTTGCCTGCTCCACAGGAACCTGAAACAAAGCTGGCTGTATAAAAACCAACTCAGAAGCCTGTTAAAAATACAGATTCTTGGGCTGTGGGACCAGAGAGTCTGATTTAATAGGTTTGGGAAACTATGGTCTGTAGTTTATATAAATTTGGTCCTTATGATTTTATAACTGTGCTATTAGCACTATTTTGACAGATGTGTTTCAGGGGAGACTTAAGATGTTGACTATTAATGTTAACTTCAGTTGGAGGGGTGTCCATCTTTTGCTAGGATTATACCTGTGGTGGATGGGGAGGAGGCACAATATGACAATTTCAAGTTCCAAGTATCTGGTAAGTAGGCTAGAGCATCTCTTTGGTCTTAATGCTAAATCCAGTGTTTGGAAGCTCCTTTTATGATCAGAATCTAGTCAGCTGTGGGCAAACTACGGCCCGCGGGCCGGATCCGGCCCGTTTGAAATGAATAAAACTAAAAAAAAAAAAAAGACCGTACCCTTTTATGTAATGATGTTTACTTTGAATTTATATTAGTTCACACAAACACTCCATCCATGCTTTTGTTCCGGCCCTCCGGTCCAGTTTAAGAACCCATTGTGGCCCTCGAGTCAAAAAGTTTGCCCACCCCTGATCTAGATCATTCATAAGTCTTTTTTAGGGCTGAAGTTCAAGCAGAAACACTCAATTCTCTCTCCAGTATGCCTCCCATTCTCTGAACATTGATAACCAGTCAAAAGAGACTGTCTTAAGTTGTAGTAATATGTTTTGAATAGGATACTAATCTCTTACTAAGAGATTAGTAAGGGTAACAACATACAAAGAAATAATTACTTATAGCTTTGTGCTAACTATAATTTAAAATACCACATTAATCCTGAATCTATAAATATAAAAGTTATTTTAGCAGAAAAACTAGAAATAAATTATTTTAGTGCCTGTCTAATAAATCATATCCAGAAACAACTTAGGTGAAAAAGTACCTTTATGTTTCTGAGGTTGTTTAATGATGGAATCTCTGAGGTCTATAGTTTTATCTTTAGAAAGATTCGTGGCCATAGTTTTACAATCAATTTAATTCCTCATCTTGGTGAGTTTTTCCCACTGCCCTCTGACATCTGAATAGTTTCTTATTTTAAAAAAATACATTTTTATTGATTTCAGAGGGGAAGGGAGAGGGAGAGAGAGATAGAAACATCAATGATGAGAGAGAACCATCAATAGGCTGCCTCCTGCACGCCCCACACCAGGGAACAAGCCTGCAACCCGGGCATGTGCCTCTTGCTGGAATCAAACCCAAGACCCCTCAGTCCGCAGGCCGACACTCCATCCACTGAGCCAAACCGGCTAGGGCCATTTGAACAGTTTCAAGGCATTCTGTCACTTCAACCTTTTCCCCTCTTAGAATGACCTCAAAAGGCCTTGGCTGGCCACGCTCAGTTCTTCCATCAGCATTCACCTAAGTACTCCAGTGGGTAAGAGAAACCATGGCAACAGCAGTGCTGGCAATTAGGGAAGTTGCTCACAAAAAGGATTAATATTCAAGATTCAAATTAATTCCACATACGTTTATTGATGCTCACTATGGGAAGGGATATGTGTTGGGAGTAAAGGGGGCTGGCTGTCCTTTGTCCAGGAGCCCCCATCCTAGTGGAGAAGTGAGGAGACCACTCAAGCACAAATGCCCACAGAGTGACCCTGGAGGGGGAGATGAGGAGAAAGAGGTTCTGCCTGGGGTGAAGCAGAGGGAGTTTTTGGAATGAAGACTTTGAACTAGTCTAGAAGAACAGGCTGGAGGAGGGGCAGGCAGAGGGGACATTCCAGGCAGGAAAGAGCCTAGAGGTAGGGATCAGTGAGCAGCCCTCGGGAAACAGTGAGAAATTTGAGCATACATGCTAATGTTAGAGGACTTGATGTCATACTATCTATCAGTTTATAGAAAATAAAAAGGATGGAAGAACATATTAAGTAACACCAGAAATATGCAATCAGCAAAGTCTAGGCTGTGAGAAACTGGGAGACAAATGACCCAGATTCTGAGAGAAAAAAGAAAATTGCAAAAAAAGAAAAAGAAGTGGAAGGAAACCAATAGATTAAAGAGATTTAAGAGACCAATTACAATATATGGATTTCACTGATTTCTATTCAAACTACTATTTAAAAAGAAAGGAAATTTTTACTCTGGGAAATTGCTTGATGTACTTTTCCCTATACTTCTGGCTAAGTACAACTAAAATCCTGGAAATTATGTAAAAACAAACATAAGAAGTCTGAAAGTTGGAGAGAAGAAGGTAGACCAGGTAGGGACCTTAGGTGGGGGGATGGTTGCCTGTTGTTTTTGCCTCGTAAATACCAAACTGAAGAAGGCAGTAATCCAAAAAAGCAATGGGTCCAGACAAAAACAAAAAAACTCAAACAACACAAGAAAAGCCTGCTGTCTCTAGTTAAAGGACCAGGAAAAGGGAAGCCTAGCAACTCAGAAAAGTTTTAGATAATAACTGCTCTACACCAGTTAAACATAATAGAAAAAATATGCCTCCACTCAACAATAGCAAAGTGGGAGCCTAGACAACCTGTGAACCCTGAGGAGCGGGGAGCATCTACTAAGAAGGGCTCCTGGTGGCTAACTGGGCTCAAATTTATAAAGCAGAGGCCTACAGCCATTTCTTCACAGGGGTCTCTCATGCTAAACTGCACTTCAGGGAAAAGCCTACACTGAACTTCCTACCTCTCTGCTGAACTGCCTGCCTGCACTGTGTTTCTGCCATCTGTGTCAGCCCTTAGAAAAGAGTTCCTGGAATCCTATTTCAGCCAATAGGACTGAGGCTTCCCCATCCAACCAGAGCATTGCAGCTCTGACCAATCAGAGCAGACCAATTAGGGCAGTGTCTTTTGGACCAATCAAACTATGAAGATTTGGCATCCTCATTTGCGTGAGGACAGACCAATCAGGAACCAAGGGTGGGACTTTTTTTTTTTTTAATTCTTTATTGTTTAAAGTATTACATATAGTATTACATATGTCTCCTTTCCCCTCCATTGACCTCTCCCTAGCCACCCCCCCACCCCAGCACATGCCCTCACCCTCCTAGTGTCTGTGTCCATTGGTTATGCTTACATGCATGCATATAAGTCCTTTGGTTGATTTCTTACCCCCTTTCTCCCTTCCCTGCCTTCCCCTCTGAAGTTGGACAGTCTGTTTGATGATTCTCTGTCTTTGGATCTATTTTTGTTCATCAGTTTATGTTGTTCATTATATTCCACAAATGAGTGAGATCATGTGATACTTATCTTTCTCTGACTGGCTTATTTCACTTAGCATAATGCTCTCCATGTCCATCCATGCTGTTGTGAATGGTAAGAGTTCTTTCTTTTTTACAGCAGCGTAGTATTCCGTTGTATAGATGTACCACATTATTTTTAATCCATTCATCTGCTGATGGGCACTTAGGCTGTTTCCAAATCTTGGCTATTGTAAATTGTGCTGCTATGACCATAGGGGTGCATATGTCCTTTCTGATTGGTGTTTCTGATTTCTTGGGCTATATTCCTAGAAGTGGGATCATTGGGTCAAATGGGAGTTCCATTTTTAATTTTTTGAGGAAACTCCATACTGTTTTCCACAGTGGCTGCACCAGTCTGCATTCCCATCAGCAGCACACGAGGGTTCCTTAGTGGGACTTCTGTCCATTTAAGCCAGCTCCCCTCTGGCTTGGGGGGAGCACTTTCCCTTTCTACCAGAGCAGAGTGAAGCAGACCATCCTGCAAAGGAGCAGACCAGCACAATGCAAGGTATGGAGCAGAGCAGTTCATCAAGGAGCGGAGTAGAGTCATGTAGCCTGAGAGGGGCCTGGCCCCAGAGCTGTCCTGCAGCTGTGCTGTATCACATTTGAGCTGTTTTACACTGAAGAAAGTTTTCTTCTTCACTGCACCTCAAATTGCGGATTCTTGTTGGCATTAAATTGGCACCAATGACCATTGGTGACATGCCTTAGTGAGATTTTCATGAGGTGATGTCAGAGAAGGTAAAGATAAAGCTGAGACTTTCACCCCACTGGATGGTAACAAGACTCCATACCCTGTGGCAGTGGTTCTCAATCTTCCTAATGCCGCAACCCATTAATACAGTTCCTCATGTATGGAAACTAGAGGCCCAGTGTACAAAAATTTGTGCACTCGGGGGTGGGGGGGCGGTCCCTCAACCCGGCCTGTGCCCTCTCGCAGTCTGGGACCCCTTGGGGGATGTCCACCTGCTGGCTTAGGCCCGCTCCCCAGAGGATCAGGCCTAAGCTGGCAGTCAGACAGCCCTCTAGCAGCCTGGGAGCCCTTGGGGGATGTCCACTTGCTGGCGGGGAGCAAGCCCAAGCTGCAGTCGGACATCCTTAGCACTGCTGAGGAGGCAGGAGAGGCTCCCGCCACCACCGCTGTGCTGGCAGCCATCAGCCTGGCTTGTGGCTGAGCAGAGCTCCCCCTGTGGGAGCACACTGACCACCAGGGGGAAGCTCCTGCATTGAGTGTCTGCCCTCTGGTGATCAGTGTGTGTCATAGTGACCAGTCATTCCCAGTAGTTCTGCTGTCAGGGTCAATTTGCATATTACCCTTTTATATGTAGACTGTCTGATATGCAGGATGTATTTTCATTGTTAAAAATTGAACATAATTAAAGCATAGTGATTAATCACAAAAACAATATGTAATTATATATGTGTTTTCTGATGGTCTTAGGCAACCCCTGTGAAAGGGTCGTTCGACCCCCAAAGGGATCGCGACCCACAGGTTGAGAACCTCTGCCCTGTGGTGTCAGTGGAGACCAAGTCAGGAGCCTGCACCCCACCTCTACCTGGCACCTTTCCCTCTCTCCTGGGTTGGTGTCAGTGGAGGCCTGGTGGAGAGTCAGGACTTTCATCATTGCCCACTAGTAATCAGGCCACCCCTACCCACTAGGTATCAGTGAATACCCCATGGGAGCTAAAGCTCCCTCCCCTGCCCAGCAGCCACAAGAAGCTCTCCTCATCTCATATGTCAACAGAGGCCAAGTGAAAAACCTGAACTTTTACCTTCCCCTGACAGTAACAAGGTGATACCCATCCTCTTCTGTTCTGGAATGGTGTCAGAGAAAGCAAGCTAAAACACATGGCTTACGTGAGATTCAGTGTCTCATAATATACTACCTGAAATATGCAGGTTCCAATCAGAAATCCCTTGTCATACCAAGAAGATTTCAAACTGAATGAAAACAGCAAACAAACCAATATATACTAAAGCCACAATGACAGAAATATTAAAATAATCTGACAAAGATTTTAAATGTCATAAGAAAAATACTTCAATGAGCAATTACAAGCATGTTTGAAACAATGAAAAAATAGACAATCTGAGCAAGAAATAGAAAGTATAAACAAGAACCAAATGAAAATCTTGGTACTAAAATATATAATAACCAAAATAAAATGCTCAGTGGGTGGGCTCAACAGTAGATGGGTGAAAGAGAGGAAATAATTGATAGGCTAAAGAAATAAAACCCACTTGATCTGAACAAGAGAGAGAATATAGATCGGAAAACAGGGACCTCTATTTCTACAACAGAAGCCCAAATATTTGTGTCATTGGAATCCCAGAAGGAGAGGAGAACAAGGGAAGGACTTAAAAAGTACTCAAAAAATCATGGCTGAAAGCTTTCCAAATTTAGCTAGAGATATAAATCTACAGGTTGAAGAAGTTAAGCCCACATTGGACAAACTCAAAGTAACCATGCCAAGACCACATCATAATTAAACTTGGGAAAAGTAACATAAAATAAAATTTTGCCTTGGTCACCAGTGTTGCTAAGTGCTTAGAGTGTCGGCCCATGTGCTAAAGGGTCTTGGGTTCGATAACTGGTCAAGGACACATACCTGGGCTGCAAGTTCACTCCCCACCCCTGATTGGGGCATATGCGGGAGGCAACCAATTAATGTGTTTCTCTCACATCAATGCTTCTCTCTCTCTCTCTCCCTCTCTTCCCCTCTCTCTCTCCCTCTCTCTCTCTCTCTCTCCTTGCCTCCCTCCCTCCCTCTCTCCCTCCCTCCATTCCATCATCCTCTTTCTGAGAAGCAATGGGAAAAATATCCTTGGTTGAGGATATATATATATTTGAGGCCTGATGCACGAAATTTGTGCATGGGCCTTGGTCCTGGCCTTGGCCCACCACCACCACCACCGCAGCCAGGGGCCTCTGCTGCCTCTGTTGCCTCTGCTGTGGCCCCCTGCCCACTGCAGCTTTGTCCGGAAGGAAGGACATCGGTCTAATTAGCATATTACACTTTTATTATTATAGATTTGGAGGGGGGGAGGGTCTGGCTACAATTTTATTCAGTACAAATAGCACCGAGCCCCTGGGGCTGCTCCAGTGGAGGGGATCCCTCCTGCACCCCACCACCCGGCCTTGGCTGCCCGTGTAGTGTGGGAGCTGGAACATGCCCAAAGCTCCTCTCAGAAGGTGGGCCAGGCCGAGGCTTCGGGCCGGTGCCTGCTGGGGTGGCCTGAGGCCAGCTGTGGTAGGTGTGCAGGTAGGTGAGCCACGGCCCTTCAGATGAGCACACTGGACACAGGGACCCGGGTGGGGCGGCCTCGCTGGGGCACCACGTTGCGGTCATCTTCGGCCGGCCTCATGCAACAGACCCTGCACATGCAGCTGGGTCTCCCTCAATGAAGATGGTGGTGCCCAGGAAGGCCGCACCACCCAGGGCCCCGACAAAGGCACAGAGCATGAGCGAGAACTGCAGGGCCCAGAACTAGGACAAGAAGGAGGGGGGCCAGTTCCAGCAGAGGCGGTTGGACATCAGGCCGATGAGGCAAGGGCCCCCGGTGTCACCCAGCAGGTGGGCCAGCACAATCTGGAGCGACTCGTAGATCACCACATACAGCAGAATGTCAGCCACAATGGACAACAGTGTCTCCCCGATAAAGATGAAAACGTAAGTGGCCAAGATGCTCCCATGGGCACAAGCCACGGACAGGAAGAGGAAGGGGCAGAGCCCAGGAGGCCAGCGGCACAGACCAGTGGGTCAGCCCGGGGGTTGGAGTGGCAGCGGCAGCGGCTGATCTCCACGCCCAGCCCACACCCAGGACTCCAGTCAGGCAGGTGATGAGCCCCAGAATGAGGCTGTCAGACGAAGAGCAAGAGCCTCCAGGAAGACAGGGCGGGGTCTCCCCCAAGACCACACGGGAACGCAGCAGGAATGAGGAGGCCAGAGCGCCAGGGAGCCCGTGACAAAGGCCACAGCAGTGAAGCCAGGGGAGGACAGGGTGAAGCTGGGGTTTCTAGCCCGAGCCCTCAGATCCGCCCGCCACGAGGTGGGGTTCAGGGGTGGAACAGCAGCAGCTCCGCCACCACTCCTAGACCTGGTGTCACCCTCAGCGCCCAGTGCCAGTCCCCAGCCACATCCTTCACTTTGGAGCCTGCAATGTAACCCAGACCACTGCCCACTGGGATGGCAAAGTAGAACACACTGAGCATCCGACTCCGCTGGTCGGCCACGGAGAGGTCAGCGATGAGGGTGGGCGCGACGGTGGCGAACTGGCTTCCCCAACCCCCACCAGGCTCAGGAGGAGCAGCCGGAATTGCTCTCTGGGGATGAAGGGCGACCCCAGTGTCTCCCGGGACCAGACGGCAATGCCCCCACACATGAGATACTTCTGATTGTACCTGTCACCCAGGTGGCCACACACAGGTGCCAACACCATGTCACTGGAGATGAGCACCGTCTGGATGAGGCGGGAGCTGCTGTCTCCGATATCGAAGAACTGCTCGGTGTCCGGAAGGACGCCAGCCACGGTGGTGAGGTGCCCAGGTAGCTGAGGAGGCTGCTGTAGCACAGCAGGGCCACTCTGAGAGCCGCAGGGGCCGCAGACACGCCCGTGATGGGCTGCACTTTCTCCCGGTCCAGGCCCTCGGGATCCTCGGACTTGGGATCCCCCAGTAACCCTGGGGTGCCGGGCACCGGCCAGTAGTCAGTGTCACCCGCCTGGGTGAGGAAAGGCTCGGTCTCAGACCCAGCCCTCCTCCCAGGGGCAGCGCACTCTCGCGCTCTGGTCCCACCTAGGATCCTACCCCCTACCCCGGGGAGGAGCCCACTACACTCGCTGTAGCTCAGCCCCAGCACTGCACCACGGCCGCCGCCATGAGGTCTCTCTCTATATATTGAAAGCAGCCAGAGGAAAACAGAAGAAAACCGTCCCTATAGAGAAAACAATTCAAAAGTGTAGGGAATTTCTTATCATAAGTCATGGATGCCAGAGAAGTGACACAATATTTTTATTTTTTAAAAACACTGTTTCTTTCTTTTTTAAATCCTCATCTGAGAATATGTTTTGTTTTAATTGATTTTTGAAAGATAGGAAGAGGGGGGGGGGAGAGAGAGAGAGAGAGAGAGAGAGAGAGAGAGAGAGAGAGAGAGAGAGAAATATCAATGTGAAATATCAATGTGAGAGAGAAACATTGATCGGTTACCTCCCATACTAGCCCAGACCAGGAATTGAATCCACAACCTACTAGGTATGTGCCCTGACCAGGAATTGAACCTAAAACCTTTTTTTCTTTGGTGTATGGAATGACACTCCAATTCTATACATGAGAAGAAATGGTTAGAAAAGGTACTTTGAAAGGAAGGAAGGAAGGGAGGGAGGGAGAAAGGAAAGAAGGAAGGGACATGGTAAGCAAAAATATGTGTAAATACAGGCTTTTCTTATTTTCTTGAGTTTTCTAAATTATGTTTGACAGTTGAAACAAAAATAACACTGATGTGGTTCTAAATTACATAGAAGAAATATTTAGGACAATTGTAAATAGAAGAGGATAAAGAAGTATAAAGAGAGGTAAAGTTTCTATATTTCACCCAAACTAGTAAGATGAGAATATTAGCAGACAATGATAAGTTGTGTACATATAATGTAATATCTAGAGCAAACACTAGAAAAGTTAACACTAGATGAACACAAAAATTCTAGATGCATAAAAATGGCATTCTAAAAAATATTTAAGCAAACCATATGAAGGCAGGAAAAAGAAAACAGAAATAATAAGCAGGAAGCAAAAAATAAAGTGGCAGACTGAAGCCTTAAGGGATGTAAAGGGTTCGAATACACCAACCAAAAAACTGATTGACAGAATGGATTATAAAACATGACCCACATATACTGTCTACAAGCAATTCATTTCAAATATAATTACATAAGTTATAAGTAAAAGGGTGGAAAATGCATGCAAACAAACATTAATAAAAGGAAAGCAGTAATCGCTATATTGATATCAGATAAAGTATTCTTTGGAGCAAACAAAATTGCCAGACAGAAGGGAATCATATCATTATGATAAAAAGAAGACATAGCAATCCAAAATGTGTATGCACTAAAGAACAGAACTGAGAAATATGTGATGCAAAGATAGAACTGAAAGGAGAAATAGACATATTCACAATTGTAGCTGGATACTTTAACACCTCTCACTCAACAATGGACCGAACAACTAGACAGAAAATCAGCAACCATCAACCAATGGGATCTAATTGACATTTCTGACAACAGAATATATATTCCTTTCAAGTGCCCATGGAGCTTATACCAAAATAGACCATATTCTGAGCTATTAAAAAATATACATAGGATTTGTTTTAATCAGGTAGAGAGATGCAAATGTGGACATGACTGTCATGAAGGAAGACGTTTTTATCCATAGTTCTCTAGAAGGAGGTACAGCACACCAGACTAAGTCACACAGGGAAGCACCTGGGTTAGTCAGGAGACAGGAGCGAGAGGAGAATGTGGGCAAAACTCTTTATTGTGTCTGGGAAGACAAGGCAAGACAGAGTAAGGAGGCTTCCATTGGCTAGCTTGACACATTTTAGCAAGTAGTCTGGTACCTGGCCTTGGGGTGATTAGGGCAGGTGGATGGATAGTGGCCCAGAATGTGATGCCTCATGAAAGCCTGATAAAGGAGTGGTTGGGGTGTGGGTTTTGGATTGGTTTTGTGCACATGAAAGGTGTACTCACAGATCAGTCATTTTCTATCTCCAGGAATTAGCCACAGGAGGACCAGTTCTCCCAGGGTTAGTAAGGCCACACATGTCAATACAGCAGAATAAAAAGACATGCTTAATACATGGGCCATAAGAACACTTCAACACATTTAAAATAGTTGAAATAATAAAGAGTGTACTCTCTGATCACAATAGAATCAAAGTAGAGGTCAATGGGAGGGGGGAAGGAGACATGTAATACTTTCAATGATAAAGATTTAATTTTTTTAAAAAAGAAATCAATAACAGGAAAATCTCCAAACACTTGGAAACTAAAACACACTTCTAAATAAACCATTGGATTGAATGAAAGTAAGAAAAGGAACATGTCAAAATTTGTGGAACATAGCTACAGGCATGCTGATATAGGTATGTATAGCACTGAATGCATACATTAGAAAAGAGGAAAAGACTTTAATCAATAATCTAAGTTCCCACTTCAAGAATCTAGAAAAAGAAGTGAAAAATAAACCCAAAGAAAACAGAAGGAAGAACATAATAAGGTAAGAACAGAAATCAATTAAGTTGAAAACAGAAAAAGAATAGAAGAAATTAATGAAACAAGAGCTGATTCTCTGAAGTGATTAATAAAATTGATGACCTTCTAGGAAGACTGACAAAGGCAAAAAAAGAGAGAAGACTACAGACCCTGAAGACATCCAAAGGATAATAAGGAAATATTACAAACTTACACTAATTTGCAATTTAGATGAAATGGATCACTTCCTCAAGAAATAGAACCTACCATAACTCACCCAATATGAAATAGATAATTTCAATAGCCTTATAACTATTAAAGGTTTTGAATTTGTAAAAAAGAAAACCTCAAGGAACATTTAGGCCCAAATAGTTTCACTGGGGGATTCTATCAAATGTTTAAAGAAAGATTACCATCTATTTCACATGTTCTGTTCTAGAAAATACAAAACAAATAAACAACACACTCAAAGATACAAACAATAGAATGGTGATTACCAGAATGGAAGGGAGTGGGGGTGAATGAATAGGGTAAAATATATGGTGGCAGGAGGAGACTAGACTTTGGGTGGCGAGCTCACAATAAAGTATAGAGATGTTCTATCATAAAGTGTACACCTGAAATTTATATAATGTTATTGACCAGTCTCCTTCCCCCACTAAATTTAATTAAAAAAGAAAAGAAAATAGAATAGGTAAGAGCACTTCACAATTCATTTTGTGATTCTGGTATTATCCTGATAATACCAGAATCAGGACAAAGATAAGACAAGAAAGGAAATCTACACACCGTTATCCCCAGGAATGTAGATGTAAAAATTCTTTAATAAAATATTAAAAAATGGAATTCAGTAATATATAAAAAGAAGTATATGTTGTGACCAAGTTTATTCCAGGAATGCAAGCTGGTTTCATATTTGAAAACCAATCAGTGTAATCCACCATATTAGGGGCTAAAAAAAAAAGTCACATGATCATATCAACGCTAAACTTTTTTTCCCCCCCCATAAAATTCAACACCCATGCATGATAACTCTCAGAAAAACAGGAAGAGAGGAGAACTTTCTCAACTTGATAAAGAGCATCCACAAAAAACCTATGGTTAGCATTACACTTAATGGTGAAAGATTGAATCTTTTCCTCTTAAATAGGAAACAAGATCAGGAATTCAGTGTTTACTATTTCTGTTTAACACAGTTTAGTGCTAGAAGTTCTAGTTAGTGCAATGTGGCAAGAAAGGTCATAAAGGAAGAGCTACAACTATCCCTATTCGCAGATGATATGGTTGTTATGCAGAAAATCTCAAGGAATCTACAAAAATCTAGAACCAATAAGTGAGTTTGGCAAGATCACAGGACATAAGCAAATAAGCAAACAAAATAACACATATGTCCATATACTAGCAATGCATATGTGGACAGTGTATTTTATAGAATTAAAATACAATACTACTTACAATCACTCAGAGAAAAGAAAATATGTAGAAGTAAATTTAACAAAACTTTTATGACTTATACACTAAAAACTACACAATGCTGATAAAAGAAATCAAAGAAGGTATAAATAAATAAGTATTCTGTGTATATGGATAGGAAGATTTGACATTGTAAAGATGTCAGTTCTCCCCAAATTGATATATAGATTTAATGTTACTCTTATATAAAACCCATCAATATTTTTGTAAATATAGATAAGATTATTCAAAATGTATACGGAAAGGCAAAGGAATTGGAATAGCTTCAACAATTTATAAAAATAATAAAGTGGGCCCTAACCGGTTTTGCTCAGTGGATAGAGCGTCGACCTGTGGACTCAAGGGTCCCAGGTTCGATTCTGGTCAAGGGCATGTACCTTGGTTGCGGGCACATACCCAGTAGGGAGTGTGCAGGAGACAGCTGACCGATGTTTCTCTCTCATTGATGTTTTTAACTCTCTATCCCTCTCCCTTCCTCTCTGTAAAAAATCAATAAAATATATTTAAAAAATAATAAAGTGGGAGAAATCACTCTCACAGATTTCAAGAATTATATAGTATATTAATCAAGGCTATTTAGTGTTGGTGGAAGGATAGACACAGATCAATGGACTGGACCAGAGAACCCCAAAATGGCCCCATACAAATGTGCCTAATTGATTTTTGGCAAAGGTGCAAAAGCAATTCACTGGAGGAAAAAGTATTTTTATTAAATGATGCTGAACATCTACCGGCCAAATAAATGAATAAACCTCAAAAGTCTCAGGCCTTTTACAAAAATTAACACAAAATAGACAACAGATTTAAGTGTAAAACTATACTGCTTTTAGGGAAAAATGTACGAGAAAATCTTCAGGACCTATGGCTAGGCAAAGAATTCTTAGACTTGATACCAAAACTGTGATTCATAAAAAAATTGATAAATTGGACTTCATTAAAATGAAAAACTATTGCTCTGCAAATGACCCTGTTAAGAAGATGATAAAAAAGCTACAAAGTGTGTGTGTGCGTGTGTGTGGGCGGGGTGGGGGGTTACAAACCAAATATCTCTGTCCAGGGACTAGTATCTAGATTATATAAAAAATTCTCAAAACTCAACAGTGGAAAAACAATCCAATTAGAAAATGGCAAAAGACACGAAGAGAATATAGAGATGGCAAATAAGCATATGAAATGATGTTCAACCTCTTTAGCCATTAGGGAGATGCAAATTAAACACATCTAACAAAATGGCTAAAATAAAAAATAGTGACAACACCCAATGCTGGCAAGGATGAGGAAAAACTGGGTCCCTCAGACATGCTGGTAGGAATATATGATGGCACAGCTACTCTGGAAAACAGCTTGGCAGTTTCTTAAAAAGTAAAATGTGCCCAGCAATCGAATTCCTGAATATTTATCACAGAGAAATGAAGACTTGTGTTGACAGAGAAACCTTTATATGAATGTTCATATTTTTTTGTGTAAGCCCTGAACTAGAAACAGCCTCATGTCTTTGAATGGTTAAACAAATGGTGGTACACCCATATCATGAATATTTCTCAGTAATAAAACGAAACAAACCATTGGTATACAGAGGGGCAAAAATCCAATCCATAAAATGATAGAAGTGATGAGCAGACCAGCGGCTGCCCGGAGTTGAGGAGGTATGTGGTGGGCAAGGATGGGCTAGGAGGAAATGGATAGGAGGGAAAGTGCAACATGAGGGGTTCTTATGGTGATGGAATGTTCTGTATCTTGACTGTATCAATGTCAATATCCTGGTTGAAATATTGTACTATAGTTTTACAAGATGTTACCATTGGGGGAAACTGTGCAAAGAGCACCTGGGACCTCTGTATTGTTTCTTATACTGACATATGAATCTATAATTATATCATAATAACAAGTTTAATTCTAAAAAAGAAGGAACATTTATAGGACAACGGGAGAATTATAAACACTGACTGGATTTTTTAGTGGGATGTGGCATTGTGTTTTTGTTTTAAAAGGTTAGTCTAGACTCGTAGAAGATCCATACTGAAATATTTGCAGATACAATGTCTGGAATTTGATAATCCAGGCTTGGGGAGGGGCAGGTGAGGTGGGAAAAGCGAATAGGCATAAAAAGATGCTTGTTGGAGCTGGATAATAGGTGTGGGAGGTTTCTAATGGTACACATTACACGTGCAGTCAAGCTGTGGGAGTCAGTGTAATACAGTACTTAAGCCACTGACTTTGAGAGAGTTGGACCTGGTTTGAACCTTGGCTCTGCTACTTATTAGGTATGGACCTTGGGCAAGTTACCTAACCTCTCTGACCCTCAGTGTTCGCATTTGTATAGTGGGGATGATATCTCATCAGGAAGAGTGTTGGGTGAGGAAAGAAAAGGTCTTCACACAAGGGACTGGGAGAGGGAGAGAAGGCAGTGCAGGAGCCCAAGTTGGAAGTGGAGATCCAAGGTTAAGTTGGGCAGTGTCTTGGAATCTAGAAAAATATCTCAAAGAGTTTTAAAATTATAACAACTGAACCCTGGCCAAATGGCTCAGTTGGTTGGAGCGTCATCCTGTATAACAAAAGGTTATGGGTTTGGTTTTTGATAGGGCACATACCTTGGTTCCCAGAGGCAATCTCTCTCTCTCTCTCTCTCTCTCTCTCTCTCTCTCTCTCTCTCTCTCTCTCTCATTTCCCCCTTCCTCTCTCAAAATCAATAAACATACCCTGGGTGAGGATTAAAAACAATTGAGACAACTGAGAAGAAGCCATTAGGTTTGTGCTCAGAGCATCATTATGCTGATAATGCTTGGTTTCAGTGGGGACAGTGGTGAGAAGCAGGTGGACAGAGAGTGCTGGCAGCGAGTGTGCCATACTCTCAGTCCTTGAAGGGATGGTGTGGTGAGAGCTCCAGGGGGAAGGTGTGCTTAGGCAGGTTAAAGAGCAGAGAGAAGGACCAGAGGGGTCCGGGAGTCCCAAGAGCCTGCTACAAAAGCTGTTTTATCTGCCTTGATATCTCCCTCCTTCCTGTTCATGGGCTTCCTGTTCATGTACCCATTCAAATAGCTATTTAAAAACAACAACATTATAGGACAATCGGGAATTACCAGTGCTGACTAGATTTTTTAGTGTTATAGAATCTGGGGCTGTGTCAGGCCCTCATGTATATTCATTATCCATTAGGTGTCCTTATGCATAGTATGCTAACTATGTCAGTTGCATGTGTATATTATTAGTCCTGAGTGAGCAGTCTGTGACTGACTCACCAACACCCACACAAAAGGCATCTGTGTTCAGCCGGGAAATCCTTAGGAGGAAGGTTTCCCTGTCTATGGGGGTAAAGCTGTGGATATTTTTCTCAGTCATCATGGACTGAAGGACTCAGGTAATGAGTCTGTTGAGGCAAGCTTTGTTAGGTTGCTGCTGAACACCTGAAAACTTCCCTGTCCTCTCTGTCGAGGTTGCACTGACCCAGAGGACATCCTCCATGTGCTAAAGCTGCTAACTCCTCTCCAAGTGGAGGGCTGAGTGGGCTGCTGAACTTGGTCTCTGCTCATTTGATGTGAGGAAGCAAGAGTTCTCAGTGAACTTCAGGGCAACTATACCCACAGAACCAGCAGCTACCCCAGCAAGAGTGCCCCAACCCATTCATCATACCACTGGGGATGACATCATGCCGCCCCGAACAGAACAGAAACCGAGAATGCATAGGAACACTTAAGCAGTGGGGCTCATCTTTATTGAGGGGAGCTGTTCACAACTACTGCAAATGGACTAGTTTTAAAAAGCTTCCGACCTCCATACAGCTCTGTTTACATTCACAAAGCTGTAAAAATATATTGTACAATGAACACTTTCCAGAGAATCATGCTAGTTTATAAACTTGTCAGTAGACAATGCAAAATATGATTTACAACAAGATACAGTAAGTTCAAAATTTAAATACTTAAAGTATAATTCTAAAACTAGCAATGCATGTTTTTTCCAGGTAAAGAAGACTAGTCATTATAAAAATATATAAATTCAAAGTCAGTACTAAAACACTTAATCCTATAAAAATATCTTTTACTAATAAAAGTATCCATTTCTAGATTAACATTATCAACAAAAGTTACAATCTTAAAGTTTCAGGAAATACCCACTATGTCAGATGGTCCACTTAAAACAGACATGTGAAAGAAGCTTCAAGGTATGGTTGTCAACCTGTCTTAGTTTTCAGAGATGGACCACATATGTGATCATGTTGCATATTAATGGCACAATTATTCTATAAAACATTAACTCAAGTACCTATGTATTATGAAAGCCATTTATAAACACAAAGTCTCTAGCCTAGAGAGAGGGTCCTTAGGAGAAGACACCAGTTTTGTTAGGAGCTGGCTACATCGAACTTTGAAATGTCTAACTTGGAAAACCAGTGGTTGCATTTTGACCACTATCTGAAATCAGCTCATTCATTTCATTTTGCTTACTCTCCTTTAGGGCATGGCTGGGGTGGTTTCTTTGTGTCTGGGCTCTTTTTGATTTCCTGAAACACACTTTCAGCAGCAGGTAGCACAACTCGGCCACATTGAGTAGCATGCAAATCACCGAGGCAGAGATCATAAAAATGGTGAACACGGTTTTCTCCGTAGGTCTGGAGATGAAGCAGTCAACGAGATTGGGGCAAGGATCAACCCCACATTTCAGCACCCAGGGCAGGTGGTACCCATTGTATAGGAAGTAAAACACATACATGAAGGAGGCTTCGAAGATGATTCGGAAAAATATGCTGCTGGTGTATGTCCACCAAAGGGCTCCCTCGATCCGAACCTTCTGCTTTTTAATGTCCTCCAAGTCTTTGAATTCATTTCTCTTCTCTCCTCGTCTGAATTTGCGGGCGGCCTCCTGCCGGTAGTAGGCAACGTGCATGGCCACAAGCAGGGCAGGGGTGGAGACGAAGATGAGCTGCAGGGCCCACAGCCGGATGTGGGACACGGGGAAGAAGTGGTCATAGCACACGTTTCTGCATCCTGGCTGCAGAGTGTTGCACACAAAGTCTTCCTGTTCATCTCCCCACACTTCCTGAGCAGCCACCACAAGGATCATGACACGGAAGATGAAGATGACGGTGATCCACACCTTCCCGATGCTGGTGGAGTGTTTGTTCACACCCCCGATGAAAGTGTGCAGGGTACCCCAATCCATTGTATTAGTTTATTCCTAAACAGACAAAAGGAAATTAGCAGAAAGTTCCTTTGAATGTATACAATAGTAGTAATATTACAGACTGAAGCAATTTTTGCTTAGAGTGTGTTGTGATAGCTATAATTTCAACCCCTAAACTGCTGGTAGGAGGTTTTCTGAGGGGAATGCCCAGTCTAAAGATATTCAAAGGTTTTTGTTTGTTGTTGTGGTGGTTTATTTATTTATTTTTTTACCAGAGATAACTTTTGAGGGGATTTAATAACATCTCCATTCAATTGACTTCAGGTTATATAATAGGTCACTGTTTAACATGAATACAGGTAATTCAAATTCCTTCCCCAGTTCCCATGAAATCACTGTGTTTCTAATTGCCCAGAGAGCACAGAGGGTCCATAGAAGGTTTTAGTGATTAAATGGTTTATCGAAGAAAAAAAATTATGCATTGGAATGAAATAATCTGGTTTACCCTACAAACTAAGAAGGGAAAGTAAGAAAATAAATACTTACTGGTTTATTTACACAATATATTTATATTTATTTCTATCCTGAATATCATTCTGCCATCACTGTGGGCTCCTAGAAAACCTAATACCATACCTATAGAAAGACCCTTTTCTTTTTTTAAAAAATTAAATCTTTATTGTTCAGATTATTACAGTTGTTCTTCTTTTTTCCCCCCATAGCTCCCCTCCACCCGGTTCCCACCCCACCTTCTGCCCTTACCGCCACCTCTCACTGTCCTCATCCATAGGTGTACGATTTTTTCCAGTCTTTTTCCGCACCCCCCACACTCCTATCCCCCCAAGAACTGTCAGTCCACTCCCTTTCTATGCCCCTGATTCTATTATATTCACCAGTTTATTCTGTTCATCAGATTATTTATTCACTTGATTTTTAGATTCACTTGTTGATAGATATGTATTTGCTGTTCATAATTTTTGTCTTTACCCCTTTCTTCTTCTTCCTCTTCTTAAAAGATACCTTTCAGCATTTCATATAATACTGGTTTGGTGGTGATGAACTCCTTTAGCTTTTTCTTATCTGTGAAGCTCTTTATCTGACCTTCAATTCTGAATGATAGCTTTGCTGGGTAAAGTAATCTTGATTGTAGGTTCTTGCTATTCATCACTTTGAATATTTCTTGCCACTCCCTTCTGGCCTGCATAGTTTCTATTGAGAAATCAGCTGACAATCTTATGGGTACTCCCTTGTAGGTAACTGATTGTTTTTCTCTTGCTGCTTTTAAGATTCTCTCTTTGTCTTTTGCTCTTGGCATTTTAATTATGATGTGTCTTGGTGTGGTCCTTTTTGGATTCCTTTTGTTTGGGGTTCTCTGCACTTCCTGGACTTGTAAGTCTATTTCTTTTACTAGGTAGGGGAAGTTTTCTGTCATTATTTCTTCAAATAGGTTTTCAATATCTTGCTCTCTCTCTCTGTTCCTTCTGGCACCCCCATAATTTGGATGTTGGTATGCTTGAAGTTGTCCCAGAAGCTCCTTACACTATCTTCATATTTTTGGATTCTTTTTTCTTTTTGATTTTCCGGTTGGGTCTTTTTTGCTTCTTCATATTTCAAATCTTTGACTTGATTCTTGAGATCCTCTAGTCTGCTGTTGGATCTCTGTATAATATTCTTTATTTCAGTCAATGTATGCTTAATTTCTATTTGGTCCTTTTTCATATCCTTGAGGGTCTCACTAGATTTATCCAGGGTCTCACTAAATTTATCAGCAGGTTCTAGAAAATTCTTGAAAAGCCTTAGAAGTGTGGTTTTGAACTCTATATCCAGTAGTTTGCTTTCCTCCATTTCTGCCATTTGTGACATGTTTCTTTGTCTCCGCATTTTGGCTGCTTCCCTGTATTGATAGAGTGGCTTTCTGTGTTGGGTGTCCTATAGGGCCCAGTGGCTCAGCCTCCCCAATTACCTGAGGTGAACACTCTTGGTGCACCCCTTTGTGGGCTTTGTGCATAATCTTGTTGTAGTTAAGCCTTGATTGTTGTAGGTATCACTTGGAGGAATTGACCTCCAGGACAATTGGCTGTGAGAATCAGCTGTGTCTACAGTGGGAGAACTTCTGTGCTGGAGACACCCTTCTGGGGCAAGACTTGCTTCAGTGGGGCTTTGGTGCTCACTGAGTCTGCCCCCTGAGTGTGTCCCTTATGGATCTGAGGAGTTGTAATCTGGATGGTCCCACTCTGACCACTTGGTACACTGGCTCTTGGATCTCTAAGGAGGTGCTAATCTAGCCTCTGCCTGAGGCTACCCAGCAGGAGCTATGGAGAGATCTGCAGGTTCCTCTTCTTTGTTTGGGGTTTGGAGGTGCCCAGATGAGGCCCAGCTGTGAAGCATTGCAAGCTGTTGTGGGGCCTTGGGCTTTCTTTTGGATGTTCTGTGTCTCTCTGACCCAGCTGCAGTTTGTTAGGTAATTTTAGATAGCAAAGGGCCAGGCCATTCATATGCAAAAGCCTCTGGGCACAGCTTGGGTGGGGCGGGGTCTCAGGGAATCAACAGGGTGGAGCAAACAGCTATGGCTGATCCTCAGCCCTGCCCTAAGAGGCCCCAGGTCTCAAGGTCCTGTGGTAATCACTGCAAGCACCTCTGAGAGAAAGCCAACCTCGAGTTCTGCCTAATGCCAGACAGTCCAGTTTCTCCTGGTATGAGTCTGGGTTCCCAGAGACTTGCCTGGAACTGGAGTTCAGAGCCATTGGGAACTTATGTCTCCCTCCCAATTGAAAAAGAAAATCACGTCCTCAGTTGCCAGCCCTTTCCTTGAGCCTCTGTACCTCTGCACTTTACTTCCGTACCTCCTCTGAGTCCCAGTGTGCTTTTCTCTTTCCTTCTAGTTGTAGAATTTCCACTCAGCCAGCCTTCCTGTGGTTCTGGATGATGTCTGTTTTGTCTTTTAGTTGTATTTTTGAAGTGGTTGTGTGAGGCAGCAATTTCAGGTGTTTACCTATGCTGCCATCTTGGTTTCTCCAGAAAGACCCTCTTCTAAAAGAGAATCATAACTTTCATAAAAGGTGCTCACTTGTTCTTCCTTATAACCAGGCTGATGATGGCCTTCCCTTCCCAGCAGGTACCACCACACCAACAGTTGTGGTGAAGGGCTCGAGCCTCACTCCCTCTTAGCTCCCAGATTTAATGTCCTGGGAGAAAATGACTTCTTGCAGGAACTTTTGATACAATTCAAACAGATGTCTTCCACGTTACCACACAAGACTATAAAGTTGGTCAGCAATCTCCTTGAAAATAAAGTGATGAGTAATGAACACTTTGAGAGTCTTCTGAAAGTGAAAGGCCCTCTCCTCAGAAAAACCCACCTATACAATTTTTTTTTCACACTCTTTTAGGGGAGGAGGGAGTCACCAAAGTCCTTCTGTCAACCCATCTTAGACTTTCTTGAACTGCAGTCAGTATTCTTCCCAGGTTGACTCCTTCACCTGCCATGAGTTTGCTAACAGTCACCATGATGATGGCAATGGCACAGACATATCTTAGTGTCAAAATGATGTTTTTCAGACACCTCTCACGCCATCAGCAAGTTAACTGTCTTTCCATAGTCCATTTAATAACTACACCCTAACTTTTTATTTAAGGAATATTTTATCCCTCAGAAGGAATATCCTTATAAGCAGGATATTCATGCCATACAATAAGGCTTCCTAGAAAAAACTCAAGCTCAAGGTTAGGCTAGAGGAGGCGATTAGCATGCCTGCTCTCTGGGAGCCCACACCTGAAGTGTTGTGTTTATTCATATCACATCAAGAAAGACACTGGCAGGGGGCCTCCCAAGATGGCAGTGTGCATGGTGGTGATAGCCAAGGAGTGTCCCTACAGAGAACGAGCTGAAGTTCCACTACATGGTACACACATCCTTGGACGTGGTGGATGAGAAGATCTCTGCAATGGGGAAGGCCCTGGTGGACCAAAGGGAGCTCTACCTGGGCCTGTTGTACCCCACAGAGGACTACAAGGTATATGGCTATGTGACCAACTCTAAGGTGAAGTTTGTTATGGTGGTGGATTCTTCCAACATAGCGCTTTTTGACAAGATTCATAGTATGTTCCAGAAGCTGCTTGTTGACTGAAAAAAGTGTCTTGTACTCGAAAAATAAAAAGAAAAGAAAGACACTGGCAGGCTGATGACCTGCTGGAGTGTGGCCAGGTGGCAGAGGCTGGAAAAACTCTCTCAGGAGGGGACACTGAGGGGAGCTAGAGCAGTTTAGCTGGAAGATAACTCTCAGTCACAAGGCAGCAGGAGGATCTAGGACTAAGAATTGAATCCAAGATAGAATGAACAGAAAGCCAGGATTTTTTTTTTCTTTTTCAATTACAGTTGACATTTAATATTATTTCATATTAGTTTCAGGTGGACAGCATAGTGGTTAGACATTTATATAATTTAAAAAGTGATCCTCTCACTTTTTAGTCTAGTACCCATCTGGCATCATACATAGTAATTACAATATTATTGACTATATTCCTTATGCTGTACTTTACAACCTTATGACATTTATTTTATAACTGGAAGTTGGTTACCTCTTATTCCCCTTCACCTATTTCACTTGCCCCCTCAACCGCTCCCCACTCTGGCAACCATCAGTCTGATCTCTGTATCTATGAATCTATTTCCATCTTGTTTGTTCATTTATTTTGTTCTTTAGATTCCATATATAAATGAAATCATATGATATTTGTCTTTCTCTGTCTGACTTTACTTAGCATAAATATCCTCTAGGTACATCCATGTTGTTGCAAATGGTAAGATTTCATTTTTTTATGACTGAGAAAAAATGAAATATATATATATAATATATAGAATATGATACATATTCTATTATATATATATAAATATATATATATCTTCTTTATTCATTCATCTGTCAATCGACACTTAGGTTCTTTCTATACCTTGGCTCTTGTAAATTAAAAATTGAAATACCTTAGCTTGGTCAGTTTTCTCAGTGGTTAGAGCATCAGCCCACAGCCCAAAGGGTGCAGGTTCGATTCCCAGTCAAGGGCATGTACCTGGGTTGCAGGCCCGATTCTGGCCTGGGTCAGGACATATGCAGGAGGCAACTGATCAATGTGTCTCTCTCACATCAATCTCTCTTTCTCTCTCTCCACCTTCCACTTTCTCTAAAAATCAATGGAAAAAAATATCCCCAGGTGAGGATTAATCAAAAAAATAAAAATAGAACTACCTTATGACCCAGCAATTCCACTTCAAAGTATTTATCTGAAGAAATCCAATTTGAAAAGATATATGCCCTCCTATGTTCATTGCAGCATTATTTACAATAGTCAAGAGATAGGATTTTTTTTTAAAAGAAAAAGCTGAGAAAAATGAAATAGGTACAACTCTTTAGGCACAAACTCTTTGAAGCTGTGGCTTCTTTTCCTTAAAACATTCAATCAGAGGCTGTGTAAGCATGGCCGGGGTAATGCAGTGGGCTCACTTGGGAGGGGTGATCTCAGGTTCTACAATTAAATCCTGCTTTTACATATCACTTATCTCATGGCCTAAGAGATAGTCAATGCCCACATTAAATTAAACTTTGATTTAAAAGACTAATTTTAGACTATACGAATTGTACAATTAATTTTTAGTCTCCCATGAAAGTTATTATAATACATTTTCCTAGTTCTTGTTGTTCTATTCTGGAAGCCTTTCAGGATGTGATGGGTGGTGGGAAGTGTAGAAACATATATCTTGATGTTTCAACATATTTTACAACAGATGTTCCCCTAGGTCTAGGAGGTCAGTCCTGTTTGTTTATAAAATGAGATCTTCTCTAACTAGGAAACACTTCCCCCTGAGGTTTGGTTAGTTAAGTACCCAATCAGCAAATCTTTCATTTACCAAAGAAAAGTTCACATTTTCTCAAGACCTCCAAAGTGCACAGAATTTAAACTCCCCTGCAGTTATAAAAAAGAAAAGGCTATTTGTGTCTGAATTCTCTATCACCTGCCTGAACAATGAATGGCACACCTGGTGTCACCTATTACCTGCCCTACTAGGAAGCAAACCAATCAAGCTGTCTAATGAATTTGGAAAGGCTAAGGCCAGGGGCTGAGGTCAGGAGGTCACAATTTCCTCACAAGAATATGGTCCTACTTTCTAGAAGCAGGATCCTTGATTTCCACTCCTTGGGGCTTCTCCTTAAAAAACAGGAGCAATAGTGACAGCAATAGCTTTATTTCTTTTTTACTTCGCTGGTCCCCAAATCACACGCTCTCAAAGTAGCAAAGCTGAACAGAAAATAATCTATTATACAACTCTTTTTGAGTTTGAATCAGCAATTTACCTGCACTTTTAAAGGAAAGAAAAAAATGAGATGCCTAGAGCACTATAAAAGTGAGTGACTAAACCCACATATGTGTGTCTAACCTCCTGGTCACTCAAGACAATTAACTGGGCTAAAACAAATCACCTAATTGGTAGTACCTTCCTACAGGATCAACCAAGGCCCTACTATTACCTATCACGTGATGGAAATGACTGGAAAGGAAGAGCTGTTCTCCACAGCCTCCATCACTCTGCTGCCCTCCTTGTTCCCCAGGAAGAGCACTCAGTGAACATGCAGCAGAGTTTCCTACAGAGAAAGCTTCCCTTTCCATTCTTTTGTTTAGTCCCTATTGTTGCTGAGGGGCTTCCCAAGAAGCCAGGGCATCTGTCCTGCACACCATACTCCCAGTGAACGCTAAGAGCAGGAGGAGAGCTCCTCTCACAAGTATTAGGAGGAAGACCAGGGTATGGCCTGTCCCAAACTTCCTGACACAATGCTGCAGTCACGGGTAAGGCCTGGCTACTCCCATGACACTCTGCCCACTCCCCGGGGGACTGAGAGAGGGCAGAAGATTCAGCAGATTTGAAAGGAGGCCCTGGTTGCACTTGCCCCTGCTGATCTGACTCCTTGGTGGGTGAGGCGCACCCTGACTGGGGGAGGAGAGGAACTACTGGCTCTCAGCCTCTCCCCTGTAAACACATAGCCTGGGGTGAGCTGTCATAAACAGTGTGGTTAGAGGACATTTGAAGGACCAGTACTTTTTGAGAACTGCTTTCCAAACTATCTATACTCATCGAAACCCTTTCTCATTGGTACCAATGAACGAAATACCTCTTTCCTTTTAGGCTTCAGGCAGGCTGGCGGAAGCCACTGGGAGCAGCTTTTTCAGTAAAAAGTAAAATATTAACCCTCTCTCTGTAATCCAGAGAGGTTTAACTGGCCCCTTTCTGGCTCTCTTTTAAGGAAAGAATGGATATGCTTAGCTTCTTTGGTCTTCAATGTATGAGAATGTGGTCCCACTCAGACATACAAAGGTGGATTGTATTCAGGTTTGTGGTATATCTAGCCATCCACAGTGCATTCTCAGTACTAAAGCTCCAGTCCCAAATATTTACCTCTGAAAAAAGTAAATCATTGACCTTACTTCTGATGATACACACGGTATTACGAAGACAGACTATTCTTCTTTTTTACAATTCAAAGAATTTTAATCTATAGCATTCTGCTTCAGTAATGGAATTTCTTGATTGTTTCTAAATTTCTTATTTAAGAATTTAATCGTAACTCGTTTGCTTAATAATGGCACTTTAGTTTCACTGACAGAACCAAAACTAAAGCCCTGAACATCAGTGTTAACCTCGGCACGCACCATGAGGTGCAAAGAATCTTTTTGGATAGTTCTATTCTCTTTGGATGACCTTTTCAAGTCACTCAGCAAATATTGGATAGACTTAGAATAGAACACTTTTCTCACGATTTCCACCTTAGTTTGGAGAATTGAGAAGTTTGAATTGATAAAGGCAGTGATGACACAACTGAGCCTGACTCCCAGGCCTCCCAGCCTATCACCCGAGGAGAACCAGGGCAAGGTTCCCTCCTGGGAGCTCAAGTTTTCTTCTTCTACATCATGTGATTGCCTAGAAGCAACATAACAACATGAGTATAAATCTTTGTGCAGCTTCTGGATGTAGGTGAGGAAAAAATAGTTGATGTGGCCATATTCCTTTAACTCCTCCCACATGTCTACCACATGACATTTGTGGGTAGTTTTTCTTTATCCCCAGAATTGTTATGAGGAAAGTCTGGATACTACCAATTTACTGATGCTCTGTAGTTCAAATTCTCAATAAAATAATAAAAATAAAATCTTTAGTGTAGTTTCTTTTTCCTACCAAAATAATAATGATACTACCACCAAACCAAAACCTCAAGTTCATTCCCTAAACATTAAAAAAAAAAAAAAAGAAAGAGTAAAGGGAGTTTGAGAATTGGATATGCTCCCTTCTCCCTCTCTCAAAATTAGTATGTAGTTTTAAAAAAAAAATAAAAAAAATCTCAAACTCTTTTCTTAATCTAGAAGAATCTATATTTTGTCTCTTGACATTTTAAATCTTCCAAATGGACAAGCTGATAGATGGTTTTTAAGTTTAATGACTCAAAACTTCATCAACTGTCCTTTCAAACTAATGGCCAGTGACACAATGGATTTAGGATTTATATACTTCTTCAAAATTAATTCAATAAAAATGAAAATGTTTTTCTGTCTTTGGGGTCTAAATATAAAAATGAACAGTTCATAGAATTACATGTATTTCTTAATTCATTTAAGAACTCAAAGAGTTAAAAAAATTTTCTATTAAGCAGTCTCTGTTCATTCAGGTAAACCTGTGTGCTTTCCAAACATTTAAGTCCAAACAGAGTAAAGTGACCCTGGGAATAAAACAAAAAAGACCATTCGGGGACCCATCCATTCTAATGAATCAAACAAGTGAAACAGAAACCTTCACATATGACAATGCTGCCATGGCAGGGGTCATGCCCTCATGGACCAAGAAACTTGGGTAGACTATTAATCTTCCACAATTTTATTCTACTTAACATTTTTGCTAATGAGTACAAACCACTCACAGCTCCTGGGCTGATCAGACTGTGTCAAAGCTGCACGGCGAGAGAGGATTTGTAAGTTAGAATTTTCCGGTTACCCTCTATAGTTGTGCTCCTCCCTAATGCTCTTATAATTCAGCAGAAAAAAAAAAATGTAAGAAAAAGAGAACAATCTTGGAGCAGATTTTGTTTTATAATAAAACCACCAGCGAGGCAGTTGGGTGGATGAGGGTCTTCTGAGTTTTGGACAACCCCCCAGTTATATTACAGGCTGGAGTGTTGATATTCTGGCTACATAGCCCCCTCTGCTCTCCTTGGCATAGTTCAAACAACATCCCCAAATTGCCAGCCAAATCCAAACAACAGACAAAGCTCTCCACAGGGGCAGTTCTAAGCAGCATCCTGTATTCTAAGGAAGCTGCACTGGGGCAGGACATTTCCTTCTAGAACACTAGTTAGATCTGCTAGACCAGAGGCAAGAAGACACTTGTATGGCATAAATTCCACCGAGGAAGAGAACAATGGTGTGTGCTTAAATTCAAGCAAGCATTAAATGCACAGCGAGGTTCCACCCAGGGGGCACGGAAGATCCCAGCAGGGCCGCAGGTCGCCAGCCCCTCCTGGTCCAAAGCTGCATTCCCACCACACTCACCTCCGACGAGGTCCTGCTCTCCAGGAAGGGGGGCAGCCCAGTCAAAACGGCAGCAATGACAGTGGCACTGGACTGACTATTCTTCCCCTGACAGGAAGTACCTTCTGGTGCCTCCACCTTTTAACTGAAAGGTGTCACCAGTGACAATTACTGCTGTCCGGTAATTGTATTATTGTCATCTGCTGTTCACAAGTTTCTGGGCGCACATCACACAGTCATACGGGTCAGTTCCACCTGGGGCTTAAGGTCTAGCCACGAGCTTCCTGGCTTTCCTGTCCCCCAGATCCGCATGGGACTTTGTCAGTTACCCGTGAGTGAACACGAAGACAAGCCCAAATGCAGCAAGGAATCGGGGAAAGGGGCACCGGTCCCCAGCCCGCCCCTCAGATACACGGTGTGATGCATTCATAAACCTGTTGTGCAGGCCAAGGGGAACTATCCGGAGTAGAAGCCAAACCAGTCCGTCCTGCTTCCTCGGGCTCGCAGGGGACGCAGGATGCGGATCCGGGCTGATAAGGTCTCCCTGGGCAACCCGCGCGGGCACCCACTTGGAGGCCACAGGGCCCGCCTGGGGTGGTCGCCAGCCAGGGCGACAGGAAGAGGAGGGCAACAGGCTGCCGGCACCCCTCTGGGCTTCTCGGGAGGAGGGGGCGGGGGCGCTGCTACTCCGCGGTCACCCCGCACCCAGCCCCGCTTACCTGTGTCGGGGCTCTGCGCACGCAGCGGCGCCCTCGCTGCGGCAGGGCGAGCGGGCGGCCGGCGGTGTCTGCAGCCGCAGTCAGCAGGGCCCCCACCTCGGCGCCTTTTAACCGCGCCCCACCCCGCCTCTGCCCTGACGCTCCCGGGCGCACGGAGAGGCGAGCGTTCGGTGGCCAGCACGGGCCCGCCCCGGGCTCGGGGCGCAGGACAGGCCTCCCTGGGGGTGCAGGGAGTGAGGACGGGTTGGAGGGAGCGCGGGGCACTGGACGGGGCTCCTCCGTTGCGGGGAGCAGAGTGCACGGGGAGGGCAGGACCCTCGCTTTCCCCTCCGTCGGGGAGCAGGGGTTGTAGGACAGAGGGTCAGCCAGGCCTGGTCCCTGGGGTGAGGTGGCCCGTGTCTCCCGCTGGGTGGCTGCTCACCCAGAACTCGGATGCCCTGGGGAGAGGGCTTAGGGGAGTGGGCCCACCGCCTGTGGCGAGGCTTCCAACCCAGGACTCTTTGGGATCAGGATCAAGGGCAGGCTGTGTTTTGCCAGGACAACATCGTCCTTGTTTTCTGTACGTTGCCACCCTCTTGCAGACCACCGCTACTCTCACAAGGCCCTCTCCTAGAGAGCAGCCTGGAGGCACAGTGACTGTTTTGCTCTCAGTTAACGGCCACTTAGAGGAGTTAAAGGGATTATTTGTATGAGTTACCTCCATCCTTTGAAGCCATCCTAGGGGAAGCAGAGTGGATCTCCCTCAGCGCACCGGCCACCACGTGGAGACCCTGGCCCTTTTACAGACAGGGCTCTGGTGCCTAGGGTGGGCAGAGGGGCTGGTGCAGGGGCTGGTGGGGTGGAAATGTGGGAAGCTATTTAGGTACCGGGCTTGACAGATTCAGAGCCATCCTGACAAGAGATGTGTAACTTGCCTCTCCCACAGAATTGGTTGGTAATTTAAAATGTCCTCACCTAAACCATATGCTACTTGTTAGGTCAGATTCTCTCATGCAACAGGATTAGTGGTGGTTCTTAACATGTCTCTTTAAGGTCGTGAAAGAAAAACCCAGACTTCATAAAGACCCACCTTCTGAAATGTTTTATTAGAGAATAGGTTCTCAGCCAACTACCCGGAGTCAGGTCAGTTCAGAACACTTTCAGGTGGCACTTGCAATGGTCTTGCAGGTAGGGGTGGAGAGACAAACACCTGCTTTAGGCTTTTTCATTTGACAGACTTACTGCCTTAATGTGTCCTGTGCCTTGAATGTTTGGTCAGACTTCAAGGTTGACTGGTTCTCTTCTGGCCGCCCCCCCACTGCCCCCACTCCCCAGCCACAATATGGCATCTTCCCTGTCTTCTCGCCATCATTCCTCCCAAACAGACACTCCAGCCAGGCATATCTGTGTGCAAAGTAAAATAAGAGCATTTTAAATGCAGACTATATACTTATCTGGGGATTATAAACAGTTGAAGCCTTTCTTTGCATTCCCACAGCACCAGGTAAAATGCTTTGCACATAGTAGGTGATGCTCATGAGTAGTTGCATATTGATTGGCAAAACCCAGCCAGCATAGCAGATAATCCTAGAAACAACTTTTGCTCCTGAAGCAGGACTGCCCATGTTTTCATGTCTACAGCTGGTGCCATACAACACTGTCTTGAGCACTGGCATTCAGGACCAATGGAAATTGTTGTAGAACCAGTTCAGAAAAGAACTTTGAACCAAAATAGCCACAGAGAATATGTTGCATTTGCTCAGCTGTCCAAAAAGGGAACCATCTAAAAATTGCAAAAATATCTCTTTTCCTGTTCAGGTTATCAATACTAGCCCCACGGTGCTGGCTTTTTATTTTATCACACATTTCTTAACACTTAGTCCCATTATTCAGTGTTCACTTCTCATCAGATGGTCCCATTGGAGCAGAAATTAAATATGGACTTTTGTGTTTTGTTTCAGAGACAGCACTCTGAGTGCTGGGTGAGATTAGAGAAAATGAGGGGAAGAAAGGCCCCACCTGGGGAGAGGGAGGGAGGACCTGGGTGACTAAGGGTTCCAGATCCCTCTGCTTTCCTGCTTCCTTAAATCCTTCCTGAGAAGCTCCCACATCAGGAATGCCTTCTCTCTCTCTGCTTCCTGGACAGATCCAACCATACTTCAAGGATAATAATAATTTTCTTTTTTATTGAGATATAATTGACATCTAACAATATATTAGTTCAGGTGTACAACATAATGATTTGATATTTGTATATGTTGTGAAATGATCACCACACTAAGTCTAGATAACATTTATCACCACACATAGTTATAAATATGTTTTTCTTATGATGAGAATTTTCAAGATTTACTTTCTTAGCAACTTTCAAGTATGCAATACAGTATTCTTATCTATAATCAACTGGCTGTACATTACATCCCAGGACTTACTTATTTTATAACTGGAAATTTGTACCTTTTAACCTACTTCACCTATTTCACCCCCCCAAAAAATAATGTTCTCACCATTTATTAATAAATACCATGAGTCAGGCATTATCTCTGCCCTTCAGCAGTCCCACAAGGGCAGGGAATGCTGTCCTCATTTTATAGGGAGGCAGTTGTGACTTATGAGGCCTCCCAGCTGGTCAGTGCCAGAGGTAAAATTCAGACTGAGCTTTCTTTAATTCCTTACAGGCTAAGGCTACCCTCTTGAATGCTCCCTCCTGGAAGCCAACTCCTCCCCTCCCCTCTGCTCTTCCTGTGTGGCTGTGGCATAATCTGCTAGATGGTTGCCAGCGTTCCGAGTGCTCTCTGCCATCCCACCTGTGTTATCCCTAATGACAACCATGGCCCCAGCTTCTACTTGTTGGCCAGTCCTGGATGGGTTAAGTTGTCACCTTCAAGGGCCAAAGATGAGGACTTCCAGTTAAGATGGAGGCGTAGGTAAATGCGGTACTCGCCACCTCCCACGGCCACATCAAAATTTATAACTAAAATACAGAACAACTATCATTCAGAACCACCTAAACTCTAGCTGAACAGAATTCCTGCAACTAGGAGGGGCAGAAATGCAGAGTGGAAATGCGGAACAGGTTGGTCCCACACCCACGTGTGGCTGTTTAAAATCAGGAGGGATACCTTGGCTGCGGAGGTTTCCCTGAGGAGCAAGGGGTCTCTGCCCCACACCAGGCCTCCCAGCCCAGGATTCAATTGCTGAGAAGAGAAGTTACCTCAAATTTTGGCTCTAAAAACCAGTGGGAATTGTGGCTGAGTGACCCAGAGGCTTTGGAAGTCCCAAGCAGTTCCTCTTAAAGGGCCCACATACAGATTTACTTAGACTCCCTCTGAACTCCAGTACTGGGGCAGCAGCTTGAAAGAAAACTGGGATATTCAGGGAGGAGCTATTATTCTTAGAATCAAGGTGAGAGCTGGATGGGGCAGCTTTCTCCCAATCAAAAGTGCTGGCAGAGACTAGTGTTCTAGTTCTGAGCCCTCCCTGCCACAGAACTGACAGGCTGGGCCATATCTACTGTAAATCTCCATCAGTCTGGGTCACACTTTTTTTCCTACTCTGATGATTCCCTGAGACTCTGCCCCTCCCTACTTGCAGGTTCATCCAAACAATTTCCAGTGCCTTTTCCATACAACTGACCTCTCTTGCTTCATGCTTTGGACTTTCCTAAGATCTCTCAAACAAGTAGCAGCTGGCATCAGCATGCCCCATACCTCTCAATAAGTGGCCCCAAGCCTGGCAGTAGCAGCAGCCTGCCCTGGTTCACAGCTTGCCCTCTCCTGGGCACCTCCAAGCTCAACACAAGTAGCAGCCATCTGCAGACTGCTTTGTAACTCTGGCTGGGTGGCCCCAGGCAGGGCACAAGCAGAGACTGACTTTGTACCTTCTGGGAGACCCTAGAGCCAGTACACCTGGGGATCAGCTTCAACCACTCCAGATTACAACCCTACCACCTCCACAAGTGAAACACTCAAGGGAAAGATTCAGTGAGCATCCAAGTCCCACTGAAGCAAGTCTTGCTCCATAGGGTTGGCTCCTGCCCAGCAGCTCTTCCACTGTAGTGGCAGCTGGTTCTCGCAACTAATTGGCTTGGGGGTCAATCCCTCCCAGTGACACCAACATAAACCAAGGCTCAACTACAATAGTAAAATGCACACAACCCACACAGAGGCACACCCAGATTTCCCAGCTCAGTTGACTGGGAAGGCTGAGCCACTGGGCCCTACAGAATACCTACTACACAAGGCTACTCTACCAAGTCTGGGAGACATAGCAGATCTACCTAATACACAGAAGCAAACACAGGGAAACAGCCAAAATGCAGAGACAAAGAAACATATCACAAATGAAATAACAGAAGAAATCTCCAGGAAAAGAAATAAGTGAAATGAAAACAAGCAAACTACCAGATAGAGTTCAAAGCTATGGTTATAAGGATGCTCAAGGAACTTAATGAAAATTTCAAGGAACTTAGTGGAACATTAACAACTTAAAAAAAGGACCAGTCAGAAATGAAGCATACACTAACTGAAATAAAGAATAATTTACAGGGGATTAACAGTAGAGTGGGGAATGTAGAGAATCAAATCGAGGATTTGAGATACAAGGAAGCAAAAACACCCAATCAGAACAGCAAAAAGAATCCAAAAATATAAAGATAGTGTAAGGAGCCTCTGGGACAACTTCAAGCATACCAACATTAGTATCATGGGTGTACCAGAAGGAGAAGAGAGGGAGCAAGAAATTGATAGCTTATTTGAAAAAAGAATGACAGAAAGAAGTAGACATACAAGTCCAGGAAGTCCCAAGAGTCCCAAATAAGAAGAACTCAGAGTCCCATACCAAGACACATCATAATTAAAATGCCAAAGGTTAAAGACAAGGAGAGAATGTTAAAAGCAGCAAGAGAAAAGCAGTTAGTTACCTATAAGGGAGCACCTATACGACTATCAGCTGATTTCTCAGCAGAAACTTTGTAGGCCAGAAGGGAGTGGTAAAAGAAATATTCAAAGTGATGAATAGCAAGAACCTACAACCAAGATTACCAGTACTCTACCCAGCAAAGCTACCATTTAGAATTCAAGGTTATATAAAGAGCTTTCCAGACAAGGAAAAGCTAAAGGAGTTAATCACCACCAAAGGAGTATTACAAGAAATGTTAAAGGGTCTTCTTGAAAAAGAAGAAGAAGAAGAAGAAGAAGAAGAAGAAGAAGAAGAAGAAGAAGAAGAAGAAGAAGGCGGAGGAGGAGGAGGAGGAGGAGGTGGAGGAGAAGGAGAAGGAGAAGGAGAAGGAGAAGAAGAAGAAGAAGTTGTTAAAGATAAAAAATATAAGCTATAAAATGGCAATCAATGCATATCTATCAACCATTGAATCTAAAAATAAATCTAAAAATAAATGAACAAGAAATCTAACGAACAAAATAAACTGATGAATAAAATAGAACCAAAGGCATGGAAACATGGAACAGACTGACCAATCTCAGAGGGAAGGGGGGAGGGGGTGGGAAGAGATTAACCAAAGAACTTATATGCATATATGCATAACCCATGGACACAGACAATAGGATGGTGAAGGCCTGGGGTGGGGTGGGAACTGGGTGGGGGATGGTTATGGGAGAAAAAAGGAGGGGACATCTATAACACTCTCAACAATAAAGGTGTGCTTTGTTTAAAAAAAACCGGCAAAAATGAAATGTGATGACAGGTGAAAGTCCTAACCTATCAGTAGGTGTTCATGGAAGCCCCTTTCTCACTTTCCTTCTCTTTCTACTCTATTGTTTTCTCTTCCTCCTTTCTCCTTAGTTTTCTCCTGGGGAAAGTGGGGATGTTTAAGCCTTTCGCAAAATTGCTAGGATCTGAAATGAGACCAAGTGTCCAATGGTGTGGCACAGTGTCTGAAATATAATTAGGTCTCAGTCTTTGCCCCACTCCATTATTTTTTAAAATATATATATTTTTATTGATTTCAGAGTGGAAGGGAGAGGGAGAAAGAGATGGAAACATCAATGATGATAAAGAATCATTGATCAGCTGGCTCCTGCATGCCCCCCACTGGGGATCGAGCCATTAACCTGGATATGTGCCCTGACTGTTAATCGAACTGTGACCTCCTGGTTCATAGGTCAATGCGCAACCCCTGAGCCACACCAGCCGGGTGCCCCACTCCATTCTGATACAACATTCCTCACTCACTCAACAACAAAAAGTCAGCAGGTAACAATCCACGTTTGTGTCACCTTCCCGTACCTAGCCCTGTTCTCTTTAGTCTCACCAGGCTATAATTTGATGATGCTGCCACGATGTGAGTTTGGGGAGACAATGTCCAATCCCAGCTGATGGGGCTGTTTGAGGTTTGGTGGCACCTTTGTTTCTGGCTCCCTGTTGCGTCAGCCTGCGCTGGGCACCTGGAACGGGCTTTCTGGTTGCTCCAGCTGCCTGCTCTCTGTGTGCTCAGGCTGCAGCATAAAGACAGTATTGACAGACTTTGCAAGATTCACAAGATCACATGAGGGGTCAGCCAAGAGGAAGCTGGGAAACCTTTGGAAGCAGTCAGGAGTCTAAGCCTTAACTGCATCTCTTTCAGTTTAAGGATTTAGGTGGTTTAATATTCTGGAGAACATTTCCTGTCACAGCTATTCCTGCCCAACTCATCCTGCTTTGCTATTTGTACTTCTACTACTTAGGATAAAGCAATTCCATTTGTGAAGTGAACCAAGGAAAGGATAGAGCAGTTTTTAGGGGCAGCTCCTGTGGGAAAGTCAGGTATTAAGTTGTTTGGGTCTTTGTTCTGTCACTTTATTTATTTTGAAATATTATAAATTATTAGAAACTAGAGGCCCAATGCATGAAATTCATGCAAGAGTAAGCATTTCTTCCCCCGGCTGCCGGCACCGGCTTCCCTCTAGCACCAGGGACCCAGGCTTCCCTCGCAGCCCCAGCTTCTCTAGAAGGTCATCTGGAAGGACGTCCAGTCTAATTAGCATATTATGCTTTTATTATTATAGATAGCCCTCATCTCCTAATGTAAATATATAGAAAAGCCTCATCAATTTAGCCTAATTCTTCCTCTCTCTTTCCATCTATTCTGAATTAGTCAAAAGTTTCTAAAACATTTAGAAAGAATTACAGCCATTGCTTTCAACAATCTATTGAAAAATTTGACTAAACAAACATGTATTGCCTAATAGAAATCCTTAGGAAATTGATTCAAACATTTCTGTAATGATTGCTCTTAATAGGTGCTTCTAAAAAATTGTAAGTTTGTTCTCTAGTTTGATACTTCCTCCAAATAGAAGCTTTACATTCTTATAATTTGCTTAGCAATTTTTTCTTTGTAAGTAGTGAAACATTGCAATTTTAATCTATTTGGAATATCTATCGTTAAAGTATTTTGAGTTTGTGCACAGCAGAACTAATGGGGTTTTACTCCACAGTCTTGTCTTCCTATCAGTATTGGATGACCTTGTTTTTGCATTCTATTATATTCTATGGTATATGTTCTTCCATTTATGCCACATACTGAGGGCAACTATTTCTGTGTGTGGATCAAGGCAGCATAGAACTGCCTGTGCAATCCAGACTCTGAGTTCCTCCTGTTCTTGTGTCTAGGCAGTAGCTCATTTCTTTCCTCTCAGATCCAGTGACTTGATATTAGAACATCACAGACAAATACAGACTCATGTGCTGTTGCACACTCTTTCTCTTTCTGGTACAGTTGGAAGAGTAAGATAAAGGGAAACTGGAAAAGTTTTTGGATAGCTAGTTTTCCACAGTCCATTAGGTTGGTTGGTTGGTTTTATGAAAATTGGTGACCTCAATGTAGCGTTGATTCTCTTCCTCCATAAAGATTCCCCCTTCTTCTGTTTATTCCTCCCCTACTAACCCCATACACAGTCTCTAGAAATAGGAGGTCTCACCTGGGCAAGTCTCCAAGAGTCCAGAGGAGGCTGGATATTTAGGTGTGGGAAGCAGGTTGGGGACAGTACCTTGCCCAGTAAGTGCTTCATAAATGATCATTGAATGTATGAAATACATAAAAGGTTCAATGGCATTCTAAAAGCCCTTTGGGGACTTCTGGCTTCTAGACCTTGGAAGTCGTCACTCTTGTTCTGTCAACAAGAAAAATCTATATCATAAAAGGTCTGTGGCTCTCATGGCGGGGGGGGGGGGGGGGGGGGGCGTGAGCTACTAGCAGCGGAGAACTACCAGCGGCAGAGGGCAGGGCAGCCAGCTGAGGCAAGTGGAAACGAGCTACTTGCCCATGATTTCATGCCCGCTGGGCCTGTAGTGTTTAATAAACTGAAAATCAACAACTCAGAAGATTGAGGTCACAGGGCAGCCACTGCTCCAAAAGCAGATCTCACATACAACTCTTGGCTATTCATCCACTCAAAAAAAAAAAGCAACTCTCCAGTAAACACAGACCAAAGACATCCAAGCAACTAAGCTCTTGAGTAGCTCAAATAGGTGACTGGGCCTGGGCATACAAAAAAATTCAACCCAGAAATATTTTGTGGGATCATGCTGAAGATTCCACATGTGCCGGGAGCTTCAAAGAATACTGAAAGACAGACAGAAGAGGTCTCTTTATTTGAAGCTCAACTTTCAGTCTAAGTGGAGAGGTGAGGTATAAAATGAACCCCAGATATGTCAACTCCAACACCTAAAATTTACAGAATTGAGTTATTCTTCCCACTCTGACATATTATTTCTATTGATGTTTATTTCACTCATGCGGGGTGATGGAAAGAGCATGGCACAGGTGAGGAGGCAGAAGGTTGGGTTCAAATATGTATACATGCCCAAGCAAGTGCCTACTTCATGTGCTGGCATCGCCACATCCAATAAATATTTGTTAAATGAAGAAATGAATGAACCTTTCTGAACCCTTATCTTCTGCCTGTGTAAATGAAAACATCTACCTCATCTACTTCTGAGAGTTGTTTTCAAATGAGATAATGTGTGTGAAAGCTCTTCATAAACCGTAGACACAGAATAATTAATAGTATAAAAACATTGGCCTGCTCAGGAGAGCACAGGGAGGAGCCTGAGTGTGTTAGCCAGACAATGGCGGTGGCAGCCTCCCTCTCGGTGGGAGTCCACAGGTCTGCTCACCCACCGGCAGGAGCTAGTCTCTCTGCCCTGGATGATGGCTCAGGGACAGAGACAAGCCTCATTGGCAGTTGTACTAGAGTGGCTCCTTCTCACGGGAGCCACCAATGTAGCTTCCAGGGTCCCCATAGGGTCACACTCCAGAGCCAAAGATATCAGGTGTTCACATGCTCCTAGTTCTAATGCAGTTATCAGTCAGGTTTTCTCTACCATGTGATGCTGGCTAGTGACATAGTTATATATTCCATCTTTATCTGTTTCCAGGAGAACAGAGCCCAGAAATTAACCATAGGCCACATTTTTACACAGAGGGGAAAGATTTTGTTAGTCTTTTGCCCACATTCCCATCAACACCTAAATATTAATATTTCCCTTTTTCAGAACTCAGGAATATCAAAAGTATGCATAAACACATTTGAAATGTTTAAAAGAAACATTTAGGTTAATGCTAAGATTTTTGCCATCCTGTTCTTGGTTAAGTTAGATTTAGGGTGTATGGCCACGTCTCCAACATTCAGAGGTAAGCTGTTTTCTTCAGGGCGATGCAAATGGCAGTGCTTGGTGACACAGAACCATCTGCTGGGTTTTCGCTGACAGAGCCACTCGTCATTCCTGTGCTGTCGTCTGTTTACCTGTCTTACAAGAGTACACAGGGAGCTCTGCAGAGTCAGCAACAGTGTAGATTGCTGACAGGGTTGATGACGGTGTGCTGTGTCACAGATGCACTTCCAGGAACACAACCCTGACCTGGAGCCATCGGCAAGAGGGGTGCTGCTCACTGGTTCTCACTCGAGGCCAGCACCAGGCAGGATTGCAAGCTCTGACTGGGTTCAGTCTGTTCAGGTACATCTCTTAGCAATGCCTGACCGTAACTGAAGTCTCTATAAAGATCGATGGGAAGGATGGGGCCATGTGGTTATTTGGCATAAATGAACACTGTAAATTATTGTTGGGGAGAAAGGGATGGGACAGAAGAGAAGGCCCACAATTATAACAATGCAGAGAATGAAAATGTTGAAATGGAAGTACAGACAAAATACTATAGGATTTAAGGGCTAAGTATATGAATAACATGCTATTTTCAAGCAGGCTTAGTGGCAGGAAAATCAAGAGGCAGCAAGGAATGAGGACTGCATTGAGGTGACCCAATCACTGGACAGTTTTGTGGACATGGAGATGGTCTGTCAGGCTCCCAGGATCAAGAGGCTGATGAGGTGCCTTCCTCATGGCACAATGGCTTTACCAATGAAGTTTCTTCTTTAGCTTTTGGTGACCTACTGGGAACAGACAAGTGACTGTATTATGGCCGTGAGCTCATTATGACCAATTGCACTTGCTTATTTGGTACTAGTATCTTATGATATAACTGTGATTCAGGTCTTTAAGTTCTTTGAGATGGAAGCAACCAGTTGTATTAGAGTGGCTTCTTGCATAATTATAAATTATAACATTGATGACAAACCCCACAAGTACCAGTTGTGCATGGAGACACCAGACACAGTGCTTGGGAATATGTGTTGAACTTTACACACAGTTTCTACCCCTAAGACCATCATGTTTTCATTTGGGAAGCCAGGGAGAGCCAATCAACAGATGTGTCAGCAAAAGTCATTAGATGGATAGTGATGGCCTTTGCAGTGGGAGGATGTAGAGTAGAAAGTGAGTTACAGCTTCCTGAAGGAGGTTAAATGCAAAATAAAGCAATACTATGATGTAACGAATTGGAGGTGAGGAGGGTGTATACAGGGGATGGAAGAAAGAACAGGGATATTGAATTTATGTCTGACTGCCACTGTGAAAAAGCCCCTATTAAACACCCTAGTTCTATGGGCTTAGCCCTGTTTTCTAGTTTTTCACAAAGTCAGGTTATCTTCAGCATCTTTCTTTTGGTCCAGTTTACCAATAATATTATTCCACTTCACTCTCACAGCCAGGAGTCACCTGGAAGGACTGCAAGGCCACCTACCCACCTTCACAACTGACCCAGCAGAATTGGGTGAGCTTCTGGGGTGGTTCCCTCAACCCTAGTCCTTTCCTGTATGACATTTATCTCTGTTTGATTGACAAAAATTTACACAGATGTGATGACCTGTGGTTACTAGTGACTGTTGGAAATATTGCATATACTCCTTTAGCTGCAGTCACACTTGCAGACCAATTTCCTTGCATATTCAGCCATTATTTTTGCATTTGTGTGTAAATCACCTGCTATCAAGGGTATCTTCTCAATTTGATTTTAGGCTTCACAACAATCCTTGCAATGGAAGTTGTGATCCCCATTCTACAGTCCAGGGTGATCAAAATACCACAGAGAAGTGCTGTGTCTAAAATGCACAGCTAGTCCATGGCACTTAGTCATCGTGCAGATAGTTCATCATCTGGAACCCATGGCCTGCCTGATTTTTGGTTCATGAGCTCCATGACACTGTATACAAACATTGTTTATATGTGCTCGTGTTCATTTTTCTAAGGAGTGTCTGTAGCATTCACTAGATTCTCTAAGAGATCCATGGCTTCAGAGATGAGCATTGTATAATGATGCCCACCACTATGGTTCACATCTATGTCTTCTCCAGGTATTGACTCCTGAAGAAGACCAACTCTTTCTGATTTAAATTTCTAGCCTTTCTGATGTCTCTGGAATGTAGTGTCAGGTTCCATTTATCATGTGACCAATTTTGCCCAGATGATTGACTTCTATGAGGCTGGTTATAAACTGTTTCTAATCATGGTTCTTTCCTTTGTCAACTGAGATACAATGTGGACCGAGACACAGATGAAGGGAGCACAAAATTTGAGCATAAGGATTGTAACCATAAAAGGCTGTACCTCCTGGAGTATTTTTATACTTGGAAATAGTAGTTTCTCTGTTTGGAAAGCTGACACTTCATTATACTCCCTATAATGTACTGTGCACAGTAAGAGAACAGCCTATTTCTGCACCCCATCCCTTTGAGGCGTCCCTCATTCGCAACCGTCCTTGGGTGCTCACAGAGAACCAGTTCTGTCTTGCCCCTGTCTGGGCAACGAGAGCTTGAAAATTACCCTGACATTCCACAGCACAGGTGTAATTTTCTTAGTGTTTTGTCAGTAAAACTATGCCCTGGCAGATGATGTCTAAGAGCTAATTACCTGAGACCAGTGGGGAAAAAACGAGGTGGGTGGCTAACTATGGGAGAGAGGTAGGATCAGAGAAAGTCTGAGAATGACAGAAGCAAGGAATTCAGCTTTTTAAGCTAGGCTGTCACACAGGAGCGGGTGATGGCTGGCTGGGCAGAGCAGCGGGAAAAGGCACCTGTACACAAGGAGTCACCGGCTTCTAGGGGTTAACACAGGCTTAGTTCAGATCTTCAGGGCCCTTCTCTCTCCTGTTCCTTAGTATGTTGAATGACAATCTCAATGGATAATATTAATCGAAAAATGGAGAAGCAGAAAAGAATAAATATCTGAGTTTTCTTTATAACGAGTCAAATGTCTATAGAACTTGGAATAAGGATGGGAAAGTGAGTTAACTAGCAGTTCTAAGTAATCCCTGGTGCCCTGTTCGGTCATTCCTTCCCTCTTCCCATCTCCAGAAAAGGCCCACTTGTGAGTTATCATAAACCCAAAGGAGCACTTAGACACTTGAGAGGTGACTGTCCTCTTAGAGCTGCCAAGTAGAAGGAAGTTACAGAGTCTGGTCAACAATGGAAACCGTTTTACAACTTTTCTTTCTGAGTTATCATTTACATTGTTTGTTGCTGTGTAACAAACTGCTCCAAAAACTGAGTGATTTAGGAAACCAATGACTGGTTATTTCTCATGACCCTGTGGGTCAGTGGGACTCAGTGGGATGGCCCCTGCCCGTCCCCGGTGGGGTCTTCTGTGCAGCTTCCTTATGCCAGGAGCTGGGCTGCAACAGGGACATCCAGGACGGCCTCCCTCCCTCCATTGCTCTCTTTGAACTTAGCAGTGTAGCCTGAGTGTTTACAGGCCAGCTGATCCCTAGGTGAGGTCTGGAGCTGCCCGAGTCAGCTCTGCCACATTCGGTTGGTCCCCACGAGTCACAAGGGCCAATGCTGGAGCCAACGCTCAAGCAGCAAGGACACAGCCTCCATCTTCAGTACATCTTGGTGACCTACTTTCAGAGCATGTGCTAATGACATTTTGAGCTTATCAAGAATTTGTGCACAACTATCTAACATGGTCCAAGGGGCAATTTTACCCTCACCCCTTGAGAGGACCATATCTCTGAGCAGGAAAGGGACTTGCCCTGTGTCCTATGGTTAGTGAAAGGAGGGGCCGGACTTGTGCCCTGACCTGGGGGTCTGTATCCTGCACGTGCTCTCGGACAAATACTCACCTGATGGGAGGGGATTGGAGTTTTGGAACTGTTGGGAAGTCACTCTGCATCAGGGTTGATAAAAAGAGGGGTGCTGATCTGGGTAGACACTGTGGCCCAGTATGAAAGCAGCCTCATTACTTTGTTGCCTGGCTCCTAAATGACTCCTGAGTGTACATGGGATGTGAGTGTGGTCCCAAGGGGATACGAGTGCCCCGGTCTGGGCCGCATGTCACGCTGGTGAGTGTCATGTGTGTGGAGGCTTGTGTGGCAGGTGAGGCTGGTCTGCCTCTGAAATTCCCACATATGCGTTGCTAAACCGCTGCCACTGTGTTGGTTTGTAGTTATTTTAGTTTTCAAACTAAACCTCAGGAAAATTATGGGAAAGAGGAAAGCTTTGAAATGAAAACATTTTGTCGTTTCCGTTTTTCTCCCTAAGCAAGTGTCTTCAGTTTCTCTTCCTTTGCCTCTTGCCCCTAGCTCTCCTAATCACCCCGTCCCTGCTACAGCGGAGGCAGATCATTTCCTTCTGTGACCCAGTTATTAATAACGTCAGTTCCTACTCCCTCAAGGCATTGCAGTGTTGTTTTCACCCTGTGTTGTGCCCAGTGTTTTCTTTCTTATTTAATGCACATGGTTTTTACCATCATTCTTGTGACAATAATGCTTTCATGGGGCTGATGTTAGCTTACCACTCTCTTAAGATCAGTTATTTCAAACTTTTTCTCGCAACATTCTGTGTATTTTTCACAGCATAGAAGTTGTTATATGATTACACATCTTCCCGTGTGTGATCTACTGTGACGAATCTATAATAATAAAAGTGTAATATACTAATTAGACTGGACAGCCAAACGACCTTCCAGGTGGGGGCCTAGGCAGAGGCAGTTAGGGGCGATCAGGCAAGCAGGTGAGCAGTTAGGGGTGATCAGGCAGGCAGGCCAGAGGCTAGGGGCAATCAGCCAGGCAGGCAGAGTGGTTAGAGGCGATAAGACAGGCAAGTGAGTGGTTAGAGGTGATGAGGCAGGCAGGTAGAGTGGTTAGGGGAGATCAGGCAGGCGAGCAGTTAGGAGCTAGCAGTCCCGGACTGTGAGAGGGATGTCCGACTGCCTGTTAAGGCCCGATCCCACAGGGATTCCTATGGGATCGGGCCTAAACCAGCAGTCAGACATCCCCCGAGGGGGCCTGGATTGCAAGAGGGTGCAGGCCGGGTTGAGGGACCCCACCCCTCTGCACGAATTTTGTGCACCAGGCCTCTAGTTTGTTAATAAGTATATGGACCAAATTAATTGACTTTCTCAACAAAGATTAATCAGGTCCCTCCTGTGTCCTAAGCACTGGGTTATAGTGGTCACAAGATAGACACAGTCCCATGGAACTTAGTCTTTTGTATTCTGAAATGATGAGAAGCCATTGCCTGACATCTTGTGGTATCTCAGAGTTTTCTGACTATGGGGAAAGTGTGGTTAATAGCTGCTATTTGCTTTGCTTTAAGCAAGTGTTAGGAGCCACAACCAGGAATATCACAACTTTAGATAGTTGGATGCAACCACGTGCTGGGAATGCTGGGAATGGGAGGTTTGAGAGCTAATGACAGTGTTTTCAGGGGACTCGATCATGACTCTAATTCAATCTAGAGTAGAGGTGGGGAGACTTTTTTCTCCCAAGGGCCATTGGGATATTTATAGCATCATTTTCAGGCCACAAAAAATTATCAGCTTAAAAATTAGCCTGCTATAGCACAATTTACAGTAGCTAAGACCTGGAAACAGCCTTAGTGCCCATCAGTAAATAAGTGGATAAAAAAGTTGTGGTTACATGTGTGCCATGGAATACTATGTGCAGAAAAAAGAAGAATCTCTTACACTTTGAGACAGCATGGAGGGACCTGGAGAGTATCAGGCTAATTGAAATAAGTCAGTCAGGGAAAGACAAGTGTCAAATAATCTCACTCATATGTGGAATCTAAGTAACAAAATAAACTGATGAACGGAGTGGATCAAGATACATGGAAGCATGGAACAGAGTGCGAAATCTCGGAGGGAAGGCAGGGTAGGGTGGGTGGGTGGGAGGTAATCAACCAAAGAACTTATATGCATACATGCATAACACATGGACACAGACAATAGGGTGGTGAAGGCCTGAAAGAGTGGGCTGGAGGGGGTCAATGGCGGGGGTGGGGGGTGGGGTGTGGTCAAATGTAATACTTTCAACAATAAATAATTATTTTTTAAAAATTAGCTTGCTATATTTGGTCAAACATTTAATTAACTCACCACTAATGCCTTGGCAGAGCCAGACCAAATGATTTGGTGGGCCTTATACAGCTTGAGAGCTGGGTGTTACCCACCCCTGATCTAGAGGATCTCTCTTCTGATTGCACAACGGATTGATGGCAGGGTGACGGACGACAGGTGATTGGACAGGAAGGGGACAATCAACACTGATAAGAGATTGAAGTCTTTGCTTAATCCTGGGATGAGCCACTGTGGGACTTGCTGGCCAATCTACTGGCCACCCCTCCTTCCTAAGAGTCTTGGTGTTCATTCCAGCAGAAAGCTATCTCTCCTAACTCCTGTAGAACTTTGCATTACTCCTAAGGCACTTGTCCCAACCTGCCATTCTGTAGTTAGTTTTGTACTTTACCTGTCCTAAATTTGATTATAAATTCCTTAGAGGCAAGAATTCTTTCATATATCTCTCCATTCACTGCCTATAACCATGTTTGACTGTCATCTGGGTTTTATTTGACCCAGGATTGCATCGGTCCCTGGGAACTGTGTTATAGAATTATCTTGTACAAACAAACTTGACCATAGTGAGGCCCTTTGAGGACATTCATAATAACCACATGCTCTTGGGTGGGGTTTGAAGTCTGAAATCTCATTTTATTCTGTATGAGTTTGGAATGGGATTCTAATCTGTAAATAAAGGAGATGAATGTTGCAATTTTAGACGAGCTGATTTTACAAACAAAGAGAATTTAGCTAGAAACCTTCCTGACTTCCCCAGAACTGGATGTTTTTTTTTTTTTTATAAAGGTAAGTAAAAGGGGAAAGTCAACAAATGGCTGGGATCCATTCAGACAGTTTACCCAAGTATTTCAGGTTACAAACCTTTCCTTCCTCTTAAGTTTTCCTAAATTCTACTCTGTCATTAAAACACTCTTTAGAGCTAATTTTTTAAGTACTCAGAGGCTTTGAATTTCAATCCAATATTAAATCTCCAGGCTCTAGGACTGTCACAGGAGATGCCCATGGCTCTTTTCAGCTTGAAGGTTCGATTGACTAGGTCTGTCTCATTTACGATCAAATACTTGCTGGTTATAGCGGTAAAACTACATCCCATGATTTAAATGTGTAAAATACAGGATTTAATTGTATTTCACACAATTTAACTAAATACTATTGAAAATATTATTTTAAAATTTTTATCAAAATAATAAATTGACAGAGTTTAAACAGTCAAGAAGAACAAAGGCTTTTAAGGAAATACTTCAGCCCTCTGCCCAACCCCTCTATTTATTCCCATACTTTGCCCCAGAGGCAACCAATGTCTTTAATTTCTTATAGTTCTTCTGATAACTGCCTCGATATTTATAAACAATGTATTATTATGCTTTTTACTGATGTATGGATTTTAGACCTGTTGACATTTTCATTATGATATTTGAAGGTTTAGTTCTTAACTAATCTCCACTGCTCCCACCCAACATACACATCCCTTTCCTCCATCCTCATAACATAATAATGGCTCATATTTTGGTTAAATAAATATTGGTTCCTCATGTTATTTTAGCATGTACATATCACTTCTGAACTAAGTTGTGTTCTATGTTGATGCTTTCTTTCTCTCCCAACTTTCACCCACCCTGGAGTAAACAATGCCTGTCTTTTCTATTTGCTTAGTTTTGTATGTCTCTATTATTCAATTTTTTTCCTACTTTTCCAACAAGCCTGTCACATGCTCAGGAATAATTTTTTCAAACTCCCAGACCTAGCTCTGAACATTCTGTTCTGCTTATGTCTTGGTGTCCTCCTCCTTCGCTGCTCTAGTACAGATGGTCCTAGACCAGCAGTTCTCAACCTGTGGGTCGCGGCCCCTTTGGGGGTCGAACGACCCTTTCACAAGGGTCACCTAAGACCATCGAAAACACATATATAATTACATATTGTTTTTGTGATTAATCACTATGCTTCAATTATGTTCAATTTGTAACAATGAAATTTGGGGTCACCACAACATGAGGAACTGTATTAAAGGGTCACGGCATTAGGAAGATTGAGAACCACTGTCCTAGACGGTGGCCACCAGCTGTCACCCTTGGGTGCCCTTTGCCTCACTCCTGTTCAGAGCTTCTGCATTCAGGATTCCATATCTTCTCCTTTCTTGGTTTATATCCTCGTTTTGCTGAAGTACATCTTCTAGTAGGTTCCTAAGAAAGGGAACATAGTGGGGTAGGTAAGTTTTTGTGTCCTCTGTGTAAAAAAAATCCTTATATTACCCAAAAGTTGATCTGTCTTGCTGTCCCTCACTGTCTTCTATTTTCCTTTCCCATTATCTTTGTTCTTATGAACTTATACCTTTTTTCTTCACTGTCACTTAATTGACATTTAAGGTAGGAGTGGAGATAAATAAGGACGCTTAGGCTCAGTTAACCAGCAGTCACTTGTAAATGGGGATGACGATAGCTTTCTCAAAGCCCTATTTAGAGGACTAAATATTAAATGCAAAATATACATTTTGTTATCTTTAAAGCACTTGATAGATATAAAGCATTTTTATCACCCTAGAATGGCCATTGTGCTTATAAAAGACATGGGTTGCCGGTCTGAGGAATTCATCTTATTTTTACAGGCGAAGGAGAAAGAGAAAATAATTCCTATAGGGGAGCGGGAGTCCAATGGATAAAACGAATCTGCTGGGCGAGGTCTAACTCTGTGCTGGGGTGCAGCTGGCAGGGGCTCTGCAGCGTTCCTAGGGCAGCTGGGAAGCGTGGTGGCATCGAGCTCTGTTCACGGAGCAGTGTTTGTTCTCAGGGGGGAGCCTAGTGGAAAATTTTGAGCTGCAGTTAGAAACCGTGTGCAGGGAAACTGAAGATGTCCCTTTAAAAGAAAAATCACAGTGCTTTTTAAACTCAAATAACAGCACGGACCATTATCTGCTTTTCTCTCTTGCCAGCTCTAGAGTTTTCTTGGGATGTTATCAGGGCAAGTGTCAGAACAATGTTCACTTCTGTTTTGTTTTTAACCTGAATTACAAATTACCACCAGCTAATGTAGGCCAGGCAATGAAGCTTCTTCTGAATGCTGGACTTTTCAAAAAATGTGAGGTTTGGTGGGCGGGGTGAGGGGATGGGAGGGTTGTTCTCCTCTTCTTTTCCCCAATGAAGGTACTTTGTGTTCAGTTTTTGAGGACTCCTGAAGATTGTTTGAGAACTTGCCTGCAGAGTAGTACTGACGTTTTCTATTGCCAACTGTTATTATTATTTTAAAAAAATCAAACAAGCAAAAGCTATCCCTCCACACAAACTCTAAAACCAAAACAAAACACACAAACAAACCCACACTTTCCTATGGTTCTTTCTGAGAAGCAAGATGCTTTTGGTCTCCACTAGATTCTATTTAAAACTTCAGATTTCAATATATTGTTAAGATAGACTTTAGCTGATTATTTTTGTGTTGGTGCTATGTTTTTCTTCCTGAAAGAGGATTCAAATTAAAACCTTTTTTGAGATCCCCTTTTATCTAGTTTAGTTTTCAGGGGTCTGATAGGGTATGTCTGACATGCTGTGTCCCCAGCACACTCACTGTATGTATTTCATCTGCTCACCTCTTTGCTTTGGGAATACTGTTGTCCTGCTTACTGATGACATGTGATCACCTCTTCCACGGCAGGGTGGGCTCTCTGAGGGCAGCTTTGTAGCCCAGTGCCAAGCAGAAGCCCAGAGTCTGCTAAGCATGAGCTGAGCATCTATGGTAACACGGTGTCTGACGGCCATTGGGAAGAACATGCAGCAGTATTAACAGCAGCTCTGAGAAGAGGAGCTAGGAAGTGATCTGCACAGAAGCTCAGGGGCTCCAGGCCGGGTTCCATCACCACAGTCTCATTTATTGCACAACAGAGAGATGGTAGCTGGTTAGGTGTGTGAGAGTCCTGCTTAGTTCTGCCTCATTAGCCTGCCATTTCCTGAAGGACCGGGTCTGCTCTTAATCATCTTTTTATCCCTACATCTAGGGCGTGCTCAGTAAGTGGTGGAGAGAAGGAAGGAGGCAGGGAGGGGAGAGGGGTCTGCTTCCTTGCTAAGGGACTTATTCTGGGGGTTTCCAGATCTGAGCTCCCACCAGCCCTAGTGCATCTCCCAAGCTCCTGCAGATAGTCAGCAGCACAGGTGGCCTATAGTAACTACTCTTGGAAAGGAGCCACAGAGGGAGACCACACCAACATGCCCTAAAACCGCAGTTCCAGTCTCAGGGGCTATTTCAAAATGGAAGATGGCAGAAATGTTTTTTGTTTTATTTGGTTGAAAAGCAAATTGTTCCTTTTCCCAACTTTCATATCCCAAGGCTAAAAAATGGTATAAAACAACTTTTAAGAATTTATTTCAATGTGTCCCATTGTTTCCTGAGAGAGGGTCATGAAGGGCGCAAGGACACTCATGTGATTCACTCATGAACGCATCGCGAGCCATTTCCAAAGGAGGTTTTATTTACGAAGAAATTAAGAACTGATGGCTTTAATACTAGATTTTAAATTTTTATACAGATTTCATAGCTGCTGCACTTTTACTTGCTATCTCCCTCTAACTCCCCAAAGGCAACATTCAGAAAAGGTAGGGCCACGTGTACACGTGTGTGTGTGTGTGTGTGTAGATTTGCACATACACCTTTAAACTGCAGAGTCAGGATGAGAGTTTTCCTATGAAATACAGGTGTTCAACAATCTATTCCAAGATATGTTTAATCCACTTTCATTATCAGACTATCTCTTCTAAACTTTATCATTACACAACAATTCCACGAGGAAAAACCTTAAGGTAAGCTCTGACTTGGTCTTTAAAAAACACACTTGAGATTTAATATTCTAATAGAAGAAAGTTTGGCTTCTGATATTATCTTTAAAACAGAGAACATAGTATTTATTTTTGTAAGGTGAAGAGAGATACATCTTAAAAGGCCTTGGAATTTAGGACAATGTTAATGCTTTATATATTAACTAGAGGCCTGGTGCATGAAATTCATGCACTCTGGGGAGGGGTTCCCTCAGCCCGGATTGTGAGAGGGTGCAGGCCAGGCTAAGGGACCCCACCGATACACGACTGGGCCCGGGCAGGGATCCGGAAGGTTGGCCAGCTGGGAAGAGACCACAGGAGGGCTCCACTGCATGTCCAGCCCATCTTGCTTAGTTCTGATCTACCCGACCCCAGCAGCAAGCTAACCTACCGGTTGGAGCGTCTGCCCCCTGGTGGTCAGTGCACATCATAGTGACTGGTCGATGGTCGACTGCACCCTGGTGGTCAGTGCACGCCATTGCAAGCAGTTGAGCGGCCTTAGCATATCATTACCATATTACGCTTTGATTGGTTGAACAGATGACTGGACACTTAGCATATTAGGCTTTATTATGTAGGATTTACTCCCTAAGTTCTGCAATTCTTTGCATTCAAGTGAAATGCTCTGTTTGCTGAACAACTGCCATCCCTTATCCTATGCAGACTCTTCTGGAGCATATGGAGTGTGTATAAAGCATCAGCAATGGATAATCAGAAGTATTAGCAAGTCTGGTTTACCCATCTCCATACGTCAAACCTAAGAATATCAGGGTATGATCAGTACACAGGGATTATCTCTGAGCCTCTCTGCACTGTTATCAGTCTTCACTTTATGAAGGGGGAACAACAAAATAACTGTGGCTACCATGTATCTATTTACACACGAATGCTTACTCTGTATGGCAGTGGTTCTCAACCTTCCTAATGCCACGACCCTTTAATACAGTTCCTTATGTTGTGGTGACCCCCAATTTCATTGTTACAAATTGAACATAATAAAAAGATAGTGATTAATCACAAAAACAATATGTAATTATATATGTGTTTTCCGATGGTCTTAGGAGACCCCTGTGAAAGGGTCGTTCGACCCCCAAAGGGGTCGCGACCCACAGGTTGAGAACCACTGCTGTATAGGCTACAGCCTTGTTAATCATTACATTATACATTTTCCTGGTGAGACACACATCTACAGGTTCGCCTATTTGTAGCATTCTCATGGCTTATAAATAAAAACTTCAATGTGCTTCTTTAGGAGGGTGTATGATTCCATTTAGTGTTTGATAAATACAGCCCATCTTAGTATTTAACATGGATCTTTTTCTGTTTTATACTTTTGCAAATTTCTTAAATGTTGTACTCCAAAAAGCTTTGAATCAGTAACATTTCCAGTGACTGGCTTGGGACATGGCTCTCATTTAGGTGGAAAGCATGACTCTCATTTAGGTGAAAACCAACCTCTGTCCCTCACCTGAGCCATGGCTCTGACCCATCCTGAGGAGGAAACCCGCTTTTATGAGCTGCTGCAGGAAATAGTCATTTTTCCTCAGTCAAGCAAACCTTTTTTTGATTTTCTAGATCTGCTCTAATTCCATAGCCACTTGCCACATGTGACTATTGAAGTTTCAATTTTAATTAATTAAAATCAAATCAAATAAAAAATCCAGTTCCTTAGTCACAGTAACCACATTGCAAGTGCCCAACTCCCACACACAGCTGGTGGCTACCATCTTGGGCAGCAAAGATACAGAGCATTTCCATCCTCCTAGAAAGTTCTACTGGGAGCTGTCCAGATTATTTAGGCTACCAAGCACCAAGTTCCACAGTTTAGAAGTGAGGGTGGCCTTGACAATCTAGAAGCCAAGGGAGAATTGTCCTTCAGCGAATTTATATTAATCCGGGCCTCTGACTGCATCTTCTCACTGCCAGTTTCATTCTTTCCATCACTGGGAGTAAACAGTGTTCAAGTCATTAGCTGTTAATGCAGAAAAGACTGTAAACAGCAGCTCTGGCTGCTTCTGCCAGCTTCTCCCAGGTGGTCTGCTTGGGTGGCAAGTTGCAACCGTGGAGATGATGCCCAATGCAGCTAGACTCCAGCAAGCCCTGTTTGAGAAAGCCAGGGTATTTAGTGACCTTTTTGCAGTGAAAACCCTCGTTCCTTGTTGACCAGACTTAAAAGCTATTTTCCCTAGATTTATTCATGATCACATTCTGGTTTGTCTCATCTGTGTCCAGACGGTAATAAAAAGTTGGAGGACTCTGTAATTCAGAATGACGTAGGTGAGTCAAGAACACAGCCCCCCAGTCACAGTAACATTAACAGCTGCCAAACTCGCAGCAGCACAGGGGCCAGTGTTTGTGTGATGGATGCTGAAAATTGCCCAGGGAAGTTTAAGTTGTGAGTTTGAAGCTCCAACACTCCAACTACCATCCTGGCTTCTCTGTATGTTTGAGAAACATGATGTCATTTTGAGTCATTGATTTAAGTTGAAAATAAATTTTTTAAATCCTCACCTGAGGATATGTTTATTAATTTTTTTGAGAGAGAGGGAGAGGAAAAAAACACATCGATATGAGAAAGAACCATTAATTGGCTGCCTCCCATATGCACCTTAACCAGGGATTGAACCTGCAACCCAGGTATGTGCGCTGACTGGGAATTGAACCCACAGCCTTTTGGTATATAGGGTGACACTCCAACCAGCTGAGCCACCCAGCCAGGGCCCTTCCTTCTAGCTTTTATCTCCTCTGACTAGAACTCTCAGAAGCCCATAGCTTTTGCTCTTCGCTACTAGTGCACAGCCTCTTTCTCCCAGTCTTGCTTTACTTGAAAGAGTATTTTGTGTGTTTTCTTCTTCTTGCTTTTCATTTTCTTTCTGACCCATTGCAGTCTGACTTCCACCCCACAACTCTATGGAAACTGCTCTTGCTAAGGCAACCCATTTCTTCCTGGATATGAAATACAGTGGGATATTTGCTGCCCTTAATTTTTACTTTCCTCTGGTATTTGATGTGGGTTGCTTTTTGCTTTTCAAAGGCATTTCTCTCATGGTTTGTATGATAACACTCTCCTGATATCAGTTCCTTTTGGTGGAACATGTCCCCTCCTCCACATGGCTGGCTCCTACTCACCAAGACCCCACCAGAGCACCACCTCCGCCTGGGAGCCTGCCCCTGACTGGCCTGTGAGCTGGGGTACCTCCTGCTGGGTGAGCCTGAGCACACTCCCACAGCCACTGTGCACTCTCACTCCAGCCCATTCTTCTGTTCATCCAATTGTCCACTGCATACCTGGCTATCAGGTGTTATTGTACTGATTTATTGGGCTGGGCCATAGTTTTCTTCTCTTTATTGTTTAAAAAAGTTGCATAGACAACATGTTTAGTATAAGTTCAAATAATAGAGAAATGTATAAATTATAAGTGACAGTCCCAGCCACACCACCTCTAATCCCTCCTCTCTCCCTGAAGTAACCTCCGCTGGCCATGACCTTCCTCCCAGGCCCTTCTGTGTGCTCACAGTCATATTGTACATGGACACATGAAATCTTTTTAAGACGTATTAGGGTCACAACCTGTGCACCACACCACATGGTCCAGGTTTTTTTTACTAAAGGACTGAGTTAACTAAGCCCTAAAGGTGTCTATTGCTTATCTCCCCAGGTGTTTGGTGGGCAATTATTTTCAATCATCCCACAAAGAGAATTTTACTGTATTTTCTAATGAAGGGCCTCTAGGAAGAGTGTTCATAGTTTTACCTTATGCTGTCATTTCACTGAATATGTTTATTATTTCTAGTACTAGAGGCCCAGTGCATGAAATTTGTGTGTGTGTGTGTGTGTGTGTGTGTGTGTGTGTGTGTGTGTGTCCCTTAACCTGGCCTGCATCATCTCCAATCTGGGACCTCTTGGGGGATGTCCGACTGCTGGTTTAGGCAACCCACAGGGATTGAGCCTAAACTGGTAGTCAAACATCCCTCTCACAATCTGGGACTGCTGGTTCCTAACCACTCACCTGCCTGCCTGCTTGATCCCCCCTAACCACTCCCCTGCCAGCCTGATTGACACCTAGCTGCTCCCCTGCTGGCCCGATTGCCCCCAACTGCCCTGCCCTGCTGGCCTGATCTCGGCCCCAATTGCCTTCCCCCTACCGTCCTTATGGCCCCCAACTGCCCTCCTCTGCCAGCCTGGTCGCCCACTACTGCCCTTCCCTGCCGGCCATCTTGTGGTGGCCATTTTGTGGTGGCCACCTTGTGACGACGTCACGCGACACCACCTAAGCTTTTATTATATAGGATATTTTTGGTTAGTACCTTTGAATTCTCTTTCCAAAAAGTCATGATATGCCCAAATAATAAGACAAAAAATAGAACTATAGTACTCTAAAAAAATTTTTAAAGGCAGACTGCCAAGTGCAACTCAGGTGGATATGTCTGGAGTGTTGGAACTGCCCTACATTCTCCTACAGATGGATCTTGAGAACGAGTGTTGAGGCTCTAGCATGAAGGCAGCTACTTCTATGCTCTTTATCAAGAACAGTCCTCCTATATCTATGGGGCCAGAGTGTCTCTTCATGGAGTGCAGCTTCAGGGGATGCAGGTGGAGTGGGTGGGAATGGTGACACCGGAGTAGCCGAATCCCCCTGGCCATCAATGGGTGACATATTGCCCTCATATCCAGAACTATATATTTTTAAAAAAATTTAAATCACACAGCAATTCTAAAATTCTGAAATATAGAAAAAGTGATTAACAGAAAAGGTGATGATTTTTATTTCTATTAAAAATAGAAAAGGTTAGCCGTGACGGGTGTGGCTCAGTTGGTTGGAGCACTGTCCAGTGCAGGTTGGATTCTCGGTCAGGACACATACCTGGATTTTGTGTTTGATCCCCTGTCAAGGCAAGGATGAGAGGCAGCTGAACCATGTGTCTTTCAAATAGAAAAGGAAAAGTGATTATTCTTGTAATCTTACTTTTAAAAAATATATTATTTTTTTATTGATTTCATAGAGAAAGGGAGAGAGAGAGAGAAACATCAATGATGAGAATCATTGATCAGCTGCCTCCTGCATGCCCCCCACAACCTGGGCATGTGCCCTGACCAGGAATCCAACTATGACCTCCTGGTTCATAGATCGATGCTCAACCACTGAGCCACACTGGCTAGGGCTCATCTTCCTATTTTTAAAGGAAATACAATAGTGTATCTTTGTTTTACAATATGCCAATCAAGATAGATTTTATAGTAATAATAGTTACTTTATGTTAATATTTTCTTTTCTTTATTAACAAAATAAGTATGTTTATATCTTCCCAGTGTTATATCAGCTCGTCATTTCTAGAACGAGCGAAGCTTTTAAAGCATTCGTATACTATCTCTTGCTATATTGTTTAAGGAGCTTGACCTATTTGGGGTACTTGTAAATCTGAAGATCAAACTATATTTATCTTGTGAAAGAAAGTTAATACTGTACTTTTTTATAACAGGGAATTTCTGTTCTTTTAAAAACTCAGAAAACCCTTGTGCACTGTTGGCATGAATGTAAAATGGTGCAGCCACTATGGAGAACAGTTCTTCAAAAAATTAAAAATAGAACAACTATTTGACAGCAATTCTACTTTTGGGTATTTATCCAAAAGAATTTCAAGCAGGATTTCTAAGAGATTTTTGCACACCCATGTTTACAGTAAAAAAAGAGGTGAAAGCAACTCAAGTGTGTATTGACAGATAAAGGGAAAACCAAAATACAATGGAATATTATTTGATCTTGAAAAGGAAGGATTTTCTGACACATGATACAACATGGATAAATCTGGAGGACATTATACTAAGTGAAATAAGCCAGTCACAAAAAGACAAACACTATCTTCTTGAATCCACTAAATTTTACAAAATGGTGAAATTCATAGTAACAGAAAGTACAATGGTGGTTGCCAGGGGCTGGGTTGAGGGGAGGAATAAGTTGGTATTTACTGAGTATAGAGTTTCAGTTTTGCAAAATGAAAAAATTCTGGAGACTGGTTGCACAACATTGTGAATATACTTAACACTACTGTACCATATACTTTCAAATGATTAAGATGGTAAGATTTATGTGTTGTTGTTGTCTTACCATAATTAAAAAACAACACACACAGAAAAATTCTTCAGTGTGATTAAAGGATTAAGTCCCCTTTGATCTTAACCACAGGTCCTTGGGGATCAAATTTATTATCTTCATATGTTAGTTAATTTAACACAGAATGTCAGGGGTAGATGGCACAGAATGTCACACTTGCAGAGACACAGACACAGAGACACACATGCACAAAGAGAAGGAGGGAGAGGGAAAGGGAGGTGCCAGCTTGCAGCCTTTGGCACTTGAACCCCTTTACTAGACACCTTGTATTTTAGACAATAAAGCTAAGTGTCGAGCAAGTTCCTGCCAACCTTGTGGCAGAGTTGAGACTCCCACCCAGTGGCCTGTCCTTGCTCAGGAGGTCTTCAGGAGCCATGGAGCTGAGGGTGTAATGTGAAGTCTGCAGTTGCAGCTTTACTTCCACATTTTGTTGAGCTCAGTCTAGTTACATTAACTTCTGTGCCTTCAGGTTCTGTAAAGTGGAAATAATAGTTCCTAACTCCATAAGGTGGTTTTGAAGATTAAACAAAATAATACTCCAAATGCAGCGTCTGAACCTGCGTCAGCATTTAATAAATGTCAATTACTAGTATCACATCATCATTATTATTTTAATTGTGTCATTTTGAGCTCCTCTTTCGTAAGGCAATATAAATTGCTTTACTTATGCTCTCTCATTTAATCCTTACAACAAAAGGATTTTTACATATGAGGAAATTGAGGTTAACAACTTACCCAGGGAGCACAGCCGGCAGGTAGATGGCTCTCTACCGCCCAATGGTGAGATCTTGAGTTTTGTTTCTTTTGTTGCTTTCCTTTGTCATCTTCTTCTTTTTATAGGAAGCGTGCCCTGGATGTGTGCTGTCCTTCAGTTGGTCCATGTTGGCATTCTGTGATATTTCCTCCTAGTCGTTTTTCTGTGCATATCAGGACCTAAACCTGCATTGTAGTTCTTTATTCTTGTTTTTTAACATTATAAGGTGAGCATATTTTTATATTGTGAAATATTTTTAAAGTATAATTTTTAGTGGCTGAATGGTATTTGATTTTATGACTATAACAAAATTTGGTTAGCCATTCCCCTAATTTTAGGCAAACTGAATGCTTTCAATATCTTGCTATTATAAGAAACTACATTGCTTTTCCTGAAACAGACACATTTATGCAAATCTGATTAGTTCTCAAATCTAAAAGCAGATTAGCCAGGTCAGTACAGAGCCTCTGCCTTACAAGTGCTCTTTCCTGAGTTAAATGGGAAATGCCCTCGACTCTGTCATGGTGATACTTCCAAAGGCGAAGTCTGGGGTGTTCTTATCGCAGCATCGTTACCCATACTCACTGCTTTCATCTCCGTGGCTTGTCAGAGCCTGTCTGCCTCTACAATTTAAAAAAAACAACAGCTGACAATAAAATATTTGGGGATTCCTTGGAAATGCTCCCAAGGGAAACATTTTTCTCCTTTAAAATTCTTTGCCTTCAGAAAATAAATTTTAAAAGGCCTCTCTTGTTTTATAAATTATGTGAAGAACTTAGATCTTATATTGGTTTGCACCAGTTCCCTGGAGAAAAAAATATTTGCTCTGTGTATATCTCTTGGGAAATAAGACAATAGTATTTCTCCTTTGCAATAGAAGTTATAACAGATGTGAAAATAAACAGACTTGACTCTAATGTGATTATGCAAAAGAGCATGGATGCATTTCAGAAGTTAGGTATTGCTACTCTAATCAAATTATTTCATATTGATCCTCTTATCAATCATGATTCCTCCTGTCAGGCACTAAAATGTTGAACCAGCCATTATACTTTATATCTGTAATGATATAGATGACGGAGTTTCGCTTCAAACTCATTACTTTTAAAAAGCAGATAACCTTTTTTACTCAATGACTTCGTTTTATATTTAAAAAGTATGAAATAGCTCAGCAGGTGTGGTTCAGTGGTTGAGGGGCATTAACCCATGAACCAAGAGGTCATTGGCTCAATTCCAGGTCAGGGTACATGCCCCAGTTGCAGGCTCAATCCCTGGTGGGGGACATGCACGAGGCAGCCTATTGATGAAGTTTCACTCTAATCGGTGTTTCTGTCTCTCTACCCCTCTCCCTTTCTAGTTCTCTAAAAATCAATAAAAAAACATTAAAAAAATAAAAATGATGAAATGTCAGTTATATCCTAATTAAAATTACACATACTGCTTTGGAAAAATGGGTGTTTGTAGGAAAAAAACCGGATAACTGATTTCTATGGCTTTCAAAGCTAAAATATATAATATACTAAACCAACTCTCTAATATTGCTTCTTGTGTTTTACTGTCAGATTAAATTACAGCTTTTATGAATGATTAAATTTTAGTATATTTTTAAAAAAATCTTTGCTATGATGGTTTTTGTTGGGAGAATATTTTTGAATTATCGATCTGGCTTCCTTATGTTGGCCTTTTAAACTTCCTGTTGTCCTTGCTTCTGCTTCAGTTGTCTTTTCAGATGCTTGGGGGCAGCTGTGACTCAGGTGCCAAAACAGTAACTTTTCTACTTTCCTGATTGAATTCTGCTACAATTTGTCTCTAAGTGATGGTTTTAATACCTGATTGATATTACTAGTCTGACTCTTTTTTCTTATTGAAAATTTTAAATTTTAAACTTGGCCAATTTAGTTTAAAATTTTAGTTTTGAAAAATATTTCTGTAGAGGAAATAACACAAGTACATTATATTAAAATAAAATAATCCTTTACACAAATTAATTGAAAAGTAAATTTGCTCTATAATCTTAATCCCCAAAAGATAACCATACTAAACTGGTGTGTAATCCTCCAGAACTTTTCTCTAGACATATGCAAATCTATTATTTTCTTTCTTTTTTAAAACACCACTGGACTGCATGATATATACTATGTACTTACTATAATTTACTAGCTTATTGTCATTTTCCATGCTGCTATATGTGAACATGTCATTCTTTTTTAGCTGCATAATTTGTCATTCTATGGATATACTGTAAATTATTTCCAAATTGATAAGCATTTAAGTTGTTTCTATTTTTTCATTGCAAACGATGTTTCAATAACTATTCAAACACACTCACACACATAGATATATCTTTCTGCAGTTCTGCCAGAATTTCTATTTCCAAAGGATAAATGTTTACAACTTGATGAATATTTTAAATTGTTCTTCTAAGTAAAAGCACTAATTTCCTACCTCCTCAGACTTTCCTCTAAACTGATCATTATTAGCTCTTTTCCTCATACCTTTCCATAACCTGATTATTAGCTTTTTTATCTAAGCTAATGTGATAACTGAAAAACAATATTTTGTTTTAAGTTGTATTTTTTAAATTCTAATAAGATTGACCCTTTTCCAAATGTTATTGACCATATTTATCAGTCGTTTTATATATATTCTGGATAGGAGATCTTTGCACATTATTGGTGTGACAAATATCTTCTCTTACTCTGTGGCTTGCATTTTTACTCTCTTAATGGTATCTTTTGATGAACCAAAGTCTTAATTTAAATCTTAAATTAAGTAAATTGCTTAAATTAATTTAAGAATTAAAGAAATATTAAATAACCAAATTTATGAATTTTTTTCTTTATAGCTAATACTTTTGGTGTGCTTTTGCCTTTCACATTTAAAACTACAGTCAAATTGGAATGATTTTGCTTATGGTGTGAAGGGTCAAAGTTCATTTTTCCATATAAATAGCTAATTGATTACCACTTATATATATATATATACTAGGGGCCCGGTGCACGAAATTCGTGAACTGGGTGGGGGGGGAGAGTGTCCCTCAGCCCAGCCTGCCCCCTCTCACATACTGGGAGCCCTCAGGCATTGACCCCCATCACCCTTCAATCGCAGGATCGGGCCCTTGCCCAGGCCTGACGCCTCTGACAGAGGCGTCAGGCCTGGGCAGGGGACGCTCATTTCCCCCCCATCACTGGTTCTGCCCCCAGCCCAGGCCTGATGCCTCTGGCCCAGGCGTCAGGCCTTGGGAGGGGACCCCCAAACCCCTCCGATTGCTGGCTCTGCCCCTTGCCCAGGCCTGATGCCTCAGCCAGAGGCGTAGACCCCCATCACCCTCCGATCGCCTGATCGGCCCCTTGCCCAGGCCTGACGCCTCCACCAGAGGTGTCAGGCTTGGACAGGGGAACCCCCATCTCCCCCTGATCACTGGCTCTGACCCCCGCCCAGGCCTGAGGCCTCTGGCCCAGGAATCATGCCTGGGCAGGGGACCCCCATCTCCCTCTGATCGCTTGCTCCACCCCCCACCCAAGCCTGATGCCTCTGACCCAGGCTTCAGGCCTGGGCAAGGGGACCATCATATCCCCCCAATCCATGGCTCCGCCCCCCACCCAGGCCTGATGCCTCTGGCCCAGGCATCAGGTTTGGGCAGGGGACCCCCAGCTCCCCGCCCAGGCCTGATGCCTCGGCCAGAGGAGTTGACCCACATCACCCTCCGATCACCAATCACCGGATCAGCCCCTTGACCAGGCCTGAGGCCTCCGGCAGAGGTGTCAGGCCTGGGCAGGGGACCCCCAGCTCCCCGCGGTTGCAGGCTCTGCCCCTGCCCAGGCCTAATGCCTCTGGCTGAGGCGTCCGGCCCGGGCAGCGGGGACCTGCAGCTGCAGTGGCCCCGCGATCGTGGGCTCCGCTTTAGGCCCAGGCAAGGGACCCCTAGCTCCCGGGACTACCAGCTTCGACCATGCCCAGCTCCCATCGCTGGCTCCACCCCTACTTCCTGCTATCACTGGCCAGGGTGGCAAAGGCGCCTGATTCTCCAATCATGGCAGCCTTTGCCCTGGGGCTGCCTTTGCCCTGCCCCCCAGCTCTTAGCTCCCCCCTGGGTTTCTGATCACTGTCAGTGGCAGGGGACTTCTTCCTGCTTTCCCTTTCGCCTCCCTGCATTGTGCCTACATATGCAAATTAACCGCCATCTTGTTGGCAGTTAACTGCCATCTTAGTTGGCAGTTAATTTGCATATAGCCCTGATTAGCCAATGAAAAGGGTAGCATCGTACGCCAATTGCCATTTTTCTCTTTTATTAGTGTAGATAGAAAAAAAGTCATCTTCTCACTGCTTTGTTTGTTCGGAATGCTGTCTTGGTCATAAACCCAGCATTTATATGTGACTGCTTTCTTTCTGGCCATCTTCTGTTCTGTTGGGAACTGACCCACCCTTGTGCCAATACCACAACTGGCAGAGTTAATCCTCCCAGGTTATTCTTATTCACGAGTATCTTGGTTATTCTCAACCCCTTGCATTAACATATAAATTTTAGAATCAGCTTTTCAATTTCCATAAAAACATGTTGGTATTGCATCTTGTTACTTTGGGGAGAACTGACATTTTTATAATATTGACCCTTTCAATAAAAAACATGGTGTGTCCCTCTATTTATTTAGAACTTTTCTCCTCCTCCTCTCAGTGATGTTTGTCAGTGTCTATGAAGAGGTCTTGAACATCTTCTGTTAGATCTTGTCCCAGGAACAGTCAAGTCACATTATTAGTGGATTCTGTAATTTGCAAATATGCCTACTTGCTGATGCGGTGTTTTCATGGTCATTTGTGGTCATGTGGAGAGTGGCAAAAATTTTGAGTTACCCAACATTCCCAGCTGAGGTCAAACAAGATGATGTGCTGTCTGTTTGTTTTAACTCTGTAAATAAGTGTCTTCTTTCTTTCTTTCTTTCTTTCTTTCTTTCTTTCTTTCTTTCTTTCTTTCTTTCTTCCTTCCTTCCTTCCTTCCTTCCTTCCTTCCTTCCTTCCTTCCTTCCTTTTTTTTTGGTTAATATTTTTTCATTGATTTTTAGGGAGAGTGGAAGAGAGGGAGAATGGGTGAGAGAGATTGGTTGCCTCCCATGAGTGCCCTAATCAGGGCCAGGATTGAACCTGCAACCCAGGGTCGTAAATGGAACTCCAGACTTCCTCAGATGCACGGCTGACCAGGGCATCATTTTCAAAGTCAATTTAGTGCCACATTTCCCACACTTTTGTGTTGTTGTGTTTGTTTTGGTGGGGGGAGGGGTGGGATGAAGGGGTAATTTTGTCACTTAGTTCTGAGTATTGTCTGATGTTCCTAAGTATGAGGCTGTGCTGTGGAGAAAATCTGTGTGTTAGATGAGCTTCTTTCAGACACAAGCGATAGAGCTGTTGGCTGTGAGTTCAATGTTAATGAAACAACAATATATATTAAAGATGTCTTTAAAAAGAAACACACATAAAACAGGCTAAGTACTGATTTGTTAATGCAAATGTAACCAGAGACTCAAAGGAATCTAAGGCTTTATTTCCCCCAGAAGCAATAATGCAGTGTTTACAGTGACTTTATAGAACAGCACTACTGCAAAAGATGACAATCAATAGATATTTTTATACTTATTTTAAATGTTATTTTTTGAAATTTTCAGTTTAAAAATTTTTATTGGTATTAAAAAATCCAATTATTTTTTTATAACTGTACTATAGTTTATTAAAAATATTCAGCTAACAGACTGCATTTGACAGTTACTGATAACTCACTCTATAACAATTCTAGAAAATATAAAGTATTTATAGTTATTCCTTTAAAAATCTGCATTTTAGAATATTATTTTGCAAAAGGTTATAAGGTATAGAAAGATAAAAATTTACCAGTTTTATTTTTAAATGGGAGTCAAACTTTCTAATACATCATTATTGTGAGAGCAATTAAAAAGGAATGTAAATACTAAAATGTGGCAATATTTTGTAAACTAATGATATAATGAATAGTTTAGAAAACTGACAAGTCACTGTAGCAAAAAAAAGAAAAAGAACATTGTTTCATTACTCCATTCCCCCAGTGCTTTGAATGGTTGACCTTAAACCAGTTAGTTATGATTTTTGCAAAAACAGTTATAAATTTTTGATCAGACATTAAGTTTAATCTTTGGAAGGGGGCTATGAATTTTAACACAGGAATAGATTTGTGTGACCACCACCACAGGCAGGATACAGAAGAGTTCTAACACCCCAATAAAATTCCTTTTGCTACACCCTTACAGTTGCCCTGGCCCTAAACTCAAGCAATTATCTATCTGTTCTCCATTTCTATAGTTTTGTCTGTTTGAGAATGTTATATAAATGCAAGAGGAAAAAGCCCAAAGTTTTCCACAATCTAGTCTTTGCTCCATGTCTCTTGCAAATAATTTTATTTTATCTTAATTTTACCTTCACAATTCCGTCAACTGTCATTTCTCTGGTAAGTATCCCTTGACCTCTGCTCATGATCATCAGGCAAATTAAGATGCCCTTTCTCTGAGCTCCCATAACATTCTGTGCAAACTTCTAGTGATTTTAATCTCTGTTAGACACCAAGTTTTTTGGGAGCAGAGATTATGCCTTATTCAAATTTGTTTTCCAATTGCCTACCATATGCATACATATGTATATTATAATAATAAAAGCATAATAATTAGACTGGACAGCTGAACGACCTTCTGGACATCCTTCTGGACGTCCTTCCAGATGACCTTCCAGATGAAGCTGAGGTTGTGAGGGCCGAGCCCCTTGCAAAAATTTTGTGCATTGGGCCTTTAGTATAATTAGTAATTAGTTATTAATTATTGAATGAATAGATGAATAATTAATAGAGATACTAAAGAGGATAACGTTAAAGCTCCTAACCTTTGGTATCTGGGTGCTGGAGTTAAGGGGGGGAAAAAAAGGAATGGCACATAGTAACTTTGAAAGATAAGAATTTGAGAATGTTTCCTAGAAAAAGTCACAAATAGAAATGTGTGCCCAGATTCTATTATTTATTGCATATTATATTATAACTCCACACATATTCAGGTAGTCCAGTATAAATATTTTAATAAATAGTAGTATTCTCATACTTGATGGCCAGTTATGATAGCAACCAATGGTTGTTGGGAGAGGAGAGGGTGAATTTCCCAGGCCAATGATTTTCAAACTATCTCCCATATTGATCATTCTAAAGAAGTCCTTCCAAAGTCAGTAGGACTGGGTAAAAGACTCCAGATCCCTGACTTTATTTTAATCATAGTTCTGCTTTTGTTTCAGTTTGAAGAAAGAATTCTACAGCTTAAAGAATTAAAGTTGGAGCACCATTGCCTTGGATGGAGTAGCCAGCACAGCCCATGTCCATCCTTGATGCCAACTTCTTCAAAATTTATTTCCTCTAGCATGTTCTTTTTTTAAATAAATCTTTATTGTTCATATTATTACAGTTGTTCCCCTATTTTCCCCCGATAGCTCCCCTCCACCCAGTTCCCACCCCACCCTCTGCCCTTATGCCCCCACTGTCCTCATCCATAGGTGTACGCTTTTTGTTGCTGGGTCAAAGGTCATACACATGGAAAATGTAGCTATTTCCATCCGCAAAGAGTCCCTGTGCTCGGAAAGGTCTCTCACATCTTGTTCACACTCTACTCAGAAAGGGTACGGAGACACGAAATGTCTTATGTTTAAAATGAGGATTTCATTACCAAAAGTGAGGAGAAAGCAACACTACAGCTGCTCTCACCCCTCTTACCCTTCGGGTGATAGTTGTGCTTGGGGCTGCGCGCTGGTTCGCGGGCCATTGACGAAGCCGTATGGGCGGCTCGTGTGGTTCCGCCGGCTTCCCAGGGGCCATTGCAGCCTGGCAGGGACCGTCTCAGCCTCACTGGGACCGTCTCAGATTCACAGGGGCCGTCTCAGACTCACTGGGACTGTCTCAGCCTCACAGGGACCGTCTCAGTATCACAGGGGCCATTTCAGCCTCACAGGGACCGTCTCAGCCTCACAGGGACCGTCTCAGCCTCACAGGGACCGTCTCAGTCTCACAGGGGCCATTTCAGCCTCACAGGGACCGTCTCAGCCTCACTGGGACCGTCTCAGCCTCACAGGGACCGTCTCAGCCTCACTGGGACCGTCTCAGCCTCACAGGGACCGTCTCAGTCTCACAGGGGCCGTTTCAGCCTCACTGGGGCCGTTTCAGCCTCACAGGGGCCGTCTCAGCCTCACTGGGGCCGTCTCAGCCTCACAGGGGCTGTTTCAGCCTCACTGGGGCCGTCTCAGCCTCACAGGGGCCGTTTCAGCCTCACTGGGACTGTTTCAGCCTCACAGGGGCCGTCTCAGCCTCACAGGGGCCGTTTCAGCCTCACTGGGGCCGTCTCAGCCTCACAGGGGCTGTTTCAGCCTCACTGGGACCATCTCAGCCTCACTGGGGCCGTCTCAGCCTCACAGGGGCCGTTTCAGCCTCACTGGGACTGTTTCAGCCTCACAGGGGCCGTCTCAGCCTCACAGGGGCCGTCTCAGACTCACTGGGACTGTCTCAGCCTCACAGGGACCGTCTCAGTCTCACTGGGACTGTCTCAGTCTCACAGGGGCCGTCTCAGCCTCACAGGGGCCGTTTCAGCCTCACTGGGGCCGTCTCAGCCTCACTGGGGCCGTCTCAGCCTCACAGGGGCTGTTTCAGCCTCACTGGGACCATCTCAGCCTCACTGGGGCCGTCTCAGCCTCACAGGGGCCGTCTCAGACTCACTGGGACTGTTTCAGCCTCACAGGGACCGTCTCAGTCTCACAGGGGCCATTTCAGCCTCACAGGGACCGTCTCAGCCTCACTGGGACCGTCTCAGCCTCACAGGGACCGTCTCAGTCTCACAGGGGCCATTTCAGCCTCACAGGGACCGTCTCAGCCTCACTGGGACCGTCTCAGCCTCACAGGGACCGTCTCAGTCTCACTGGGACTGTCTCAGCCTCACAGGGACCGTCTCAGTCTCACAGGGGCCGTTTCAGCCTCACTGGGGCCGTCTCAGCCTCACAGGGGCTGTTTCAGCCTCACTGGGGCCGTCTCAGCCTCACAGGGGCCGTTTCAGCCTCACTGGGACCGTTTCAGCCTCACAGGGGCCGTTTCAGCCTCACAGGGGCCGTCTCAGCCTCACAGGGGCCGTTTCAGCCTCACTGGGGCCGTCTCAGCCTCACAGGGGCTGTTTCAGCCTCACTGGGACCGTCTCAGCCTCACAGGGGCCGTCTCAGCCTCACAGGGGCCGTTTTAGCCTCACTGGGACTGTTTCAGCCTCACAGGGGCCGTTTCAGCCTCACAGGGGCCGTCTCAGCCTCACAGGGGCCGTTTTAGCCTCACTGGGACTGTTTCAGCCTCACAGGGGCTGTTTCAGACTCACTGGGACCATCTCAGCCTCACTGGGGCCGTCTCAGCCTCACTGGGGCCGTTTCAGCCTCACAGGGGCCGTCTCAGCCTCACAGGGGCCGTCTCAGCCTCACAGGGGCCGTTTCAGCCTCACTGGGGCCGTCTCAGCCTCACTGGGGCTGTCTCAGCCTCACAGGGGCTGTTTCAGCCTCACTGGGACCATCTCAGCCTCACTGGGACCATCTCAGCCTCACTCGGACCGTTTCAGCCTCACTGGGACTGTTTCAGCCTCACAGGGGCCGTCTCAGCCTCACAGGGGCCGTTTCAGCCTCACTGGGGCTGTCTCAGCCTCACAGGGGCTGTTTCAGCCTCACTGGGACCATCTCAGCCTCACTGGGGCCGTCTCAGCCTCACAGGGGCTGTTTCAGCCTCACTAGGACTGTTTCAGCCTCACAGGGGCCGTTTCAGCCTCACAGGGGCCGTCTCAGTCTCACAGGGGCCGTTTCAGCCTCACTGGGGCCGTCTCAGCCTCACAGGGGCCGTTTCAGCCTCACTGGGGCTGTTTCAGCCTCACTGGGACCATCTCAGCCTCACTGGGACCATCTCAGCCTCCCTCGGACCGTTTCAGCCTCACTGGGACTCTCGCAGCCTCACAGGGGCCGTCGCAGCCTCACAGGGGCCGTCGCAGCCTCACAGGGGGTGCTGCATTCCACGTTGGGGGTAAAGGTGCGAGTCAGAAGCTCCTCTTGCTGTCTCTCCTGATGGAAGTTTCTGAGAGCCGTCTGCAGGTGCTGGACATCAGACTTTAACTGGTCAACATGAAGTTTGGCATTCTGTCTTTTGTTGGGAGGCTCCTTGCTGGACAAAATCTCTAGGCTTTCTAGCTGTCTGAATATCTGGTATGCTTGCTTGGGTTTCGTTTTCTACTAAGTGCACAGACTGCTGGTCTGCCATCTCCTGGCATCCCATGTGAGACTGGATCTGGTGGACCTGCTTGTGTGTTTGCTGGTACAGCGGTTCCATATCGCCGGCCCAGCCGGGTCTGGCTCCGGCTTCCTCCGAACCTGAGTCTGCTTCTTGAGTGTGTCCCTTACAGGTGCGAGGAGTTGAAATCTGCAGTTTGTTGGGTTATGCTGTAAAAGCGCCAGTGGTTCCTTTTGTGTCTTTGGCACAGCTTGGGCGGGGATGTAAATTGGGTAGGGTGGGGTCTCAGGGAGTCACCAGGGCAGAGCCAACAGCAATGGCGTCAGAATCCCGCCCCAAACAAGCTCAGTGGATTCGCGAGTTTGTAACCCCTTCCAATTGAAAAAACACACGCATCCAGTTGCAGCCCTCCTGGCGCACGACTCCGTACCTCTGTTCTTGGTGTCTCTGCATATCCTACTCAGTCTCAATGAGCTTCTTTCTTCCCTTCCAGTTGTAGAACTTCCACTGGGCCAGCTTTCCCATGGTTCTGAATGATAGCTGTTTGTCTTATAGTTGGTAGTTTCAATGTTGTTGTGGGAGGCAGCACGCACAGGTCTATACCTTACGTCGCCATCCTGGTTCTCTCCTTTAGCATATTCTTTAATCAGATCATTTTCTTTGGCATTTGATCCTGTTCATAGAATCCACTCCTGTCCTGCTTTCATGAATTCCTGCCATGTTCTGTAAACTACCATTAGTTTTGACAGTTCTCTGGTGGTTTGTCATGGCAATATGGTCTTCAGCCTGAAACTCCTTCACCAACCAACAGGCACTTAACCACTTCCATTCAGAGTTCTTGGCAGTGAAAATCCTTCTCAATGAGTAATTGTGTTAGCAATCAATAGTCCTTTCATTTATACTGTTCATTTTTACTTATTTATAGTATTCATGGTATAGCATAAAATTATGAGACTTGTAAAAAAAACAGAAGCAGTACTACTTGGATTCCACAGTCAAGTTTAACTCATTATAATTTAAATGTAATTATGATCAACTCATAGTGTCTTTAATTTACAGTGTCTAATTCTGAGTGGGAAGGGAGTCATGTAATTACCTTTAAAGGAGGGTGACAAGGGACTGGGAGAATTGGGAGGGGTAAAGAAACAGGAACTCCTAACAGGAAGAAGAGCAAGTTCAATGGGTGTAGCATGTGGGAGAGGTAGAAGTTAAATAAGTTCTGGTCAGGAGAGGCCAACAGGAAGATTCCAGAGGTGGAACAGGTCTAAGGGATGACAAGATCCAAGATGTAACACTGCTGGTAGGAGGCTGATGGGTGAGGTGAAAGTCAGTGGAGTAGAGGAGGTCAGCTTGTGAGGCAACTACCAATAACAGAAAAGATAGATGGGAAATCATTACAGATTCTATAAACACAACCTACCGAGATCTGTGGAATGCTGCAAAAGCAGTGCTTTGAGGAAAATTTATAGCTTTGAATGCATATGTTATAAAAGAAGAAAGACCTAAAATCAATCACCTGAGCTTCCTTCTCAGGAATCTAGAAAAAGGAAAGCAATTAAATCCAAAGTAAGCAGAAGAAAAGAAATACAAATTTGAGCATAAAGCAATGAAATTGAAAGCAAGAAATCAGAAGAGAAAATCAATAAAACAAAAAGCTGGTTCTTTGAAAAGATCAATAAAATAATTTAGCCTTTGGCCAGGCTAACTAAGAAAAAAAGAAGAGGACACAAAAATTACTAATAATTAAAATAAAATAATAATTAGCCAAACCGGTTTGGCTCAGTGGATAGAGCATCCGCCTGCGGACTGAGGGATTCCAGGTTTGATTCCGGTCAAGGGCATGTACCTTGGTTGCAGGCACATCTCCACTGGGGGGAGTGCAGGAGGCAGCTGATCGATCTCTCTCATTGATGTTTCTAACTCTCTATCCCTTTCCCTTCTTCTCTGTAAAAAATCAATAAAATATATTAAAAAAATAAAATAATAATTAGATATAAGCAATATTGCTTAAAATCATAAATAATAACAATCAGAAATGAAAGACGAGACATAACTAAAGATCTCAAGGGCATCCAAAAGATAATAAAATGCTGGGAGCCGGTCCATCCTTGCTGTTTCAAGGGACCTGGCATATATGGCATACGGTTCTTAATATGTTTGCTCACCTTCTTGGCGCTGTGTTTTAACCAAAGTCACCTCTCCGAGAAAGGTTGAATCCCCAGGTAGGGATTTTCCCCTGAAGTTAGGGAGGGAATAAAACCCCTCAACTAAGTGCCAGGCGGGTAATTAATCCCTTTAACTACGAACAATCATGCTTAAACTACATAATCTTTTCTCCCTGGAATGGAGATAAGAAACGCCCTAACCTTTGTAATAGAGATTGATAGGATTGAATCAACTGGTATAAATACAGTTGTAACAAGGCAGAAACACTCAGAACTTAGAACAGAATCAAGAAAACAGAACCTACACGGAACCTAGAGACAGAAGAACTTCGCTGGAGAGAGCATGCCGGAGGATCCTGGAGAGGGACTGGCCTCGGAGCCTAGAGACAGAGCCTAGCGGGAGAACATGGCAAGGGATCCTGGACTGAACCTGACTACAGAGATTGGCAGGAGAACCTGACTGGAGAGCCTGGACAGAACCTGGCTGGAGAACCTAGCGAGGGAACATGGCTACAGAACCTCGCTGGAAATCCGAAGCAGAACCTCTCTGGAGATCGAGACCAGAACTTGGCTAGAGATCCTGGCTAGGCTGCTGATCAACTGAACACTGTCTCCGTGTCCTTCCTTCTTCGCCGACTCCGTCTACGCCTTTGGGAACCCCTGGACCTGCTGGGGTTGGACCCCGGCAATAAAAGAATACTATAAATAACTCTATGCCCACAAATTTGATAGTCTACATGAAATGGACCAATTCTTTGAAAAACACAATCTGTCAGAATTTACACAAGAAGAAACAGTCAATCTGAATAGGCCTATATCTATTAACAAAATTGATTCAATATTTAATAAAGAACCAGGAGGCCCAGGAGGGCTCACTGATGATTTCTATCAAACATTTAGGATAGAAATTATACAAATTCTCTACTATCTCTTCCCAAATACAGAAGCAGAGGACATAATTCCTAACTTATTCTATGAGGCCAACATCACCATAATAACAAAATCAAATAGACACTAAAAGAAAAAACTACAGACCAATATCTCTCATGAATACAAATATAAACATCTTAAACAAGTATTAGCAAATCAAATCCAACAATGTATAAAAAGAAAAATACACCACAACCAATTTGGATTTATCCTAGGTATTCAAGGCTAGTTCAGCATATGAAATCAGTTAATGTAATTTCATTATATCAATAGACTAAAAAGAAATAAAATAATACGATCATATCAATAGATGCAGAAAAAGCATTTGCCAAAATCCCACACCCATTCATGATTTAAAGCCCTCAGCAAACTAAAAATAGAGAAGTTCCTTAACTTGATAAAAACAGCTACAAAAAAACTTACAGCTAACATCAGACTTATTAATGAGAAACTTGAAGCTTTCTCACTAACATCAGGAACAAGGCAAGAATGTCCCCTCTCACCACTGCTTTTCATCATCATATGAAAGTCCCAACTAATGCAATAAGAAAATGTGTTGAACAGATAGGGAAGGGATAAATAAAATTGTCTTTGATTAGAGATGACATGATCATCCATGTAGGAAATCTGAATGGACAAAAAATTCCTGGAACTAATTTAGCAAGATTGCAGGATACAAAGTTAAATTTTGCAGGATACAAAAGAATTTCTTTCCTAAATACCAGCAATGAACAAGTGGGATTAAAAATTTTTCAAAATGCCATATATAGTAGCAAAAATGATATGTTAAGTATGAATCTAATGAAATATCCACAAAATCTGTGTGAGGAAAACTACAAAATGCTGATGAAAGAAATCAAAGGAGAACTAAATAAATGAAGAGAAGTTCCATGTTTATGGATAAAAGACTCAATATTATCAAAATGTCAGTTCTACTTATCTCAATCAATGAATGCAATCCCAAACAAAATCACAGCAAGTTATTTTGTGGACATCGACAAACTGATTCTAAAGTTTAAATGGAGAGACAAAAGACCTAAACACAGTGTTTACAGGTAATTAAAAGTCAGAGGACTGATGCTATGCAATCCCAAGAAAGTAAAGTTACTGGAGGCCTGATGCACGAAATTCATGCACGAGTAGGCCTTCCTTCCCCCGGCTGCCAGCACCCGGGACCCGGGCTTCCCTCACAGCCTCAGCTTTGCCTGGAAGGACATCCAGAAGGACGTCCAGTCTAATTAGAATATTATGTTTTTATTATTATAGATAGTAATCAAGACAGTGTGATATTTGCAAAAGAATAGATAAAAAATCAGTGGGCAGACTAGAGAGCCCAGAAATAGACCAATGTAAATATAGTCAACTGATCTTTGAAAAAGAAGCAAAGGCAATACAATGTAGAAATGACAATCTTTTCAACAAATGGTATTGGAACAACTAAACATCCATATGCAAAAAAAGAAATCTAAACACAGACTTTATACCCTTCACAAAAACTATCTCAAAATGGACCACAGACCTAAATGTATAATGCTAAACTATAAAATGCCTAGAAGATGACATAGGAGAAAATCTAGATAACCTAGAATTTGGTGAAGTCTTTTTAGATACAACACTAAAGGCACAATCTATGAAAGAAATAACTAATAAGCTGGATTTTATTAAAATAAAAAATTTTACTCTGTGAAAAACATTGTCAGGAGAATAAAAAGAAAGGCCATAGACTGGGAGAAAATACGATTAAGGACTGCTACCCAAATTATACAAAAACTCTTAAAATTTAACAATAAGAGGCAATTCAAGATGGCAACATAGAAAGAACTGGAACTCACCTTTTCCTACAACACAAAAAACACACAAGACACAACAAAAACAACTACATAAGGAAAAATTCCCTGAAATGAACCTGAGAACTAGCTGAACACTTGCTCCACAATAAAGAACAAAAGGGCCTGTAGAGCTGGGTAGGGCAGGCAGAGACTGATCTTGCCAAAACCTCACCCCCAGCGTGGTGACCCACCATTGGGAGGGACCTCAAAAACAAAGGAAAGAGTATATAAACAGATCTTCTTCCTAAGGAGCAGAGGGTTTGTACCCCACAGCAGCTAAAGACCTTATGAGACACCTCACCAAAGAAGATATACAGATGCAAATAAGCACATGAAAGATGCTCCTCATCAGATGCCATCCAGGAAATGTAAATCAAAACAAAAATGAGATACCGCCCTACCCGGTTTGGCTCAGTGGATAGAGCATTGGCCTGCGGAATTAAGGGTCCCAGGTTCGATTCCAGTCAAGGGCATGTACCTTGGTTGCGGGCACATCCCCAGTTGGGGATGTGCAGGAGGCAGCTGATCGATGTTTCTCTCTCATCGATGTTTCTAACTCTCTATCCCTCTCCCTTCCTCTCTGTTAAAAATCAATAAAAAATATATATTTAAAAAAAATGAGATACCACTACATACTATTAGAATGGCCAAAATCTGGAACACTGACACCAAATGCTGGGGAGGACGTGGAGCAATAGGAACTTCATTCATTACTAGCAGGAATGCAAAATGGTTCAGCCACTTTGGAAGACAGTTTGATAGTTTCTTACAAAACTGAACATAGTCTTACCATAGGCTCCAGCAATTGTGCTCTTCTCTTTGATATTGTATACATAAAACTAGTTAAAATAGCAAATTTTATGTTAAATATGTATTTACCACAATTTAGTTACTAACATAATATTCCAAAAACCACTGAATTGTGCACTTTAAATGGGTGAATTGTTTGGTAGGTAAATTGTATTTCAATAAAACTGTTTTTAGAGAAAGATGTAAAAGCAGAGATTGGGCAAAATAATGGCTGGCTCTTGCTGAGTTCTGTGATGTGGGACTTTTTTTTACCTGAAGGGTGTTTGAGGTTGGGGCAGGCCTGGCGTGTGTCCCTGGGGGCTTTCCTGTTTCTAGAGTTGTATTTGCTTTTACGGATACTGCTGAGTTCGGCAGAATTTTCTACATCCATTTGTATTTTGCTTGGTATTCACTTTCTTACAAAAATGGACCATCAAAACCAAGAAAACAAAAGGTCCAATTACTACTCTTCATTTCACCCCAAAGCAAAACAAAATTAGTTTTCAATTTTTTAAAAAATATAAAGGAATGGAGTTCCTGTATTACCTCCTCTTCCATAAAACAAGTGTTTAAGATGCCCAAAAGAAAAGCAACTTTCTCCACGGCCAAGAGACTTTACCTTCCAGGTGTTGGTGTGGAAGTCAATGCCACTCTCACATGGGTTTGGGGATGTATCCACGCCCTGGTCTCAAGAGTTTTCCCTTTACCAGAATGAGGTTTCCATACCATCTGCAGCAGAGCTCCCTGGCATGCCTGTAATTCTGGGGTGACATCAGGAGTCTGCATTTCTAACCAGCGCCCCTCTGATTTTAGGCAGATATGAGAACCACAAGTGTGAGTGTTTTTGCTTTTCATCTACACTAAGAGGTTGAAAGGCTCGTGATAGACTCTACAGTGACATCACCAGTCCCCACTAGAAGCACAAACCTGCCATAACGAGCCCTGGCGGTAATGCCCTTCCTCTCCCAGATGTCTTGTGTCTGCTGGATGACTTCTGGTTGCTGACCTGCTCTAATTGCAACAATTTGAGGGGCCGAAGTTCCCCTGTGCTCTTGACCTGACCTTGGGCCTGAAACATCTCCAGCCTCAGCTTAGACCATCCTCTGTCTCCTGCCAGGCCTCTCCTACACCCAGGACAGCTGCCTTGAGAAAGTAATTTCCAAACTCTGACCTGTGGTTCAGGAATATTTTAAACAAAAAGGCATTACCCTTCCTTAATGCCCAGCCCTGGGATGGTCTTACATTCTTTTGACAGCATGACAAAGGGTTTAGTCCAGTCCCCTCCTCTTGGATCAGGTTCTCTAGATACCACATCAGGGCTGGACACAGAACTGCCCAGCGGGGTGCCTGCCCCAAGGAACACGGCCCACTTGTGAGCTTTCTTACTGAGGTCCTGTCTTGTGTCTTACCCATCCTCCCACCTTGTGCCTGACCTCCTCTTTAAAGAGGGACATTTTCTCATGTGCACCACACCTTTTCCAGGCCCTGTTGTACACTCTTTCTGAAATGATATTTCTCCATCATTTTTTAAAAGTATGGTTAATTAGCTCTAGCCAGTTTGGCTCAGTGGATAGAGCATTGGCCCACAGACTGAAGGGTCCTGGATTTGACTCAGGTCAAGGGCATGTACTTTGGGTTGCAGGCTTACTCCCTGGCCATGGTCGGGGCACATGCTAGAGGCAACCAATCGATGTGTCTCTCTCATATCGATGTTTCTCTTTTTCTGTCTCTCCCCCTTCCTTCCACTATCTCTAAAAACCAATGGGAAAATATCCTCAGGTGAGGATTAACAAAACAAACAAACAAATAAATAATAATTTTTTAAAGGAGGGTTAATAAATGTGTGGTGAAAAGGAGCAATCTTGCTAGAAGTAAGTGTTGCCTGAGTTGGATGCTCTGGGTACTGTAGGGCACGAAGCCTCCCCAACCTCCTTGTAAACATAATTACACTGTAGTGGAAATGCCTGATTTAAAAAATGGGAGTGTCACACCGGACATGTCATATCTGCACAAACCCTTGCAAGTTTCAATAACCCTCTGTCCATCATCCTCTCCTGGAGCTCCGTCTCCCAGGAGAACTTACGTGAAACATGCCTTTAGAGTCATCCAGCTGCCCCCAGGAGAAATCCAGGGGAAGTGTGGATGGGTATCTTCTCACCCAGTCCAGTGTTTCATCAGTGTTTATTTTATCCATATTATTTCATCAATATTCAGTTTAAAAATATTATTGAGGCTAAAATGGATGATTGTCTTCTCACCAGCTATTTTTTAAGGTCTGCAGCCTCTACTTTAGAGTGGACAGGAGCGGAGAACTCATCATATGCTGGGGATGTTAGCAGCCCCTAGGCCCTGGGGGTGGTGGGGGTGACCTCCCAGTGACATCTGTAATCACATGAATGAGAGTGTCTGCACTGGGGGCAGGTTCACTCAGAGAACAGACTCCGGAAGGATCCGGGGATGGCAGTGGTGGTCCCTGCTGCCACCTTGCCTCATCTCACATGACTGCCTGCCCCTCAGAGCCAGCCCCACAAGAGACTGCGAATCAACATGGTGTGCGTTTTCTGTTTCTTCCTCTGGTCTTCTCCTGGGCAATGTGCTGCAAGAATCTGTCTGCAGGACATGACCTACCAAATTCTTAAAGAGGCTGTTGTTTACAAGTCTAAGGATTTTGATGGAAGGCCATTCTACTAAAATTTGTGTGTGTGTGTGTGTGTGTGTTTGTGTGTGTGTGTGTGTGTTGTGCCTTTTACAGGAAAACAGCTAAGGACAGCATGGCAGAGAGGTGGAGCCGACTGCAGCAAATACATAGAAGTCTGTGCACACAGCAGAGAAGCTGCTCACTGAAAACATCCTGTCCTAATCTCTGTACCAGAAAACCTGCCAAGAGCTGCCCTAATATTTCCAAGGTCTTGAGAGCTGCCTGGAGAACTAGCAACCCCTGTGCATCCAGGACTCTGGGGGTGAAGAGGTTTCCAGTCTCAACCCTGCTGCCCTAAAGAAGCTATGGGAACGCATTCTGCAGAGAGCAGGATGCTCACTCCCACAGCCACCAGTTTCCATCTGGGTGGCCTTGTGTGAGTTACTTCACTTCCCTGAGTCTTGGGTTTCTCACCTTTAATTGGTGGTAGTTACAACTGCCCTGCCCACCTCTTGGGCTGTTGTGAAAGAGTGCTCCACAGGGCAAGTCATAATGCCAGTGGGAGTTATTATTATTACTAATCCTAATAACAGGATTATCATTGCCAGGCAGGCAGGTTATAAAGGAGGAGAGAGGCTCATCAATCTTAAAGTGATTCACCTGGTGTCACAAGCTGCCTCAGGGAGGAAGATAACGAGAACTCAGGTGTCCTAATACCTGGTTCAATGCTATTCTTCCTATAATATAACCAGGGGAAGACATACTAGTATAGCTGACCCTCAACTGACATTTTGTTTCTGGTTGATAATTTAAATGTAACTAAGAGATATGATGATTAGACTTTTTTTCTCTCCTAAACGTTGATGTAAGACTCAGAGCAATGTGCTCACTTTCCTCCCATAGTAGTTTTTCCATCAAAACTATATATGGTCTTATTCTACAAAGAAAATCTTACAGCACAACACCTGGGGAAAGAGCACAGACACCCCCAGATAATCCAAGACAACTGGTAGTGGGTAGTAGTAACTAATTATCTTATTATTATTAACTTTGTAAACTTCTTTTTGAGAGATATTTCTAAAGTCCTGGGGACAAGAATGCCACAAATCATCTATCTATCTATCTATCTATCTATCTATCTATCTATCTATCTATCTATCATCTATCTATCTATCTATCATCTATCTATCATCTATCTATCTATCTATCTATCTATCTATCTATCTATCTATAATCTATCTATCATCTAAATTTTGATCCAGCCCATGCTGAGTGAAAGAAAAAAGGCCTATGGTTTATGAAACCACTCTAGCCCGACCAAGAGGGATCAGTGGTTTATCTGAGTATAATGCCTTCCTGGTATCTAGTAGGCTCTCTACAACTATGTGTTGAATAAATTCAGTAAAGCTGGGTCTTGTTAGCCTTAAAGGAATAAAAAGGATGTGGATGTGGAGCTGGAAGTCAGAGCCCTGGGTCCATTCCTGGCTCTGCCACTTGGTAGTGGTGAGTCCAGGTTTCTTCCTGGTTTTATCAGTGTCTTTGGGCTCTGGCTCTTCTATAAGTGGTGAGGGCTGGATAAGATCAGGATGGCAAAAGGTTTCCATTCAAAATGCCACTTGCAGTCTGTGGGTGGAAGCTGATGGGGATGCTGGTTGAGGATTCTGAGGCTGTGACCAGGCGGAGGGGAAGGGGGCCGGCTGGGACGAGGGGCCCATCTGGGGAAGGGATGAAGGGCAGGAACGGATGCAGGCACCTGTCATCACTGGGCTGTCACCTCCAGTGCCTTATAGTTTTATGAATCTACAACCATGAGGGTCCTGGTTTTGGTGGAAACTGAAGTTTAGAAGGAACTCAGGTAGTTCTGCGTAGTTCTATGTTTTATGTTAAAAGCTTCTCCTAGGATTCTGGGTTGCATGAAGTAATTAAAGAACTACGTTGGGACATAATCAGATTCACGGCAAAGAGAGCTCTCTGCAAGTTCTCCCAGCACCTCTAGAAGGGAAGGCAGTGCATACTCATATCACTTATCTCTCCCAATTTATAGAGGGGATCTTAGCACAAAAGGTAGAATTATCTGCCTTGGGTCATCTGTAGGTCTGGGCACATATTTAGGTCATGTCACGCATTCATGCTTTCTTTCCTAGTGAACCGAGTTGTAGGTCATTCAGGACACAAGCCCACCTCAGCGCCTCACAGCATTCATTCTCATCACTTGTCCTGGCTGCAGGGATGGGCTCGCTGCTGCCCCAGGAAAAGCCGTGCGTATCCCTCGCACCCCCGGGACTCTCATTCCATCAACACTTCTGCTCAGGAGCTTCAGTGGATCAAATAGTGCTTGTTTCTTCTGCTGTTAAAGAAAGAAAATTATGTTACACAATAACTTCAAAATGTCACCCACCAAAATGTCTCAAAGTTACAAACACTTGGAGGACTCACCATTGTGTATGTTGTTGTTTAGCAGTTCCATCCATACTGATCCTAGCCAGAAGCTTCCAGAGGTTGGAACTGGCCAAGAAACTTGGTGGGAGGGCATAGGGAAAGCTGGCAAAGAGGAAACCATTGTAAATGAATCACCCTAAATATAAACCAGTATTCTAAACAGGAGGTAAACATGTAGGCCAGGAATGCTGCAAGAAACTCCTTTAATTGCTTAACCACTCCACTGAGATGTCATTAGAGGAAACCAGGGCTTTTTTAACCAGAAAGGCAGGACGGAGCTCTGAGGTGGGGCAGCCACCTGAGCCAGCAATGCAATAGTTCTGGTGGAGTCAGGCTGCTTTCCTGGTGTGGGCCTGTCTATCCTGTCCTTGGGACCAGGGCTAGCTGTCCCAGTGCATCTCCAAGAGTGTGAGGGGTGAGCATGTGACCCCAGGCCTCTGTCTGAGCTCCTGAACACTGGGTCTGGGGCTGAGGCCGAGCTCTGTGAGGATGGATGGAGAGAAGCTGCTGCCCTGGCTTACGGTCACCTCATCTTTCTGAAGTGTTTCCTCATCTGAAAAGGGAGCTTGGACTAAACGGAGGCGAAGACCCTTCTGCATAAAGGTTCTGTGCATTTTCACAAACCCCACCTGCCGAGTGGCCCAGCTTATAGCTGCAGGTGTCCTGGTCTTAGCCCCTTTTGAAGACAAAGCAACCGGGACTCAGAATCCTTAAGTCCTGATTCCATGTGTTTTGCACTGAGAGGGTTTCTCAGTAAAAGCTGACCTTGTAACTGAAAGAAATGAAGCTCAGTAGGTGAATAGACATAATGACCTTTGTTTCAGAAAGGCCGCAACGAGCAACATGCCTGCCAGGGTGCTGTGGGCAGGTGCTTCCACAGCTTGTGGTGGGGATTAGGTGGGTGTTCTCTGGAAAGCAATGTGCGATGTGCATCTGGAGCCATAACAGCCTCCTGCTTTTGACTCCGTGATTCTACGATCTGACGCTGTCATAGGAAGTAATAGGACTTTTGACACAAAGATTCAACAGAAAGGGCTCAGTGCAGTTGTACTGTTTTCCAGTGTACACCAGTGTGTCAACAGGTGTGTGTCCATCACTGCTCACCTGTGACCTGGGTGTACGACGTAAAGGCTCAGCCTCAGAGGCAGGACAATGGAGAGGCTCAGGCTTCACGTACTCTCTGAGCAAGAGCCTGAGGCACTCTCTGTGAGGGGCATTTTGGAGATGTGGGTATTGAAGATGGTACAATTTGGTCTCTCCTCTCACAGAGCTTCACGTTTAGTCGGAGAGAGTCACAACTCAGGCACTTTCATGCCTGTGATACACACTGTGACGGTGCAGGAGAGCAGGGACAATTTGAAGGTGCCCAGAGAATGGGGACAGGAGAGGCATTAGCTCATGCTATCCAAGGGCAATGGTGACTGCTTAGGCGTCTGAGGACCCTACACTTCCACTAACCAACAAGTGTAGATATGACAACTAATGCCATTGCGTAAACATCAAGACAGAAGTCTCTTTGTCAAATGATATGTCCCATGTCTAAGAATGCTTTTCCAGAGACCCAAACAAGTCCTTGGGCGTAGCAACCTAGGAGAGAAAGAAGAAAACAGTGTTTACTACTAGTAAGCTGAGTTCCCAGCACATGGGCCAGCCCAGGATCAGGGACACTGTGAATGGTGACCAGGAGCCCTGGACAGCCCAGGCAGTCACAGGAGGTGGGGGGAGTCCTGGCAGAGTGAAGTAGGCCCCTCCCCACAATCTACGTTTGCCTCCATGTTTTCCCTCCTGGCACCTTCCTTCCTTCCTTCCTTCCTTCCTTCCTTCCTTCCTTCCTTCCTTCCTTCCTTCCTTCCTTCCTTCCCTTTTTAATCCTAATCTGAGGACATTTTTAAAATTGATTTGAGGGAGGGAGGGAGGGAGAGAGAGAGAGAGAGAGAGAGAGAGAGAGAGAGAGAGAGAGAGAGAAACATAGATGTGAAAGAGAAATATTGATCAGCTGCCTCTCTTACTCGCTCCAACTGGGGATCAAACCTGTGACCTAGGTATGTGCCCTGACCAGGAAACAAACCCACAACCATTTGGTGTACAGGGCAATGCTCCAACCAACTGAGCCACCTATCCAGGGCTCATTTTTATTTTCCAGTGTGGTAAAAGATCCATAACATAAAACTTACCATTTTAAGGGTAAAGTTCAGTGGCACTACTGGTATGCTCACATTATTGTGCAACTATTGCCAATCTCCACTTCAAGAATTTTTTAATCAGCTTCTTTTAAAAAGATCTTCCTGTCTTTTTCTTTCTCCTTGCTAGGCACTCAACTAATTGTACTAGAATTTGTTCAAAATATCTTTAAATGTACTGAATAAAATTCTTTGCAATCCTTCATTTCAAAATCTTCCATTGAAATCCCACCAGTAAATTCATTGTAAATTACTCTTCATTTGCAACTGGTTCTTGTTTGGCTTTTTTTCTCACCTGGGAGAAGGACCAGAGTGTCACCAAATGTAAATTCAGCCATTGGAGGGTGGGCCCCATGTGCTCAAAAAAGAGACTCAGATAACACAACTCCCACATAGACAACACAGGACTTCCTTGACAAAATATAGGTTCCCCGAACATTCAGTGGGCGGCTGGACAGCCATACCTAGAAGACACATTACACTGCCTTTTGCACAGCAACATCCACTGGCCGTGCAAGACCACCGTGCTCGTGGATAGACTCACAGATGGACTTGCTGTGTGTGCTGAGAACTGTCTTCCAAATGACAAATCAGTTATTTCAACACCATTAACTGTCTACTCCAATGATGCTCAACCTTTTTCATCTGATGGCACACCTAAACTAATTACTAAAATTCTGTGGCACACAAAAAAATATATTATGTTTTTTGCCAATCTGACAAAAAATAGGTATAATTTTGATTCATTCCGGACGGATAACCCGACGGCTATTGCTATGTTGGCTATTGTTTGACAATAGGGAAAATAGGTCAGTGTCCCTGACTAAATAGTCAGGTATTGCATGTTGAAAATTGCTGGTCTAATCCATTATAATAACTGAATTAACATATATCCCAAATTTTGTGTCTAAATTTTCTACTTTGGACTGTTTATCTAGCTAGTCCTACATGGCCACCATCTGTTTCATTATTGCAGTTTTATAAAGTGACTAAAATATTATTCTTCATTTAAAACTTCGGCGTGAATATTCTTACATTTACTTGTACAGGTAGAATTTTAATCTAGAACCACATTACAAAAGCATCACATTGGGATTTTGATTGGGATCACATTAAAAATGTATGGGTTATTTATATTTTACAAAAATAAATTTTTTTCATCTAGGAACATGGCATATGGCTCTCCACTTAGTCAAGTCTTAAAGTTGACCAAGATAGGCATGACTTTTATCCTATACTAGTGGCCCGGTGCTCGAAATTCGTGCATGGGGGGGGGGTGTTCCGTCAGCCCAGCCTGCACCTTCTCCAATCGAGGACCCCTTGGGGGATGTCCGACTGCTGGCAGTTGGGCATCCCTCTCACAATCTGGGACTGCTGGCTCCTAACTGCTCACCTGCCTGCCTGCCTGATTGCCCCTAACTGCCTCTGTCTGCCTTCCTGATTGCCCAAACCCTCTGCCTGATCTCCCCTAACCTCTCTGCCTGCCTGCCTGATCACCCCTTACTGCCCTCCCCTGCCAGCCTGATCACCCCTAACTGCCCTCCCCTGCCGGCCTGATCTCACCCCCAACTGCCCTCCCTTGCCAGCCTGATCTGACCCCCAACTGCCCTCCACTGCAGGTCTGGTTGCCCCCAACAGCCCTCCCCTGCTGACCTGATCTCGCCCCCAACTGCTCTCCCCTGCCAGCCTGATCGCCCCCAACTGCCCTCCCCTGCTGGCCTGGCAGCCATTGGCTCCTCACACTTCACCCAGATTTGGTTCTGATTGGTCAGTTTCTATGCCAGTCAGCATCTCTGGGCCTATCAACAGGGCCTGATCAGAAATGCAGGGCTGATCAGCAGTCCTCGTGGAGGCCTGGAGAGAAATGGAGGCGCAGTTCCTGGCCCCGCCAGGAGAGAGAGAGGCAAGTGCTGATCAACAGCTGCTACACAGGCTATAGATCAGACCCTGCTTCTCTCATCAGGCCTCTCTCCGGGCCTGATTCGCAGCCCCCTCAGCAGTCAGTGCTGGGTCACTGCACCTACAGCCACAGTCAGTGCTGGGTCACCATGGCAACCCAGCACTGACTGCAGGACTGACTTCTGGTTGGTCAAGCCTCTGGTCGTGAAGGACCCATGGTTTTTATATATTAGGATAATAAAAGGCTAATATGCAAATCGACCAAACAGCAGAATGACCGGTCACTATGATGCATAATAACCACTGGGGGCAGATGCTCAACGCAGGAGCTGCCCCCGGTGGTCAGTGCACTCTCACAGGGGGAGCGCCGCTCAGCCAGAAGCCCGGCTCAAGGTTGGCGAGCACAGTGGCAGTGGTGGGAGCCTCTCCCACCTCTGCGGCAGCACTAGGGATGTCTGACTGATGGCTTAGGCCCACTCCCCGTAGAGCTCCTGGACTGTGAAAGGGCACAGACTGGGCTGAGGGACATCCCCCCCAAAAGTGCATAAATTTCATGCACCGGACCTCTAGTAATCTAATAAGATTGACAATTAAAAAGTTATTTTAGCAAAATGTGATGACTATTGATAGGGGGAAATGTTAAAATCTTCATAAGACTTTGCAAATCAAATCACCAGGTCACTGTATGATCACAAATCCATCATTAAGTGTACTCATTCATGCTTAAACATGCATATGCTCACACGTCACGTGGTACCTGCACTTGCCTATCCTAGTTCCTTGACTTGGTATGTTGTCCCCATCCCCAATCCTCTTGATTGCCCCTGTGTTGTCTATACAGTGATTTCTTGTCCTACTGGATCATCACTTTGGTGCTTCTCTCATTTCCCAGCATCCAGTTCAAGACCCCCTGCTCAGTTCTATCTCTGTCCATTGCGCTTCCACCACAGCATGCATCTTGGATCCCAGCCACATTTCCATGTGTTCTGGCCCCCCACTATTGTGGGGGAGCTCCCTGAGAGGTACCAGTGCTTAGCCCAGTCCTGAGGCCTTTACAAGTATTTGTTGTCCTGGGCTTGAGGCTCTACTTGCAAGGAGGCTACATACTCAGTGCTTTCTTTTTATTTCCTCCACCTTCTCTACCAGTGAAAGTTCCAGGTGGCTCAGGTTCGTGGCTCAGCAAACACTTTATTTCCACTGGCCAGTGTTGTCCTTGGCAGAGCATGGAAGTGTCAACAGTCCTTGGTGAAGATTTGGTGACAGGGGATTTCTAGAGCAGATGTATATTTCAAAACAACCCAACTCAGACACCCATGTTCCACTTTCTTCCAGAACTCTCTTTGCAAAACTATGCTTAAAACAAGAAGAGCATAGAATAGGCTAGCCCTGCCTTCCTCTCGGCAGGTGCACAGCAAGGGCCCTTTATCTCTCACGGGGCAGGTCCAAGCTTCAGGGATAAAGATACCACTGTGGGCCCATCCAAATATTAGCTGTGGAAACTTTCCCACTTTGAAAACATGAGACACTGTGTACTCAGAGCCTTGCCTTCCAGAGAACACAATCGCATCTGCCTTTCTTCTTCCAATGGATTGAAGCCACAACTTTATCTTCACATTGCCCAGAGTTTGCTAAGTCAGGGCTTATGCCTGCTGATCTTTGGGCAACAACTTCTTTCCAGTGATCTTCTCTCCTTGGGCCCCAACAGCAGGTGATAAACCACAGACACAAAGAGAACATTGTGAGGGTCCACAGGAGCCAGTAAAACTGATGAACTTCATCAAGTCTGTGAGGGAAACTGGCCCTAAACTGATGTTAAACAAACAAGTGTTAACTCCTGCACATGGTACTAAGGAGGTTCCAAGATCCAACTATAATCTATAACCAAAATCAATATTTTTTATGTTACTATCTGATCATACAAGGAAGATCAATTTATTAAATTAGAAAAATGTTGCATAATGGGGCAACATTGAGTCATGGCTATTTTTTCTTTTTATTCCTCACACAAGGACATGCTTAAAGAGAGGAAGGGAGACAGGACGGGAGAGAGAGCGATAAACATCATAGTGAGAAGCATCGATCAGTTATCTTTCATACCTGCCCCAACTGGGGATCAAACTGGCAACCCAGGTATGTACCCTGACTGGGAATCAAATGAGCAACCTTTTGGTGTGCAGGACAACCAACTGAGCCACCCAGCCATAGTGGCTGTCAGATTTGTCATTTTCCCAGAGTAAGTTTTTGTTTGTTTGTTTTTATTTTAAATATGTTTTTATTGATATTTTAGAGAGAGAGGAAGGGAGAGGGATAGATAGATAAACATCAGTGTGAGACAGAATCATCAATTGGTCACCTCCTATACACCCCCTACTGGGGACATGCCCCCTACTGGGGATCAAGCCACAACCCCAGGCATCTTCCCTGACTGGAAATCGAACCTGCGACCCTTTGGTGCATGGGACAATGCTCAACCAACTGAACCACACTGGCCAGGGCCCCAGGGTAAGTTTTAAAGCCAAATTGTAGAGTATGTCAAGAAAAGTTAGGCTCCCATTCAATTCAGTATATAGTCTTAATTGAATTTTATTCCTTTTGATTTGGCATTGCTGTGGCATGAGGTTACAGGGAGAAGCAGACATGGCCAGCACCTGTCAGCACTAACCATGAACCAGTTTTTTAAATCTTTTATTATTTTTTAAAAATATTTTTTTATTGATTTCAGAGAGGAAGGGAGAGGGAGAGATAGAAACATCAATGATAAGAGAGAATTATTAATTGGCTACATCCTGCATGCCCCCTACTGGGGATTGAGTCCAAAACCCATGCATGTACCCTGACTGGAATTGAACTGTGACTGCCTAGTTCATAGATTGATGCTCTACCATCACTGAGCCATGCTGGCTGGGCACTGTGAACCAGGTTTTAACCAAGGTGAGTCTGCATGCTTTTTCCCACTGGAACAGTGAATTGAGAAGTTGTAATTTGAATCAAATCAGCAATTTAAAATATAAGGAATAATAAAACAATCAGAACAGCAAAAAGAAAAAAGAATCCAAAAATATGAAGATAGTGTAAGGAGTCTCTAGGACAGCCGTGGGCAAACTACAGCCCGCGGGCTGGATCCGGCCTGTTTGAAATGAATAAAACTAAAAATAAAAAAAAAGACCGTACCCTTTTATGTAATGATGTTTACTTTGAATTTATATTAGTTCACACAAACACTCCATCCATGCTTTTGTTCCGGCCCTCCGGTCCAGTTTAAGAACCCATTGTGGCCCTCGAGTCAAAAAGTTTGCCCACCCCTGGTCTAGGACAACTTCAAGCATACCAACATTTGCATCATAGGGGTGCCAGAAGGAGAAGAAAGAGAGCAAAAAATTGAAAACTTCTTAAAAAAAAAGAAAGAAATAAAACTTCCCCTACCTGGTGAAAGAAGTAGACATGCAAGTTCAGGAAGCCTCGAGAGTCCCAAACAAGAGGAACTCAGAGTCCCTACACCAAGACAAATCATAATTAAATTGCCAAGGCTTAAAGACAAAGAGAGAATCTTAAAAGCAGCAAGAGAAAAGCAGTTAATTACCTACAAGGTAGCACCCATACAACTGTCAGCTGATTTCTCAACAGAAACTATGCAGGCCAGAATGGAGTGGCAAGAAAGATTCAGTGATGAATAGCAAGGACCTACAACTGAGATTACTCTACCCAGAAAAACTATCATTTAGTACTGAAGGTCAGATAAAGAGCTTCACAGACAAGAAAAAGCTAAAGGAGTTCATCACTACCAAACCAGTATTACATGAAATGTTGAAGGGTACTGAAGAAGAAACAGAAGGAGGAGGAAGAGGAGGATGAGGAGGAGGAGGAGGAGGGATAAAAAATATGAATAATAAAATGGCAATAAATACATATCTATCAACAATTGAATCTAAAAATCAAGATAAATGAACAAGGAATCAAATGAACAAAATAAACTGATGAATAAAATAGAACCAGAGGTGTGGAAAAATGGAACAGACTGACAAATCTCAGAGGGAAGTGGGGAGGGAGGTGGAAAGATCTTGTATGCATATATGCATTACCTATGGACACAGATAATAAATAGGGTGGTGAAGGCCTGGGGTCGGGGTGGGGACTTGGTGGAGGGAGGCAACTGGGGGGGGGGCAGACATCTGTAATACTCTCAGCAATAAAAATTAAAAAAAACTCCTATGGAAAGATTGGCTTTGTCTAAATAGTGGGCGTCAGGGCTCTTCTCTCAGCATCTTTGTTTACACAAAGATTCCACTCTATGCAGCAAATTGTTTCTAAAAATATTAAATGGCTATAACTTGTCAGGGAGTATTTTTTTTTTAATTATAGACTTTGTTTGAGCACTTTCAGGTTTACTCTAAAACTAAACAGAAAATGCAATGAGCCCTCTATGCCCTTTCCTTCTGCACTTTTCCCCTCGACATCTTGCATTAGGGCGGTGACTTTGTTATAATTGATGAGTCAATATTGATACCTTATTATTTGCTGAAATCTGTAGTTTAAATTAGTATTACTCTTGGTGGTGTACATTCTGTGGAGCTGACAAATATATAATGACATGTACCCACCATTACATGGACATTTGGGTTGTTTCTGATTTTTGTCTATTATGAATAATGCTGCGATGAACATTTGTCTACAAGTTTTTGCATGTTTTCAGTTCTCTTACATGTACTGAGGTGTAGAATTGCAGGTTAACTTTTTAAATGAATGGAGCACTGCTATGGATCTATCATCTTCTTGTCACATGTGTAGTTAGAGCCACATATTCTGAAAATGTGCCCCATCTCTTCCATGCTCTGAATGGAGCGACAGGCTGTGCACTAAGTAGGGACATATTGGCGATGAGACAAAGCCCCTTCCCTGTTTAACTCCCACTCTATGTTCTCCCTGGTCCATCCCCCTGTCCCTGCCTCGGTTCAGGCCCATAATGTCCCAGGCATCTTCTATGTAGGCACCTGTCTACCATTTTGCTTCTCTTAAGACCATCCAGTAGTTCTCAACCTTCCTAATGCCGCGACCCTTTAATACAGTTCCTCAGGTTGTGGTGACCCCAAACCATAAAATTATTTTCATTGCTACTTCATAACTGTAACGTTGCTACTGTTATGAATCATAATGTAAATATCTGATATGCAGGATGTATTTTCATTGTTCGCGACCCACAGGTTGAGAACCGCTGCAGGGTGATCTACTTATAAAGCCAACTAATTTGGCCCTGTCAGCCCTCTGCTTTAAACCCTTCGAGGAGTTGGTCACCTCTAGGATAAAGCTAGCACACTGAGGCCCTCGCAGGTCAGTGATGATGTGACCCTTACTTACCTGCTTCTCCAGCTGTATCTGGAGCCTGGCACCCCCTGAGCTTAACCCCACCTTACAGGACTTCTTACAAGTCCTCACTGTTCCAAGCTCAGCGGAGTCCTTCCCACTTAATCACCCATTGTACATCGAATACCCACCATAGGCCAGATGCTGGGATTCCACAGTCAACAGGACATCCACCCATATCCCTCTGCCTTTCTTCCTGAGATCCTCCTCCTCCCAGTGTCTCCTATTTATCCATCCAGTCTCACCTCCCTTCTGGATCCTTCCATGAACCCTCAACTTATTTTCTCCTTCACACGGGGCCATTGCAGGAGAGCAGGAGATGGAGCTGGGGTCAAACCCCACCTGACCTCATTAACTGAAGCTTCAGCAAGTTAACGTAACCTTTGAGTGGCAACTTCCTCAGCTGCAGATGTGCAAGGGGCACGGGGCATGGTAGAGATGACACAGGACAAGGTGTGGCACAGTGCTGTGGCACCTCAGGAAGCCTGTATTAAGCCAGCCCTCACTTTTACCACTACTTGAGCATGTAACATAGTGCTAACTTTTCCAATGGAATCATCACATTGTATTACTGTTTGTTTGTACTAATCTAATTGATTCTGGAGGGCAGTAACTATTTATTATGATTAACTCTGGAATCCCTCATTCCAGTACATTACTTGAAAATAATTCATTGGTTTTCCTTCCATGGATTATTTTAATTACCCCTAAGAGGAAGATCTGGGAGTCACACTGCACTGGATAGCATGATGCTTTCCTGGTAGCAAGTAGGCTGATCCCAATGCACAGAGAAGAAACCTGAGTGACTGACAGGTGGGCCACACTCCAACACCTTGGTGGTGACATTTGGCACCTGCCTCCATAAAGGGGTCTCTTTTCATGGTGGCCTCCTCTCCCCGAATGAGCCCTCAAACTCCTCCCTGCACTCAAAGTGCACACAGGCCTGCTTGTCCCCTGTGATGACAGGTGCCAGGGCCTCTGTGAGACCAACTGACCTCTTCAACCTGTAGTTCCCAAGAGGAGGGAACCTGGGTCCTGGTCCAGCTTCTGATTTCATCCTGGTGTCCTCAGCAAAGTCTTTGCCATCAGACTGAGTTCTCAAGCTTTCCTGCACAATGGAATCACCCCGAGGTCTTAAAAAAGACTGATGCTCCCATCTCAGGGCCTTCAGGGGCTTTGGCGCTTCCCAGGGAGTTGTTTTTTTTTTTTTTTTTTTTAGCAGTGCTTAGCAGAGATTAGGAACCCAGTTGCTAAGCTCACAGAGCAAAGAGCATCTCCAGAGGTTGCCCTCCTCTGGATGTGTGGGTCACAAAGAGCACCAGCAACTGTGACCTCACTGGATGGGTGTGGAGGGCTCCTGCCATAACATCCAGAAGAGATGGGTGGCATCACTGCGCAAACCCTTAAACAGAGAAATTACTGTTCGGTGGTGAGGTAGATTTTTCCATTATGGAACTTCACTGTTTGAAAAGCAAGCAAACAAACAAAAACAGGGGGGAAAGGTGAGTTTTTAAAAATTAAGATGAAATTTGCCCCCTGTTTCCTTTCCTTGCTCCTTCCTGCTATCTGAGCTGTGTGACAGCTCACTTTTCTTCTATCAACACTTCCATTTTGTGGAACACAGGAAGGAAAACGTGGTCCTTGACTCCAGGGAGCTTCCAGGCTAAGCGTAGAGACACACCACCACCATGATCAGTTCTACACCACCTGGGAGGTGGGAACAGGGAGCTGTGAAGCAGAGGGGTAGAAAGTTAATCCTGTGAGGCCCATTGCTCCCACATTAGTAAGGCCATGTGCCAGGACCTGTGTATGTGTATGTTTCTCTTCTCCTGCTCAGGGTGGGGGTTCATTTCTGGGGCCACACAGAGGAAGGAGGCCAGATGCACTTCCCCCCGCCCCCCACCCAGACCATGTTCAGAATCCAACTGTACCCCAGAGTCCCAGACAGATTAGCCTATGCTTTGATCATCAAACAGTGGGATAGCTTTATTTCTTTGGTGATTCAGATGCCAAAGATATGGTTAATTATTAGATGGAGAGGTTTCCCCTCTCTCTTAGGCGGTTGCCTTCTGGGAAGCATATCATTGTGTTGGCCTCAAACCAACCATGAGAAACTAGAGTGGGGGCTTATTTCAATAGTTCTACACAAGTTCCTGGCTGCACGGCTAAGAGGCCATCTAGGCAGCTGCAATTGTGCCTAAGCATTGTGAAATCCCGGCTCTGTCATAAATTCAGTTGGAAGCAATCATAATGAAACCACTTCTCTTTTCCAGGGGATCAATGTGCTCGATGTCTGACCTCGTGTGTCCTCCACTGTTGAAGACATGCACAGCCGCCCAGAAAGGGTAAGGTACGGGCTCAGCTGCAGACAACAAATCCACCACAGCCTAGTTTCAGCAGGAAGAGGTTTATTCTAGGCATATCCAACAGCTTACAGTATTGAGCAAGGCTTGAAGAAACAGAGTCATGGCTTATAAATGAGTCCTAAGGCCACAGCTCAGAACCAGGCACAGAAGAGGTAGCTGCCCCTACTGGAATATGGAAGGCCCAGCCCTGGGGTCACACCGTGGGGACTTGCAGCAGCTGTGGGCGCTCACAGCCCAGCTCACCACCTCCTCGCGGCCACTGGCTGGCCCCGGGCTGTTCTGAGCAAGCAGCCCACTGCCGCCGCAGAGGGGGGCCACACCTGCTTGGGTACCAGAGCCACTGAGGATGTCAAATCAACCGAACACAGATCCTGAACTGCAACAAGGCTGCAAATGAGGGTCTCACATTCAGTTCCCACTAGGCAAGGACAGTGAAAGAATGCCCAACACCAGGCTGCATCTCCGCACAGGCCCCTGGGAGCTGGGAAAGGTTGGGGACACTCAGACCGGCCCCAGACTCTAGAACCAGGACATCCTGTATTGCCATGACTCCTTCTCCAACCCTTGGTCTGGCAGGCAGCCTTCTCTCCTTCTGTCACACACTCTGTACAACGTACAACATCTGTATCCGCCGCTGTCACATGCCAGCCTGGATCACCTCCCGCTTCTCTGCCATTTTGTTCCACCCAACCTTCAAAGTACAGCTGAAGCCTCTGAGGCTGCTCTGTGCTTGTGAGGTCCCTCTCACCAGGTACTACGCCCTCCAGTCCCCTCCAAACCATTCAGCGTGTATGTCCTCTCAGTGGTGAGGTCGCTGATGGCCCTACAGTTGCTGCCTGCATGGTAACTGTGAATCTCCGGTTAGAGTGAGAACTCCTGGGGAAGGATTTCAGATTCCTAACACCTGAGCACCGAAAACAGAAAAGTCACTCAAATTCTATCCTCAGAAATTCTGTTCATACATCATACAAAGGGATAATCCTGCAGCCCTGCTCCTCTGTGTGTGGGGTTGGACTCAAGATAGAAAAAGCTAACATACAGGAAAGGCACTGTGGTCTTTACTGTAACAGCCACTGCCCAGATCTGCTTTTAATCCTAACCACACTGAAATGAACCTGAGCACTTGACCAGGAACTTGGGTCTTGAATCACTTTTCAGGCTCCCAGACCCTATGAAGACAGGACATGTGCCTGAGTCAGTGAGCAGCTCAAGTGGCACATGAAGGCAGGAGACAGAGACGAGACACCTGATGTATTGTCTGGGCTTCACTGTAGAAATTAATAACAGTTGGCCCAACTACAACGCCTTCTCCAAAACAAACAGAATTGGGTAAGTGAGCCCGCCCTCAAGACTTGGAAGCTGAGTCCTCCTGTCCCGCCTCTCTCGGGAGGTCCCAACAGCAGCCACAAAAGCAAAGGGCCTGATGGGCACTAGTCCTTTCATTTTATGCTCCAAGACAACCATGTAGACCAAGCATGTCAAAATCAAAGGCTAACAAGGGCCAAATAAACCAGGTTTAAGTTTATGTGGGCCGCAAAAAAACCCCCAAAGCTTCAATTTTCATAGAAACAGGTTTATTTCGATAGAGACATGCTGAATACAAAGGGCTGAAATAAATGAGTAATCATTACCATAAAATAATAGAACATTTTTAATAAAAATTAACATTTTTTCTTGAACATTAACTTACCAGACACGGAGTAACTGCACAATTTAATAAGCATAACGCAAATGAACCTATTTTCCTTGTTCTCCGAAAGCGAAATATTTCTTATTGTGCACACCAAACAAATCAGAATAAGACTAATGACGTGGCAATCAGCTGCTAAAATCTTCCCTGCTACTATTAGTGGAGAGAAATGGTGTGCCTGCGTGTAAGGCACATAAGGGAAACGAATGCAACACGATTATAGTAATCAGTCATTAGTGAACATTGTAGTACGTTATTAATAATTATATATAACAGGATATTGTAAAAATTAAGTTATGAAATTTTTATTGGCTGGGCCGCAAAAATATTCATTGTGAGCCTCATGCGGCCTGCGGGCCGTGAGTTAGACATGTGTGATGTAGACAGGTCAGCCACACATTAGAAGGTGAATGGTGGGTTCAGAAAGGAGAGCAGAGAAGACATTCTCTCCCACCAAGAAAAGAAAAAGAAGGCAAACTGGTTTTTGATGAGTTTTATGCACCTATCTCCAACATAAACCCAAATTAACTCAACATCCCTTAAATCTGCTTCCCCAGAAGTGCTGATGTGGGGTTACTTAAGAAACATGCTGAAACACAGGATAAAAATTCACCGATTCAGTTCTAGCTGGTTTAGCTCAGTGCATAGAGCATTGGCTTGTGGACCAAAGGGTCCCGGGTTCGATTCTGGTCAAGGGCATGTACCTTGGCTGCAGGCTCCTCCCTGGCCCAGGCCCAGATCGGGGCTCGTGCAGGAGTTTCACATCAATGTTTCTCTCTGTCTTTCCCTTCCCTTCCACTCTCCCCCAAAATCAATGGAAAAATATCCTCGAGTGAGGATTAACAAACAAACAAACAAAATCAAACAAATAAAGTTCACAGACCCATTGAGAGCACATTTGACATGATGGCTGGAGTTTGAGATAATCTGTCCTGAGGTCTGGATTCTCGGTGCAGATGCCACACACAAGTGCAAAACCAGGTCCATGAGCCCTTTCTCCATCCCTCTCCTCACTGATATGTATTTACTAGTACAAAACTGAGATTCATCATGAATTTTAACCAGAACAGCCAACTTTTTAAAATTTGTTTCTATTTATTGATCATCCCTGTCTTTTCTAGGCAAATTCTCAATTGTGGTAAATATCACTGCTATTTCCAGGCCCCACATATGATAATCACAGCAAAACACTATGGCTCTGAATATTAAATCTAAAGGGCAGGCAGTGACCAGAAAGTGGTTGTCAACAATTTTTGGATGTCCATTCCAAGAAATTACTCAGGAGATGGTACTTTTTAAAAGAAGTATTAAGGCTTGACGACACACGCAGTTCTGGGGTTTGAGATATACGCGTGATCCTGGAGTACATATGGGGTTTTGTGGTCTTAAAAAAGTGTTTTGTACCAAAACATAGGCCTGTGGATGATGATGGAACTTCAGGACACACAGTGTCCAACTCGGTGTTTGACTGAGTCCTAGGCTACCATGTGGCAACCTCAGCCCTCTCTACCTGCTCAAGAATTTGGTACAAAGGAGAAAGTTGATGGCTTTCCGTTGGAGTGCACTTTCATTTTTCATCCAGGTCATATCCTTCTTTACTTTCCCAGTTGAACCCTCACCCCGACAAGGAGTCTGTGCACATGTTATCGTTGGTACTTTCATAGCAGTTAAAGATAAGACACAAGCCCTAAAGCAAGGATTTGATACAATTTTCAGCTGCCTTAGTGTGAAAGGAGTTACTTCCCTAACCTGCACATAATGAAAGAAGATACAAAACCACACACTGTGTTGCGTTATAGACTTGTATGTGTTGAAATTTTTGTCTTAATTAAATTGTATTTTCTATCTGAAACAACGCTTTGAAAATGTCATATTATCAGTCTTTCATAAACATATTTTTAAAAAAGAACTAAGAATATCAAACAACTCTCTTGATTATGCCCCAGTCAAATTAGACTGAAGCACATCCTGCCGCCAGTTCACCTGCCTTTTTCTATCCTTTTACCATTATTAGTCAATCCAGAAAGGGTGTAACATTTTTAAATCTCATCTTATTATTTCACCAGGCCTCACAAACTGCCACATAAACATGGCTAGGAATTATGGAAAGACAATTATGAAAAGGTAACTTGGCAAGGAAATTCTTAGGTGGTTTAAGAGACAACTAGCTGTGACTCAGCCTTAGTTGCAGAAGAACCTGCTTGCCTCCAGGACAGACATGTTTGTGCACTGTGGACAGGGACATCGCCCTTCCATTTTTTTCCAGCCATGGTCATCCTACCAGGAAGCCCACCAGGCAAATGGACCATACATATTCCAATAGGCAGGTGTGAGGATCAATAAATGTAATGTCATTGATAAGGCAGACATAATAAAAATCAAATTTCCAAGTTCAGATGGCCAAGATATGCAGAGACATGGATGCACACAACAGACTGAGGATCCTCAGAAGGAAAGGGGTGGGCAGGGGAAGAGATTGACCAAAGAATTAATATGCATATATGCATAACCCGTGCATAATACAGACAATAGTGAGGTGAAAGCCTTGGGAGGGGACAGGAGTTGGGAAGAGGGGGGAAGAAAGGGCGGACATCTGTAATACTTTCAACAATACAGATAAATTTTTAAACAATTCCATTATTTCTCAGTGAAAAAATTACCTTCAGCTATGTATCACGTACTTATATGTACTTACTGGAGGTCTTTGGCAATATATACCAAGATTTGTAAAAGTTCCCATTGACTACCTAATCCCTCTTCTAATAATGTATTCTAAATAGAGACTTACTTAGCTTTATGAACAAAATATTCTAGGCAGAGTAATTTATAATGGTAAAAATATTGACAACATTCTGACTATCCTATAATAGGGGAAATTCTAAAATAAATTATGACAATATGGTATAATAATATTCATTCAAAACTAAACTTTTGAGTCTTCTCCTCTAAGCTTGTCCTTCCCAGTGCACCATGGTAAAGCACGGTGTTTACATTTTAGGTCTGAAGGCAGACTGGCTACATTCAAATCTTGGTTCTGGAACATTCTGTGTGACCAAGAAACACTTAATGACCTAAGCCTCAGTTTTCTTGTATGTAAATAATAAGGCTACCACAGAATACATAAAAGTAACTAATGAAAAGTGCTAAAAGAGCTTGATAAATATTTCAAAGGTTAACTTGGTACATACTTTGGTAATGTTAGTTACATACAGAAGTCACCTGGAGTCCTTTACTAGTAAAAGTTGTGATGCTTGGTCCGGCTGGCATGACTCAGGGGTTGAGCATTGGCCTATGAACCAGGGGGTCACGGTTCAATTCCCGGTCAGGACATATGCCTGGGTTGCAGGCTTGATTCCCAGTAGGGGGCATGCAGAGGCAGCTGATCAATGACCCTCTCTCTCCTCATTGATGTTTCTATCTCTCTGTTTTTCTCCCTTTCTCTCTGAAGTCAATAAAAAAAATATAGATTTTTTTAAAAAGGAGTGGTGCTTGGATTCCACATCCTGAAGTTCTGATGTGATTGGTCAGAGATGAAGATTCAATGTCCAGATTTTTTGGAGCTCTTCAGGTGGGTTCTGATTCAGTCATGGGAGGATAGCTCATATTGGATTAACCATCCTGCTAACAATTACAAACTCTGGTCAGAATGTAAACACCAACAGTTTGAAGGTACCAGGAGCCCACCATAAGGGGCAGAAACTTCTTCCCAGAAAGAAGAGAGGCACACCAGGGAGCTCTACATCTAACCAGCTGGTCCCTTGAGGAGACTCTCCAGCTGCCTAAAAACAAAGCAAAATAGGCGGTTGTTTAGAAAGTGGCTGAAGAGACAGAAGTTGAAGCGTGGAGCTGCCATGGCAGCTAGAAATTGAAAAGTCCCAGAACACTGTATGAATAGAGGGGGAACCAGAAAATTGATATAGAATGCCCTCAGATCCTTGGTAACTTATAAACAGCACATACCCAGGAGCCCAGCAGAAAGTAGCAACTTGGGGGTCAAAGAGCTGCATCTAAACAGGTACTAAGTGCTTAGTGTTCTGAGTTCAAGTCCAACTTGTTAGACAGGGCTCAGTAAAACCCTGAAAAACTAGATGGACCACATATTAAGAGTATGAACTGCATCCCAAGTCTAAAGGCTAAGTCTAAGGACAGTGAAAAAGCCAAAAGCCAGCTTTCACGGGATCGAGGTGATCCACCAGTAATTTCGGTGCCTTCCAGAACAAAACTCAACACATTTCAGAGGAAGATAATATAATTCAGTCTCTAAAACATACTATTCACAATTCCCAAAGCAAGATTTTTTTTTAAAGAACACTAGACAATGAAAAAAGACACGCACCCTAACCAGTTTGGCTCAGCGGATAGAGCATCAGCCTGCAGACTCAGGGGTCCCTGGTTCAATTCTGGTCAAGGGCATGTACCTTGGTTGCGGGCATGTACCTTGGTTGCAGGCACATACCCAGCAGGGAAATGTGCAGGAGGCAGCTGATCAATGTTTCCCTTTCATCGATGTTTCTAACTATCTTTCTCCCTTCCTCTCTGTAAAAATTCAATAAAATATAAAAAAAAGAAGAAAAGAAAAAAGACATGCAGAAAATGTGGTTCATAATGAAGATAATTAAGTAGATAACTTACATGTTGACTTTAGCAGATGAGCAATTTATAAATTGCCTTAAGAATTAAATATGCTTTTATATTATAAACTAGGGGCCCAGTGCACGAAATTCGTGCACTGGGTGGGGGGGGGGTGTCCCTCAGCCCAGCCTGCCCCCTCTCACATATTGGGAAGCCCTCAGGCATTGACCCCCATCACCCTCCAATTGCAGGATCGGCCCCTTGCCCAGGCCTGACGCCTCTGGCCTAGGCGTCCGGCCCGGGCAGCGGGGACCCGCAGCTGCAGCGGCCCCGCGATCGTGGGCTTCACTTTAGACCCAGGCAAGGGACCCCTAGCTCCTGGGACTGCCAGCTTCGACCGTGCCCAGCTCCCATCGCTGGCTCCACCCCTACTTCCTGCTATCACTGGCCAGGGCGGCAAAGGCACCTGATTCTCCAATCATGGCTGGGGGCCGCCTTTGCCCTGCCCCCCAGCTCTTAGCTCCCCCCTGGGTTTCCGATCACAGTCAGTGGCAGGGGGCTTCTTCCTGCTTTCCCTTTCGCCTCCCTGCATTGTGCCTACATATGCAAATTAATCGCCATCTTGTTGGCAGTTAACTGCCAATCTTAGTTGGCAGTTAATTTGCATATAGCCCTGATTAGCCAATGAAAAGGGTATCATCGTATGCCAATTACCATTTTTCTCTTTTATTAGTATAGATATGCTTAAGGATTTGCAAGAAAGATGGAAAGAAGGGGCAGAGGTAGAGAATCTCCGCAGAGAAATGGAAACTTTAAGATGAAAATTATAGAATTAAAAAGTACAGTGATAAAATTAAAATTCCACCAGATAGCCTTCACTAAAGACTTTACGTAGCTGAAGAAAGTACCATGAACTTAAAAATAAGTCACTAGAAATTATCCAATTTCTGAAGCACAGATGCAATTAGAACCCAGAAGGACAGGACAGAGAGATGGGCAAAGAACATATTTAATGAGGTGATGGCCATTTTATTTCCAAAATTGATATAAGACAACCCAAGATGCAAGAAGCTCAGCAAACTCCAAGGATAATAAATACAAAAGAACATATCAGAGTTAAACTCTTAAAAAGTAAAAATAAAGGGAAAAATCTTTGAAAAAATACTAATCCCCCCCCCCCTTAAAAAAAAAAAAAAGACCCATTACATTCAGGGAAATGACAAAAAATAATGATGGCTAATATCTCAACAGGAGGAATAGAAGTTATAAGACAATTAAAAAATATCTTCAAAGTGCTGGGGTGGGTGAAATGGCAACCTAGAAATCTATGCAGAGCAAAAATCTCCTTTGAAAATGTAGGCAAAATAATGACATTATGAGACAAACACCAAGACAATTAATGGCTAGGAAATCTTCATTACATGCAGGGCTTAAGGAATGTCTTCAGGTTCAAAAGAAAGATCCAGATGTAAACCTGAATCTGCAAGAAAGAATGAAAAATACCATAATGGTAAATCTATGGGTACATATAAAAGGCTATCTTTCTTAAGTTCTTTAAAAGTATATTGTCTATAAAAAATGCAGAAATAATAAAAATGTGTTTATTGTACAATTTATATGTAAGTAGAAGTAAAATGTATGACAATAAAGTAAAGGGCTAGGGGTGTGAATGAAATTATAATGTGATAAGGTTCTTGCATTGGATATAAATATTAAAGTTTGATTGATAAATTGAGAATATATAGCACAATCTCTAGAGCAACCACTAAAATACGTAAAACAAAGATCTTCAACTTTAAATTCAATTATGGAGATAAAATAGAATACTAACAACTATTTTCAAGTAAATCAAAAGAAGGGAGAAAAAACAAATAGGATCAGGACAAATAGAAGACAAACAGAAGGAAGGTAGACTGAACTTCAACCCTGTCTCTCATTATACTTAATGGGAATGATCTGAACATTTGTGTGCGGCCATCTCGCCATGCTGGCATGAACAGTGAGAAAACTGGACAAATCATATAACAAGCCCTGCCTGCTAGATAACTATAAGGTCTTTTGGAAAGAGGTCTTTATTCTAGTCCATCTGGTAACTTTACCGCAAGCCCATAATTTAAACTATCTCCTTAGATAAGTCAGTCTCTGCTTGGATGACTCAGGGAAGTGGATCATCGGTTGGGTTTGTGTCCAGGTAATGTCACGTGGTTAACAAACCTGTGTCCTTGTAGGGAGAGGGATTCAGCCTTGTGTGCTGCCCTGAATATGGCTGCCTTGACCCATCCTAGTGTGTTCTGTGGCAAGCCTCCTAATGTCTGAGGTTGATAAAATTATGGGCCATTGTTTTACACTCACCTCGTGGTCTCCCAACCAAATAGGGCCTCCTCTCAAGCACTTCTGGTGTCACCCTCCTCTAAGTCTCTGTCCAAGAAGCAAGAAGAGCCTTGTCATATCTATCTGGATAAATAAATGAAGGATTGAATGCGTGAGCAAACAGAAGAATATGCTCAAATACATTCTAAGCTACAAAAAGAACATAAAAATCACACACACACACACACACACACACACACACACACACACAAGACCAGAAAGAAACATATCATATAAACACTGGTTATTTGGGGTAGTGAGACTTTGTGATTATTTTTTCATTTACACTTTCCTTTGTGCTTTTCATACTTCCCCGTAATAAAAAACTATCTTCTCCTTCTTCATAGCCCTGGTGTCATGCATTTCTCCCTGGAATACTGAACTTTGAAGAGTGAATGGTCATATCAAGCTCAGTTCATACCAAACTTTCATTTGGTTGAGTGCCAATTATATGTAAGTAAACCCAGGACCGTGTAAAACCCAGTACCTTTTGGGAACACTTTGCCTGCAGTGAAAGGCGTAGGATACCACCTGTGGGAGTCATCTGCTTTGCAGCGTTGCTCATCAAGTCACACTGTTCATACTTATAGTCACAGTGATGCCCAGTCCCTAAGAAAGCTGTGATCCTAGTAACCTCATGACAAACAGTGCTTTCCATTCTGTGATTGAATTTTCATCCTTCCAAATAGTATTCCCCATGATGTTGAAAGTGTTGCCTTTTAAATTTATCTTTGCATCAATAGGAACTAAAGTGCAGGGTCCTAATAAAACAAGGGCAACTCCCAGAACAAGAACATGAATTCCACAAATGTTTATCCTTAACAGTGATTTTTAAAAAATATACAGCAAAGACTCACATCAATAAAAAGTAACCTTTGAAGTAGCTACATTAGGACAAATTCTTGCACTACCGCAGTCTTTCCCTTCCTCGCTATTTTTTTTATTTGACAAGGCTTGATTTTAGGAACGTAGGCAAGAAAGTTGCACCTACAGCAAAAGAGATATTGAATTCCTGAGAGTGATTCCTGGGAATTAGGCTACAGAGTTATCTGTTCCTAGAGAAGAATTCCTTACAAAAGACAGGCCTCAACTGATAGAAAGTAGCCAGCTTATAGTTAGTTAAACACATTTGTAAATGAAAGACAACTTGGAGATACTGGACACTGTTTCAGAGGTCCCCCAACTCTTTGCTGTTAACTCTTCTCCAGACTGCATAATGGAAACACATTTACACTTTTCCTAAAAGTGAAGGAAAATCCAGGAAATGACAGAGGGGAAAGAACAGGCTATGAAGCTGGACAGGTCTGGGTTCTGATCTCCTTTACAAAATTGATAATGAAAGTACTTTCTTCTAGGGTTTTCTGGATCAAAGATAATGTACATAAAGTGCCCATCAGTGTCAGGAACATAGTAGGTGCTCAATCAAATGGTATATGTTATTATTTGGGGCAGCCAGCTCTACCACATACCAGCTCTGGGTGCAAGATCTTAGTTCTATTGAAAAAGTAGAAATAATAATGGCAAAGATGAATTATATCACAGGTAATAAAACTAAAGCACTGGACCTCACAGGGTGTTATTCTGACCTTTGCAGTCTATAATCTATGATCTGATAAAGGGTGTCCTTAAAGATACTGTAGTATAGAACCAGATGAGGTTTACAACAAATAAGAGCTCAGTTGCCACAGCAATTCTGATATTATTTTTGAAGTAAGATTATTAATGTTGATGCATATTATCTTCCATAACCCAGTGGGTTTTCAATTGTAGAAAAAGACTTATGAGATAAAGCTATAGTTTAGGATCAAAACTAGCCTTACAGTGGAACTAATGCTCTCTGTTAAGCTATAAAAACTAGTGCTTATAGAAATACAATGTAAAGATTCCTGACTTGCGTGCTTTGAAAATCCCAAATTCTCTTGTAGAAAATGGTAGGCACCATCAGAATATTGTGTTTTTCAACTTGACAAACACCCTCTTATTATAGACCAGCAACCTTTTTCCATTATGAATTAAAAACACAGTAAAGTAGAATAAAGAGGAAGGAGTTCCAGTCAAGAGGGAGGTGTAGGTAAACATGGTACTTGGAACCTCCCACCACCACATCAAATTTACAGCTAATCTACAGAACAACCATCCTTCAGAACCACCTGAAATCTAGCTGAATACAAGTCCTATAACTAAAAATATAAAGACGCCATATCAAGACTGGCAGGAAGCACTGAGATGTGGAATGGGCTGGTCCCATATCCTCATGTGGTGGTTTAAAATCAGAAGGGATGCAGAGGTCCCACATGAGAAGCAAGGGTACCTATCCCACACAAGGCCTCCCAGCACAGGGGTTCCAATGCCAAGAAGAAAAGCCCCCACAACTTCCACCTCTGAAAACCAGCTCAGTTTGTGGTTAAGTGAGACAGAGTTCCTCTTTAAGGACCCATGCACAGACTTAACTTGGACTCACTTGCTCTGAGCTCCAGTGCTGGGACATCAGGGACATAAGTCAAAGAAACTGAGTTATCTACCACTGGGCAAGAGCTGGAGGGGCAGCTTCCTCCCAGACAGAAGTGCTAGTAGAGGCCATTGTTCCTCTTCTGGGCACTCCCCACACACAGCCCGCTGGCAGGTGCTGCATGAGTCTCCATCAATCTGGCCAACACTATTCACCCTGTCCTAGTAATTCCCTGAGACCCTATCCCACCCAATTTGCAGACCCAACCCAAGCCATTTCCAGTGGCTTTTTCATACAAAGAGCCTGTCTTGGCTCATGCTTCAAATTTTCCTAAAATCTCTCAAACAAGCAGCATCTGGCCACAGCATGCCCCATACCTCTCATTAAGTGGCCCCAGACCCAGCAACAGTGACAGCTAGCCTTGGTTCACAGGTTGGCTTCTTGTGGGCACCTCCATGCCCAGCACAAGTAGCAGCCACCTGAAGATCACTTTGTAGCTCATGCAGGTGGCCCTAGACAGGGTATAGGTAGCAGCTGACTTTGGCCAATACACCTGGTTTCAGTTCATGAGAGTTTTAGATCATGTCAAAGCACCACTCAAACTCCTCTACAAGGGAAAGATTCAGCAGGCACCAGAACCCTGCTGAAGTAAGTCCTGCTTCATGGGGTCGGCCCCTGCACTGTGAATCCTCCACTGTGGTCACAGCCAGTTCTCACAGCCAATTGGTCTGGGAGTAAATTCCTCCCATCGAGTTACCAACAATAATCAAGGCTCAACTACAACAGGTGGGTGTACATAGCCCACATGAGGAAGCACAACTGGAGTGCTTAACTAGAGAGAATGGGGAAGCTGTGCTACTGGACTCTACAGGACACCTACTAAATAAGGCCACTCTACCAAGCCCGGGTGAGATAGCAGCTCTACCAAATACATATAAGCAAACACAGGGAGGCAGCCAAAATGAGGAGACAAAGAAATAGGTCACAATGGAAGAACGGAACAAAACTCCAGAAAAAGAACTAAACAAAATGGAGACAAGCAATCTACTAGATGCAGAGTTCAAAACACTAGATATAACGATGCTCAGGGAACTTAGTGGAAGAGTAAATGGATTTAGTGAGAACTTAAAAAAGAGATAAGAAACACAAAAACACAGATAGAAAGAATAAAAAAGAACTGGTCAGAAATAAAAGATATAATAACTAAAATGAAGAATACATTACAAGGAATCAACAGTACAGCAGATGAAGCAGATGATTAAATCAGAGATTTGGAAAATATGAAAGCAGAAAACACCCAAGCAAAAACAAGAAAGAAGCAAAAAAATTTAGGATAATATAAGGAGTCTTTGGGACAAATTCAAGCATACCAACATTTGCATTATGGAGGTGCCAGAAAAAGAAGAGAGGAAGCAAGATTTTGAAAACCTATGTGAAAAAATATTTACAGAAAACTTTCCTAACCTAATGAAGGAAACAGACATACAAGCTCATGAAGTGAAGAGAATCCCAAACAAGATGAACTCAAAGAGGCCCACACCAAGATACAGAATAATTAAAATGCCAAAGGTTAAAGAGAGAATCTTAAAAGCAGCAAGAGAAAAGCAGTCAGTAACCTACAAGGGAGTTCCCATAAGACCATTAGCTGATTTCTCAACAAAAACTTTGCACACCAGAAGAGTTTGGCACAACATATTCAACATGATGAAAAACAAGGACCTACAACCAAGATAACTCTACCCAGTAAAGCTATCATTTAGAATCAAAAGATAGATATAGAGCTTCCCAGACAAGAAAAAGCTAAAATTTCATCACTACCAAACCAGTATTACAAGAAATGTTAGAGGGTCTTCCTTAAGAAGAAGAAAACAATAAAAAATATAATAAAATGGCAATATATACATTATCTATCAATAATTATTTTAAATGCAATTGGATTAAATGCTCCAATCAAAAAACATATGGAGGGCCCTGGCCAGTGTGGCTCAGTTGGTTGAAGTGTTGTCCCGTACACCAAGTGTTGATTCCAGGCTGGGTACTTACCCAGGTTGTGGGTTTGATCCCCAGTTGTGGCGCATGCGGGAGGCAGCTGACCCATGTTTCTCTCTCACATAGATATTTCTCTCTCTCTCTCTGTCTCTCTAAAATCAATTTTAAAATTTAAAAGAAAAAGACATGTGGAGGCTAAATGGATAACAAAACAAGGTCTTACATATGCTGTCTACAAGAGACTCAATTCAGATCAAAAGATACAGATAGACTGAAAGTAAAGGGATAGAAAAGATATTTCATGAAAATGAAAACAAACAAACAAGCAAAAAGCTAGGGTAGCTATACTTATACCAGACAAAATAGACTTTAAAACAAAGGCTATACAAGAGACAAAGAAGGACCCAGCAATTCCACTTCTGGGTAGTTATCTGAAGAAACCCAAAACACTAAATCAGAAAGATGTATACATTCATGTGTTCACTGCAGCATTATTTACAAAAGCTAAGATATGGAAGTGACCTAAGTGTCTCTGAATAGATGAATGGATAAAGAAGAAGTGTGCATATAGGTATACAATGGAATATGACCCAGCCACAAAAAGAATGAAATCTTGCTGTCTGCAACAACATGGATGGACCTAGAGAGTAGTATAGAAATAAATCAGACAGATGAAGACAAACACCATATGATTTAACTTATATGTGTAATCTAAAAAAAAACCAAAATAAACAAAGAAGTAGAACAGAAACAGACTCATAGATACAGAGAACATTTTGATGGTTGCTAGGTGGGAGTGGGTAGAGGGGATAGGCAAAACAGGTGAAGGGATTAAGAAGTGCAAATTTGTAGTTACAGAATATTCACAGGGATGTAGAGTATAGAATAGGGAATATAATCAATAATGCTGTAATAACTATTTATGGTGCCAGGTAGGTACTATAATTATCAGTGGATAAGTTCATCTATACTAATAATAGAGGAATATGCAAATTGTCTTGGATGCCATCACAGTAATGACCGAACAGCAAGCTGCATGGAGCAATAAAGCCGGCAGGCGGGGTTAGTGAGGGACAACCAAATGACTGAACAGCAGGCTGCGTGGGGTGAACAGGCCAGCAGGGGAGGCAGTTGGGGCGACCAGGCCATCAGAGGGGCAGTTGAGGGCAACCAGGCTGGCGGGGGGGGGGGGGGGGAGTTGGAGGCAACCAGGCCAGCAGGGAGGCAAGTGAGGGGCGACCAGGCTGGGTGGGGGGGCAGTAAGGGGCAACCATGCCGGTAGGGGAGGCAGTTAGGGGTGACCAGGCCAGCAGGGGAGGCCAGTAAGGAGCTATCAGGCTGGCAGGCAGAGGCAGTTAGGGGTGATCAGTCTGGCAGGCAGATGAGCAGTTAGGAGCCAGCAGTCCTGGATTGTGAGAGGGATGTCCGATTGCCGGGATCGGGCCTAAACCGGCAGTCAGACATCCCCCGAGGGGTCCAGGATTGGAGAGGGTGCAGGCTGGGCTGAGGGGACCCCCACCCCCGCCTGTGCACAAATTTCGTGTACCAGGCCTCTAGTAAGCTATATAAATGTCTAATCTCTGGATTGTACACCTGAAACTAATATAATATTGTATGTCATCTGTAATTGAAAAATAAAAATTATTTAAAGTAAAACAAAAGTTAAACTGATTCTATTTTTTTTAAAATATATTTTATTGATTTTTCACAGAGAAGAAGGGAGAGAGAGAGAGAGAGAGTCAGAAACATCGATGAGAGAGAAACATCGATCAGCTGCCTCCTGCACATCTCCTACTGGGGATGTGCCCACAACCCAGGTACATGCCCTTGACCGGAATCGAACCTGGGACCTTTCAGTCTGCAGGCAGAAGCTCTATCCACTGAGCCAAACCGGTTTCGGCTAAACTGATTCTATTGACCTACTTCTAAAACTGTTGAAGAGATAGGAGATATGATACAGACACACAAACACACAGAGAATATGTTATACTAGAGGCCCAGTGCACAAAAATTTGTGCACTGGGGGTGGGGGGGTCCCTCAGTCCGGCCTATGCCCTCTTGCAGTCTGGGACCCCTCGGAGGATGTCCACCTGCTGGCTTAGGCCCGCTCCCTGGGGGATTGGGCCCAAGCTGGCAGTCAGACATCCTTCTGGCAGCCCAGCAGCCCTCCGGAGCAGGACTAAGCTGCAGTTGGACATCCTTAGTGCTGCTGAGGAGGCGGGAGAGGTTCCCACCACCACTGCTGTACTGGCAGCCATCAGCCTGGCTTATGGCTGAGCAGAGCTCCCCCTGTGGAAGTGCACTGACCACTAGGGGGAAGCTCCTGCATTGAGCATCTGCCCCCTAATGGTCAGTGTGTGTCATAGTAACCAGTCATTCCCAGTCATTCTGCTGTTAGGGTCAGTTTGCATATTACCCATTTATTATATATGATAGAGGCCTGGTGCATGGGTGGGAGCCGGCTGGTTTGCCCTGTAGGGTGTCCCGGATCAGGGTGGGGGTCCCACTGGGGTGCCTGGCCAGCCTGGGTGAGGGGCTGATGGGTGTTTTCAGGCTGGTCACACCCCCTTCAGGGTTGGGGTCCCCACTGGAGTGCCTGGCCAACCTGGGTGAGGGGCTGAGGGCTGTTTTCAGGCTGGCCACACTCCCTTCAGGGTGGGGGTCCCCACTGGGGTGCCTGGCCAGCCTGGGTGAGGGGCTGATGGGTGTTTTCAGGCTGGTCACACCCCCTTCAGGGTTGGGGTCCCCACTGGAGTGCCTGGACAGCCTGGGTGAGGGGCTGAGGGCTGTTTTCAGGCTGGCCAAGCCCTCTGGCAATGGAAGCTCCCAGCAGCTCCTTTTTTTCTTTTTTTTTATTCTGGAATTTATTTACCTTCTATAATTGAAACTTTGTTGCTTTGAGTAGAGCTCAGAGCTGGCCAGGGCGGGTGGAAGGGAAGCCTCCTGCTCGCTCCAGCTCCGTGGCCTCGGCCAGCTGAAAGCAGGTATCTGGGGTTTATTTACCTTCTATAATTGAAACTTTGTTGCTTTGAGTGGAGCTCAGAGCCACCGTGGCAGGCTGGGAAGCTTGGCTTCCTCCATCATTGGGGCAACCAAGCCTCCTGCTTGCTCCAGCTCTGTGGCTGCTGGCTGCCATCTTGGTTGGATTAATATGCATATAGTCACTCTGATTGGGTGGTGGGCGTGGCTTAAGACATAGCGAAGGTATGGTCAATTTGCATGTTTGTCTTTTATTAGTGTAGATGCTAGTGGCCTGGTGCATGAAACTCGTGCATGTGGGGGAGGGGGGGTGTCCCTCAGCCCAGCCTGCACCCTCCCCAATTTGAGACTTCTCAAGGGATGTCCGAGTTGGACTTTTCTCTCACAATCCAGGACCACTGGCTCCTAACCGCTCACCTGCCTGCCTGATTGCCCCTAACCTCTTCTGCTTGCCAACCTGATTGCCCCCTAACTGCTCCCCTGCCAGCCTGTACACCCCCAGCTGCCCTCCCCTACCAGCACCCTGAGAGTTTCTTAAGTGGAAGCACAGCTACTTCAGCTAAGTGTGTAATGTTAAATTAGGCCATTTGTAGTCCAGATGCATAAGTTACTTCAAATAAACATTTTTGGGGTGTGTGTGAAAATTTAGGTCTCTGATATTGAGAGGAAAAAACTATTGCTTTAAAATAATGACAACACCTATTTCAAATATTGTAATGAAACTATGAAAAAGAAACCCTCACATAAAAAGGCTGCAAAAATGTAATTTTACTTTGAAGACAGTAATAACTGAAAATAACAGGTTTCTTTCAGGCCACATCCTTAAAAGGTAGCTGCTTTTTTATGTCTTAGGCCTATACAAAGGTCTTAAAAGACCCCTGACCCTGCCTTCTGAAGCTTTTAGGTTAACACGTTTGTCTTAAAAACTGTGAGGTGCCTAACTTTTAAAAACAACCGGCCACACCCCCTTCCTCAACCATATTGTCACATCATCCAAGTTATACTTTATGAACAGCCTTGATGTGCTACAGACGTGCAAAAAGTACACAAAGTGGGTAAACTAGTTTGCCTTCGAAGTATATACTTAATAATCACTTAGTTACATTTTATTTTTGTGAAATGAGAACTGATTGACCAAACCTTTCAAACACACCCACCAGACGATAAATATCACCATATGTTTGATTCACAGTACATTTGGGCATAATGTGAACTGGGGTCTGTTTCGCAGCAGGTTCCGTTGGGGCTTTGGCATTTCTGTGCTTCCTGGTGGTGTAAGGCTGTGTGGGATGGCCAAGCTAGTTCTCCAGTGGCTGCCGGTTCCCTGAGCCCAAGAATGCAGTAAAATATGGAGAAAAGATTGCATCGAAAGCCAGTTCAGGTTGCCCCATTTCAACCTTAAGGAATCAACAGCACCCATCACGTACGGTGTCCTTTCAACAGAAACACAGAGAGCGCTGCCCCAAGCACGCACGGTGCTGGCTCACGGGCCCACGGACCAGCAGCGATGGCCACTTCTGGGTGACGTTGTGAAGTCATGATGCTGAGGCGACGCCCGGGGTGAGTTCGGCTGCCACGGCCACGTCCTGGCCCACGTCCGGGCCTACGCCCCATAGTGAAGCCTGCGGTTGGGCACCGACAGGCAGCTCGGGGAACTGACATAGCCATGTCAGTACTGCCACAGTTTATGCACATTTAAACCATCGGCGGTCTTCCGGAAAGAAGGGCTTTTTCTCCCACTCCGGACGGCCATTCTCCCCCGGCGATACCCAAGGACCTGGGGTCTACCTGGCACCCCAGCCTCTCTGACCCTGCGGGCCACTGCCTTATCAGCTCCATACCTCTGCGGCCCTCTGTGCAGCCCACTGGTGCCATCCAGCGTGGTCCGTCCATCTGAAGGGCCCCTGAGGCCGCCTGGCCACACGTGCTTGGACTGCTCCCGCCCGGGCTCCACTTTCCCGGTGCCTGAAGGTGGGCCCAGTCTGCCTGCGCAGAGCTGCGCTTCGGTGACTGCACTTCGAGAAGCTTCCCTTTCTTTATTTTTAAAAGACTGCACTGCACACGCCGGGCCCCAGCGCTGCCCCCGCCTGGGTGAGGGGCTGCCAGTGGTTTGCAGGCCAGCTGTGCCCCCAATCATGGTGGGGGTCCCCTCTGGGGTGCTGGGCCGGCCTGGGCTAGAGGCCACCAGCAGTTTGAAGGCTGGCCATGCCCCCAATCCAGGCGGGGTCCCCTCATGGTGACCGGTTGTTCGTCTGGTCATTTAGGTCGTGATGGCCCTAGGCTATTATTCGTATAGACTAGTGGCCTAGTTCACAAAATTCTTGCACTGAGCGGGGGTTCCCTCAGCCCAGTCTGCACCCTTTCCAATTGGAAGCCTCTTGGGGGATGTCTGACTTACTCACAATCTGGGACCGCTGGCTCCTAACCGCTCACCTGCCTACCTGCCTGGTAGCTCCTAACCCAGTGATGGCGAACCTTTTGAGCTCGGCGTGTCAGCATTTTGAAAAATCCTAACTTAACTCTGGTGCCGTGTCACATATAGAAATGTTTTGATATTTGCAACCATAGTAAAACAAAGACTTATATTTTTGATATTTACTTTATACTAGAGGCCTGGAGCATGGATTCATGCACCAGTGGGTCCCTCAGCCTGGCCTGCACCCTCTATCAATCCGGGACCCCTTTGGGGATATCAAACTGCCAGTTTCGGCCTGATCCTCAGCTCACCCCAGGCCGCTGTGACTGCCGCCACTGCCGCTGCTCAATAATAGCCCTGCTGTGGAGGCAGGAGAGGCTCATGCCACCGCAGTTGCGCTTACCAGCCATGAGCCTGGCATCTGGTGCCCATTGGTCAGCTGAGCTGCACTCCCGCTGTGGGAGCGCACTGGCTACCAGGGGGCAGCTCCTGCGCTGAGCATGTGCCCCCTGGTGGTCAGTGCGCATCATAGTGACCAGTCAACTGTTTTTTTGGTCCTTTGGTCGTTTGGTCGCTTAAGCTTTTATATATATAGATATTTAAATGCCATTTAACAAAGAAAAATCAACCAAAAAAATGAGTTTGCATGTCACCTGACACGCGTGTCATAGGTTCGCCATCACTGCCCTAACCAATTGCCTGCCTGCCTGATCTCCCCTAACTGCTCACCTGCCTGCCTGATTGCTCCTAACTGCATCTGCCTCGGCCCCCACACCGGGGACCCGGGCTTCCCTCCTTCTGGCTGGCTGCAGGCACTCGGGATCCTGAGTGGCTTCGCCAGGGCCCTGGCTTTGTCAGGAAGGATGTCAAAGGACATCTGGTCTATCCAGTCTAATTAGCATATTACCCTTTTATTAGTATAGATAATTTTATGTCTACTTATATACATGTATATATATTACAGAGAGAGAATATGTATATCATGAGAAGATCTTCAACTATTGGTAAAATTGAATTAAATTTCACCATCTGTCTGAAAGAGCTAAGCATCTTTCCAACGTGCTCAGCAAGAAGTAGTTTGCTTAGCTGTAGAGACTATGTGGGTGGCATAAACCTTTTTCTAAAGTACTTTTTGGATTAAACAAAAAAATAGTGGTCCCAATCCCTGGAAGGATGCCTAGTTTGGGGGGCTTATATCTTTCTACATCATGTCAGAGACAGTTTTCCCAATTCCTAGTATAGAAGAATTGTTCAGTTTTCAAAGGTTAACTAGTAAACTATGGAAGCCTTTCTTGTGAAAGGTGGACTTTCTCACTTCGTCAAGACCGGTTTCTTAACATGGCACCTGGACACTGGTTTCCAGATCCTAGACTCAGAAAGAAATACATTGTTTCCTTCTAAGATCATATGGCCTGATTGGCAGGTTTCTGAACCCTGTAACTATCAAAATCTGAATTGGATCCAGTTGGATAAGTCTTTTGTGGTAAGTTTAACATGACATGTCTCAAGGTTTCAAAGGAGCTCCATGTCCTGGCATCTCACAGCTGTGGAGAATTCTCTTTTCTTCTGGATAGCAAGTACTGTTTTCTTGAAACATAGTTGCTCTTTCTATTGCATTTGGGAAATTAAAAAATCCTGCTGGAGGGAAACTCTCAGGTCTGTCAGACAAGAAGCACTGTGCCAGACACAGGTGGGTTTACAAGACTGACTGTGAACCAAGGCAGAGGCTCCAGGACACAGACTTGACTCTACACGAGAAAGAACCTCCTGGGTCAAGATTACCCACACATCAAATAAGCACCTGGGAGGTGTAAGAACTTGTCTCTGTAGAGATTTGAGAGAGAGAGATCAGATGGCTGGTTAGACTAGAGTGATCACTGGCTGCTCACCAAAGTTACCTGGGATTCCTGTTTAAAATACAAATTCCTGGGCCCTGTCCCAGAGATTCTGATTTAGACGGTCTAAGATATGAAAAAAACTATTTTTAATAATAGTGCCCTAGTGAATCCAATTAACTCTGGGTGTTATACATTTCTTCTGGAAGGGTTGGAGGGTGTCAAAGATTGAAGTGGGTGGCTGGTAATGGGTGGGAGGTTGGGGAGGAATGAACAACACAGGCCAGTCTGAAAGGTGTGGTGTCATCTGAGAGCCCTGCTCAGCAATGAGACTAGGAAGCAGAGCATGACTTCCAGGCTGGAATCAGCCTGTGGAGTGCTGGTGCAGGTTTAGTACCAATACAATCACCAAAAACAAAAAGCAAAAACCCACCTAATTTTTTAGCCTTGCCAAATTTTGGATATTCATACATGTAATACGTTGTAGTGTATGGCCAATTTCAAGCTATCAATTTGACATTATTGAACATAGAACTGGAAAGAGATGCCCACAACTGGTCCGCATGGCCCAAAATGAGGCAGCTCCGGCCCACAACTGAGCCAACATAGCCACCCAGGGGTCAGTGGGAGAGTCCTTGAATCCACCATTCATCTAGGAAAGGGTATTGAGAAGAGAGCTAAGAGCTGTGAGTTCAGGGCTCCTCCACTTGGAGCACCCCAGGTCTAAGGGTGGGCTCATGGTCCATTTGTGTGTTCAAGTGCAATGGGCATGGATTATCCACACTCTAGAATACAAAACTTGAAATTCAGTTGAAGGTAGGGATGTGGACAGAAAAGGTGAAGACAAAGAATTTTTCTTTCAGGATGGAAGAGAGATCTGAGAAGTCTCAAAGTAAAAAAGCAACGAAGAGGCAGAGATGATTGATGCGACCAAATCTAAGTAGTGGGGGGAAGAGAAGAGAGGGGCAAATCTGAACAAGTGGGTCCAGATGGCCAATTATACCAGAGACACACAGAGAGAAGAATTAGTGAGACTGGATTGAGGACATGTCCAGGTATTGATAAGTGTTGAAGTTAGGTGCACACAGAATGAGAGCACACATAGTTCATCACATTATTTCTATGTTTGTGTATATTTAAAATTTTCCATAGTAAAAAGTGTTTCAATCCCATAGACATACTCTTAAAACCTGTTATTTTGGTGAAATATAACCTACATACAGAACATTTCATCAAACATAGGTGCATATTTAATAAATAACTAAAAAGTAAACATACCTATATAGTAAACACCCAAGTCAAGAAATAGAACACTGATAGCACTAGAAGAACTTGCCCCATTCTTTTTTAATTTTTTATTGTTGACACTACTGCCGATGTTCCCCATTTCCCCCCAACTTTGCCTATCTCTGCCCCAGCCCCTGATCCCCCATCCCTTGAACCTCATCTCACTGTTACCAGTGTCCATGAGCTTTGCATATATGTTTTTTAGCTAAATCCTTCACCTTAGTTTAACCTGTCGGTGCCACTCTTTTCCCCTCTGACATTTGTCAGTCTGTTCTATGTATCCATGCCTCTGGTTCTATTATATTCTTCAGTTTATTTTGTTCATTAGATTCCACACATTAGTGAGATCCTACGGTATTTTTCTTGCTCTGACTGGCTTATTTCACTTAGCATAATAATCTCCAGGTCCATCCTTACTGTCACAAAAGGTAACAGCTGCATAGTATTCCATGGTGTAAATGTACCACAGCTCTTTGATACACTCATCTACTGATGAACACTTGGGTTGTTTCCAGAGTTTAGCTATTGTAAATAAAACTGCTGTGAACATAGGGGTGCATATATTCTTTCTGATTGGTGTTTGGAGATTATTAGGCTATCTATATATATAAAACCCTAATATGCAAATAGACAGGACGGTGGAACAACCGGTTGCTATGATGTGTGCTGACCACCAGTGTGTGTGTGTGTGTGTGTGTGTGTGTGTGTGTGTGTGCAGAACATGATGGTCGTCGGCTGCAGTGGGATGGTGGGCAGGTGAGTGGGGGCACGAGACCAAGGCAGGGTGCCAGTTGCTGTCATCGGGTTGAGCCTCTGGTGGTTACTGAAAATTCTTTGCTCCCATGCCGCAGTCCCGCCTGGTGCTCACACCTGCTGCCAGTGCTAGTCCCACTTGCACCCACAGCTGGCGCCGGAGCCACCACTTGCACCCACTGTTGGCTCCCAGTGCTGGTCCCAATCGCTTAGCGCCATCAGTGGATGCAAGTGGTGGCTACAGGCCCCGATCACCCTGAGTGAGGGCTTCTCCACCTCCCCCTGCTCCTGAGGGGTGATCAGGGCAGCAGCCACTCACACCCGCTGCTGGCACCAGCCCCAATCACTCTGGGCCGTCAGAGGGTGCGAGCAGGACCAGCGCCATCAGCGCATGGGAGCAGCGGCTGCAGGAGCAAGGCTGCCAGCAGACAGGTGGCCAGGGGCCACAGCATGGGGGGTACCAGGGGCTACAGTGGGAGGGGCCAGGCAGGGGTGCAGAAGATGAGCCGAGACTTGCCCTGTGCCCACTGCAGCCTCACAGCCCACAGTTCCTTTCAAGGTGCACCAATTTGTGCACTGGACCCCTAGTATACCCAGAAGTATTTAATTTATTGAGGAAATTCCATACTGTTTCCACATGGCTGCACCAGTCTGCATTCCCACCAACAGTGTACAAGGGTTCCTTTTTCTCCACATCCTCACCAGCAGTTGTTGTTTATTGATTTATTGATGATAGCCATTCTGACAGGTGTGAGTTGATACCTCATTGTTGTTTTAATTTGCATCTCTCTGATGATTAGTAACCTTGAGCATTTTTTCATGTCTATTGGCCTTCTGTATGTGCTCTTTGGAGAAGTGTCTATTCAGTTCCTTTACTCATTTTTTAATTGGATTGTTTGTCTTCCTGGTGTTGAGTTGTATAAATTCTTTATATATTTTGGAAATTAACCTCTTATCAGATGTATCCTTGGTGAATATGTTCTCCCATACAGTGGACTCTCTTGTCATTTTGCTGATGTATAAAGATGCCACCAATTTCTGGATATTAATTTTATATCCTGCTACTTGGCCAACATTGTTTATTAAATCTAGTAGATTTTTTTTGGTAGATTCTTTTGAGTTTTCAATGTACAATATCATGTCATCTGAGAATAATGACAGTTTTACTTCCTCCTTTCTAATTTGGATGCCTTTTATTTCTTCTTGTCTGATTACTGTGGGTAGGATCTTTATTACTTTGTTGAATAAGAGTGGTGAAAGCAGAAATCCCTGTCTTGTTACTGATCTTAAGGGAAACTTTTTCAGTGTTTTCCCCATTGAGTATGATATTGGCTATAGGTTTTTCACATATGGCCTTTATTATGTTCAGGTATGATCCCTCTATTCCCACCTTACTGAGAGTTTTTACTATAAGCTAGGGGCCCAGTGCACAAAATTCGTGCACTGGGTGTGTGTGTGGGGGGGGGAGTGTCCCTCAGCCCAGCCTGCCCCCTCTCGCATACTGGGAGCCCTCAGGCGTTGACCCCCATCACCCTCCAATCGCAGGATCGGCCCCTTGCCCAGGCCTGACGCCTCAGCCAGAGGCGTAGACCCCCATCACCCTCCGATCGCCTGATCGGCCCCTTGCCCAGGCCTGACGCCTCTGCCAGAGGTGTCAGGCTTGGACAGGGGACCCCCATCTCCCCCCGATCACTGGCTCTGACCCCCGTCCAGGCCTGAGGCCTCTGGCCCAGGAATCATGCCTGGGCAGGGGACCCCCATCTCCCTCTGATCGCTTGCTCCACCCCCCGCCCAAGCCTGACGCCTCTGACCCAGGCTTCAGGCCTGGGCAAGGGGACCATCATATCCCCCCAATCCCCGGTTCCACCCCCCGCCCAGGCCTGATGCCTCGGCCAGAGGAGTTGAACCTCATCACCCTCCGATCACCAATCACCGGATTGGCCCCTTGACCAGGCCTGAGGCCTCCGGCAGAGGTGTCAGGCCTGGGCAGGGGATCCCCAGCTCCCTGCGGTTGCAGGCTCCGCCCCTGCACAGGCCTAACGCTTCTGGCCAAGACATTAGTCCTGGGCAGGGGACTCCCAGCTCCCTGTGATCACCCGCTCTGCACCTGCCCAGGCCTAACGCCTCTGGCCAAAGCATTAGGCCTGGGCAGGGGACCCCCAGCTCCCCGCGGTTGCAGACTCTGTCCCTGCCCAGACCTAACGCCTCTGGCCTAGGCATCCAGCCTGGGCAGCAGGGACCCGCAGTGGCAGTGGGGGGCGCCGCGATTGCGCGGGCTCCGCCCCTGCCCCTGCAGGACGCCTCTGGCCTAGGCGTCCGGCCCGGGCAGCAGGGACCTGCAGCTGCAGTGGCCCCACGATCGTGGGCTCCGCTTTAGGCCCAGGCAAGGGACCCCTAGCTCCTGGGACTGCCAGCTTCGACCGTGCCCAGCTCCCATCGCTGGCTCCACCCCTACTTCCTGCTATCACTGGCCAGGGCGGCAAAGGCGCCTGATTCTCCAATCATGGCTGGGGGGCAGGGCAAAGGCGGCCCCAGGGCCGCCTTTGCCCTGCCCCCCAGCTCTTAGCTCCCCCCTGGGTTTCCGATCACTGTCAGTGGCAGGGGGCTTCTTCCTGCTTTCCCTTTCGCCTCCCTGCATTGTGCCTACATATGCAAATTAACCGCCATCTTTGTTGGCAGTTAACTGCCAATCTTAGTTGGCAGTTAATTTGCATATAGCCCTGATTAGCCAATGAAAAGGGTAGCATCGTACGCCAATTACCATTTTTCTCTTTTATTACTGTAGATGGGTGCTGGTTTAGCAAATACTTTTTCTGTATCTATTGATATGATTATATGATTTTTATCTTTCATTTTTATGTGATGTATCACACTTATTGATTTGTGGATATAGTACCAACCTTGCATCTCAAAATAAATCCCACTTGATCATGGTGTATGATCTTTTTAATGTACTGCTGGATCTGATTTGTTAATATTTTGTTGAGAATTTTAGCATCTATGTTTATCAGAAACTAGAGGCCCGGTGCACAAAAATTTGTGCACTTGGGGAGGAGAGGGGGGGTCCCTCAGCCTGGCCTGTGCCCTCTCGCAGTCTGGGACCCCTTGGGAGATAATGACCTGCTGGCTTAGGCCTGCTCCCGGATGGGAGAGGGCAGGCCCAATCCCTAGGTGCAGCCCCTGGTCGGGCTCAGAGCAGGGCTGATTGGGGAGTTGGGACACCGCCCCCTGTCATGCACAGAGCAGGGCGGATTGGGAGGTTGCCATGCCACCCTCAGTCATGCTCAGGGTAGGGCCGATTGGGGGGTTGGGGCACCGCCCCCTGTTACACTCAAAGCAGAGTCGATGGGGAGGTTGTGGCGCCACCCCATCATGCACAGAGCAAGGCCAATCAGGGGGTTGGGGTGCTGCCCCCTGTCACTCACAGAGCAGGGCCCATCAGGGGGGTTGGGGCTCTGTACCCTGTCACACACAGAGCAGGGTCAATCAGGGGGTTGGGGAGCTCCCCCCTGTCACGCACAGAGAAGGGCCCATCAGGGGGTTGGGGAGCTCCACCCTGTCACGCACAGAGCAGGGCTGATCAGGGGGTTTAGGAGCTCCCCACTGTCACTCACAGAGTAGGGCCGATAGGGGAGTTTGGGCACCGCCCCCTGTCACACACAGAGCAGGGAAGATCAGGGGGTTGGGGTGCCACCACTGTCATACTCAGGGCAGGGCTGATGGGGAGGTTATGGCTCTACCCCATAACACATAGAGCAGGGCCAATCAGGGGGTTGGGGCGCTGCACCCTGTCACACACACAGCCGCAGGGCGATCAGGGGGTTTGGGCGCTGCCCGCTGTCATGCTGATCCCAGTGCTGGGAGGCATATTACCCATTTACTATATGGGATAGAGGCCTGGTGCATGGGTGGGGGCCGGCTGGTTTGCCCTGAAAGGTGTCCTGGATCAGGGTGGGGGTCCCCACTGGGGTGCCTGGCCAGCCTGGGTGAGGGGAAGATGGCTGTTTGCAGCTGGTCACACACCCTTCAGGGCGGGGGTCCCCACTGGGGTGCCTGGCCAGTCTGGGTGAGGGGCTGAGGGCTGTTGTCAGGCTGGCAGGTGACTGAAGCTCCCAACTGCTCCTTTTTTTCTTTTTTCTTTTATTCTGGGCCAGCTTTAGCTCTGGCTCCAGCTCTGAGGCCTCTGCTGCTGAAAGCCCGTATCTGGTTTGTTTGGGTTCTATAATCGAAACACTGTTTCAACTCCAGCTCTGAGATCCCGGCTGGCTGAAAGCAGGTTTTGGGGTTTTGTTTAGCTTCTATATTTGTAACAATGTTTCAAACTGCAAGCTCAGAGGCCGGCAAGGCAGGTGGGGAACGTTGGAGTCCTCCCTCACTGAAGCAAGCAAGCCTCATGTTAGCTTCAAGCTGCCTGGCTGCCGGCTGCCATCTTGGCTGGCAGTTAATTTGCATATCGCCCTGATTAGCCAATGGGAAGGGTAGCAGACGTACGGCTAATTACCATGTTTCTCTTTTATTAGATAAGGATAATGACCTATAATTTTTTTTCTTTGTAGTGTCTTTTCCTGGTTTTGGAGTTAGGATTTTACTGGTCTTGTAATAAGAGTTTGAAAGTCTTCCCTCCTCTTCAATTTTTGAATAGTTTGAGAGGGATAGGTGTTAGTTTTTCTTTGAATGTTTGGTAAAATTCCCCTGTGAAGCCATCTGGTCCAGGATATTTGTTTGCTGGGAGGTTTTTTTTGTTTTATTACTGTTTCAATTTCATTAGCTATTATCACCCTACTCAGGTTTTCTGATTCTTCCTGATTGAGTTTTGGAACACTGTATGCTTCTAGAAATTTGTCCATTTCATCCATATTGGTGAATTTGTTGGCATATAGTTGTGCATAGTATTTTCTTACAATCCTTTGTATTCCTGTGATGTCAGTTGTTACTTTTCTTTAATTTCTGATTTTATTTATTTGGGTCCTCTTTGTTTCTTGGTGAGTCTAGCTAAAGATTCATCAATCTTGTTTATCTTTTCAAAAATCCAACTCTTGGTTTTATTTATCTTTTTTATTGCTTTTTTAGACTCTATGTCATTTATTTATACTCTGATCTTTATTATTTCCTTCCTTCTGCTTACTCTGGGCTTTTCTTGTTCTTCTTTTCCTAATTCTTTTAGGTGTAGGGTTAGATTGTTTATTTCAGATTTTTCTGGCTTCCTGAGGTGGGCCTGTAATGCAATAAATTTCCCTCTCAAGACTGCTTTCACTGTATCCCATAGATTTGAGGTTGTTGTGTGTTCATTTTCATTTATTTCTAGGTAATTTCTGATTTCTCCCTTGATCTCATTGGTAACCCATTCATTGTCCAGTAATACGTTATTTAGCTGCATGTGTTTGAGCATTTTTTAATATATATTTTATTAATTTTTTACAGAGAGGAAAGGAGAGGGATAGAGAGTTAGAAACATCGATGAGAGAGAAACATCAATCAGCTGCCTCCTGCACACTCCCCACTGGGGATCTACCCGCAACCAAGGTACATGCCCTTGACCGGAATCGAACCTGGGACCCTTCAGTCCAAAAGTTGATGCTCTATCCACTGAGCAAAACCGGTTAGGGCCATTTTTAAGGTTTTTTATTGTAGTTGATTTCTAGTTTCATGCCACTGTGATCTGAGAGGTTGCTTAGTATGATTTTAATCTTCTTGAATATATTAAGACTTATTTTGTGTCCTAACATGAGGTCTACCCTTGAGAATGTTCCATGTGCACTTAAGAAGAATGTATGTTCTGCAATTTGGGGATAAAATGTTCTGTAAATATCAATTAAATCCATCTAATCTTGTGTGTGATTTAAAGTTGTTGTTTTTGTGTTCATTTTTTGTCTGGAAGATCTACCCAGCAGTGATAGTGGGATGTTAAGTGCTCTACTATGACTGTATTGCTGCACATCTCTACCTTAAACTCCACCAAGAGTTTTTTATATATACTAGAGGCCTAGTGCACAAAATTCGTGCATGGGGCGGGGGGTCCCCTCAGCCCAGCCTGCACTCTCCAATTCAGGACCCCTTGGGGAATGTCCAACTGCCAGTTTAGGCCCAGGGATCTGCCCCAAACCAGCAGTCAGACATCCCTCTCACAATCCAGGACTGCTGGCTCCTAATTGCTCACCTGCCTGCCGGCCTGATCGCCCCTTATTGGCCCTCCTGCCAGCATGGTCGCCCCTAAGTGCCCCCTTCCTGCCGGCCTGGTTGCTCCTAACTGCCCCCCATGCTGGCCTGGTTACCTCTTACTGCCCCCCCTGCCAGCCTGGTTGCCCCCAACTGCACCCCCCCACTGGCCTGGTCACCTCTTACTGCCCCCTCTCCTGGCCTGGTCACCCATAACTGCCACCCCCTGCTGGGCCTGGTCGCCCCTCACGAACTGCTGTTCAGTCATTTGGTCATCCCTCACTAACCCCCCTGCCAGCCTGGTCGCCCCACGCAGCCTGCTTATTCAGTCGTTTGATCGTCCCTCACTAACCCCCCTGCTGGCCTGGTCATAAGCACCTATCTGGTGAGGGTGTGAGGGTCAGTTTGCATATTACCTATTTATTATATAGGATATTTAGGCACTCCTATATTGGGTGCATATATGTTTACAAGGCTTATGTCCTTTTGTTGAATTGATCCCTTTAGTATTATTTAGTGACCTTTGTCTCTTTTATGGCCTTTGTTTTGAAGTCTATTTTGTGAGATATGTGTATTGCTACTTTAGCTTTATTTTATGTTTCCATTTACATAGAATATTCTTTTCCATTCTCTAATTTCAGTCTGTGGGAATCTTTTGTTCCAAGGTGGGTCTCTTGTAGATATGGGTCTGGTTTCCTATCCATCCAGTTACCCTATGTCTTTTGATTGGAGCATTTAATCCATTTACATTTAAGGCTACTATTTGTAGGTACTTATTTATTGCCATTTTTTTCTTTACACCTATGTTCTCCTCTCTCTCTTTCTTCTTCTTAAAGCAGTCCCTTTTATATTTATTGCAATGCTGATTTTGTGGAAATTAATTCTTTTAGCCTTTTTTTTTTTTTTTTGGTCTTACAATGTCTTTATTTTGCCTTTAATTTTACTTTGTATATGTCATGCCAAACCCTTCCAGCCTAAAGTGTTTCTGTTGGAAAAATCAGCTGACAGCCTTATGGAAACTCCCAGTTAACTATCTTTCAGTTGCTGACTTTAAGATTCTGTCTTTAACCTTTGCCATTTTAATTATGATGTGTCTTGGTGTGGATCTCTTTGTATTCATCCTGATTTGGACTCCCTGTGCTTCCTGAACTTGTGTGACTTTTCCCTTCACAGGGTTAGGGAAGTTTGTTGTCATTATTTCTTATAATGGGTTTTTTATTCCGTTGGATATTGTTATGTGTCATGTTTCCCAAAGTTCTCTTAAAGTATCCTCATTTTTATTTTAATTCTTTTTTCTTCTTATTGTTCTGATTGGGTGTCTTTTCCTACCTTGTCTTCCAAATCACTGATTCAATCCTCTATTTCATCCAGCCTACTTTTAATTCCTTCAAGTGTATTATGTCAGATATGGTATTCTTCATTTCCAATTGGTTCTCATTCATGGTTTATACATTTCTTTTTATGATGATGTATTTCCCACTAAGTTCTTTGTAGTTCTCACTACGCTTCTTGAGCATTCTTATAACTATTACTTCGAACTCTAAATTGCTTGCCTCCATTTCATTTAGCTCTTTTTCTGGAGATTCTTCCTTTTCTTTCATTTGGGGGTTGTTTGTCTCTCAATTTTAGCTGTCTCCTTGTGTTTGTTCTATGTATTATATAGAACTGCTATGACTCCCAGTCTTCGTGCGGTGGCCTTATGTAGTAAGTGCCATGTGGGGCCCAGTGGTGCAGTCTCCTTGATCTCCTTAGCAGGGTGCTCTAGGAATGTCCCTTGTGTGGGTTATTTGGGCTCTCCTGTTGTAATTTGGTCTTGATTGTTGTCCTGTTCGTGGGTGGTATCTCCCCTCAGGCTGGCTAACTGTGAAGCTCAACTCTGTCCTTATTGTGTGTGTGTATATACAGGTGCTGACAGAGCAAAACAAAACAAAACAAAAGAAGAAAAAAACATACAAAGGAACCCAACAACAACAGCTAAAACAAACACAAAAGAAAATAGAATTAGGAAAGAGAAGAATAATACAAGAAAAAAAATATGAGAAGAAAAGGGGGGAGAAAATAATATGAAAGGAAAAAGGGGAAAGAATAAAGTAATAATAAAGAATAAGAAAAGAAAAATGGTAAAAAAAGAAATGAAAAGAAAAAATTTATAGAAGGAAAAAATAAGATAGAAAGAAAACGAAAAATGAGCAAGAAAAGGAAAGAGAAAAATAAAATTATGAAAGAAAAAGAGGAAAATAATTACACAATAAAAAGGGAAATAATGAAGAAAAAAATGTGAAGTTTGTCTCGCCAGAGTTTAGTGCCTGCTGGTATCTCCCTTTGGATTCTGCTCTTGTCTGAGGCTGCTTTGTATGCCGGTTTTGGGACTTTTAGGAGGTACCTTGGTGCTAGCCCATGTCAGAAGCTGTCCACGTTTGGCTCTCAGCAGCCTGCTCAAAGCTTCAAGTGATCCATGGTTTGTGGCTGCCTCTGCTGGGCTTGTGCACAGGAGGGCCAATCTGCGTTCCAAGGTTGGCTTTTTAACAGCATGGGGCTGAGGGGAGGGTCAGCAAATGTGCCAAGACACCTTGGGATCCACCTCCACCTGCTTCCATCTGCCAGCCTGCTCCCCGACTGTCACTGAAAGGGCTTTTGGCAGAATTGGGAGGATAGGACCTCTGGATCTCCCATGAGGGGGAGGTGCTGTTCAGATTTCAGGGAAGATGGTGTGTTTCCCTGTCCTAGAGCCAAATGTCTGTGTCTGTCTCAGAGTATTTTCCTGACCTCAGCAGTGCCGAGCCCCTTGTAGACAGCCTGGTCAGTCTGCTGTAACTCCATGTGATGAGCTATAGGCTTAAACTCTGCTGCTGCCTCCTCAGCAGTGGTCAAGATACAGGGTGGGCAAGCAAGATTCTCGTGGGATGAGCTATATCCCAGAGGGTGGGGTAATTACCTTTCCCCACACTGCCTCTGCTGGGAAGAGCTTGCTCCTCAGGAAAAATGGCTGCTGCAGTATGGGGGAGGATGACTGAGCATAGGTATCCTGGTAGTCACTCTCCCACATCTCTGCCCAATGCCTCCCACCCCAGATTCTTCTCAAGCAACTCCAATCCACACTTCCTTTCCTCTGCCAAAGCCCAGGGTGAGTGGTTGTGAACAAATATCCTGAGCCCTGGCCCTTTAAAAAAAAAGTGGCTTTGTCTCCAGCAGTCTCCATCACTCCCTGGTGATTAGAAGTTCTGGTCGTTGTGTGAATGTCTGTTCCTGGCTCTAGTGCTCTGGGCTGGGGAGCCCAGCCTGGGGTCCAGGCCTCATTCCTCTCAGGGAGAATCAACCCCTCACCCCAAGCTAAAAGGTCCCTCCTTACCTTTGTCTTGCCCCTTGTGGGAATTTGGCCAGTCCCTCTCACAACCCCACCCTTCCTACCAGACTTGAGGTTGTATTTGCCCTTCCTTATTTAAAGGTCTCCTCCTCAACTACTCTTAAGTTGGTAATTCAGGGTAAATGTTCCCCAATTTAGTTTTATTTCCAGTTTGGTTCTGGGAGGAGGTGTGAGAAAGATCCACTTACTGCTCCGTCATCTTGAAACACACCCCATTCTCTTTTTTAATGACTCACAGAAGTTACATAATTCTGAGCGTAAGTCCTCTGTCAACTGCTTGATTTTGCAAACCTCTTCTCCCATTATGGAACTTGATTTTTCACTCTCTTTCAGTGTCTTTTGATGAATAGAATTTTGGGATGTTAATGTAATCAAAATTTGAATCTTTAAAATATATTTGTATTGATTTCAGAGAGGAAAGGGGAGGGAGAGAGAGAAACATTAATGATGAGAGAGAATCATTGATTAGTCCCCTCCTGCATGCCCCACACTGGTGATTGAGCCACAAACTTGACATATGCCCTGACCAGGAATCAAATTGTGTCCTCCTGGATTATAGGTTGATGCTCAACCATGAGCCACACTGGCCAAGCAAGATTTGAATCTTTAAATCTTTTTCATTATTGTTAACATTTTTGGTGTCTTGTTTAAGAAACACTTCTACCCTCAAGATCATGGATATAAGAATACTCTGTATTACCTTCTTAATGCACTATTGTTTTGCTTTCACATTTACTTGTATTACCCACCTTTAGCCAGTTTTGTGTATGATAGGAGTAGGGGTCCAATGTCCTTTTTTTTCGTAGGGTTGCCAATTCTCTCATTTCCTGTTATTCTTTCATGCCATAAATCAAGTGTATGTCTGCTTGACTCTGGTTCTGGGCCCTTATCATATTGCAGTAAGCTATCTTTATGCCAAAACTATATCACCTTAATCAATAAAGTTTTATAATAAATGTCAAATCCTGCCTCATTTTTTTGAGAGTGACTTGGCTTTTTAGCAGTAACACTTGAAAGAACTTATCATGTTACACATACCACATCATGACACACACAAATATTGAAATGACATCAAATCTGTAAGACCAATCTGGTAAGAATTGACATTATGAGAATCTTGAGTTTTCTATACATAAACATGGTACATGTCTCCATATGCCACTAAAATCCTCTTTAATAGCTGTCAATAATGTTCTATAATTGTAACAACAGAGGTCTTTAATACCTTTTGCTTGCCTTTTCCTAGAAACTTCAGTCTTTTTGAGAACCAAGACCGGTACTCGCCACCTCCGACAACCACATTAAAATTACAATTAAAATACAGAACAACCATCATTCAGAACAGCCTGGAATCTGGTTGAATGAAAATCCTATAACAAGAGAAGTAAAGAAGAAAGCACACCGAGACTTGTAGATGGGGCAGAGGCATGGAATGGGCTGGTCTGACACCCATGTGTGGCGTTCTTTTTAACCAGGAAGGATATATAGGCTGTGGAGGTCTCCCATGAGGAGCAAGGGGTCCTAGCCCCAGACTAGACCCCTCAGCTCAAGGTTCCAGTGCTGTTAAGAGAAGCCCCCATAACTTCAGGCTTTAAAAACCAGTGGTGATTGTGGCCCAGTGACACAGAGGCTGGGGGAGTCCCAGGCAATTCCTCTTAAAGGGCTGGCACACAGATTTACTTGGTCTCACTCCCTTTGAGCTCTAGCACTAGGAGAGTGACTTTGTGAGATTCAGGGATATATCAGAAGGAACTGGATTGTCTGGCAATGAGGAAATAACTCAGGGGCAGCTTTCTCCCAGACATAAGTGCTGACAGAGGTCATTGTCCCTATGCTGAGACCTCCCTTGTCACAGAGCAGACTGGCAGGTGCCATATCTGAGTTTCCATCAGACTGGCTCACACTGTTCACTCTGCCCTGGTGATTCCTTGAGATCCTGCCCCACCCAATTTGCAGCCCCACCCAAGCTGTTTGTAGCAGCTTTTCTATATGAATGGCCTCAGGCTTCAGACTTTCCTAAAATCTCTCAAACAAGCAGCAGCTGGCATCAGCGTGTCCAAAACCTATCAAGAAGAGGCCCCAGACCTGGCACTAGCACCAGCTGGACTTATTTCACAGTTTGGCCTCTCCTGGACACTTCCAAGCCCAACACAAGTAGCAGCCATCTGCAGATCACTCTGTCGCTCCTGACTGATGGCCCCAGAGAGAGCATAGGCAGTGACTGACTTTGCATCTCTAGAGGGGCCCCAGAGCCAGTGAACCCAGTGAACAGCTTCAGACCATGCCAGATTATAACACCATACATCCATGAGTGACACATGTAATGGGGAGACGCTGTGACCACCAAAGCCCCACTGAAGCACGTCCTGCTCCATAGAGGTGTCTTCTGCACAGCAGCTCTTCCACTATAGTCATAGCTGGTCCTCACATCCAATTGGCCTGGGGGTCAATTCCTCCCAGTGACTCCAACAGCAATCAAGGCTCAACTACAAGACTGTGCACACAGCCCACACAGGGGCACACCTAGAGTGCCCAGCACAGGTGACTGGAGAGGCTGAGCCATTGTACCCTACAGGACACCTACTACACAAGGCCACTCTAACAATTCCAGGATACATAGCAGCTCTACCTAATACATAGCAACAAACACAGGGAGAGAGCAAAAATGTGGAGACAAAGAAACATGTCACAAATAAAATAACAAAAGAAATCTCCAGAAAAAGAACTAAATGAAATGGAAGCAAGTAAACTCCTAGTACTAGATACAGAGTTCAAAACAATGGTTATAGCCCTGGCTGGTTTGGCTCTGTGGATAGAACATTGGCCTGCGGACTGAAGGGTCCCGGGTTCAATTCCAGTCAAGGGCACATGCCCAGGTTGCAGGCTCAATCCTCAGTGGGGGGGCATGCAGGAGGTATGCTGTTTCTCATCATTTATGTTTCTATCTCTCTCTCCCTCTCCCCTCCTCTCTGAAATCAATAAAAATATATTTAAAAACCAACAACAATGGTTATAAGGATGCTCAAGGATCTTAATGAGAGCTTCAAGGAACTTAGTGAGAATTTCAAGTATCTTAGAGAGAATTTCAATGAAATCAGTGAGAACATCAAAGACAAGAAAAAGACCAGTCAGAAATGAAGGATACACTAATTGAAATGAAATATAGTTTACAGAGAATCAACAGTAGAGCAGAAGATGCCAAGAATCATATAAATTTGAAATATGAGGAAGCAAAAAACATCCAATCAGAAGAGAAAAAAGCAAAAAGGATAAAAAAATATGAAGATAGTGTAGGGAGCTTCTGGGACAACTTCAAGTGTGCCAACATTCACATCAGAGGGGTGTCAGAGAAGAGAAGAAGCAAGAAATTGAAAACCTATTTGAAGAAATAATTACAGAAAACTTCCCCTACCCAGTGAAAGAAATAGGCTTAGCCCTAACCGGTTTGGCTCAGTGGATAGAGTGGATAGACCAAAGGGTCCCAGGTTCAATTCCAGTCAAGGGCATGTACCTTGGTTGTGGGGACATCCCCAGTAGGAGGTGTGCAGGAGGCAGCTGATTGATGTTTCTAACTCTCTATCCCTCTCCCTTCTTCTCTGTAAAAAAATAAATAAAATATTTTTTAAAATAATTTTTAAAATATTTTTATTGATTTTTTACAGAGAAGAAGGGAGAGGGATAGAGAGTTAGAAACACAGATGAGAGAGAAACATTGATCAGCTTCCTCCTGCACATTCCCTACTGGGGATGTGCCCACAACCAAGGTACATGCCCTTGACTGGAATCAAACCCGGGACCCTTCAGTCTGCAGGCCGATGCTCTATCCACTGAGCCAAACCAGTCAGGGCATAAAATATTTTTTTTTTTTTAAAAAAGAAAGAAATAGGCTTAGAAGTCCAGGAAGTGCAGAGTCCCAAACAAGATGAATCCAAAGATGCCCACACAAAGACACATCATAATTAAAGTGCCAAAGGTTGAAGGTAAAGAGAGAATCTTAAAAACAGCAAGAGAATAGCAGTTAGTTACTTATAGGAAAGCACCCATACAACTGTCAGCTGGTTTCTCAGAAGAAATTTTGCAGGCCAGAAGGAGTGGCTAGAAGTATTCAAAGTGATGAATAGCAAGGATCTACCCAGCAAAGTTATCATTTAGAATTACTCTATCCAGCAAAGTTATCATTTAGAATTGAAGGTCAGATAAAGAGCTTCATAGACAAGAAAAGCTAAAGGAGTTCATCATCACCAAACCAGTACTACATGAAATGTTGAAGGGTCTTCTTGAAGAGAAAGAAGGAAAGAAGGAAGGAAGGAAGGAAGGAAGGAAGGAAGGAAGGAAGGAAGGAAGGAAGGAAGGAAGGAAGGAAGGAAGGAAGGAAGGAAGGAAGGAAGGAAGGGAGGAAGGAAGGAAGGAAGGCAAATATATGAACAATCTGCCCAAGCCGGTTGGGTTCAGTGAATAGAGTGTAGGCCCATGGACTGAAGGGTGCTGGGTTTGATTCTGGTCAAGGGCATGTATTTTGGTTGCAGGCTCAATCCCCTGTCCTGGTTGGGGCACGTGTGGGAGGCAACCAATCAATGTGCCTCTCTCACATCAACATTTCTCTCTCTATCTCTCCTCCTCCCTTCTACTCTCTCTCTCTAAAACAACAACAACAAGAAGAACAACAACAATACAGTGGAAATAAATACATATCGATCAACAATTGAATCTAAAAATCAAAATAAATGAACAAGAAATCTAATGAATAAAATAGAACCAGAAGCATGGAAACATGGAATAGACTGACCAATCTCAGGGGGAAGGGGGGATGGTGGAAAGAGATTAACCAAAGAACATATGCATATCTGCATAACACAGACAATATGGTAGTGAAGACTGGGGAGGGGTACAGGGGCAGGATAGGAAAGCTCTATGGGGGACATCTGTAATACTCTCAAAAATAAAGATTTTTTTAAAAAAGAAACTTTACATTTTTGATGCTATGACAAATAATACATCTCCTGCTTAATTTTCCATTTGTGGTTGTATACGTAAGTACAATTGACTTTTTATAAATCTTTATTGTTGAAAGTATTACATATGACCCCTTCCCCCCCACACACCCCACACCCCGATATTGTTTCCACAGAGGTTGCACCAATCTGCATTCCCACCAGCAGTGTATGTAGTAGGGTTCCCTTTTCTCTACATCCTTGCCAGCACTTGTCATTTATTGGTTTGTTGATGATAGTCATTCTGACAGGTGTGAGGTGGTACCTCATTGTCATTTTGATTTGCATCTCTCAGATGATTAGTGACTTTGGGGGCATTTTTTCATATGCCTTTTGGCCTTCTGTACGTCCACTTTGGAGAACTGTCCATTTAGGTCCTTTGCCCATTTTTCAATTGGATTGTTTATCTTCCTTTTCTTAAATTGTATGAGTTCCCTATAAATTTTGGAGGTTAACCCTTTATCGGATGTATCATTGGCAAACATGTTCTCCCATGCAGTGGGCTCTCTTTTTATTTTGCTGATGGATTCTTTTGCTGTGCAGAAGCGATTTATTTTGATGTAGTCCCATTTGTTTATTTTCTCCTTAGTTTCCATTGTCCAGAAGATGTATCCATAAACATATTGCTATGAGAGATTTTGCTGCCAATGGTTTCTTCTAGGATTTTTATGGTTTCATATCTTACATTTAAGTCTTTTATCCATTTTGAGTTTATTTTTGTGTATGGTGTAAGTTGGTGGTCTAGTTTCTTTCTTCTTCTTCTTCTTCTTCTTCTTCTTCTTCTTCTTCTTCTTCTTCTTCTTCTTCTTCTTCTTCTTCTTCTTCTTCCTCCTCCTCCTCCTCCTCCTCCTCCTCCTCCTCCTCCTCCTCCTCCTCCTCCTCCTCCTCCTCCTTCTTCTTCTTCTTCTTCATCTTCTTCTTCTTCCTTCTTCTCCTTTCTCCTCCTCCTCCTCCACCTTTTTATGTATCTGTTCAATTTCCCCAACACCATTTATTGAAGAGACTGTCTTAACTCCAATGTGTACTCTTGTCTCCTTTGTCAAATATTAATTGAGGATAATGGCTTGGGTCAATTTCTGGGTTCTCTGTTCTGTTCCATTGATCTATATGCCTGCTCTTGGGACAGCACCAGGCTGTTTTGAGTACAGTGGCTATGTACTGTAACTTGAACTCTGGTATTGTGATCCCTCCAAATTTGTTCTTCTTTCTCAAGATTGCTGTGGCTATTCAAGGTCTTTTTTGATTCCATATAAATTTTTTGAATATTTGTTCTAGGTCTGTGAAATATACCATTGGTATTTTAATAGGGATTGCATTGAATATATAGATTGCTTTGGGTAGTATGACCATTTTAATGATGTTGATTCTACCAATCCACGGACACAGTATATTCCACTTGTGTATAACTTCGTCTATCTCTTTTTTCAATGTCCTGTAGTTTTCTGAGTAAGGTCTTTTACCTCCTTGGTTAAGTTTATTCCTAAGTATCTTAATTTTTTTGTCGTAATGGTACATGCGATTATTACATATATATTTTTAGTTTCTTTTTCTGAGGGTTCATTATTGGTGTATAAAAATGCCATGTATTGCCCTAACCAGTTTGGCTCAGTGCATAGCGTCGGCCTGAGGACTGAAGGGTCCCAGGTTCGATTCCGGTCAAGGGCATGTACCTTGGTTGCAGGCACACCCCCAGTAGGAGGTGTACAGGAGGCAGCTGATCGATGTTTCTCTCCCATTGATGTTTCTAACTCTCTATCCCTCTCCCTTCCTCTCTATAAAAAAATCAATAAAATATAATTTTTAAAAAATGCCATGTATTTCTGGGTGTTAATTTTATATCCTGCTATGTTGTCGAATTCATTTATTAAATCTAGTTTTTTTGGTGGAGTGTTTAGGGTTTTCTATGTACAATATCATGTCATTTGCAAATAATGACAGTTTTACTTTCTCCTTTCCAACTTGGATGCCTTTTATATCTTCTTTTTGTATGACTGCTGTGGCTAAGACTTGCAATACCATTTTGAATGCAAGTGGTGAAAGTGGGCATCCCTGTCTTGTTCCTATTCTTAGTGGAAATGGTTTTGGTTTTTGTCCATTGAGGAAGATGTTGTTTATAGATTTGTCAGATAAGGCTTTTATTATCTTGATGTATTTTCCCTCTATTCCCACATTGCTGAGAGTTTTTATCAAAAATGGGTGTTCGATTTTGTTGAATGCTTTTTCTACATCAATTGATATGATCATGTGGTTTTTATCTTTAAGTTTGTTTATTCGATGTATCACATTTCTTGATTTGTGGATGTTGTAGCAGCCTTGCATCCCTGGAATAAATCCCACTTGGTCACGGTGTATGATCTTTCTAATGTAATGCTGGATCTGATTTGCCAGAATTTGGTGGAGATTTTAGCATCTATTTTCATCAGAGATATTGGTTTGTAATTCTCTTTCTTTGTAGTGTCTTTATCTGGTTTTGTAATTAGGGTAATGCTGGCTTCATAGAAAGAGCTTGGAAATATTCCTTCCTCTTGAATTTTTTGGAAGAGTCTGAGAAGGGTAGGTGTTAATTCTTCTTTTAATGTTTGGTAAAACTCCCCTGTGAAGCCATCCAGACCAAGGCTTTTGCTTGCTAGAAGTTTTTTTTATTACTCCTTCTATTCATCAGTAGTTATCAGTCTATTCAGGCTTTCTGATTCTTCCTGATTGAATTTTAGAAGATTGCATCTTTCTAGGAATATGCCCATTTGGTCAAGTTTGTCAAATTTGTTGGAATAGAGTTGTTCATAGTATTTTTTTTAATGATCCTTTGTGTTTTTGTGGGGTCAGTTGTTACTTCACCTGTTTCACATCTGATTTTGTTTATTTGGGTCCTCTCTCTTTGTTTCTTCGTGAGTCTGGCAAGAGGTTCATCAATCTTGTTTATCCGTGCAAAGAAACAGCTGTTGTTTTTTTGTATTGTTTTTGAATTGGTCTTTTGTATTTTTTTTCAAGTCTCTATGTAATTTATTTCTGCTCTCATCTTTATTATTTCCTTCTGTCTACTTCCTCTGGGCTTTTCTTGTTGCTCTCATTCTAATTCTTTAAGTTGTAGGGTTAGATAACTTATTACAAGTTTTTCTTATTTTTGAGGTAAACCTGTAGTGCTATGAACTTCCCTCTCAGGATTGCTTTGGATCTCTTATAGATAGCACATATACATGGGTCATGTTTTCTTATCCATTCATCCAACCTATGTCTTTTGATTGGAGCATTATTATTGGTAGGTACTTGTTTGGTGCCATTTTTATTCTTTATACCTGTGTTCCTTCTTCCCTTCCTATTTTCTTCTTCTTACAACAGTCCCTTTAGCATTTATTGCATTGTTGGCTTGGTGGTAATAAAGCCCCTTAGCCTTTTGTTTTCGTCTGTGAAGCTTCTGATTTTGAATGATAGCCTTGCTGGATAGAGTATTCTTGGATCCAGTCCCTTGCTTTGAATCACTTTGTATACTTCAATCCATTCCCTCTGGCCTGATGTGTTTCTGTTGAGAAATCATTTGATAGTATAATGGGAGATCCCCTGTAGGTAACTTTCTGTCTCTCTCTTGCAGCCTTTAAGATTCTTTCTTTAACGTTTGCTAATTTAATTATGAAGTGTCTTGGTGTCAGTCTTTTTGGGTTCATCTTGTTTGAGATTCTCTGTGCTTCTTGAACTGGTATGACTTTTTTCTTCCCCAAGTCAGGAAAGTTTTCTCTCATTGTTTCTTTTTTTTTTTTTTAAGTTAATGAAAAATAATTTTATTGGTTGATAGTTCATTATTTCTATAAATAAGGGTCAAATGAGAGAATTTTATCATCTAAGCAAATTGGGGCTGTTACCACAAGCAAACTGATTATCCTAAACAAACAGGGTTATCTGGTTAATGCCTGATATTAAACCAAAAATTTTGACCAAGACACCCCTGGAGCAGCCAACATCTAAGGCAATTTTATTTGCAACACTGAGGCAACCCAAGCCCTAATTTATTATCTCTTTTGCAATTGGGGACTCCAACCCCATTCTTCCCCAAGTGAGGCTGCCTCATAAGCCCATTCCCTGGATTCAGGTTATATATTACCTAAAACTCAAGACTGGATTCAATTAATTTATTTACCGCTTTATTCTATTCTTAATTCTTTTCATATTTTCCCTCTTTCTTAGGGACACAATTCTTACAGTTTAATGAAAACAATTAGGCTGTGCATATCTCCTTTTCTGTGTAATGCTAATGGTAGTGGTCTCTTACCATCACTGCTACTCTTCTTTAGGTTACTATTCTTGATCAGAATGGCCTGCGTAAAGGATACATTTCATAGGTCTCTGAAGTAAGTACTTTAATGCTTCCCTCCCCTCTTGGGCCCTGCTCTCAAGTAGGATGCCTTAGCCTGTGAAGCACTGATTCCTGATGACTTGGGTTGAGTAGGTCTGGGCTAGGGCCTAGATTGGGAGGGCTTAGGTTAAGTGGGTTTGGATAAAGAGTGCCGGGGTCCAACCCCATCGGGTCCAGGGGTCCCCAAAGGTGTGGACGGAGTCGGCGAAGAAGGAAGGACACAGAGACAGCGTTCAGTTGATCAGCAGCCTAGCCAGGATCTCTAGCCCGGATCTCCAGCCAAGTTCTGGTCTGGATCTCCAGAGAGGTTCTGCATCTCCAGAGAGGTTCTGCTTAGGATCTCCAGCCAGGTTCAGTCACCAGGTTCTAGTCAGGCTCTCCTGCCAATCTCCGCAGTCAGGTTCAGTCCAGTATCCCCTGCCATGCTCTCTCGCCAGGCTCTGCCTCCAGGCTCCGAGGCCAGTCCCTGTCCAGGATCCTCCGGCATGCTCTCTCCAGCGAAGTTCTTCTGTCTCCAGAGAACGTTCTGTGTAGGTTTTGTGCCTAGGCTCTCTCTCTCTTGGTCCTGTCCTCCAAGCCCTGTCTCCTAAGTTCTGTCTCTGAAGTTCTGTCTTGTTACATCTGTATTTATACCAGTTGATTCAATCCTATCAATCTCTATTACAAAGGTTAGGGCGTTTCTTATCTCCATTCCAGGGAGTAAAGATTATGTAGCTTAAGCATGATTGTTTGTAGTGATTAACTACCCGCCTGGCACTTAGTTAAGGAGTTTCATCCCCTCCCTGACTTCAGGGAAAAATTCCTACCTGGGGAAACAACCTTTCTCAGAGAGGTGACCTTGGTTAAAACACACAGTGCTAAGGGGAGCAAACATATTAAGAACCGTATGCCATATATGCCAGGTCCCTTGAAACAGCAAGCATGGACCGGCTCCCAGCAAAAGAGCATCTAGCTTGAGAGGGCTGGGGATGAGTGGGTTTGGATGGAGAGCATCTAGCTTGGGAGGACTGGGGATGAGTGGGTTTGGATGGAGAGCATCTAGCTTGGGAGGGCTGGGGATGAGTGGGTTTGGATGGAGAGCATCTAGCTTGGGAGGGCTGGGGATGAGTGGGTTTGGATGGAGAGCATCTAGCTTGGGAGGGCTGGGGATGAGTGGGTTTTATTTTGGTAGGTTTGGGTTGAGAGGCCATTGGTTAGAAGGGTTTGGGGCTGGGAATGCTTGCCCTGGGGTGGTGTGGGCTGACGGAACAGAGAGTTGGGTAGAAATCTGTTGTTGGACATAGGATGGGATCCCATTTGGCCAGCTGGATTTGAAGGCCCACCTTGTCTTTAGCTTGAATCCCTGCTGAAAAGCAGGCCTTAGGGGTCTGTGTATGACTCCTGCTGGCTGAGAGTTTCTAGAGTGAGGAGTCACAGTGTGGGATAATGTTCTCATCAGTTTTTCAGTTGCCTCAGGTGGCTGTGTTCCCCGGGCGTGGGCTTGCCTAGGCGGTGGCTTCCCAACCGGTCCTGCTGGCTGTGAGTGGAAGTGACCTACCAGGGAGACCAATATGGCAGACCTTGCACAAGTTCCCATTGTCTGTGGTCTGCCAAGCTAAATGGGTCTTGGTGGTCTCCCAAATGGTCTATCCATGTGATGTCCCTGAGCAGGTCTCGAAAATTTCATAAAATTTTCAACAGAACAAAATCTCTTGAAGTACTAAACCCCAAAACTTCTATCTTGACTATGGACACTTGAAATCTGAAAGGGTGGAGGATAGAACCACTTAGACTTTTGCTCTGACCCTAGGGGCTTTCACAGAAACACAGTTAAAGTGGCCTCCAATTCTGGCTGGGAACGAACAGAGGTTTTGCATATAAGGCATGAATCCTGGGGTGAGGTGGAAATTCTGAAGAGCCTGGGTGGCCTCGCCTTCAGCTCCAGGCTCTTCCATAGGCATCTCAATGGGGATTTCAGATGAGCTTTCTGGCTAACTGTGTCTCTGTTGCCCCTCATCTTCAACTGTTCCAGCCAAGTTTTCACCAGGTGAAACTTGAATTCCTTGAACGTTCTCAAAGTCTTGGTCTATCTGGATCCCCAACTCCCTGGCCAGGAAGGCCATGTCCTCCACAGACACACATCTGAGTGATGAGGACATCACTTCTTGGAGGGCAGCTCGGAGGCCCTTCAAGTTCCTCCCTTTCTCCCCAGCTTCCTCCTCCTCCCAAAACAGTAGCTGTGATGGCTTCAACTTCAGAATCCTCTGGAAAATCTGAGCCCCTTCACTCTCCTTGGCCTAGGGACTGAGGATAAAGTAGCATCTTTCCATGGCATCTTCTCCTAAAAACATGAGCAGGTCCCATTCCTTTTCACCTAGGCCAGTGGTCGGCCTGCAAACCGCGGCTTGCGAGCCACATGCGGCTCTTTGGCCCCTTGAGTGTGGCTCTTCCACAAAATACAGTGGGGCCTTGACTTACAAGTTTAATTCGTTCTGAGACCGAGCTTGTTAAGGAGCTCGTTAAGGAGCTCATTAACTCAAATTACTCTGTCAACTCAATGCAAAAAATCAGCCAAGAGACAGCTGGTATCTCAAAAAACTCGTTAGTTGGGACACTCATAAGTCAAGGCCCCACTGTACCGGCTCTTCCACAAAATACCGACCCGCGCATGGGCCACGAAGTTTCAATCGCACTGTACGTGCGCGCCTGCACGTGGTATTTTGTGGAAGAGCCACACTCAAGGGGCCAAAGAGCCACATGTGGCTCGCGAGCCACAGTTTGCCAACCACGGACCTAGGCAGTCAGTGAAGAAAAAAACACATGTGAGGAAACCTCCATCAAGAAACCAAATTGTGTCCAAAAACATTCCAGATCTTCATGCAGGCTGGCCACAGCAACAGGCTCTTGGGAAAAGGGAGGGTTTTCCCTTAGACCAGTGGTTCTCCACCTTCCTAATGCCGCAACCCTTTAATACGGTTCCTCATGTTGTGGTGACCCCCAACCACAAAATTATTTTCGTTGCTATTTCATAACTGTAATTTTGCTACTGTTATGAATCATAATGTAAATATCTGATATGCAGGATGTATTTTCATTGTTACAAATTGAACATAATTAAAGCATAGTGATTAATCACAAAAACAATAGGCGACCCCTGTGAAAGGGTCGTTCGACCCCCAAAGGAGTCGCGACCCACAGGTTGAGAACCACTGCCTTAGACTGTCGCTGTCCAGAAAGCACCATGCTATTTCCACCAGGCCATCCGAGATCTGCCGGGGAAGCACCAGAACAGGCAAATCATGATGGAGGAAGATTTTGTGTAGTTTGGGTTGGGCAGGGCTGAGCAGTGTGTTGAGGATTTTGGATTTGGAGAAGCTACAGTCTCCTAGACGCACAAAAGAGATGGAGGGCATCTTTGCACGAGTCAGAGGCCTTTCGGTTTCCCCTGCCAGCCCTTCTGAAGACAGTGCTGGCTGCTTCTTCACAATGCCTTTCACAGCCCCCAGCATTAAGATGCTTTTGTTGTTCTCTGCATCTGGCAGGAACAAAGGAAGAGCAAACCAGCATCAATACATGCTTGACATGACCGCATGCTGCAAAGAGCTGTCTGAACACAGCAGAGAGGCACAAAGCACATCCAGGGGATTCATGGCTGGTGTGTCCCTCATTTCCAGATTCTCTACTCCGGTTGGCAACTCCCCTTTGCTATCCTCACACAGAACCTTGTGTCTAAGGATTGAATCTCTAGCCGTCACATTCAGTGCTTGAACTTTCATCAGGAAATTCCAGGCTAGGTCTCCTGGAGTCTCGGGTGTCCACTTAGATCCTCGATTAGAACTATTTAACAAAATCAGGCAGAAGCTTTCTGCTCCTATCCTAGTTCGATCAGGACAAGACATCTTTAAACACCTTTTTTCTTTCTTCCATACTTTCCTCCTCTTCTTCCTCCAATGGCATGCCGGGTTCTGAATCACCATAACTGTGCTCGTCACCGGAGAACTCTGCGGTTTCTGAATACACAGGTCCTCTTCCCCACCATAGACAAGGTCTCTAGGTCGCTATGATCTTCTCCTTCCACAGTGCTTTCTACATCTTCGGCGAATACAGCCGATCCTAGACATCCCTCTTCTCCTAAGTATAAAGAATCATCAGGCTCATCGTATCTTTGTTGGTCCTGTGAATAATCAATAGTTCCTGAAACTTCAGGTTCAACATTCTCTACTGAATGTGGTTTGTGGTTGTTGGTGGGTTGTATGCCTTCTCGTTTTCCCTTAAGGACCACGCCATCTTGCCATAACTACTTTTCTTGTCCATGAACATCTCAGAGGTTTCCACATCCAAGTGTTCTTTCTCTTTTAAGGACACTGTGCTCTCAGAACTCTCAGGCTGTTTCTTTCCTGGGGAAAATAGATCTTCCGAATTCTTGCTTACCCCTGTAGATTGAGGAGATTCTGTATTTTCATGTTTTAAAAATTCATGCCTTAAGCTCCAAGTGGTCGCTGGCTCTGAAAAAGTACTAAATAAACATTTGAGGAAATGCTGACAATCGTCTTCTCCCTTTTTCTGCACCAAAATCAACAGCTTCCGACTTTTCTTCAGAGGGTTTGGAATGTCCTCCAGTGCCTCATACTCATCCTCAGAAATTAGCCTCTGAGAGGTTAATGAATCTAGGATCGAGTCTAGATCTTGCTGGAGGATTTCCAGTAACTTTTTTCATTCTCTTTCTATAATCTCGGAGGCCATAGCTCTAGCTTTCTCTAGAGCAGGAACTGGATTACCAAACCCTTCCAATGGATAACAAGTTTAGGCAGGACCCAACAACTAATTGTTAGCATTTGCTCTATTTTTCAAGTGTCTTTCTAATCAGAATTTGTATACAAAGGTCCATATTTTGGTCAGTCTGATCATAATACAGCAACATGCTGTTAATACTATGAGTTTCTTTATTGTAAAACACTGATCACTTATATTTGGTGGGGTTAAAATCATTTGCCCTGGATATGTGATATTTATTCTTTTAATTCAAATAGATTGGAATTTTTTACAAAAAGAAAAAGCTGCAGGTCAGTTTATAAAATAGGTGGCACTACTGGGGATCCTTCTGATATTTAGGAAAAAATCTAAAATATACTATTATTCCTAATAGTGATAATATTTATGTTATAAAGTAAGGAGGTGTATGAAAATTAATGTTTGAAAATGTTGGACAAAGGGAAAAATATCTGGAGTGTACCTGTCTTATCTGAATATTTTTGAAATTTGAGCTTCAAATCTAATAGCTTTCATTTCCCTTCTTTACTGTATAATTCTCTCAATTTTTCCAAGTGTAAGATAAAGGCTAATGATATCTCATATATTTTGAATAAAAACTGAAATTGTTTTACAAGTCCAAAAGACCCCTCCAAAACCTTCAGCCTCTCCAAGTGCAAACAGGTCTGACCTGCAACTTAGATGCAAAGGTGCTATGGGTATTTTACCCTCCTTTCCCCATGCCAGCATCCAAACCATGACTCTGCCTGCATAGGAGCACCAGGCCCTCCCTGTTCCCCATACCAGCTGGCTGGCCTGGCCTGTATTACTGCAGCCTCCAACCTCCACCCTCCACCTTGGGCCATGCTGCTTCTCTCAGTCCTCCAGGGTCGAGGCTGGGGCAGGGGGAATGGGAGGAATCAAAAGAACATTTTGTAATACATGAAAATTCCATGAGACTTCTCGTTAGGATGGTGGAATAGGTAAACTCCTGTGCTCATCTCCTCCCACAACCACATCAAAATTATAACTACATTATAGAACAAAGATCATTAAGAACCATCTGAACAGTAGCTAAATGGAACTCCTATCAATTAGGATATAAAGAAGAAGCCACATCAAGATTAGTAGGAGGGATGGAGACACCAAATGGGGTTGTCCTACACCACATATAGCAATTGAGAATTGATATAGCAATTGAGATTGGGAGTATATCTCAGCTTCAGAAGTCTCCCCATTCCACAAGGAGCAAGGAGTCCTAGCCCCACACCAGGCTCCCCAGCCTCCAGCACCAGTGCCAGGAAGAAGAGTGCCCCCCTGCCCCCGCCCTCCAATAGCTGGCTGTGAAAACCAGTTGGGACTCTGTCCAGGTGAGATGGAAGGCTGCTGTAGACCCAAGCATTTTCTTAAAGGGCTCCACACACAGACTCACTCACTTACACTCACCCTAAGCTCCAGCAAAGGGTGAATGCAGTTCAAAAAAGAACATTCAGGGAGGGGCTGAATTGTGTGCTTTTGGACAAGGGCTAGAGGGGCAGCAGCTCTCTCCACTATTTTGCTTCTTTTCAAAATAAAAAGCAATTAGATCACACCACTCCCAGGCCTTCCCACTGCAGTTAAGTGAAATCCTGACCTAACCTTAGGAAGTCTGTGTCCAGCCCACCGCCCTCTCAATCCCACTGCTCCTGCTCCTGCTGAACCCTCCCCTCTGGCATGGACTCCTGCTGTGCTTTTTGCACCCATGCTCCCTCCTAGAGTGAACAGGGCTGTCTCCTTCTTGTCACTCAGGTCTCAGAAAGCCTTCCCAACAATCCGCATGAGGCAGAAATTGGGCACATACTATTCCATCACTCAATTTCATCCTCTAATCAGCACTTATCATTTTCTGGTATGTTCCTTGTTTATCTATTCTTTTTCACAGCCAGCCTCATTTAGAACACAAACTCCATGAAGGTAGTGATATGGTCTTGTTTTATATTGTATCCCCAGGAGCTGGGACCACAGGTTCTAAAGCTGTTGAAGTGTAGGTGATGGCAATGGTTTCCAAGAATTTATCCATTCATTGTAGGTTATACAGTTAGTTGGCATATAATTTGTTCACAGTAGTCTCTTATGATCCTTTGTATTTCTATGACATCAGTGTATTTTTTTGTATTGTTTTTTCTTAGCACCTTTATTACAAATGTTCTTAAACACTTCTCTACAAGCATTGCAGAATGAGTATAACTTCAATTCACTTATATAACATATCAGTTTTAATGTCTCTCTTTCATTTCTGATTTTGTTTCATTTTTTTTTCAATCAAGCTGAAGGGTTGCAATTTACTTAATTTTTTAAGAAAACCTACTCTAAATCTTATTGATTTTTTTCCCTATTGTCTTTCAATTCTCAATTTCACTTATTTCTGCTCTTATCTATTTCCTTACATCTGCTAACTTGGAGTTAGTTTCTTCTTTTTTTTTGAGCTCCTCAAGGTGTAAAGTTAGGTTGTTTAAACTATTTCTTCCTTTTTAATAGAAGCATTTATTGTTATAAACTTGATATTTAGTACTGCTCTTACTGCATCTTATAAGCTTTACAGATGACATGATCTTATATGTAGGAAACCCTAAAGATTCCACACAAAAGCTATCAGAACTAATAAAAAAATTCAGTAAAGTTGCAGAATATAAAATCAACATGTAAAAATCAGTTATGTTTTCACGCACTAACAATAAACTACCCAAAAAGGATATTAAGATAACAATCTTGTTAACAATAGCATAATATATATATATATATATATATATATATATATATATATATATATATATATATATATATATATACACACTTAGGAATAAACTTAATCAAGAAAGTGAAAGACCTGCATACTGAAAACTATAAAACATTGATGAAAGAAATTTAAAGACACAAGTGAAAGAAAAGACAGCCTATGTTTATTGATTGGAAGATTTATTGCTGTTAAAATGTCCATTCTACCCAAAGTGATATACAAATTCAATGTAATCCCTAACAAAATATCAAAATAATTTTACACAGAAATAGAAAAACAATCATAAAATTGATATAAAACCACAAAGAACCCACCCTGAATGACCAAAATAATCTTGAGAAAGAAGAAAAAAGCTGGAGGTACTATACTTCCTGATTTCAAAACTTATTATAAAGCTTATATTTAAAACAGTATGGTACTGTCAAAAAGCCATACAGATCAATGTAACAGAATAAAGAACCCAGAAATATACCCATTCTTATTGATATTCAATAAGGATGCTGAGATAATACAACAAGGAAATGACAGTCTCTTCAACAAATAGTATTGGGAAAACTGGATATCCACATGCAAAAGAATAAAATTGGACTCTTTTCTTACACCATAAACATAAAACTCCACTCTAAATGGATTAAGGACTTAAATGTAAGACTGTAAAATGCCTAAAATGGCTTCATAACATAGGCCCTCACAATGATTTCATGAATAAAGACATTAAAAGCACAGGCAACAAAACAAAAAATAAACAAGTGAGACTATGTCAAACTAAAAAGTTCTGCGCAGCAAAGGAAATAATCAACAGAGCGAAAAGGAATCCTGTGAAATGGGAGGAAGTATTTGCAACCATCTATCTAATAAGGAATTATTATCCAAAATATATAAGGAACTCATACAACTTGATAGCAAAACAAAACAAAACAAAACACAACACAACAATCTGATTAAAAAGTGGATAGAGAAACTGAATAGAATGTCTCCAAAAACAAAAGAGCAACAGGTACATGAAAAGATGTTCAGCTTCATTCATCATCAGGGAAATGCAAATCAAAACAAGTGAGGTATCACCTTACACCTGTTAGAATAGCTGTTATTAAAAAAAAAAAAGATAAGTACTGGTAAAGTTATGGAGAAATTAAAACTTTTGTACACCTTTTTAGCCACATAACTGATAGCCTTCTGACATTTTCTATACTTTGCCTATTGATTGCTTTATGTTTTGCTGTCTCCCACTAGAACTACAGAATAAGCTTCATAGGGGCAGGTAGTTTTTGCCTGTTTATTAGTGTCTCCCCAGCACTTGGAACAGTGCCCAGCACATAGTAGATGCTCTGTAAATGTTTGATTGATGGGTCAATTGAAAATGAATAAAACTGCCATTTTGTTTTTTATTTCAGTCTTGCATGTTTGATTAGCCTGTGAAAAGCACCTTGTACTTCATCAGCTAAACATGCACCTCCAAACCAAGCAAGAAGCAGACATGAACAACAGGGACCCCACCCCTAACCCCATCTTGGACATCTTTCTGTGACTCCCACAGAAATAATATACAATCTGTTTTTTTGGAGCTGGCACCACCTCCAGTCCTGAAGGAGCTCTAAGAGGCTAAGCTGAAGCATGCAGAAAGGGAAACCAGGGGTCCTGTACATATGGATGTGGACCAGCGCTTTGGGGAAGACATTTGGAAGCAGAGACCAATGTGAGAGAAACTGCGTGTGCATTACACAGGGGGTGGAGATAGATAGCTTTTAAGTTCTGAGAAAAGGACTCAGGAGCCAGTCAGTGTGACATTCAACTAGGCTTGGTCCTTCTCACAGCCCCAGCTAAGTCATGTAGCCCCTCATAGGATGGAATGAGAAGTCACTTTACTTCTGGGGTATTCTTTCCAAAACATAATCCCAGTGTAACTAACCATAAGGAAACACCAAACAATCCCACACTGGCAATATTCTACAAACTACCTGGCTGGGACTCCTGCAACTCTAAGGGTCATGAAAAACAAAGCAAGACTAAGAAGCTGTCACAGGCCAGAGAGAAGGAGATTTGGTAATGTAATGCAGTGTGGTGTCTTGGATGGGATCCTGTGACAGAAAAAGGACATTAATGGGAAAACTGGTACATGACCTTACACAGTTGCTAAACTCATCGAAGCAAGGAGGCCCCAGGGATGACAAACTGAAGAGCAGAAGGGCCTCCTTTGTCTTGCAATTTATCTCTAAGACTGGATTGCATGGGGCCTGCGGGAAGCCATGCTCACATACCTAGCCCACCCTTTAGCTCCCTGTTGGACCCACTCTTCACTCTATCCAGCAATTTCCATAACTGTCCTCCTGCCCAGAGCCACAAGTATGCTCTCTGCTGTTCTTGCTTGGAAAGTCCAATTTTTTCAGCCCTTAGATGAAAATCAAATCACTGGCTCTCTGGTATTCTCTCAGCCCAATCCTTTTAGTAACTGCCGCATTACACATTGTGATGGCTGCAAGCAAAACTGAGAAGCACTTCAATGGATGTATCTCAGAACAGACCCGATGCCTACACAAAAATACTTTAGAGCAAAAGTAGGGAAACAGGATGTAAACATATAAATGAATGTTCATACTCTGTCTTCCCAGTGCATACCACCATAGGGGACACCAGGATGTGTCTGCCTTGCTCTCCTACTGGCCTGAGCATTAGACATGATAGCCTCATTTGGCCACTCCTTCTGGAACCCCAAGTGGCTCATCAATGCTGTCAAACCACCAGGTCAAGTCTGTGTGACACCTGCCAACACCCCATGTCTCCTGGCTAGTTCATCTGCATATCAGTGATCCCAAACCTCGGTCCAGGGGCTGTGGGTAGCCTTCACATGCTCCTAAAAGCACTGAGCATAGTACAGAGACTTTGAGAAATCAAGTATGTTGAAGGGAGAGAAGCAGGAACCAGAAGCTATTGGGAAAAGCAAGGGCTTGCCTGTGGCCCAGACACATGGCCCCTCAACAGATCACAGAGGGAAGGACTGAGTCAGAGTTTAAGGAGAATCTACAACTTAATCAGATAAATCCTTTCAGGGCTGACATCCTCCTTTGTGACTTGCCACATTATCCCTTCTGGGAAGTTTAGTATCTGGGACACTCACATTAGCCCTCCTCCTAACGTCCTCATCTTGTAACGGGCATAGACTCTGCACAGTTGCTAGAGCCGATACTCTAGGCTCCGATGTCACTTTCCCAGGTCACCCGATGACTCGATCCTACCACCGGGATGATTTCCACAGTCACTCACCAGCCCCCATGTGGACCACAACGGGCTCTGCCTCCAGATCAGTCCCTTCCATTGTCATAAGGAACTTTCTGAAATCCTGATGACCACTCCACTCCATTTAGACTCTCCATTGCTTTACATAAGGTCTGACTATTAATGTGGCCCCCAGGGCTCTTCACCATTATCTGGGTCTGGCCCCGCTCCAGCCTTCCCTTTTTCAGGCCCCAGAGAACCACTCCCCTTTTCCAGGGTGCCCAGCACTCTTTCCTGCTCTGCTTCCTCAGCCAGGAAGGCTGTCTCGTTACTTAGACCCAACTCTAAAGTTGCCCACTGGGGCCTTCCAGGGCACACCCAGGGGCAGGCAGTTGTGATTTCCTGTGTATATGACCCTCTGGAGCACTGTCCTATTTTTCTGTAACATTTGGTTTTCTTACAGTAAACTTCTGAAAGGCAATGACCATGTGTGAGATGCCTGGTACATCACAGCTGCTCAGTGGATGTTGTTGCATAAATAAACGTGTGTGTGGGGAGAATGGGTGAAAAGGGGAAGGGATTAATAAGAAGTACAAGTTGCCAATTATAAAAATAGTTACAGGGATGTAAAATACAGCAGAGGGAATACAGTCAATAATATTGCAATAACTATGTATGGTGCCAGGTGGGTACTAGACTTATCAGAAGGACTGCTTCAAAAGTTATATAAATGGAACAATTGAAGAATGCCGCAAGGGTCAGAGCAAACATCGTCCAGAACAACAGGAAGGCTGGCTGAGTGTAATTTCTACAACTAGAAGAAAACAGGGGCACGCTGAGAGCCAGCGGAGCTGCGGAGGTGAAGTGCAGAGGTACGGCGGCGGCTCGTGCGCGCGGAAAGGGGGTGGCGCCTGAGGACGCGGCTGTCTTTTTGAATCACAAGCTCCCGACTGCTCTGAACTCCGGTTCCAGCGGGTCTCTGGGGACCCAGGGCTCATACGGGGAGAGGCTGGTCTGTCAGGCGGCAGCGGGCGAACTTGAGGGCGGCTTTCCCTCAGAGGTGCTTGCAGCCGTTACCGGGACACTGAGACGCGCGACTCCGGGCGCGGAGAATCACCATAGCTGCTTTCACCGCCCTTTGACTCCCTGAGACCCCGCCCCACCCAGGCTGCGGCAGAGGCTTTTGCATGTGAATGTACCTAACTACAGCCCAGCCAGGCAGACCCGGAACTTCCAAGAGAAGGCCCAAGGCCCCGCAGCGGCTTGCATTGCTTCACAGCTGAGCCTCTTCGTGGCTCCTGCTGTGTGGCCTCAGGCAGAGGCTGAATTAACACCTCCTTAGATCCAGGAGCCACTCTACCCAGTGGTCAGAAGGGGACCATTCTCCCACTTCAGACACAGCTGATTCCCACAGCCAATTGGCCTGGAGGTCAATTCCTCCCAGTGATCCTACAACAACCAAGGCACCAAGAGTGCACCAAGAGTGTCTACCCCAGGTAACTGGGGAGGCTGAGCCACTGGGCCCTACAGGACACCTGGTGCGCAGGGCCACTCTATCAACACAGGGAAGCAGCCAAAATGCGGAGACAAAGAAAAAGGTCACAAATGGCAGAAACGGAGGAAAGCAAACGACTGGATATAGAGTTCAAGGCCACGTTTATAAGGTTTTTCAAGAATTTTATGGAAACCGCCGATAAATTTAATGAATCCCTCAAGGAGTATAGTGAGACCATGGAGGACATGAAAAAGGACCAACTAGAAATTAAGCATACACTGACTGAAATAAAGAATAATTTACAGAGATCCAACAGCAGACAAGAGGATCCCAAGAATCAAGTCAAAGATTTGAAATACAAAGAAACAAAAAATACCCAACCGAAAAAGAAAAAAGAAAAGAGATTCAAAAAATATGAAGATAGTGTAAGGAACCTCTGGGACAACTTCAAGCGTACCAACATCAGAATTATAGGGGTACCAGAAAGAGAGAGAGGGCAAGATATTGAAAACCTATTTGAAGAAATAATGACAGAAAACTTCCCCTACCTGGTGAAAGAAATAGACTTACAAGTCCAGGAAGCGCAGAGAACCCCAAACAAAAGGAATCCAAAGAGGACCACACCAAGACACATCATAATTAAAATGCCAAGAGCAAAAGATAAAGAGAGAATCTTAAAAGCAGCAAGAGAAAGACAGTCAGTTACCTACAAGGGAGTACCCATTCGACTGTCAGCTGATTTCTCAACAGAAACCATGCAGGCCAGAAGAGAGTGGCAAGAAATATTCAAAGTGATGAACAGCAAGAACCTACAACCAAGATTACTTTACCCAGCAAAGCTATCATTCAGAATGGAAGGTCAGATAAAGAGCTTCACGGATAAGAAAAAGCTAAAGGAGTTCATCACCACCAAACCAGCATTATATGAAATGCTGAAAGATATTCTTTAAGAAGAGGAAGAAGAAAAAGGAACTCTTACCATTTGCCACAGCATGGATGGAACTGGAGAGCGGATAAATACCACAGGATCTCACTCATTTGTGGAATATAATGAACAACATAAACTGATGAACAAGGACTGATCCAGAGACGGAGAGGCATTGATTGGACTGTCGGGCCTTGGAGGGAAGGTAGGGGAGGGTGGGGGCAAGGGGGAAAGATCAACCAAAGGACTTATATGCAAGCATATAGGCCTAACCAATGGACATGGACAACGGGGGGGTGAGGGGATGAGCGGGGGGGGGGGGGGTAGAGGGTACACATATGTAATATCTTAATCAATAAAAAATATTAAAAAAAAAGTTATATAAATGTCTAATCACTATGTTGTACACCTGAAATTAATAATACTGTATGTCAACTGTAATTAACCTTTATACGAATAAAATAAAATTAAGTAAGTAAATGCATGTGATGGGTGAGTGATATGTACACTTAGCTGGAAATATTACTTCCACATGGTTCCCAATCGGGGACGCTGGTTCCAGCACCCCCACAGCCTTGGCTCCAAGGGACACATCTCCTATTGGGTGAAGCTGGGAAGCTGGTCATCGAAATGTACAGGATCATTTGGGCTGGGAGCTGTCAGGGGCCCCACAGAGGCATCCAGTGATCAAAGTTATTACGATGTGCTGGCCCTATGGGCGGGAGGAATTTTTGTGCTGTTTGTTTCCCAGAGTATTTGGAGAGCTAGTGCTAGGAACAGACTCCAAGTCAATGAAGATGATGGGATGCTGGGTGAAGTTAAACAGGTATCTTTACTATAGAACTTGGAGTCCCTAATTTCCTATAGATGTGAGTGTCCAAGGGCAGGCAGTCCATGGAGTTTCCCAAATACAGATAACTACAGAGCCACAGGGCACTGTGGAACATGTTTTGGAAACACTGGTCCAAATAGGTGAATTTTTATTGACTAAAAGACAAAGAACTCAGAATGAAGTATTTGCCTCTTATTCATCATGGTCACTCTAAAACATGTCAATCACAGGATCAAACACTGTCTTTCTCAGAAAGATCAGAAGAAAAGACACCTATATGGAATCAAAAACTTTTATTCAGAATAATCATTGGCAAAATGAAGGTAGTTAGTTGTCTCAAAAATGAAGGGCCACAGAGTACTCAGAAAGCGATTAGAAATAATTACAAAAATTTTTGCTACAGATTAAAATGACTTGAAACTACAATCATTGGCTATAAAATGTAGGATGCATAATCACACTTAAAACTAAAAAGTGAAAATCTTGAGATGACTGGCTTGCCCAGGTGGCAGGAAATCGACAGCCCTCAGAACCCAAGTGCTGCTTGGACACCCACATCGGAAATGACTAGATTACTGCTAACAGAGACCAGGCCCAGGGCTTGCATGCTAAGTATGGTTCCTCTGTAGTTGCTACTGTTTCAAACAATATGATTAAGTCTTTATAATTCCACCAACTAGGACTTTCAGTGAGGGGAGTGACGGCATTATAAAAAACTTAATGGGCCCTGGCCAGTGTGGCTCTGTTAGCTGGGCATCATATCATGCACCGAAAGGTTGCTGGTTCTACTCCCGGTCAGGGAACATGTCTGAGTTGTGGGCTTGATCCCCGGTAGGGGATGTGCAAGAGGCAGCTGATTGATGTTTTGCTCTCACATGGTTGTTTCTCTTTCTATATCCCTCTACCTTCCTCTCTTTCTAAAAATCTATTTTAAAATCTTAAAAAAACACACAAAGAAAAACCTTCACTGGGAGGGCATCTGACTTTTCAGTTTGGCAAGTCTCATGAGGCATTGGTCCCTCCAGTGCCTTCTGGCAGCTAAGTGCTCAGGATCATCTGGGACTTTCACACACATGGCCTGGGAACAGGGAAAGAAGAGAAAAGACAACAAGGAAAAAAGAAAAGAAAAAAAGAAATGAATGGGACTACATCAAACTAAAACATTTTTGCACAACAAAAGAAACCATCAATAAAACAAAAAGACAACCTACTGAATAAAAGAATATATTCGCCAGTGACACATCTAATAAGAGGTTAGTATCCAAATATATAAAGAACTCATACAACTTAACACCAAAAAACAATCAAATTAAAAAATGGACAGAGGACCTGAATAGAAATTTCTCCAGAGAAGACATACAGATGACCAATTGACATATGAAAAGCTGTTCAACATCACTGTTCAACATTAGTGAAATGCAAATTAAAACCACACCTGTCAGAATGGTTATCAATAAATCAACAAACATGTGTTGGCAAGGACTTGGAGAAAAAGGAACCCTTGTGCACTATTGGTGGGACTGTAAATTGGTGCAGTCACTCTGGAAATCAGTACAGAGGCTCCTCAAAAAATTAAAAAGGGAACTACTATATGACCCAGCAATTCCACTTCTGGGTATTTATCTGGAGAAATCAAAACACTAATTCAAAAAAACATTCTTATGTTCATTGAAGTATTATTAAAATAGTCAAGTATGGAAGCAACCTAAGTGCCCATCAATGACAAAAGGATAAAGAAGAGATGGTATGTATGTGTGTGTGTGTGTGTGTGTGTGTGTGTGTATACACAATAGAATACTACTCAACCATAAAAAAGAATGAAATCTTACCATTTGAGACAATGTGGATGGATCTAGAGCAGGGGTGGGCCACCCCTGGCATGCGTGCCAAACATGGCACGCCAGTAACTTTTGCTGGCACGCGAAACCCTCTCTTATAATCTTCCATTTACAATTTTTTTCTTAATATCGACTTTTTTATTTTTCAGATAAATTCAGTGTAGGTGCATCTTAGATAAATAAATAATTTTACATAACAAGTTATCTTAAAGACCATAGACATGGATTGACGAGAGAGGGGAAGAGCAATTTCTATGCCTTTGCCTTAACTCTCCCTGCCTTCCTAGATCCGACCAGTGTTTTGGTTTCATCCACATACTCTTGTGAATCTTTGTTCTCAGTGATGAATTTTGTTAAGTCTCGTAATAGGAGTAGCCTGATGGATGAAAGTAGTAGCTTGTGCATATCTCTGAAGATCATGAAATATAAACCTGATGTAAAATCTCTGTCATCAGTGATGCAGCAGCAAAAGTCCCACTGATAATATCAAATGGAGTCATAAAGTTTTCTGTCGGACTATCAGTGTACATGTATACATTAAAAAATAAATGTATTTTTCATCATCATATACTGTGTTTTTGTCGCTTGAATTAATTTTATTATTTCTTCAAGGTTCTTCACATACGTACACCTTAAGAGATATCAAGTAGGCGTAACATGTTCTCAAAAAATTAGGGTTGGCACGCAGAAGAATTTTGAGTCAGAGATTTTGCTGGTTTTGGCACACACTCTCAAAAAGGTTGCCCACCCCTGATCTAGAGGTTATTATGCTAAGTGAAATAAGTCAGACAGAGAAAGATAAATGCTATATGATTTCACTTACATGTGGAATCTATAAAACAAAATAAGCAAAGAAAATAAAAACAAACTCACAGATACAGAGAACAAACTGATGGTTGCCAGATGGGAGGGGGACTTGGGAGGATGGGTGAAAATCATTAAGGGATAAGAAGTTCATGCCTGGCCCAGCTAGCATGCCTCAGTGGTTGAGCGTCGACCTATGAACCAAGAGGACACGGTTCGATTCCCTATCAGGGCACATACTCGGGTTGTGGGCTCAATCCCCAGTGTGGGGCATGCAGGAGGCAGCCAATCAATGATTCTCTCTCATTGTTGATGTTTCTATCTCTCCCTTTCCCTTCTTTTTCTGAAATCAATAAAAATATGCTTTTTTTAAAAAAGGAAGCACATGCCCTGGCCAGTTGGAGTGTTATCCCATACACCAGAAGATCTCAGGTTCAATTCCTAGCCAGGGCACATACCTAGGTTTCAGGTACAAGAGGTAACTGATCAATGTTTCTTTAACACTGTTTCTCTCTCTCTCTCTCTCTCTCTCTCTCTCTCTCTCTCTCTCTCTCTCTCTCTCCCCTGACCCTTCCTCTCTCTGTAAAATCAGTAAACATCTCACTGGGTATGATTTTTTTTAAAAGTACAAATTGGCAGTTACAAAATAGTCACAGGGATATGAAGTACCGCATAGAGGATATAGTCAATGATATAATAACTATGTATGGTGTCAGGTGGCTACTAGACTTATCAGGGGGATCACTTTGCAAATTATATGTCTAACCCCAGTGGTTCCCAACCTTTTTTTGGCCATGCCCAACCTAAGCATCTCTAAAATCCTGTGACATATAATTCTTATTATTCAAAAAATGAACTCCTATTCACGTGGAGGAAGCCTAAAAGGCCATTCACTTGGTCTAAACAAGCTTCCAAAGAACATGGCATCCATGAAAGAGAAAAATAAAAGAACGAAAGGACAGCTGAAGTACTGAGGAAGAAATCACTAAGAAATTGTTAAAATAATAATAAAAAAATAATAATAATAATTTGAAGTGATATGAAAAAATAGCAAGTAAAGTTTCAAAACATATAATAGAGAACTGAAATGCATAAATATGTCACAATATATATTTGTATACTGTATATGAGGTCCCTAGAAATGCAAAAAATTCACTGTTAATAACTCATTCTCAAAATGCCCTCCTTAAAAATCAAATTGCCCCCCTGTGGGACATGTGCCCCATGTTGGGAACCACTGGTCTAACCACTATGCTCTAGACCAGTGATGGCGAACCTTTTGAGCTCGGCGTGTCAGCATTTTGAAAAACCCTAACTTAACTCTGGTGCCGTGTCACATATAGAAATTTTTTTGATATTTGCAACCATAGTAAAACAAAGACTTATATTTTTGACATTTATTTTATATATTTAAAATGCCATTTAACAAAGAAAAATCAACCAAAAAAATGAGTTCACGTGTCACCTCTGACACGAGTGTCATAGGTTCGCCATCACTACTCTATACCTAAAACTAATATAAAATAATACTGAAATCAACTGTAAATGAAAATTTTTTTAAAATAAAAAAGAACAAAAATGCATGAAGAGGAGGTAATTTACCAGGAGCATAATTGTTGGTCCTACTGTGCAAACTGAATTTGCTCTCAAGGACAAAGGGAGCAGAGTAAACACTCCATGAACATGAGTTTCCTGAACCCAGAGACTCCAGCTCCTCAGAGATAAGTCACAGTGACCTCCAAGTTCATTGGCCACACTGCTCTGAAGGTCTCCAAGGACCATGACAGAAGTTAGAGATGAGGGACTGTGAAAACCAGAAACAAAGATACTAGCTGCACAATAAATGTCCCTGTCCACAGAGCTCCCTCCCACTCAGCATGCACAACTCTCTGCAGGCAGTCCACGTACCTGGTGAACCTTCTCAACTGTGGCCCCAGAAAACTCTGGAATAGGTCCGAAAGTCTTGAGGACATGTTTCATGCTTTCGCCGTATCTGTCACAGTAGCTTAACATGCCTGAATCCATATGAACACAAGAATACACAAAACCAGAACATTAGAGAACTCCCAACTAAGTCATCAATTCAGAGAGTCTAGCCTTGGGTCGGAATAACAACATTCCTTTCTTCTGGTGAGTTAAGAAAAGGAGGAGGTGGTCAGTGCACCTGGTTAGCTGGCGCTGGGGACCAAGGGTCCTCACCACAAGTCAGTCACTTGTCAAGCTTTCCCTCTGATCTCAAAATCCTGAAAAGCAAGGGGCCCCTGGGGCCTGCCATTCTACCTCCCTCAGTGTTCCTGCATTGACTTATTGATTAACCTATTAAGTCCTATTTTCACCAAAAATGTTATGAGGTTACTTGTGTAAATGGCTTGAATGCATTTTCTAAGAACCACAGAGGTCACAGCTCACTTTAATCTGTTTCCCATTTCACACTTGTTCCCTGACTTCTAGTTACCACTTGGTTGGGTGTCTACAAGGCAGCAGATTCTTTAATGGAGGCTCAGAGTGTGGCCAGTGGATAACAGCCCTGTCCCCCAAGCCCAGGCTGCCTCTGTACCCTGGCTGCACTGCTCTCCAACTGCTTCTGCAGCTTACTGGCCCTGGGACCCCAACCGCTTTCTCAGATGCTGAGATAAAGGCCCTGGGATTTTTTTTTTAAATATATTTTTATTGATTTCAGAGAAGAAGGGCGAGAGAGAGAGATAGAAATATCAATGATGAGAGAGAATCCTTGATCGGCTGCTTCCTGCATGCCCCTCACTGGGGATTGAGCCTGCAACCCAGGCATGTGCCCTGACCGGGATTCGAACTGTGGCCTCCTGGATCATAGCTTGATGCTCAACCACTGAGCCATGCCAGGGGCACAATTCTAGTATTGAATATGACAAATTGACACCAATAGATGGAGGAAACATTGGCTTGGGAGGTTTCAGTGGCCCTGCCCACATTATATGCTTGGTCCTTGTTATCACCAGCAGTCTTCCCAGGGTCACTGATCAACCCTGACACATGTGCCGCATCATGGAGGGTACAACCCGGATGTGCCCTAGACAGTGCCCAACCCCTTTAAAGACAAGGAAGGATGGAGCCAGATACTGTGGGGTGACTGCTGCACCTCCTATGCACAGGGTCCCATTGCCCTTCCGGCACCTTGCTGACCTCCCTTACTGCTGTCCCTGACAGGAGGCTCACCTCCTGTTTGGCGTGCCATCCAGGCCCCTCCCCAGCCTGTGGCCTAAAGGCCCTGGGATTTTGACGAAGAAACCCATGAAGAGGCTCATCCGCATGGGAGAGAGGAGGAAGAAGCACAGTAACCTAGAAGCAGTTCTGGGCTGTGTGTGGCTGAAACTAAGCTCTTTAGTAAGCGTCAGATATGCACAGAGAGGAAAGCAGAGTCCAGCGGCCTCGCTTCCCAGCATGTGGAACTGGCCTGCTGGGACCCATCTGTGCCTGGCATCCTCCCCTCCCACTGCCTGGGAGGCAGCAGGGCTTGGCCAGTGCAGGCATGTGTGGGGAAAGGGGGGTCAAGTCCAATCTGAGGCCACCCCTGGGTATGCATAGAAGAGGCGTCTCTGAGTTCTGGGCCCACTTGGGACATGGCTGAACCACCCACTGTGCCACCCTTGGCCCAATTCTAACATCTTTCACAACTAGAAACACTCAGAGCTTGGTCAATCAGGCTAAAAGGTAATACAGAATTTAAAATGAATAGCAGAATTTGCAAAGATGCCCGAGCTTGGTTCTTATCCACCCTAGAAAAAGTTTTAAATTAATCCTATATAATAAAAGCTTAATATGCTAAGTGGCCAGTAGTCCATTAAATCAATTAAAGCCTAATATGCTAATGATATGCTAAGGCCGCTCAACCATTCACTGTGATGTGCACTAACCACCAGGGGGAAGACACTTTGACCGGTTGGTTAGCTTGCTGCTGGGGTCCGGCCAATCTGGACGGAGCGAGGTGAGCTGGACACGCCCTGGAGCCCTACCATGGTCCCTCCCTGGCTGGCCAACCTTCCGTGTCCCTCCCTGGCCCCAATCGTGCACCGGTTGGATCCCTCGGCCTGGCCTGCACCCTCTCGCAATCCGGGATCCCTCAGGGGATGCCAGAGAGCCAGTTTTGGCCTGATCCTGCAGGCCAGGCAGAGGGACCCCATTGGTGCATGAATTTGTGCACTGGGCCTCTAGTTTTAAATAAAGATCATCACCACACAATATTCTTTAAAAAAAAAAAAAGACCAACTTCTTTGGGGTTTAGTTTTGGTAGACCCACACTATTGTGAAAGCCTGAATTCACTGAATTTCAATTTTATTTGCCTCAAATAGCTTTCCTTCTCTTTCAGTGTGCTAAAATCAGATCAAACTAGCTCTTAGAAATTCTTTTGGCCCTAACCAGTTTAGCTCAGTGGATAGAGCGTCGGCCTGCGGACTGAAAGGTCCCAGGTTCGATTCCGGTCAGGGGCATGTACCTTGGTTGCGGGCATATCCCCAGTGGGAGATGTGCAGGAGGCAGCTGATCGATGTTTCTCTCTCATCGATGTTTCTAACTCTCTATCTCTCTCCCTTCCTCTCTGTAAAAAATCAATAAAATATATTAAAAAAAATTTAAAAAAAGAAATTGTTTTGAAGGGTAAAATATTCAAATATAACAACTTTTCTAACATTAGCACCTACAATTAAGTGGTGGACACTCCTTTTTAAAATAAGGGTTTCATTTCATTTAACACAAGTATAACCTGACAATTAAGGATTCCAGAAGACTTCCTAAAGCAGGGGTGGGGAACATCTGGCCCTCAGGCAGGACCTGTGAAATCATTTGGTCTGGCCCTGCCAACTCATTAGGAGTGTGTTAATTAAATGTTTGACCAAATATAGCAAGCTAATTTTTAAGTTGTTAATTTTGTATGGTCTGAGAATGATATTATAAATATGCAAATGGTCCTTGGCAGAAAAAAGGTTCCCCGCCCCTACAAAGGTTCCGGCACTAGCTAGCTATCTTAGAGGACTCAGCATTTCCAGAACACAGAAAACCACCATTACATTTATTTCCTTTGAAGTTAAATATTTTCTTCACTTTAAGTGTTTATTTATTCAAACCAAAGGTGGTAAAATCTAGACACAAATACAATTACTCTTTTTGGGGGGCAGAAGAATCAAAAAAGTTGGAAAGATATTAAATGAGAAGAAAATGGGAGGCCTGGCTGCAGCTGAGATTCACCCACGTGCAGGGAAACAAGCCCAACAGTACCCTCCTGTGAACCAGTTCTATCTCCCTGTCCTCCCTGAGCAGTGAAAAGCCACAGATGCAATTCAAGGACTGTATTTCACTCTGGATTACTTCACATTTTCTGAACAAGCGTTCATCTTTCTGTGTCCCTGTGAAGTTATCTGAATCTCCCAGGGGCTTTTGAGAACTCTTTTTCCCTGCCTTTTATAAAACTTGTGGCTTTAAAGGGGCATTTATTTATTTAAGATAGAAAATACAGTAACTCTTTATAATACAATTAATAATTCCCCCCCCCCCCAACTTTTCTAGGATACCAATATAAAACTTCAGTCTTACAAACATAAAAACTCTTTCTATAGCATGCACTCAGGCTCATGGGGTGAGCAGCCCCGAGTCTGTGGAGACGGTAAGAGGCCACACAGCCAGCATGTGCAGACCTCCATTTCATAGATAGAGCATCTGACACCGCAGGATAGCTCTCCCACTAGCTCAAAGTACAAGTTTATGGTGATTTAGTGTCAAAATTGTTTACAGTGTCCCAGCAAATTCACTACCTTACTCTTCTTTGCAACATCTTCCCTTCCAATAGAGCAGTATGAGCGGGAATGTTCCAGAATACCAATTTCAATGGAAATGAAAATAAAAAGCCACTTCAACTTCTATCCCACAGCCCGTCCCTCCTCTGTATTACTATGAAGTGAGCCTCCCTATGTTTTTCCTGCTATACTTCCATGCCCTCTAGTCAACCAAGTACTTCCAACAGCTCTCAGAGAGCTTAGCTTTTTAGAAGACTTTGAACCTAATTTCTTAAGAAGTGGGAGAAAGAACTGATTGTCATGAGTTTGGATTTAGCTTCTCTTGCTGCTTTCGGACTTGTTATTCCTTGGCTGTGAGCCCTGAAGGTGAGACACAACCCAAAGTGATGGAGCAGTGGAGAGCCATCCCTTCTGTCTGCATTTACAGAGCAGGCACCTGTCTGTGTGGCCTCTGTCACGGTGGAGGCAGCTGCTGGGACACGCCCTCGGTGTTGATTCTTGGAGAGCCCTAATTGCTACCCACACCAGAGAAGTGTGCTTTTCCCACAGCCTATGAACCCACACTCACATGAATTCCCTGCCTTTAAGAGACAAAACTTAATCAGAGAAGACCAAAAAGACCCCAAAGCCCAGGACATTATGTAATTCCCGCCTGAGGGAGGCCTTGCTGGAGCAGGTGGACAGAAACTGCCAGGAACAGCTCTGTCAGCTCACCTGTTTCACTGCAAATCACAGCTCCCCTCAAATGAACCAGACCCTCCAAGCAGACATCTCAATTTAAGATAAACAAACAAACAAACAAGGACAGCATCTAAACAAGGGAAATTTTGAGAGGCAAGATGGTGAACATTCATCTCAACTGAAGGTGATGTCCAGGGGCTGCCAGGTTCCCAGGCACCCAAAAGGCTGGTAGGTGTACAAGGGACCAGCCTTTGCTGACCTGCTAGTCTAAAAGCTTAGCATAGAAAGAAACCAAAGTCTTGAGAGTTCGTATTCCACAGCAAAAATGTCCTAATCTGTATGTGTTCTGTATTTCTCTAATGCACTTGTGAATCTTTGGGGGAATTATTTTAAAAAAAAAAACTGGAATAGGGAATGAAACAAAACTTTGTGTGAATATAACATTTATTATGGACTTCATGTCAGCCATCCAGCTAGCTGTCTCCATCTGGTTTCATTCTCACACCACCCTTATAAGGCTGTTACTGTTGTTGCCCCATTCTACAGATGGGGATACTGAGTACACAGGGCTATTTAGCTTATAGGTCAACTAAAGATCCAGGCTGACTGGCTCCACAGACCAGATCCACTCTCCTGAGAGCTTGTCTTTCGTGGGTGTCACTTTTTAAAAGTAGCCAAAAGGCGAAGCAAGCATGCTGGCCTCCTGTTTTTCAGCTGCTATTTTATAAGATTAAAAACAAATCATCAAATATTTTTACCCCTTCTAGATAAACTGTAGCTTTAAAGACTAATAACTAGCCTTAACCTGAGATACTGGCTTTATGAGATCAACATCAGAAAAAAGAACTCTCCTAATTCCAATCTTGATATATCCTGGGTGACACTGAGGAATCATGATCATTTCCACTGGTTCTGAGCCTGATCTTATAACTGTCTAACTCTGGTCCTTAGAATGCTCTGAAGTTGAAAACTACATCCGTCCACCATTATCATATTAAACCAATTAGGTTTTCTTATCAAATCTGCTTTGTATGAAAAATTGTTATGGGCTCCGTCCTATCTGCCACACTGTTTGGCTCCCGAGTTTCTGGTTTCACTGGCTTCAGTTTCTACTTGTTTGAGAGTCAAAGTGGTTCTCAGGTCTCTCCTATCAGTTTCTCCTGATACCTGAATTATCTTATTTTTCTCAAGAAAAATAAAAACACAGCGGTCATCCAGCAGTGTCTGTATACATTTCAAATGCTTCAATATGTGCATCAAGTTTAAGGTTCTGGTTTACAAAAAAACATTCAAAATTATGCAAGACTTTATTTTAATGATACTTCAAAACTCTGGTTTCACTTTAATAAAGCCTGTGTCTTTACATTACCCTCCTATGTTCAACTGTTATTCTACCACACAAGTAACATGTGGGTGCTAGGTGAGAGTCCCCCCTCTTCAGTTGCTCTCAGCTGGGTGTTAAGGAAGAATCAAGTCACCTATTGAACCACATTTGCATGACACCCTATTAACCCATCCAAGGAACCAGGTGTGCACCTGCTGTGTGCAATACATCTGGTAAAACTGCCTGGGATTATCCACTGGAAATTGTATTTAATTAATTACTGTTGTGAAAATTAACTGATGTATTACCAAACCCTCGTGGAATTATAAAGTCTATGGCAGACTCCCCAGAGGTCATCTGCTCCAACTTCCAACCTCACTGTGAGACTCCTGTCAACATTCAAACATCCGCACATGTGAGGACCAGCCTCCAGCAGCAAGGCTCCCCCACCCACGGCATGGCCTCTCCTTCTACATCAGTTCCACTTAACAGAAAGTTCTCCCTGCCATGTCCTGACTGCAAACCTGTCTTCGTGCCATTTCCAGTCTTTCATTCTGATTCCACCCCCACAAAAGTCATGGACAAATACAGGCACATGCGGCACACACACACACACACACTGGATCAGCTTCCATTTCTCGATATTTTTGTTAAATGTAGACCATGGAACTGAATACAATATTCTTTTTCTTTTTCTGCATATGTTTTACAAGTTAATAATATAAATTTTAAAAACAACATACAATAATTATAGAAATTTATTACAACATAGAAAAGTAAAAAGGTAATACAAGTTATTTATAATTACAACACCAAGAGACAGCTATCATATTATTTAGTTGACATTTCCCCAGATTTTCTGATTCATTGTTTTAATTTGGTGTAGGTTTTATTATTTGTTTTTCAAATGATGTCTTCTTTTTAAATGGCTTAAAATCTGGTGGACAGTTTCATTCTTGGAAGCTTCTCACCCATCTCAAGTGACCTTGCTTTTAGAGTTACCAGTCCCTTTGAGGTGGCTCCAGGGTAACTGATGGCCTAGCCCGGCCACGAACCAAGAACACCAGCCCCTTTTCCTGTAGAAGCCCCTCCCTCGTGACACCCCAGCTTTTGGAAAGAAGCCCACAGATGAGCAAGTCACAATTGCAAGCTGCCCATGTTTAGGCAGAAGGTAAGTCCAGCAGAGGTCCATGTGGTTATTTCCTACTTTTTTTTTTCTTGCTACTAAATAATTTCATTATCTTCCTCAGGAAAATACCACTTTATCTTCTATCAGGCTGGATGACATGCGGCAAAGTTTCCATAACATTGCTCACCTCTCCTTCCAGGCCTCACCTGAGTGCTGCTCTACACAGAGCCCTGAGGTCCATGGGACACAGCCACTTACATCCTGGGACACAGCCACTGCCCTACCCCTACCTGTGAATGAGCAGGGCTGGCCATTGTCTCCTGTACACAATACCAGTTCTATTCAGTTGTAAGAAAAGACAACCTTTGATTGTTTACAAAACCCATGAAAACACTACACTGCATAAAATTCCCATCTGAGCCCCTACCTTCTGCATTGAGATGCATGGTTTCCAGGGGTCCAATGAATGCATACCGGAGGCCTAGGCCGTGAGACATGACGAGGTCCAAGTCGCTCGGAGACACTATTCCTTCCTAAATGAAGAAAGGGGGTGGCATATGGATGAGTCCTCTGGAAAGACCATTCTCTTACCATCATTTTCATCCTAACTGGGGCAGGATCCCAAAATACTCTCCTAGCACTGTAAGTGTTTTCATGAAATTTTTCATGATGAAACTAAGATGTCGGAACAGATTCTGAAAAGAGACTATCTGTGAAATGTCAAATACCAATTCACTTTTTCCACAGCTATAATCAACCTTCTCTCATACTGTGCCCAATTCCACTGTCTTCTCTTCTCCACCCATAACCCATGTCTCACTTGCAGCTCTGTCAAACGGGGAGAGGAAGAAGGGAAAGGGAAAAAGTGAAGGGGGTACTGGGAAAAGGGCAAGAAGGATTTTCTGCACGTTTGTTAAGAACTGGGGCTGTAAGACTGGAGCCATCAAAAGAACTGTGAAGTTGCTCTCCAGACTGTGCCTGCCTGCAAGCCTGGCCTTGTTTAGTTTTTAACGAGTTTGTAAAGAATGATATTCTTTGATGAAATGCAGCTCAGAACAGGGTGTTTATTTGCAAAGGTGGAGCCCTAGAATCTTTTACAAATGTGAATTGCAAAGCAAGAGGCACTTTGTTAGGCTTTTAGGTTGTATGTCAAATTGCCCAGCGGTGTGACCTGATCTGTTCCTCACCGGTGAGGAACAGGGATGCATTAGAAATATCTATATCATTAGGCCCTTCACTGACAGCTCAGTCTCCATCTGAAGATATTTTCACCTTGGCCATTTCAGCTGTCAGGAAGACAGACATGGGGGAGGCTGTCATGTGTTCCCTGAATCTTCACTGGTCAGAACAGAAGAATGACTCTGAAACCTCCAGCCCCTATCTCCTGGGTGGTTTCTTTCACAAATAGAGTACTGCGGGCACAGACATAGCTCCTGCCTCTGTAAGAGGCCACTCACTGTGCTGTAGTGCTGATACCTCTTCCACAGGCAACCCTTAGCTGGTGGTCCCCAGTGCAGCGAGGTCCCAGGGGAAGGAGGATGAAGCGCTCGGTGGCAGGAAAGTCAGTTCTGCCCCTACCTCCAGGGTACACCCACTCAAAGTGTCCATCCAGCTCCTGAGAACAGGCTCAGACATGTGGCCTCCCCTACGTGGCCTGTTACTCTGGGTTACAGCGCAAAGCCTTTACCTCTCCTTGAAGGGCTGCCAGCTGTCTGGTTGGAGAGGGTGCCTGGGGAGAGGCAGGGGTTTAATCACAGGTTCACCATGGCTTCATGGCCAATAGGGAGGAGCCCTTTTCCCTCCAGATGGCTTTGGGGAGTCTGGGCCAGGCCCTCCATGCTCAGGAACTGCTGCCCCTCCTCCTCCGAACCAGGTGACTTCTCAAGTCCCAGACTTCAAAGTCACCCAAGAGGTAGAAAGGGAGTTTGTACCTTCAACCTCTATGACCTGCAGCCCAGCTGCTGAGAGAGAAATACCAGCAGTCTCAGGTCTATGTGGGTGTCTGGACCTCCCTGGGGAGGGGTGGGGAGAGCTGGAGCTGAAGAACCAAGAAGACAGAACCACCCACAAGGGGCAAGCGCGGTTTAGTGTGAGGAGAAACTTTGTTTGTGTGAACCATTCTCCATCTAGTTTTGTGTGTGAGAGATAAACAAAGACATGCACAAACCATGAATATACTGTTCAAAGAATAATTAATTACAAAGCAACCCCTCTAACCACCACCGCGCCCATCTTCCTGATCATATCCTTCCCAATAATAAATATCTGACTTTTGTAATAATCATTTCTTTTAAAATTTGCCATCTATGTTTATATTCATAAAAATAAAGTGTGCTTTTTATCTATTTTCATCTTCTTCAAAACAGAATCATACTGTGCATTCTTTTGTGATATCAATGTAAAAAACATTCAAATCTATAGAGAATTTTTGTGAGTTTATTTGAGCCAAACTGTCGACAATTGCCAGGAAGCAAAATCTCAGTGGATTGGGATAATGCTCCAGAGGATGGAAGTTTTGCACCTTATTTAATACATTATAAAAATAAGAGATGCAAGTGGGTTACATTAAATCCATTGGTGATAGATTAGGAAGGCAGGAGAAAGGAAAAGGTGGTAGGGGCCCTCTGGGATTGGATAAAAAGTAAAATGATAGACACATATATCTTTTACATAGGTGGGTACAGGATAGTTAACAGTCAACAATTAACATGATAACAATAACAAAGAGAATTTATGGCCCTAACTGGTTTGGCTCAGTGGATAGAGCATTGAGTGAGGACTGAAGGATCCTGGGTTCGATTCCAGTCACAGGCATGTACCTTGGTTGCAGGCTCGATCCCCAATAGGGGGAATGTAGGAGACAGCTGATCGATGTTTCTCATTGATGGTTCAAATTCTCTATCTCTCTCCCTTCCTCTCTATAAAAAATAAATAAAAACATATTGTAAAAAGAGAGAGGATTTGTGGTCTCCCATTGGTTATGCCCATGGGGTCTGTCTGACATTCCAAAGTACTAAACGCAGTTACATAAGAGCAGTCATATAATTTTTAGTTAAGGTAAAGATTGACTTTTGTCAGGGAAGATACCAGCCACATTTGCATTACTTAAGTAGATTTCTCTAAGTTTCCATTTTTATCCAGAAATTAAATCCAGAGGAAAAAAGAGTCAGAAGTGATTCAGCTGAGATGCTCACTCATTAGGATTTCACCTCACTGAGACAAACAAGTTCATCCCTGCTGTACTCAGCACTGAATAAAAGGTTCATAGTTAGGATATTTTTTTTTGGGGGGGGGTGTTAATCTTCACACAAGGACATGCTTAGAGAGAGGATGGGAGAAAGAGAGAGAGAGGAGCATTGATGTGAGAGAGAAACATCAATTGCCTTCTGCATGCTCCCGTGATTGGGGATCAAAACCACAACCTAGGTACGTGCCCTGACTGGCAATCGAACCAGCCACCTTTCGGTGCACAGACTATGCTCAACCAACTGAGCGACTCTGGCCAGGCTGGTTAGCACGTTTTGAAGCTCAAGTTGCTTAATTGTGTTATTCCTCTGAGGCAGAGCAGAGTTTGCCACCCCAAAATATGCCTTTTGGGATATTGATTATTTCAAGTTGGTTATTTTTAAGAAACAGGAGACTCAGAAACTTTGATCCTCCTACTTTACCTGCCAAAAGGAATTCAGATAGGAAAACCTGCTTTAAGACGGGAACCTAGCATATTCACCTCAGCATATGTGAAATAAGTGGCAGACAGAGAGGATACAAGCAAAACCCTGTTAATTGGACTTCCCTCCTGTGTCCCATGGTTTCTGGGTGGCCCAGCAAGAATTTGTTGACCACAACTTTGCTCTTTCTCATCTACTTGTGAGTTGCCTGCTTCTCCTTTGGAGTCCCAGAGCCCTGCCTCCCGCTCCTCGGTCCAGAATGGCATATAAGCCTAACTGCCCAGTGTGTCCTCAAGCCCCATATTCTGTGGAACCCATGTAATGTACATCCATAATAAATTTGGTCATTTTTCTCCTATTAACCTGTCTCATGTTAATTTGATTACTAAGTTAGCCAGAAGAATTTAGAAAGGTGGGAGGAAAATTACTTTTCCACTCCAGCATACCCAGAGCCTTCGTGTTATTTGTGGCCTAAGTGTTAATATTATCTAGGATTAATTACAATAAATAATCATCTTATATAATAAAAAGCTAATAAGCAAATTGACCGAACAGTGGAATGGCCAGTCGCTATGACACACACTGACCACCAGGGGGCAGATGCTCAATGCAGGAGCTGCCCCCTGGTGGTAAGAGCACTCCCACAGCCAGAGCGCCACTCAGCCAGAAGCCAGGTTCACAGAGTGCACGAATCTCGTGGACCGGGCCTAGTGATGGTATAAAGGGCAGAAGTAAGTGCTTGAGTGGAACCCATGGATCTGATAAACAATTCATTGGAAACAGTACCCTACACACTGTTTAAAGTTTGAAACCCTACCCCACTCCATGGTGTCTACGGTTCAACCAACATTTGTCTATATAGCTATCAATAATTCCTCCATTTCATGGTAAAATTCTCAAGTCACACAAAGGAAAGCCCCATGTGGTTAAAAGGTTCCTAAAACTTATACAGAGTGACTTAGATCACTATTAGTTCAAAATCTGGTTGCATCACATCTTAAAAAATCAAAAGGCCAGGAGAGCCCAGCCCAAGTGGTAAGGAATCCCCTTTATTGAAAAAACTTCTAGCTTCTACTTCCTTTAATTAAAATCTAAGACTTACCACAATCAACCAACACAAACTCATGGCCGGGGCACACACTGCACCTGGCATGCTTTGGAAAAGGTATGGAGGGACATGGCACAAGACTACCACCGACCAGTAAAGAGCAAATACAACATGGTTAATAAAGTACTAAATTACTGTGATACAAACCTTAAGTATAATTAACTGTCAGGGTCCTACCAGAAAGACAGAACCAGTAGGTTATATATGTGGAAAAAGGAATTGGCTTTTGCAATTGCAGGCACTGGCAAGTCTGAAATGTGGGGCAGGCACTCGCTGATGGTGGAAACCTTGGTTCTGCTCTTCAGGCCTTTCAACTGATGGGATAAAGCTTTCCCAGATGATTGTGAATAATCCTCTTTAATTAAACAGATTATAGATACTAATCATATCCACAAAATACCTCTACAACAACATTCAGACTTGTGTTTGATGAGTATCTGGCCTAGACAAGCCGATCGTCACAGGAGATAGAGAAGTTGGTGGTGAAAGGACAGAAGACACATCTAATGATTAACAACTGGCAAAAAGTTGATGGGTGCAGTGGTTCTTGATCTTTTGGATAGACACGGAGAAAGGGGGAGACAGGGGAGTCTTGCAGAGTTTAAGGGTGAGACATTTGATGAATGAATCTCCCATATTTCCTGTATTGATTATAAGCTATATAGAATTCTTTTTCCTTCTCTCTAATAACCCCATTCTCATATTAAGTTTTCTTACTCAATTCACATATTTTGCATTCCCTCATTTTCATTTACTGTTCTGATGTTTCTTCATTCCATCTTTCTGTGTCCAGTTCTTTTTTTTACTCATCCTTAGCTTTTGATCTCCTATTTTGTTTCACTCTACTTTTTGCCACATTTGGCCCTGAATTTTCAAGTTTTTCTGTGAAAATACTACTGTAACTTCGCCACTGCCATCACTACCACAAACACAGAACTGCTACCCCAGGACCTTGCTACCTAGGTCATGTACAAGTCCTTCCACCCCTCCCCAACCAAAGCTGTAGGGAGTCAATCCACTGTCTTAACTGGGAAACGGAAGCCAGACAAAGTTGTATCTTAGGTAAATGTTAGATAATGCAATGAAGCATTAAAAGGCATGAAGCAGGCAGTGGACTTGTTCAGTGTCACTGCAACCAGAAGCCAAGGAGAAGGGGCTACACAGGAAGAGAGCCCAACTCAATTTCTAGTTAGAGCAAGGACAGAACAAACTTAACCTTGAGTGAGTGCCCCATCTCCAAAGAGGTTTTAAAGATGGGCTGGACAAGAATAATCACTAGTATAGAAATAACTCATGTATGAGTGAGGGGTGCTGGACTTTCTTTTTTGGAAAACACCCAGCCCTAGAATCCTTCTGAATAACACTGAGATACTATAGTTACACATTTTTTTTTTTTTAGATACACAAACAAGTTCTGTTTTTAAAAAAGAAGTAAGAACTAACTCCAATACTTCACAAATTTTTCCAGTAAAGTACAATTATGGGAGGAAGAATTCATTTGGAATATTTGGCAGCCAATAGGATGGTAGAGAACAGAAATTTGCCAGAAATCTCTGACTGTCCAGCAAAATAAATCCCATTATTATATTATTATTGTTATTGCATTATTTTCACATTTTTATTCAGTTTGCATAATTGTATAGTCCAATTATTTTTCAATCATCATCTTTATTTTTTAATATATTTTTTAATTGATTAAGATATTACATATGTGTCCTTATCCCCACGTTACTCCCTACCCTCCCCCCCACTCATGCCCTCACCCCCCCATTGTCCGTGTCCATTGGTTAGGCCTATATGCTTGCATATAAGTCCTTTGGTTGATCTTTCCCCCTTACCCCCACCCTCCCCTACCTTCCCTCCAAGGCCCGACAGTCCAATCAATGCCTCTCCGTCTCTGGATCATTCCTTGTTCATCAGTTTATGTTGTTCATTATATTCCACAAATGAGTGAGATCATGTGGTATTTATCCGCTCTCCAGTTCCATCCATGCTGTGGCAAATGGTAAGAATTCCTTTTTTTTCTTCCTCTTCTTAAAGAATACCTTTCACCATTTCATATAATGCTGGTTTGGTGGTAATGAACTCCTTTAGCTTTTTCTTATCTGTGAAGCTCTTTATCTGACCTTCAATTCTGAATGATAGCTTTGCTGGATAAAGTAATCTTGGTTGTAGCTTCTCGGCATTCATCACTTTCAATATTTCTTGCCACTCTCTTCTGGCCTCCATGGTTTCTCCATGGTGAGAAATCAGCTGATAGTCGTATGGGTACTCCCTTGTAGATAACTGACTGTCTTTCTCTTGCTGCTTTTAAGATTCTCTCTTTGTCTTTTGCTCTTGGCATTTTAATTATGATGTGTCTTGGTGTGGTCCTCTTTGGGTTCCTTTTGTTTGGGGTTCTCTGCGCTTCCTGGACTTGTAAGTCTATTTCTTTCACCAGGTAGGGGAAGTTTTCTGTCATTATTTCTTCAAATAGGTTTTCAATATCTTGTCCTCTCTCTTCTTCTGGTACCCCTCTAATTCTGATGTTGGTACGCTTGAAGTTGTCCCAGAGGCTCCTTACACTATCTTCATATTTTTGGAATCTTTTTTCTTTTCGGTTGGGTCTTTTTTGTTTCTTCATATTTCAAATCTTTGACTTGATTCTTGGGATCCTCTTGTCTGCTGTTGAATCTCTGTATATTATTCTTTATTTCAGTCAGTGTATGCTTAATTTCTAGTTGGTCTTTTTTCATATCCTCCAGGGTCTCACTAAATTTATCAGCGGTTTCCATAAAATTCTTGAAAAACCTTATAACCGTGGTTTTGAACTCTATATCCAGTTGTTTGCTTTCCTCCATTTCTGTCATTTGTGACCTGTTTCTTTGTCTCTGCATTTTTTATGCTTCCCTGTGTTGGTAGAGTGGTTTTGTGTGCTAGGTGTCCTGTAGGGCCCAGTGGCTCAGCCTCTCCAGTTACCTGAGGTGGACACTCTTGGTGCACCCCCTGGTGGGCTTTGTGCACAGTCTTGTTGTAGTTATGCCTTGATTGTTGTAGGATCACTGGGAGGAATTGACCTCCAGGCCAATTGGCAGTGAGAATCAGCTGTGTCTGCAGTGGGAGAACTTCTGTGCTGAAGACATCCTTCTGGGGCAAGACTTGCTTCAGTGGGGCTTTGGTGCTCACTGAGTCTGTGCCCTGAGTGTGTCCCTTATGGATCTGAGGATTTGTAATCCGGATGGTCCCCCGCTGACCACTGGGTACACTGGCTCTTGGATCTAAGGAGGTGCTAATTTAGCCTCGGCCTGAGGTTACACAGCAGGAGCTACAAAGAGAACTGCAGATTCCCCTTCCTTTTTTGGAGTTTGGAGGTGCCCTGATGAGGCCCAGCTGTGAAGCAATGCAAGCTGCTGTGGGGCCTTGGGCCTTCACTTGGAAGTTCTGGGTCTGTCTGGCCCAGCTGCAATTTGTTAGGTAATTTTCAGGTTTCAAAGGGCCAGGGCATTCATATGCAAAAGCCTCTGCTGCAGCCTGGGTGGGGCGGGGTCTCAGGGAATCAAAGGGCGGAGCAAGCAGCTATGGCTGGTCCTCAGCCCTGCCCCAAGGGGCTGTGCGTCTCAGTGTCCCGATAATTGCTGCAAGCACCTCTGAGGGAAAGCCACCCTCAAGTTCAGAGTTCTGCCTGCTGCCAGACAGTCCAGTTTCTCCCTGTATGAGTCCTGGGTCCCCAGAGACTTCCCGGAACCGGAGTTCAGAGCAATCAGGAGCTTGTGACTCCCTCCTGATTCAAAAAGACAGCCGCGTCCTCAGGTGCTAGCGCTAGCCCCTTTCTGCACGCGAGCCTCGGTACCTCTGCACTTTACTTCCGCAGCTCCTCTGGGTTTGTGTGCTTTTCTCTTTCCTTCTAGTTGTAGAATTTCCCCTCAGCCAGCCTTCCTGTAGTTCTGGATGATGTCCGTTTTGTCTTTTCATTGTATTTTTGAAGTTGTTGTGGGAGGCAGCAATTTCCCGGTGTTTACCTATGCCGCCATCTTCAACAGTTCTCTTATAGTTACACATCTTGAAGTTAAATTAAAACTATCTTGATGATTCATGCTTCTTCTCATGAGAAATTAACCACAATTGTGAGTCCTCTCTCCCAATTTATATAGACTTAAACTTGCTCCAAGCAAGAGCAAAAATATCTAATCTGACCAACCCACCTGCACTACCTTCCAGGGAAAGGTGAGGCAAATACAAGATTTTAATAAGCAGAAAAGAAAAGACTGCTAAGTGCTGCGCACTGTTGCTCAAAGGGTGTGGTAGGGTTGAAGAGCTGGTTGGCCTTGTGCCAATGCCAATAAGTTTTCTTGGATATGGGGCATGAGAATAGCTGACTGAACACCACACTTAACTGATGCAACAGAGCCATGAAATACCCACTGTCCAGAGCCCTGGGAGAGGCCACTAAGGGGGAGAAGATGGAAGTACGAAGTAGACATGTGGTCAGGGTGTGGGACACCATCCCATGCATTGCACTGATGGCCAGGGGTGTGGGTCGAACCCTCTGGAGGCATTTTGGGTAGACCTATCAAGTTGTAGAAATGTGACGGGGAGAGCTGCTGCCAGGAATTATTCCAGAAGAAGAGACTGTGCATGTAAAGGGGCTCGCTGAAGCATCATCATGGTGGAAAACTTGAAGCTACCTTAAAACAAGATTAGATATTTTTTAATCAACTGAATGAAACCAGCAGTCAGACATCCCTCTCACAATCCTGGACCGCTGGCTCCTAATTGCTCACTTGCCTGCCTGCCTGATCATCCCTCACTACCTCTGCGTGCTGCCTGATCATCCCTAACTGCCCCGCCCACTGGCCTGGTCACCCCTAACTGCCCGCCCCTGCTGGCCTGGTCGCTCCTCACTGCCCCCCTACCAGCCTAATTGCTCCCAACTGCCACCCCCCCCCCCCCCCGCCGGCCTGGTCGCCTCCAACTACAATCCCCTCGCCGGCCTACTCACCCCTAACTTCCCCCCCTCCTGGTCACCCCCAACTACCCCCTCTGCTGGCCTGGTCACCCTTAACTGCCACCCCTGCTGGCCTGGTCACCCTTCACTGACCCCCCTACTGGTCTGGTCGCACCCAACTGCCCCCTTCCCCCTCCCCTGCTGGCCTGGTTGTGCCACACAGCCTGCTATTCAGTCGTTTGGTCGTCCCTCACTAACCCCCTGCTGGCCTGGTAACCCCACACAGCCTGCTTGTTCAGTCATTTGGTCGGGCCTGGTCATAGGCAGCCATCTTGTAAGGGCGTGAGGGTTAATTTGCATATTACCTCTTTATTATATAGGATAATATATTAATTATAAAGGTCTAAGTAGCCCGGGGAAAAACTAGTTTCACTCCTTGTTTAAGGAGGGAACTTGTCCCATGGCAGCAACTTCTAAGGAAAAATGTGGCTATTTTACATCTAAATAGACCAGGCTTGCTTCCAAAGCCATTGGCAACTTAAAACTTTCAAATTTACTGAATTAAATAATAAAATTTATTAAATATCTAGGTATTTTGAAATAACAAAATGCTGAAATATTAATCTGAGTTTGCCTTGTATGAAAAATCTAGAAGACAGAATTGAATCTATCAAAGTCTTGCATTTTAAAAAATGTGAAGTTATTATTAATCTGAGAAATACTAAGTATTTAACTAGCCAGCTAAAATTTAAGGCTTCTAAGAGTTAAAGTTCAAATTAAGTTGGGACAAATTATATAGTTGTGGTAACAAAATGCATAAAGTATAGAAATTTATTTTTGAGAAAATAATTTTTGTATTTTCTCAAGAGAAATTAGTAGTTCAAAATATGTTATTTATTGGTCTAATTAATAAAGAGGATTAATTCTGTGGCCACTATCAAATTTTTAATATAAAAACTAGTTTAAATTTCATTGATATCTTTTAGAATAATTATAAAAGGTATATAATATAATCGTTGGGATATATATATGTATATCCCAAAGATTATCTATACTAATAAAAGGGTAATATGCTAATTAACCAGGAGACCTTCCGGGAGACCAGCCAGTGAGGGCAGTTGGGGGCCATGAGGCCAGCCAGGGAGGACAGTTGGGGGCCATGAGGCTGGCAGGGGAGAGAAGTTGGGGGCCATGAGGCTGGCAGGGGAGGACAGTTGGGGGCCATGAGGCTGGCAGGAGAGGGCAGTTGGGGGCCATGAGGCCAGCAGGGGGGGGCAGTTTGGGGCCATGAGTCCGGCAGGGGGCGGCAGTTGGGGGCCATGAGGTTGGCAAGCGGGGGGTAGTTGGGGGCAATCAGGCCGGCAGGGGGGGCAGTTGGGGGTGAGCAGGCTGGCAAGCAGAGTGGTTAGGGGTGATCAGGCAGGCAGGCAGGTGAGTGGTTAGGAGCCAGCGGTCCCTGATTGTGAGAGGGATGTCCGACTGCCGGTTTAGACAGGGATCGGGCCTAAACCGGCAGTCAGACATCTCCTGAGGGGTCCCAGATTGGAAAGGGTGCAGGGCGAGCAGAGGGACACCCCGCCTAATGCACGAATTTTGTGCACTGGACCACTAGTCTTATATAACTTTCCAAGTTAAATTTCAAGACTTTAATTGAGAGATAATGTTAGAACACTCCAAGGGCCCTGGAGTGATTCAAGAATTTATTTTCTCTTCTTAAAGAAAATATTTTTGAATTAAGCCAATTTAATATACTTGAAATCACGTGGAAAGCTTTTTCAAATATAAATTAATAAATATATTTTATTTATATACATAGATGTTAAATGTTATAAAGATTTCTACCTCTAAGGGAGGGCAAGGCAAAGTTGCTAAATATTTCTTAAGTAAAGCCAGATCATTCAACAGCGGAATTTTAAAAGACAAAAAGCCCTGGCAGCCTGCACTTCAGATAGGTGGGGGAGATGAGACATCATCTATACCTCATAAATCAAATATATATATTTGCTTACTTTGCTTTTTCAATAAAGATGCCTACTTTAACTACTTAATAAATTAGCTTTTTAAAATATAATCAAGGTCTCATATGATTTCAGTTATATGAGAAGCCAAAATAATAAACAATGGATTCTAATACAGTCCTCTGAAATAGTTCCTGAGACTTCCCATAATCCCTCTGTGTATGCAAATGAGCACTGGCAAAAAAGAATGCTGTTTTAAAGTAAATTTCAGCTTAATAAAAAGAAGAAATGTAAAAATTTTAGAATCTCTTCCACTAATATTTACAGGGTAAACTGAAGGTTATAATTCAAGCATTAAATCTGATCACTAATATAGTCACCATAAGTAGAGAGTCACTTAATGTATAGGCATGAGGGTACCAGTCAGCAACTAAAAAGCAACCATGTAGGTTATGCTGGTGTAAAAAAAAAAAAAGAAGAAAAGTTTTTTAAAAGAAACTCTCTAAATGTGGCCTAGAAATTACTCTGGGAGTAAATAATGGGTGGTTTCCTTTAAATGTCTAGAAAACTGTAATTTAAAGTCAATGTATTAGGCCTCAAAAAGAAAAGTAAATAATTTGAACTTTGCCTCCTTAAACAAAGCTTATGTGAATTTACTCAAAGACTGGTAACAGAAATTCAGATAGTGTTATTTACTGTCCACAGCCAAGGACAAATTAAGTTGAAGAATAAGCCTTTTTTCAGACTAATTTAAATTGGCAAATTGAAATAAGTGAGTATTCAAGAGAACTTAGTTGTACTGGTCAGGAAACTATTCCTGGAGCATTAACTAATTTTTTACTGATGGTTCATCTCATAATAAAGCTGCTTAACATGCAATGAATCCAGAGCAGTCATATTTCTATGCAAAGAATTAAATTAAAAGCTTTAAAGACTGCACTGCAAGATTTCCAAAAGCCTCTTAATAATATTTAAAACAAAAAAGGGAGGATAGTGGAGTAATCTCCTGTTAGTCTTAATTACTTAAATTTTTTACTTTAAAATTTCTTCACTTGTAATGCTGATTGCAAGACACACACGGTGTCAGAATAAGCCAAAGGGAAATGGTTTGAAAAAATGAAAAGATCCCAAGTCTAGTTTATAGAAAGGTCCCTTTATTAACCTTTGGTCAAGAATATGCTTGTATATTTCTAGAAAACTCCTCGAAGCCCATGTGAATTCCTGCAACAATGGATCTAAGAGAGGAACTGACCAGACTACTCCAGCCACAGATAGCAGTGGCCCCAAGCAACATGCTCATCAGAGAGGAGAAACAGTCCAGAGATGGGGGATGGTGAAGATGCCTTGTCATGCTAGCAGTCAGCAGCTGTGCGTCGCTACAGGTTGCCCAGGACAAGCCAAAGAAGGTCAGACCTGCATTTGCTCACCATTTATCCACCATCCGGAACTGGAATATCATTGCTGTCATGTCACAAGGGACAGTAATTGGAAAGGGGACTCAAAGAACTGTTGGCCCAGAAAGAAGCTTGCTGCAGACTGATTCCGTAGATGCCAGGCAGCAATTTAAAAAGAAGATCTGCATATATTATTGACTGCTGCCCGACAGCTGAAGGCAGTTCCCCAAACCTGATCATCTTTTACTGTTTACCAAACCTTACCTTTGATATGTACATCTGCTTTGCTATAGGGCAAAATGTGTTAATAAAAAAACCCTGGGACTGGAGATTCAGGGAATTTAGTTACTAAAGTTAAGCCTCCCCTGGTTCCCCCAAAATGCCTCCCAAATTTATATTTCATATCGTTTATTTAATTTGCGTCGCAGGCTTCTCCAGATTCCGGGACCCTTCTAGATGTGGAAAAGACCCTGGCAGGAAGTGTTCCTTCCTCTTAAATTTTTTGGAATAGTTTGAGTAGAAGTGTTAGTTTTTCTTTGAATAATTGGTAAAACTCCCCTGTGAATCATCTGGATCAGGTCTTTTGTTTGCTAGGAGTTTATTATTTATTATTATTATTATTATTATTATTATTATTATTATTATTTCAATTTCATCAGTACTTATCAGCCTATTCATGTTTTCTGATTCTTCCTGATTGAGTTTTGAAAGGAAACTGGTTGTATTTTTCTAGAAAAATGTCCAGGTCATCCTGTTTGTTGGAGTAAAGTGGTTCATAGTATTTTATTACAATCCTTTGTATTTCTGTGGGGTCAGTTGTTACTTCACCTATTTCATTTCTGATTTTGTTTATTTGGTTCCTCTCTTACTGTTTCCTGGTGAGCCTCACTAGAGGTTCATCAATCTTGGTTTTCCTTTTGAAGAATCAGCTCTTGGTTTTATTGATATTTTGAATTTCTTTTTGTCTCTATGTCATTTATTTCTGCTCTGATCTTTATTATTTCCTTTCTTCTACTCCAGTGGTTCTCAACCTTCCTAATGCTGCGACCCTTTAATACAGTTCCTCATGTTGTGGTGACCTCCAACCATAAAATTATTTTTGTTGCTACTTCATAACTGTAATTTTGCTACTGTAAACAATATGTAATTATATATGTGTTTTCTGATGGTCTTAGGCAACCCCTGTGAAAGGGTCATTCAACCCCCAAAGGGGTTGTGACCCACATGTTGAGAACCGCTGTTCTACTTGTTCTGGACTTTTCTTGTTGTTCTCTTTCTAATTCTGTAAGTTGTAGGGTTAGATAACTCACGACCAGTTTTTCTTGTTTTTTGAGGTAGACCTGTAGTGCTATGAACTTCCCTATCAGGGCTGCTTTCACTGTGATTCATAGATTTTGATTGTTGTGTCTTCATTGTAATTTGTTTCCAGAATGTTTTTATTTCTTCTTTGATCTCTTTGGTAACCCAATCATTATTTAACAGCATCTATTTAGCTTCCAATTTTTTATTGTTTTTATTGTAGTTATTTCTAATTTTATGTCATTGTAATCTGAGAAGATGATTGACATGATTTCAATCTTCTGGAATTTGAAGAGACTTAATCTGTGTCCTAACATGTAGTCTATCTTTGAAAATGTCCCATGTGCACTTGAGAAGAACGTATATTCTGTAGCTTTGGGATGAAATGTTCTGAAGATGTCAATTAGTTCCATCTGATCTAGTGAATCGTTTAGGCTTGCTGTTTCTTTGTTGTTTTTTTGTCTAGAAGATTTATCCAGTGATCTCCACAGGGTATTAAAGTCCCCTAGTATGACTGTATTTTTGTCGATCTCTCTCTTGCTATCCTCTGGAAGTCTTTTATATATTTGGTGCTCCTGTATTGGGTGCATATATGTTCATCAGAGTTATATCCTCTTGTTGTATCAATCCTTGTAGTATTATGAAGTGGCCTTTATTATCTCTTGTTATGACCTTCAATTTGAGATCTATTTTGTCAGATATAAGTATTGCTACCCCAGTTGTTTGTTTTTTTCATTTTCATTTGCCTGAAAAATTTTTTCCCATCCCTTCAATTTCTGTCTGTGTGAGTCCTTTGTTCTGAGGTGGGTCTCTTGTAGATGGCACATACATATGGGTCATGTTTTCTTATCCATTTGGCTGCCCTATGTCTTTTGATTGGAGCATTTAACCCATTTATGTTTAAGGTTATTACAGATAGGTTCTTGTTTGTTGCCATTTTAATTCTTTATGCCTGTGTTCCTTTTTTCCTTTCTATTTCTTCTTTTTATAACAGTTCTGTTAGCATTTCTTGCATTGCTGGCTTATTAGTAATAAACTCCCTTAGCCATTTTTTTTTTTTTTTGTCTGTGATATAGCCTTGCTCGATAGGGTATTTTTGGATTCAGTCCCTTGCTTTGATCATTTTGTATACTTCACTCCATTCCCTTCTGGCCTGATGTGTTCCTGTTGGGAAATCAGTTGATAGTCTAATGGGAGGTCCCTTATAGGTAACTTTCTGTCTCTTTCTGGCAGCCTTTAAGATTTTTACTTTGTTGTTGACGTTTGTCAATTAATTAAAATGTCTCTTGGTGTCGTTCTTTTTGGGTTCATCTTGTTTGAGACTCTCTGTGCTTCTTGGACTTGTGTGACTTTTTTCTTCCCCTAATCAGGGAAGTTTTCTGCCATTACTTCTTCAAACAAGTTTTCTATTTCTTGCTCAGCTTCCTCTCCTTTTGGCACCCCTATTATGCAATGTTGTTTCATTTCATGTTGTCCCAAAGCTCCCTTGTACTCTTCTGCTTTTTAATGTTTTTCCAGTTACTATTCTGCTTGGGTGTTTTTTTTCTGCCTTGTCTTCTAACTTGCTGATTCAGCTTCTTCTAGTTGAAACCTTCCATGTGTTCTTTATTACAGTTATGTCATTCTTCATTGCCTCTTGATTCTTACATATGTTGGTGAATTTCTCATCCAGACATTTGAGAATAACCATTACTTTGAATTCTTTCTCTGACAAACTGCTTGCCTCCATTTCACTTAGTTCTTTTTCTGGTGATTCCTCCTTTTCTTTCACTTTGGGATTGTTGTTTTGTCTCCCTATTTTTGCTGTTCTTTAGTAATTGTTTCTATGTATTAGATCAAACTGCTATGCCACCCCGATTTTTTAAATTGGTCACTGTCTTTTGGCTTTTAGCACCCTGCTTGAAGCTCCAAGAGATCAACCTGGTCCTGTGCTTGTCTGTCTCCACAGGCATTGGCTGCAAGCAGGCGGGGCCAATCTGCCCTCTTTGCCTGTCTGCCAGCTGTCAATCTTAATCACTCAAGAGTTTGTTTCTGACAGGGCTTTAGGTGGAGTTGGTGCTGTTTCACTTTGAGGGAACAAGATGGGTAGATGTTTTGTGGGACCCAGTGGTGCAGGTCTCCTGGGCTGGGTGTTCCAGGGAGGCCCCCTATCTGAGATATTTGGGTTCTTCTGATGTAGGTGGGTCTTGAATGTTATTGTCTCATTCGTGGATGGAGTCTCCTCTCAGTGTGTCTGATTATGTGGCTCACTACCTACCTAGCCAAGTCAACCGCTGTGGAGGTGCTGACTAAATAGCACAGAATACAACACAATGAGACATGACACAGAAGGAACAGAACACAAATGTACACAGACACCTATAATCTCAACAAAAGTGACCACAGGAGAAAAGAGAATTAGAAAAGATAAAGAAAAGCAAGAATGACAGTGAGGGGAAAAAGAACATGGGGAGAAAACACAATAAGAAAACAAATAAAACAAAAAGCACACACACAGAAAAAGTGGGCAGGGCAGAATCTATGGATGCAGAGCTTAAAGAAAATAAGGTTAAGGAATTGTAGGCATAGGGGAAGGACCACAGTTTAGGATAGAAGAGGGAGAGAAGAAATGAGAAGACAAGAAGAAAAAAATAATTAAATAAGAAAATATTTATTTTGAAGAGGCGAATAGAGGAAAGAGCAGATAGGTCTAAATTTAGGAAATGAAAGAAGTTAAAAAAATTAGGAGAAGAAAAGAGCAAGAGAAGAGAGAAAATGAGTAATAAGAGAAAGGGAAATGGAGTAGGAGCAGGGAATAGGGAATTAGGTATATAAATAAACCAACAGAGATGAATAATAACACATCAATACAGCAGATAAAGAAGATCAATTTTTAAAAGGGGAGAAAAAGAAAGTAAAGAGAAACACTAAATGGAAGGATAAAAAAAGAAGAAGAAGAAAGGAAGAAAAAGGTGCAAAAAATTACAAAATATATAAATAAAAATTTTTTATAAAATAAATATAAAGAAATAAAAAGTGAAGTAGTGTTCACTTCAATGAAATTTTAATGCCCCATGGGATCTGGTTTAGGACCCCACTCTTCTGTTCTGTCTGCTAATTCTGGGCTTCCTGTTAGGTGCTTGGGTGCTCATCATTCTCGTACACTGCCTTTTGGCTTTTAGCACCCTGCTTGAAGCTCCAAGAGATCAACCTGGTCCTGTGCTTGTCTGTCTCCACAGGCCTTGGCTGCAAGCAGGCGGGGCTAATCTGCCCTCTTTGCCTGTCTGCCAGCTGTCAATCTTAATCACTCAAGAGTTTGTTTCTGACAGGGCTTTAGGTGGAGTTGGTGCTGTTTCACTTTGAGGGAACAAGATGGGTGTTTTTCCCTGACCCAGAGCTACTCCTCCGTGAATGGCCCAAAATATTACTCTGCCCTTGGTTGGACAGAGATCCTTGTATGGAGACCAATGGGGTTAGTTGGAAACCTGGAGTTTTTATCAGTCTGGTTCCCAGAATATCAGGGTAGACAGCCCTTTTTCCAATCCAGTCACTGAGGGCTCCTGAGAATATTCAGACACGTAAGCTTGGTCTCTGCCTTTGTTTACTCTGTAAAGCTCAAAATGCAGGGTGTGGCAGGCTGAGGCTACTGGGTGGGGAAGGCTCCTCTGGGAAGAAATGCCGCTTAGGTATGGAAGCCTACGAACGCCCCAATGCAGGACCCCTGGCCACACCCCCCTGCCCTGCTTCCCCTCCTCAGACATTCAAGTCCGTGCCTCCCACCCTGGACCAAAGCCTCGGGTGAGTGATTGCAATGGAAAAGTCCTATGTTCTGGGTTTAGAGAATAAAAACAAAGACAAAACAAAAACAACAACAAAACCGCAGCTTTCTCTTCCACCAGCACCGCACTACTTTCCCATCATGGCACAGCCTTTCAAGGCTGTGGTCTTGGGTCTAGAGTCCCTGGCAGCTAGCAGCTCTGCAGCTTTTCCTTTTCACAGTTGGATGTTATGCCTGCCGCCAAAGGATGCAATTTTGGTGCTCAGCCTGGGCCAGGCTTCAATTTTCCTGAGGGAACTGCTGCTCCAGTAACACAGCTTCCTCCTCTCCCTCTCTGCCTGCTGGCTGGCCACCCCTTCCGTGCCCTTGCCACCCTTCCTACTGGTCTCCAGGCATTTTCTGCCCTTCCTTGTTGTAGGTTGTCTCCTCAGCTGTGCCTAATTTGTTAATTCCAGGTGGATGTTCTCCGATTTAGTTGTATTTCCAGTCTGGCTCCGGGACAACATGCATACACATCTGCCTATTTGGCCGCCATTTTTCTCGAATCCTTGTTTTATTTTTAATTAAGTATGTGTTTGATGTTTTCATTATGCTTGTCTATTAATGGGGCTAGAGATGTCTCTAAAATAATAAGTCAGCAAGATCTCTCCTATCAATAGGGTTATGTTGCTCGCCAATTGGGCTACTCAGAAAGTTACCTCCCATAAACTAATAAATACAATTATAAAAATGGTCTACTTCTTAAAGACACTAGCTATTAGAACTAGAAGGAGTTCTAATTAATGGATGATTCCCAGGCAGAAAACAAGTTTCCAGAGAGAAGGTTTCTGCAGTGTCCACATCCTCACTGACTGTCCTGGAGGGAAGTCAGTATGCTGTGTGCACCTCCTTAAGCCACCATCCTTCTTGAAAGAGTCCTGCTCTTCCTTAGCCCCACATCCCATGCATGGTCTCATACCTGGAGTCCCATTTATTGGGTTTTCCCAACCAGATGGCTGACTCTACATTGCCTATGGTTGGCCTCTACTTAACTGACCCTTGTCCAGTGGTCGGAGCTGTGTCCTGGATGTGAGAAAGGGCAAGTGGAGATTGGGAGTTGCAAGACTCCTTATCCACTGTATCTGAACTTGAGCAGAAGAACACAAAAGAAGGAACCACACAAAAACAAATAGCAACAAAATTAATAAAAGAAAAACAAAGAAACAAAAAATAAAAAGAGACAAAAATAGAAGGAGCCACAGACCACGGGGCAGGCAAGGGTGCAGCAGGACCCAAGTTGAGACCACATTAGGACCTGCTGTGGGACCAGAAGTGAGAGGAACCAACTGCCTTCCTGCAGAGCCCTGTGTGAAGCAGGGAGAGCTGCCCAGGTTGATCCCGAAGGGAGGCCCAAGCCCAGAATGCAACAGGGAAACAGAGGTGGCTCATTTCTAGGATGTGAGGCTCAGGGCAGAGTAAGGGAAGGTGCTCAGAGATTCCCAGAGCTCAGTGGGCAAGGCTGCTGCAAGCTAGTCTTTTATAACCACAGGTGATTCACTCTGACACTATGTACATTATTTCTTTAATAGAATTAAAATCCTAAACTCTTACATTTAAATTTTAAAATCCATAACATGTAGAAACTCCTACAGCTAAGGGTGTGGTGTGGAGGGAAAGAGCTTGCTTCTCTCTTGGCTTCTTTAACTCCCCTTTACATTCCAGCCCACCATCTACATGACTCTTCTTGCAAGTACAGAGACGTTGCCACTCTCTGTATGGTAATATTCTACTCAAGCCTCAGCTTTTTCCTCCTGGACACATTCCGGGATAGCCATACCCTGAAGCAGTGCATAGTGTCTCTAACATCTCTCTCCAAAGAAAAACTACCACAGCCCCACCTTCCAGCTGCCTGTTAGTAACAGACTGCTTGAACATGCTTTCTCTTGTTGAGACTCTGAAGTCACAGGACAACTGCTGCCTCCTTAGTCCCAAAATCTGTGAAATAAGTCACTGAGCTGCTCTATTTTCTTCTTTTCATCCTCATTGTCCCATTTTGAACTGTTTTTCTTTCAAGAGTAGAAGTCCGAGTAATTCGCAGGTAATGTATTTACTGGGTCACAGGGCACCTGCTCAGGGTGATATTTAAGGAAAAATGACATCAGGGAATAATAGGGCCTCCCCCGACTGTCAGGAAAGGTCAGGCCATAGCGGCAGTATATTGTCGGAGATATGTGAGAAGGAAACATCCTGGGGATTAATGAAAATTGGAGAAATGGACCGAGGCTAATCCTGGTTTATGAAAGGAGAGAAGAACCAAAGACCACCTACCTCTGCATGACCTCTGCATGTGTAAGAGGTAGGGATGGTGGTAAATTTACAATTTTAGGTCATCTTCCCCCCCTAAAATATGTTCACCAATCAATCAAGCCCCCTGTGTCACCACCTCTCCATAAGGGAGCTCGCTGCACATTTTAACTTAATGGTAACAATTCCTAATGTGCAGGCTGCTCGTTCCCTAGCCAAAAAACACAAGATACTAGTGCACTTGACCCCACCCCCACTCACCCCCCCACCCCCGCCCTGCAGCAGGAGGAGGAGCCTCTCATTACAAGGAGACTGCCCTTTTTCCTCATACCCAGAAGGGACCTACTTTTGTTCACACAGGCCCATGACTAAGAGGAAACCTGACCACAATTTGCATCCCTGTTCCGGAAACAAAAGGCTAGATGAGGGTGGCTGGTGTTGAGTGTGTGGGGAGGCCAGCTCAGGTTTGGACCAGAAACTTATATCCTCTGGACTGTGACAGACTCACATTCATTTGTTCTGATGTGTTTGTTTTATTCAAAAGTGAATAAGATCTTTTTTTAAAATCAATGTTCACGTCTTTTGGGAATAACCAGAGGTATTCAGTGTCATAAAACTAGGACTGAAAATCATTGCTCTAAAGTGACCACTCCCCTGGCTTAACTCCCCTTTACATTCCAGCCCACCATCTACATGACTCTTCTTGCAAGTACAGAGATGTTGCCACTGTGAGAACCTTTCCACAGAACAGAAAAAAGCTGGTTAGCACTGCAGGTTTATCTATTATAGGCCTGAGTCAGAGATAAAGGGAGTCAGAAACAAGAGACATACAGAAACAGAAAAACATGGAAGAAGAAAAGACAAATAAAAGATGGTAGAATATACGGTACCTCATTGAAATTAAGACTCCATTAGTTGAAAGTTAAATTAGTATTTAATGTTCCATTAAGGAGGAAAAATGCTGCCAATAAAGATGTTGAAATGTAAAAAAAAAAAAAAAGTTTTATCTTAGAACAGATGAAATATAATACATGGAGATTTTGAGGCCAAGGTCTTCCTGGGCAGTGAGCCAGGACTTCTCCAACTTTAATGTGCACACGAACCTCCTGGGGAGCTTGTTAAGGTGCAGACTATGATTCTGCCGGTCCAGGGTGGGACTTGAGATGCTGCATTTCCAAAAAGCTCCCAGGCCCACGCTGCCACCCACAAGTCCCAGACCTCACGGGTATAGCTAGGATATGAGCATTTCAGCTCAGCGCTAACTCACAGGTGACAGCTGTTTCACACAAAAATTATTTTTAAGGACTCAGAACACATTGTCATTATTGATATTATCATGATAATCCATAATATTTACTAAACTGTACAATATACCAGGCATGTTCTCATACTTAAACATATATATATATCCTTGCCCAATCCTCATCATATCCTACCTAGGTCCATTGTTATCTCCACTTACAAATGCAGGCACAGAAACATACCTCTGTGTTTCTGCATAGTGTTACCTTGATATCAAAGTAAAACAAAGATAGTAAAAAAAGAAAGAAAACTATAGACCAGTATCTCTTCTGAACTTGGATGCAAAAAATTCTCAACATAAGCAAATTAAATCCAGCAAAGTCTAAAAAGAATGACACACCAAAACCAAGTGAGATTTATTCCAGGCACACAAGGCTGTCCAACATGGGAATGTCAATCAAAGTGATAGCGGCAGAAATAGAACATTGGGGACCAGCTATAATGGTAAGAAATATTAATCATGCTCTGTTAACCATGATTATTTTTTCTGATTAAAGAAGGCACATTCTAACTTGGCTGGCAGTTGCATGTGGGACCTGGGAGCTCACCTGGAAATGCAGCCCATCCTCCCCATCCAGGAGCTGCCTATTATCATGGAAAGATTAATAGCCTTGTCCCAGAAACCAGAGCTGCCAGCCCTTTGCATATCGCCAATCCTTTGAAGCCTGGCCACCCTTTGACACCCCCTCCCCGCTCCCCCCCGCCCACTGGCCTTTGCATATCCAAAGGCCTCTGCAAATCTCCAGCCTGCATTACCTGTAAACTGCCCATTTGGCACACCCTTTTGCCTATTTCCCATGTAATCTGTGTCCTTCTACCCAATATAAGCAGCTGGCTTATGGTGGGGTAGAGAGCAGATTTTTGTGGATGACCTACTGTTCTCCCATATTGCCGGCAGTATTGGAATAAATGCTCATATATGATTCAACCCTGTCTCTGCTTAATTGGCTCAAGTAGTGAGAGGCAGTGTGGACCCATTGATTGTCCAGTTTCAAAAGTGTCCTCCACATCAACAGAGTTAGCAAGTGGCAAAGCAGCTTCCTTGATCCTCTGCCACCCATATCAGGACACTACCAGGGCTGGGTGGGAATGTAGGCCATCATTTGGGCCAGGCCCCTGGCTGTCCCACTCCAGCTCATACCCCCATGTGGGGGTGGGGCCCTTGGAAATCCATGGTTGGATTAGGTTTGTGCAGAACTATTTACACAGCCAATGGAACGGCATTCCTTGATCCATTGCTGACCATCACCTGAAAAGTCAGGACAGAAGCACACAGACCCCTATCCACACAAGACCTCTTTGAGCTCTAGAATCAAGTCACATTGTACCTTTCCACCCAGGCTGTGGAATTAGGATAATAAGATAATTTAATTTATTTAAGTGAATTATCTCTGAGACTTCCACCAGCCCTGTCTGGGGTCAAAGAAATGGTTCTGCCAAATTTCAACATGCTTTGTGAATCCAGAAAGTCATGAACCAGAAGCACCTATGTGAGTCTTTCAATAGGGCAACTCCTGCTCATCTCAGCTCACTCTGCTTACCACATCCAGGCTGAGCCTCAGGGTCTTGTATCCACACATGAAACTCACCCCAGAAAGAGCATGTCATGGAAAGATAAACTCTGCAAGGTCTTTTGATCTTTTTAACTTAAAATATATTTTTAAATCTTCAGTTTTTACTGTAAAACTTCCCAGATTCAGCTCCTTTGTACAATAAAGCTGACCTTAAATGTTTTGAGATTAACTTGGAACATCCTAAATCTAATCAAGTTTAACTGGCTCTGAAATTGTGAGTCAAAGGAGTGTCATCTAAGCCCAGCCCTGGCTGACTCGATGCACATGTACAGATATACAAAGATGAAGGGGCAGCCCTAACCAGTTTGGCTCAGTGGATAGAGCGTCGGCCTGCAGACTCAAGGGTCCCAGGTTCGATTCCAGTAAGGGCATATACCTTGGTTGCGGGCACATACCCAGTAGGGAGTGTGCAGGAGGCAGCTGATCGATGTTCCTCTCTCATCAATGTTTCTAACTCTCTATCCCTCTCCCATCCTCTCTGTAAAAAATCAATAAAATATATTAAAAAAAAAAAAAAGATGAAGGGGCAGCTCTAAGGAGGCATTCTTACCTTTCCTGACTCTCAGTACCTGAAGTGGAAACAGACCCCCAAGAAGCAATGGTTTTCTTCCAAGAAATTCATGCAATAAAGTCAAGAATCCTTAAACCAGCCTCCCTAATAAGCAGAAATACTGATCCACTCTTCCCAGGGAGAGTGAGGTGGGGGTGATATCTCTTCTGGGGTACAGAACCCAGAGGTGCCCACATGCTCAAAAGGAGGAGTCCTGCTCTGATGGAGTGAGACCTACAGCTTCTTTGCCCTTGGAAGCAACTACTTTGGGAACAGGTGCACGCCCCTGTGCTAGTGGCCCTTCCATATCTGGGAAGCCAAAGAAGCAACTGCCCTTAAGCAGTGATAGTAAAAGCAGGCACAACGCAGGAAGCCCCACCCTCCCTCCATACTCCTTCCCCTGGAGCCCTGACTGCCACAAGAGAGACACTTCACTATCAGTGTACTAATAAGTCTTCCCGGCAGAGCTTAGGGATGGCCCACATCTCTTCGGTTCCACCCTCACCCCAACCTGGACAGAGAGACCTGCTGTTTCTACACCTGCCTTCATTCTCACTGTCTATAGATCAACTTTATTTTTTTAAAATATGATTTCAGAGCGGAAGGGAGAGAGAGAGAGAGCACGCCCACTGGGAATCGAGCCCACAGCTCGGGCATGTGCCCTCACATGGAATTGAACCGTGGCCTCCTGGTTCATAGGTCAACACTCAACCACTGAGCCACACTGGCCAGGCAATCAACTTTATTTTTAAAAAATTTATTTTAATCCTCACCCGAGGATTTTTGCTTGATTTTAGAGAGAGAGGAAGGAAGGGAGGAAGGGAGGGAGAGGGAGAGAGAGAAACATCAGGTTGCCTCCTGTATGCACCCCAAATCAGGAATCAAACCCGCAACCTTTTGGTGTATGGGAGGACATTCCCACCAACTGAGCTACCCAGCTAGGGCTCAATTTAATTTTTTTAAGTAAATTACCTCTGAGACTTCCACTGAAGGCAATTCTTTGAGTTCTATTTACACTTTCTTAATCTCATTTCTATAGCTTCTCATTTTGTCACATTCACACTGTATCCTGCTGGATCTCAGTACTCGGTTCCTATGGGGACTCTAGGCATGTGAATTTCACAGCAGCCATTGTAGAGACACATGCAGGATTCCCTTTCTCAGAAGGTATATCATCCCCAAAACCCAGCAGACCACACTCTGTCTGCCATTAGCCCCTGGAGACAGGACAGTTGAAAGAAAGGTGGGTAAAATGAGGCAAGAAGAACAAATCAACAAATGACAAGTGCTGGCGAGGATGCGGGGAAAAAGGAACCCTTGTGCACTGCCGGTGGGAATGCAGACTGGTGCAGCCACTGTGGAGAACAGTATGGAGTTTCCTCAAAAAACTAAAATGGAACTATTTGAGCCAGTGATCCCACTTCTAGGAATATATCCCAAGAAACTAGAAACACCAATCAGAAAGGATATATGCACCCCTAAGTTCACAGCAGCACAATTTACAATACCTAAGATTTGGAAACAGCCTAAATGCCCATCAGCAGATGAGTGGATTAAAAAACTGTGATAGGAGGAGATTTCAAGATGGTGGCATAGGTAAACACCTGTACTTGCTGCCTCTCAAAACCACATCAAAATTACAACTAAAAAACAGACAACTATCATCTAGAACCACAGGAAAGCTGAGTGGAAGTTCTACAACGAGAGGTAAAGAAGAAGGCACACTGAGACTGGTAGGAGGTGCGGAGGCGTGGAACGGGCCGGGTGCACTGCTTTTTTAATCGAGAGGGAGATATAAGCACCCGCTTGCTCTGAACTCCAGTTCCAGACGAGACTCTGGGGGACCCAGACACATAGGGGGAGAAACTGGACTGTCTGACATTAGGACAGGAACGGGAGGGCGGCTTTCTTTCAGACGGAGGTGCTCGCAGCTGTCATTTTTCCTGTACTGGGACCTCTCAGGTGCAGGGCTGACTGGCAGCCAATGCTGTTTGCTCCACCCAGGAGATTCCCTGAGACCCCACCCCACCCCATTAACAACCCCACCCAAGCTGTGCACAGCAGCTTTTGCATATGAATGGCTGTCCTTTCTCAGCCTAAAACCTGTCAAACAGGAAACAGCAGCAGCAGAAGCCTGCCTTGATACACAGCTGGGCCTCCTCTGGGCACTTCCAAACCCCGTAAAAAGAGGAGGAATCTGCAGATCTCTCTATAGCTCCTGCTGGGTGGCCCCAGGCAGTGGCTAACTTTGCACCTCCTTGGAGATTCAAGAGCCAGTGGACCCAGTGGTCAGTGTGAGACCATACCGGATTACAACTCTTCACATCCATAAGAGACACACTCAAGGGGCAGACACAGTGATTCACCAAAGCCCCATTGAAGCAAGTCTTGCCCCAGAAGGGTGTCTCCTTCACAGCAGCTCTTCCATTGTAGACACAGCTGGGCCTCACAGCCAATTGGCCTGGAGGTCAATTCCTCCCAGTGATTCCAACAGCAATCAAGTCTTAACTACAACAAGACTGTGCACACAGCCCACAAAGGGGTGCACCAAGAGTGTCCACTGCAGGTGATCAGGGAGGCTGAGCCACTGGGCCCTATAGGACACCTACCACAGAGGCCACTCTATTAACTCAAGGAGATTTAGCAGCTACCCAATACATAGAAACAAACACAGGGAAGCAGCCAAAATGCAGAGACAAAGAAACATGTCACAAATGAAAGAAATGGATGAAAGCAAAATACTAGCTATAGAGTTCAAAACCACAGTTATAAGGTTACTCAAGAATCTTCTAGAAACCTCCGAGGAACTTAGTGAGAACTTCAAGGATCTTAGTGAGAATGCCAAAAAAAAAATAAATAAATAAAATAATGGAAAAGGACCAGTCAGAAATTAAGCATACACTGACTGAAATAAAGAATAATATACAGAGATTCAACAGTAGACTAGAGGATCCCAAGAATCAAGTCAAAGATTTGAAGTACAAGGAAGCAAAAAATTCCCAACCAGAAAAGCAAAAAGAAAAAAGAATCCAAAAATATGAAGATAGTGTAAGGAGCCTCTGGGACAACTTCAAGCATACCAACATCAGAATTATGGGGGTGCCAGAAGAAGAGAGAGGGCAAGATATTGAAAACCTATTTGAAGAAATAATGACAGAAAACTTCCCCCACCTGGTGAAAGAAATAGACTTACAAGTCCAGGAAGCGCAGAGAACCCCAAACAAGAGGAATCCAAAGAGGACCACACCAAGACACATCATAATTAAAATGCCAAGGGCAAAAGACAAAGAGAGACTCTTAAAAGCAGCAACAGAAAAACAGTTAGTTACCTACAAGGGAGTGCCCATATGACTGTCAGCTGATTTCTCAACAGAAACTATGCAGGCCAGAATGGAGTGGCAAGAAAGATTCAGTGATGAAAAGCAAAAACCTATAACCAAGATTACTCTACCCAGCAAAGCTATCATTTAGAATTGAAGGTCAGATAAAGAGCTTCACAGATAGGAAAAAGCTAAAGGAGTTCATCACCACCAAACCAGTAGTATATGAAATGCTGAAGAGCATACTTTAAGAAGAGGAAGAAGAAAAAGGTAAAGATAAAAAATTATGAACAACAAGGTGGCAACAAATACATATCTATCAAGTGAATCTAAAAATCAAATGAATAAAAAATCTGATGAACAGAACAAATTGGTGAATGGAATAGAATCAGGGAATGGAAATGGAGCAGACTGACAATTCTCAGGGGAAAGTGGGTGTGGGAAGTAAGGGAAGAGATCAGACCATAGTGGGAGGGCGAGGGCCTAAGGTGGGGTGGGAACCAGGTGGAGGGGAGCTATGGGGGGGAAAAAGAGGAACATCTGTAATAATCTGAACAATAAAAATTAAAAAAAACACACACACTGTGGTACATCTACAAAATGGAATTCTATGCTGCTGTAAAAAGGAAGGAATTCCTACCATTTGTAAAAGCATGGATGGACCTGGAGAGCATTATGCTAAGTGAAATAAGCCAGTCAGAGAAAGATAAATATCACATGATCTCACTCATTTGTGGAATATAATGAACAACATAAACTGATGAACAAAAACAGATCCAGAGACAGAGAAGCATCTATCAGACCGTCAAACCTCAGAGGGAAGGTGGGGAAGGGTGGCGGTAAAGGGGAGAGATCAACCAAAGGACTTGTATGCATGCATATAAGCCTGACCAATGGATACAGATACCAGGGGGGTGAGGGCATGAGTTGGGGGTGGGGGAAGGTAAGGGGGAGTTTAGGACACATATGTAATACCTTAATCAATAAAGAAAATAAATAAAAAAACAAAAACAAAAAACAGACAAAGCAGACAAATAAGTCCACCGTCCCAATTCTCCAACCAGTGAAGGGGACAACAGAATCCTCTGTGGCTCTTGCCATGTTTTACTGTCATGTTGAGTTTTTCTTGTATCTATTATATTGTTCCCCTACTTTAGACAAGTGGAAATATTTTAAATAGCTCTCCAAAGGGGTGTTTTTAGTTCAGTGTTTCTTTCAAATATCTTACCACAAAATGAAATTCAAAGACATTCTGCAATTGCTAAGAAATTAAAACTGCAAACTTGATGGTGGGAACCACAGCACTGTCTTGCAGATATAAGACCACTAAGTAGATTCAAGCAGTGAGAACACAGAGTTGCAGTTGTTGTGTGGCAAATGCACTGGGCAGTGAGGTCAATGAGGAACTTCCAGAGCTGTGCCCAAATAACAAACAGGGAGGCAGAAGGGCCACTGCATCCTGCATTGGGACCTGCGGGAGTGGAGTCTTTGTCCCTGTCCCAGGCTGGGACCCACAGGCCTGCAGAAGGCTCAGACAGGAGCTGTGGGCCCAGTGCAGGTGGCAGCGCTGTCACCCACCTGAGCACAAACCCATCCTGCACTTTGAGTCCTGGGGCACCATGTCCCCATACAAATGTGGTTGGGAGTGTGTGCAGGGAGGCCACTTCTTAGGTGACATGCAAAATCCTTTCATTAGAGGATGAGGTTAATTGTGAAAAAATAATGTTCTTTTTCTACATAAGACAAGCCTGTTACTAACAAGTGTAAAGATTATAATTGCTTCTTCTCAAGCTCTTGAAATAAATTGGGTTTGTTTAGAGGACACATGTGGACTGTACTCAAAATGCAATTTTTTTCCTCCTAAAAGATAACACTGGGGGCGAGTAGCCTGAGTCCATGGGAAATGCAGCATGTCACCCGGAGACAATTATGCGGCAATGACACGTAGGAGCAGCAGTCTATCATCCTGTCCTACGTCAAATGACTCCATGTAACAGCATCTTTGACACAATGAAGGTTTATCCTTGTTGCCTTTTCACTGCACCTGAGAAAACAGCTGACAGGCTCCAGAAACAGCGAGAAGCCCTGAACGCTGACTCCCTGCAGCCACTTCCCCCAAGAAGCTGTTTCCACTCTGCTTCCCCTCTTGGCTAGCAACCACCCCCAATTCCCCTCTCGCTCATCCCCTCCACCACCCTCCCTCAGACTGTCCCTACTATTGTCCCCACTGGCCACTGCAGCCTGCGTACCTGCACCAGCCTCCAGGCCTCGCTGATGACCGCATACTGCAGGCGATTCAGGACAAATCCATCGACCTCCCTCAGGACCCTGACCGGGGACTGTCCGATCTTCTGCATCAGGGTGTGGGTCCTGTCCACTGTCGCAGGGGCTGTTTCCGGGTGGGGGACCAGCTCCACCAGAGGGACATAATACGGGGGATTCACCTTATGAGACAGGAGTGAAGACAGTCAACAGGCAGCTCCAGAGTTTGGGCATCATTCTGCAGACCCTGTTCGCTGCCTTTGTCGGATGGTCAGATGGGCAGATTCCTCTCTGGAAAGGAACCCTGGATTCAGCTCCCAATGACAGCTAACTCAAAAAACAGAGTATTAATTCACAAAGGAGAGAGAAAAAGAAGGAACTCCAGCACCGGATTACATGGTTTTGTCTAAAGAATCATGTCCAACATAAGAGTTAAAATTTGGAGGTTCATACCACCATCCTATACATTACAGCTATTCCCAAACCCCTGACCTCTAGGGGATTTTACTGCTACCAGGTGTGCGGACTTCACACCGACCCCAGCCACCTCTTCCCAGGACAGTCACCGTTGGTCCTCCAATTCTGTGTCCATTAGAAATGACTGACAGCATCTTCCCAAAACTTGGCGTTTCCTTAACTTGCCCATGTTGAGTCTCAGACACCAATCTCCCCAGTCGAACCTCACCTTTAAATTGCACAGCCCCAGAACCATCCCCTCCGCCCCCCTTCCCCCTGCAGCCTTGACCTGGGTTCAAAGTCTAGGACAGGAGGGCCGGTCATCAGGAGCAGGTCCTGATGGAAATGCTTGTCCAGCCCAACGCTGAAATATTTGGCTCTGATTTTCTTGGTTGACTTTGAGGAACCATTCTTGAAGATTCCCAGAGAAAATTATCAGATGTCCACAGACAGCACCACTTAACACAACCCGACACCTCACGTGCTGCAGTAAACTTTCCCAGGTGCTGCTTGTAGGTGGTTTTTCTTTTATACATAGGTGAAAATTGGTAGGACCTCATGTTACCAAATAACTACAAGAAGTATCCATTTTAAAATGACTCCAACAGAAAAGGAAAAGAAAATGTATTTCTCCTAGGACACTGCATAGAAGAGGTGGCTAGAGCAAATACAGCTGTACTTCCTTGGTTTCTGCTCCCAGCCTGCCCTGGTCACACTTGCTCAGCCCTCTTAAAAAGTATGAGATGATGGCACCTGTTTTCAAAATAAATTATAAATCAATGCCTCACTTGAATCACTATCTCCTGCCTCAATCATTGAATTCTTATAAAAAACATTTCACCTCTGGCCTTTTTAAAAATCAGAATTATAGCAACTGGAACAGTGTCTGTATCAGATGAAATTTATCTCACTGTATAGCAGGGATGCTGGGCTCAGGGTCTCTTCGGTGTTCTAAGCTTCATGTAGCAAACACAGATGGAGACGAACAGTTAATAAGCATCTTCACGAAAACTTGCTAGTTCCCTGTCTCTGTCCCCCTCGCAGGCTCTGCTCCTGCCAGTGCTCTCTCTGAGTGACGGTGTTCCAGGCTGCACCCTTAGACTCCCTCTGTGTCCAGACTCTCCCGGAGGGCTTGTCAGCTCCTAGGGCATTAGTGCCATCAAGATGCTGAGACTGCCGGAACCGGTTTGGCTCAGTGGATAGAGCGTCGGCCTGCGGACTGAAAGGTCCCGGGTTCGATTCTGGTCAAGGGCATGTACCTGGGTTGCAGGCACATCCCCAGTAGGAGGTGTGCAGGAGGCAGCTGGTCGATGTTTCTCTCTCATCGATGTTTCTAACTCTCTATCTCTCTCCCTTCCTCTCTGTAAAAAATCAATAAAATTTATTTTTTTAAAAAAAAAGATGCTGAGACCTCACCAGAGCGCACCTCCCACACCAGACACACATTTAAATTGTGCACTGGATACTTTCCCTCAGACATATCACATCCTGCCATAAATTAAACTCATGGCTCTCCACCCCAACACCTCTCCTCTTCCTAGCTCCCCGTCTTGACAAGGACACTCAACTAGTACAACCAGAAGCATCCTTGGTCCCTGCCTGTCCCTTACCTCACCCATTTTCCATCAGTGGCAAAAGTCCTCTCAGTTATATTTACATCTCTCAAAAAACCTATTCCCTCTGCTATACACTTAGCTCAGGCCATCACTTCCAATTTGGGTTCTGACACTCCTCTCTTCACTGGCCTCCTGCAGGCTCAACTGTCATTGCCAGGTGACCCTTTGTAAGGTGGAGCTGTCAAATCCATAGAGACAGAAAGTACAGAAAAGAAAATGGTGCCTGCCCAGGGCTTTGGGAGGGAAACTGGAAGTTGTTTAATGGAGACAGAGTTTCAGTTTTGCAAGATGAAAAGAGTTCTTGAGATGGATGGTAGTGATGGTTGCACAACAGTGTGAATGTACTTAATGTCACTGAAATAAACACTTAAAATAATTAAGGTGGTAAATGTTATGTGTATTTTATGACAATTAAGTATTTTTTAAAAATTAAAAGCAGGACTCTGGCCAGTTTGCTAAGTGGTTAGAGCATCACTCCATGCATAGAAGGATTGTGGGTTCGATTCCCAGTCAAGGGCGGGCGTAGGTTCAATCCCTGGCCCTGGTAGGGACACCTGTGGGAGGCAACCAATTGATGTGTCTCTCTCACACCAATATTTCTCTCTCTCTTTCTCTCTTTCTCTCTCTCTAAAAATCAATGGAAAATATATCCTCCGGTGAGGATTAACAAAAATAACAAAACAACAAAATTAAAAGCAGGAGCCTGATCACTCCACCTCCAGTTCAGAGTCCTGCAGCTATTCCCTAGCACCCACAATAAAAGTCATAGCTATAGGGATTGGCCCTCTGCTGTGTCCCCAAGCTCAAGTTGATAGGCTGCTGGAAAAGGACCTTCAGGTGCCTGAGGGCTTGGATGGGGTCATTCTTGCCAGAGCGCCTCCTTCTATGATAAGGAAATTAATCCCTATTCCATGCTCAGAGAAGGATGTGACAATCATGGCAGGTGCCCTTTAAATTTAACATGGTACACATGTGAGGAGAGGAAGGGAGAGGAAAGAAAAACAATATAAGTGATTCCACTAAAAAGGAAAGAATAGCTACTTCCTGAAATGTTCTTCCCTTTCTGACAGGGACATAGGACAGGCCTTCGCTGTTGGTCTATGAGGAAGATAGAGAAGTAGGCCCTCAAGAAATGGGGAAAACAAAGAAGAAAAAGAGATGATTTCTTTAAAACAGTGGTCGCCAACCTTTCGGGCCCCATGGGCCACCAGTGGTCCACGGACCACCGGTTGGCGACTGCTGCTTTAAAGGTTAAGCTCACTGGTTCCTGGGCTGAGTCCTGTTGGAGGCACAAGAGGAGATTGTGGCCCAAGGCTGTCTGAGAGCTCAGGTTGAGCTGAGCAGCACAGGGAGCCTTTCTCCATTCACCTTGTGAAAAGCCTTGCCCGAATCTGGAACAGAGCCGGAGGCATGTGATCAGATGATAGCACAGCCCAGACACAGAGTCCATTTATTCTCTCTGCAGCCAAATAAAGAAGTTAACCTCACAGATGAAAGGCAGGCTGTCCCTTCTCCAAAAGATCCACTCATACCCACACAGCGGGGACACTCCTGTCCAGGTAAACTCCTCTTCTTCTTACAACATGATACAAAAACGAAGGGGTCCTTGTTCACAGCTGGTTCAGAGGATTTCATCTCTCAGTATTTTGATAATTTATGTTTGTCCTCCACAGAGATAAAAAGCAAAAGTAGCCCATGTGACCAGGGAGCTGGCAAGCTGGAGCAGGCAGCACTGTGCAATGTGCAGGACACAGAGACACATGCACTCTCCATACACAGCAAACCCAGAAACGGACCGTTCCAATGACCACCTGCATGTAGACAAGTGGGTTCAGAGGCGCAGCAGAGAAGGTGCATGCATGGTAGGGAGTGCTGGGCGGGAGCACCCTAGGCACCTGTGCAGGCCAGCCTGATTGAATCCCAGCAGCAGCCCAGTTCCGGCCTGACTGGTACCTAGGCTAGAGCTGTGCCTTTGGGAGCTGCTCCCATCCAGGGCAGAAATCCTGTGGGCTGACATGTGTCAATCCAAGGCAGTTCCATCTATGGAGCATCTGTAACACACAGAGGAACACCAAGAGCACTGGATGCACTAATGAGGCCCCATAAGCTCCACAGGACCATCACATCCCAGCTGAAATAAGGAAGGAAAACGGGCAAACTTAATTATAAAGTGCAGCTAAAACTATTGGTGGAAACCTGGGGTGTCTTGATGGGCTGCTGACATAGAATCTAAGTACCAAGAGAGAATGCACCAAACTCGGCCTTCAGTCAGTCATTGGCAAAAATTGCCCCAAATGGCCTCTATACCTCTACAGGGAAGACAGACAGACAGGGAAAGGCCGCAAAAAAATATCAGATAGAAAGAATGTCAGATCATGGAGAATGGTTGTATCTTCCCTCTTGCTTCACCTGTTACTTTTCCCCTCTAAATCCCACTTCAACTACCTGGATGCTGAGAGCGCACAACCAGTGCTGAGGGCCCACTGGGAGGGTGCCCACCAAGAGAACATGTGTGATGTCAAAACTCCCTGGCAGATGGCCCTTCTGTGCAAGGTGGAGACAGCAGTCTTTCAGGGCATGAACAAGCTTCCTCTTCCTTTATCCTGTTTCCTGTCCAGACAGAGGATCCCACCGATGGGCACCGAGCTGAGGGCAGCGGCATGTAAGCTGACACCCTGAGCTGCTCCTGCCTGGACAGCGGTAACAGGAAACTGCGGCTCCTCAAAGGTTACCGACGGGCCCTGGTCAGAGCATCAGCCCGCACACCAAAGGGTCGCACGTTTGAATCTCAGTCAACAGCACGTACTTAGGTTGTAGATTCAATCCCAGGCACTAGTAGGGGCATGTTCAGGAGGGAACCAATTGATGTGTCTCTCTCACATCGATGTTTCTCTCTCTCTTTCTCTCTCTCCCTCCCTACCCCCCGCCCCTTCTGCTCTCTCTAAAAATTAATGGAAAAAATATCCTCAAGTGAGGATTAACAAAACAAAAAAGGTTCTGGGTTCCGTAGGTACTGCCGGTCCAGCTAAGATTGAATTGTCCAAGATGCTTTTTGTCCTTTGCAGAGGTCATTGGTATGATCAAAAGGTGAATGACACGAGCACAGAAGGAAAAAGGGATAAAATTCCAAAGGTAGTTAACCTGGGTGATTTGATTTGCTTTAGTTAATGTCATTTGGGTTTAAAATAATTTATAAAAGTAATGACAGGTTAATTTTTAAACTGAGGTTTGACTGACTTTGACTCTGCAGTTTGTATGTCATTAAATAAGTAAAACTCAGCAATACTGGGATGGTATGAAGGAGAGAAATGTCATGATTCAACAGTCACTGATCGAGCACCTGGTCAGAGGCACTGGGCTGGTGGGACAGAAGAAAATGAGTAAGGTGTGGTCTCACCCATTGGTAATTTAAAATGGAATGTAGTAGAAGTCTTTTTTCAATTATTTTTTATTTAAATATAGTTGGTATACTGGTTATATTAATTTCACGTGTCCAATATAGTGATTCAACATTTTCAGGCCTTACAATGTGATCACTCCACTAATTCTGGTAGTCATCTGTCACCATGTAACTTATCACAATATTATGAACTACATTCCCCTTCCCCTTTTCACCTAGACCCTCACACCGAACCTTCTGGCAGCCATCCCTTTAGTATCAGTTTCTATGAATTCTATTTCTGTTTTGTTTGTTCATTTGTTTTGGAATCAAATGATACTGTCTTTCTCATTTGTCAGACATATTTTACTTAACATAATACCTTCTATTTCCATCCACATTGTTGTAAATGGCAAAATTTTACTTTTTTATGGCTGAGTAATATTGCATTGTATATATGTACCACATTTTCTTTTTTTTTATTTTGTTTTATTGCTTAAAGTATTGCAAAGAGTATTATATATGTCTCCTTTTTTCCCCCCTTGACATTCCCCCGGCCTCCCTTACCCCCCCATGTCTTGTGTCCATTGGTTATGCTTATATGCATGCATACAGGTCCTTCGGTTGATCTCTTACCTGCCCTCCTCCATCCCTCCCTGGCCTTCATGCTGTAGTTTGACAGTCTTTTCGATGCTGCTCTGCCTCTGTATCTATTTTTGTTCATCAGTTTATAATGGTCTTTATTAACTATAAATGAGTGAGATCATGTGGTATTTTTCTTTCATTGACTAGCTTATTTTTTTTTAAAAGTGTTGTGTGTGTTTTTTTAATATATTTTATTGATTTTCCACAGAGAAGAAGGGAGAGGGATAGAAAGTCAGAAACATCGATGAGAGAGATCAATCAGCTGCCTCCTGCACGCCCCCCAGTGGGGACGTGCCCGCAACCAAGGTACATGCCCTTGACCGGAATCGAACCCAGGACCCTTGAGTCTGCAGGCCAACGCTCTATCCACTGAGCCAAACCGGTTCGGCATGATGGGCTTATTTTACTTAGCATAATGCTCTCCAGTTCTATCCATGCTGTTGCAAATGGTAAGAATTCCTTCTTTTTTACAGCAGCATAGTATTCCATTGTGTAGATGTACCACAGTTTCCTAATCCATTCATCTGTTAATGGGCACTTAGGCTGTTTCCAAATCTTAGCTATGGTAAATTGTGCTGCTATGAACATAGGGGTGCATATATCCTTTCTGATTAGTGTTTCTGGTTTCTTAGGATATATTCCTAGAAGTGGGATCACTGGGTCAAATGGGAGTTCCATTTTTAACTTTTTGGGGAAACTCCATACTGTCTTCCATACATTTTCTTTATCCATTCATCTATTAATGGACACTTGGGTTGCTTCCATATCTTGGCTATTGTAATAATAATGCTGCAATGAATATAGGGGTGCATGTATCTTTTTGAATTAGCATTTTGGATTTCTTCGGGTAAATACCCCAAAGTGGGATTGTTGGATCATAAGTTAGATCTATTTTTAATTTTCTTAAGAACCTCCATACTCTTTTCCACAGTGGTTGCACCAATTTGTAATCTCACCAACAATGCATGAGGATTCACTTTTCTTTTCATCCTCACTAGCACTTGTTTATTGACTTTTCATATGTTTTATTCATAGATTCAATTCTTTGTTTTGTTTTTTACTTGTTTGTTGGTTTGTTGACTTTTTGATGATAGCCATTCTGACAGGTGTGAGGTGATATGTCATTGTGGTTTGGTTTTGATTTGCAGTTCCCTGATGATTAGTGACACTGAGCAAGTCTTATCAAAGGATTTAGGAGGTATTTTCTGAACAATTTGATTTAGTTGTTGTTTTTCTAAACTGCCTCAGAAGTAAAAACATTGGTCAAACATTGCAAGCTTTCAAGCAATGAAGCAATCGAGTAACAATGTAATAAGTGGTTTATGGTTTTTAAGGGATTTTATGGGCATGCAAATGTCACAGAAGCAAAAACTGACAAGCTTCATAGAACGTGGCCTTTAGGTGCTTTGGTTAAGGTTTTCGTGGTGCTAATTCACCTGTATTTGAATGGTAACTGTATTTGACTGGTTTTATTCTATGTCCTATGGGCCTAAGTCTCCTTATTCCATAATCATTCTTCACACTTTCCATTATACTTCAGTACAAGGATATCTAGACATCCTGAACCACACAGCCGTGCAAGTGGTTCAAGTCATCCCTCTTTGCCCATATAAAATCTAGCCAGCATCTGTGACTTGCTCTTTTCCTTCACCTCCCTGTGTCAACCTCAGACCTCCTCACTTTAAACTACTCTTGCTCAGAAGGAAGAACATCCCTGCTCTCAGTTCTAGAGGTTCTAACCACTCCTGGGGCCATTCACACATGGAATGCTGTCCCAGGTTCTGTGAACTGGCTTCCCCCTCTCTGAGTCACCTTCAGTCGACCCTCTAAAGACGGTGTCTCTACTGCATCACCACACTGCTCTGTACCTGAACCAGTCCAATTCCTCAGAGCAATTCTGTTTCTCCACAACACAACTCTTCCCAAGCCTTCTCACTTTCTCCTCTGACTCCCAAGTGCATATGCTCTTCCAGTTCAACTTGTCCCCTCATAATTCTGCATACTCGATTGTAGTTCTTAGCCTAGGGTCTTTCTTATACTCTTTCCCAAACTCATACACTCTTCTCATCAGCCCAACTAGATTCTATCTGATCTTCCCAGCCTCTTAGTGTAGCTTCTCCCGAGCCTTCACCTCCAAAGGCCTGGTGGTGCTAAAGATGTGATCATCATCCTATACTGTCATACTTCTGATGACTTGAGCTAAGCTAGCTTTTCTGTCCTAACAGATCATCCGGGTTCTCCAAGGTCATGCTGAGCTCACAGTTGGGACTCGAACATCCACCAAGTGATCCGTGACTCCTCTCTCTGATCCTCACATTAACACATTAATCTCAAGAAGACGCATTGAGTGCCTGATACCAACTTTAAACCCATTGCCTACTAGCCTCCTACTGTACTCCTAGTGAGTAAGTATGCCCAGGTAATTACAACAGATGGGTGGACGGGACCACCAAGAAGGACGGGTTTGTACTGAACTGAAATCTCAAGTGAGACTCAAAAATCTGCATTTTAGCAAAACTTACCCCACACAGTACAAGTGACAGATCTATAAAATCCTACTCAGTGTACACATTATTTTAATTAGACTTTTTCTTCAGTAGGAAAATTATTAGTTTAGTATTCTCTCTCCTTGGTTGGACAGTGAGTTACTTGAGGGTGAAAGTCTGTAAGGATTGCTTATTCTGTCCCACTATGCACTAGGTACATAGATACAATCCAAAAAATTTTTGGATAAAATTCTTTTAGAAATGCTGGTCTTGCACAACTCTCTAAATATGCTAAAAACCATTAAATTGTACAATTTGAATTGTGTGGTATGTGAATTACATGTCAACAAAGCAATTAAAAAATACTAGTGGATTAAACAAAATGTAATACTCCCCAAAACCAGAAGGAGATGTGATCAACATCCAGGTTTGACATACTCACAGGATGAGCCACAATGCACTGCTTCACATGCACTAACCCAGCAAACAGCTGGGAAGGCAAGAGGCATGAGGTGGAGCTGCTGAGGACAACGTCGTCACCGATGATTCCATCTAACTGAGCAAAAACCTTCTTCTTCAGTTCCAGGTCTTCTGGAACACATTCCTGAGGAGCACATATGCAAATCACTACTCATGACCACTGCACTCAGGCCCTGAGCAAAACATCTCAAGTTCTATTCATTCCAAAACAGAACCAATTAGAAAACCACAAGCAACATTTAAGAAAAAACAAAAAGCTACCCAACAATATGATAAATCTTGATAACTCTGGAAACTGGGTGATGCCTACCAGGAAGCTATATTCTCTAGTTTTGTGACCCACCAATTCTATGTCTGGCTATTTATCCAAAGAAATATAAAATACGAATTCAAAAAGATATATGTAGAAACATTATTTATGATAGCAAAGATATGGAAGTAACCTAGGTGACCATCAATAAATGATAAAGAAGATATAATACATATATACCATGGAATATTATGCAACAATAAAAAAGAATGAAATCTTGCCATTTGTGACAATACAGAAGGACATAAGGGTATTAAGCTAAGTGAAAGCAATCAGACAGAAAAAGACAAACACCATATGATTTCAATTATATGTGGAATGTAATAACCAAAATAAATAAACAAGCAAAACAGAAACAGACTCATAGATACAGAGAACAAACTGATGGTTGCCAGATGGAAGGGTGGTTGGGGGGCTGGGTAAAAAGATGAAGGGATTAAGAAGTACAAATTGGTAGTTACAGATTAGTCATGGAGATGTAAAGTATAGCATTAGGAATATAGTTAATAATATTATAATAACTATGTATGGTGCCAGATGGGTACTATATTATTGGGGGGATCACCACGTAAATTATATAAATGTCTAATCACTATGTTGTGCACCTGAAACTAATATAATACTGTATGTCAACTGTAATTGAAAAATAAATTTAAAAAATTAAAATTCTCATAATAAAGAAGTCCTCCAACCACATGGGAAGGGAGAGTCTACAAGCAGAACACACTCAGCAGTATCTCAGGCAAAGTGCTGTGAACATTAGTGGTGTCATCACCACATTTTCCCCGATCTGTCATCTTCATGAAATGAACAAGTGTGTTACAACCATAATTCTCCAAAGGCTTTTAAGCACCCATAGATCATTGGAAATCCTTTGGAAATATAGCTTTGTTTCTAAAAACTAAAATTTCTTGAATAGGGGTTGAAGAGGAGATGTAAATTGGGATTAAATACTGCAGATAACAACCATGCTGAAATTCTCATCATGCAAAGATGGGGTAGAAGTGAGATGACACTGTCAAATACCCAGAACCAGCCCCCAGTGAGGCGTGTTCCTGGAATGGGGTGCCTATGGTGGATCCCTGCCTCAGAAGCAAGCAGAACAGGAAAAGGTTGCTTGCTGCTTCAACCCTGCAAGTACTAGAGGCATCTTTCTCTGCCTGCCACCAACAGCTCTGGGAAATCACACCAGAGGCCACTTCATCCAAGGTGGTCCCTGAGTACCTGGAGGCAACAGGCCCGACAGGAGGAATATCACTATTCCCAACATCCTCTGGTGAGTTTAGGATTGTAGTTCTCAGTATCAGCATCAGAATCAATGCGGTGCTCATTAAAATGCAGATTCTCAGGCTCCTGCCAGACCTACTGAATCAGTCTCTGGGAGTGGGACCCAGGCATCTGCATTTTAATCAAACATTCTGTCGATTTTCGTTCCTAATAAAGTCTGAGAGCCACTATTCTGAGGTATGGATCCAAAATGTGGTATGCTACCAAATATATCCTCGGGGCTCTGTCCTCTCTTCTCCATGCAGAGACTAACCAAGTGTGCCCTGATTAGTGTAGTAGCACTGTAATAGAAGTAGTAGCATAAAAACCAGCAGACAACCAGAAGTGTGCAAAAGTGGAAGTGCAATGCTGAAGTATTACTAGGTATTGTATCAAAACCTTCCTCAAAAATAAAGAACATATTTTCAGGCCTAATTTAATATCTAATAGTTAACAATAATATCTAATGTTTTGAAATCAGCTGTGTAAATATTATAACATAAATTCTATTTCTGTATCATCGCAACATTTTAAAGTTTAACTTGAAAGGTAGGGCATGAATATTGCGTTTGTTTATACTTTTAAAAAATATAATCAAACCATGTGAAATTTTTTTGAGAACAAAAGGTCATACCAGCACCACATCGGAAAGACGGAGAAAATGGAGTCATTTAAGAACTGTAAAGCCCATTGTGTTAAATCCCTTTATCAAATGGGAAAAAAGGCTACAGTATCTGGCTGGTTGTATTGAGTAATTCCTGGATCAGTTATGTCTGCAAGTTGGGTTAAGTTTAAATGGAGCCTTGTAGTAAAGCCAGAGACTAAGAATGATGGCGATACTGTGTAAGTTAATAAAAGAGCCCTTGTGAATGGCTCTATTGTGAGCCTGTCATACAGCTTCTCCCTTGAAACTCTATGCCTTTCTTCAGATCATTTGATTATCAAAGAGGCAAGAAAACTTGAACCAGAGGAAACCCAAACCTGCTGCAGTGAGTTATGTAAGGCGTTTTTCTTTCTTTCTTTTTTTTTTTTTTTCCAGGCACTCTGGCTTGAAGCTTTGTTGTTGTTGTAGTTGTTGTTGTTTTTAATAGTATCCCAATTGTGCTCAATTTGCTAAGCCAGGGTTATGATACCTCCCTCATCCATGTCAAGTCTGGAGTTCATTTCCGATCTTTAATGGGGACCCCCACCTTGTCTGAGAAAGGGAGTCTGACACACCGTTAATCAGGACTTTCATCACTTGCGGCAGATTACAAAGCTAAGCAAGCGAGGCTACAGGCATTCTCTCTTTCCTAAGTGGGCTGAAAGGAAAGGCAGGGACAATATCAAACAATGAGGCGGCTGACAGCCTAGCAGCCAAGTAGCCAAGTGTTCTCTCTAAACCTCAGCAATGCAATGGGGTAAAAACACCCCACCCCATCCCTATGCATTCTCAACTCTATGATGTCTTTCAAGGTCTTTTCTAGAGAAAGCCACCAAATGTGAAGTGTTAGCAAAAGCTCCATCATTACGGAAAGTAATTAGCTAGAGTTTGCTTAATTAAACTCTAACAGCACTTTCAAAGCAATGACTATTATTTGTTTGTGTTTTGTTTGTTTTGAGGTGCAGGGAGATGATATTCTCACGCAAAACCACTCTGGTGCTCTAATTTTGACAAACAAAACAAAACAAAACTTTAGGGATGAGGTCACAGTGAGAAAAACACAGTGTGACAAGTATCACAACTATTGCTGGTACATCCAAAGGCGGTCATTCAAGTCAGGCAGCATCAGATGGTTAAAAGGTGGGGTTGAGTTTAAATACTCCTTTTTCCCTTTCCATCTTGAAAGGAAGAAACTGAATGATGGTATTATAGGTATAACATTAATTCTCTCTAACTTACTTATATTTCTAAAAGTAAATCCTATATAATAAAAGGCTAATATGCGAATAGACCGAACAGTGGAACAACCGAACAACCAAACAACCAGTCACTATGACGTATGCTGACCACCAGGGGGCGTGTGTGGAATATGGCGGGTGTTGGCCATGGTGGGATGGAGGAGCAGGTGAGTGGGGGGTGGGGGAGGCGGGTGCAAGACCAAGGTGGGACGCCGGTTGCTATCATTGGGGTGAGCTTCTGGTGGTTACTGAAAATTCTTTGCTCCTGCACCGTGGTCCTGCCCAGCGCTCACACCCACTGCCAGTCCCGATCACTCAGTGCCATCAGCGGGTGCGAGCAGTGGCTGCAGGCCCTGATCACCCCTGGGGGCTTCTCCACTCCCCCCACCCCTGCTCCTGAGGGGCAATTGGGGCAGCAGCCGCCGCTCGCATACCCTGATGGCACCGGTCATCACGCACTAGGCCCCTAGTGTTTTATAAAGATCCTTGTTTTATTAGTAATAAAGCTTACTTATGACAGCACTCAACTCATTAGGGCTGTTTTAGGGAAGGAGCAGGGCCACAGCAAATCAGCCCTGGATCACTCCCAGAAAGGAAGTGCTGCATGAGAACTCAGGTCTGAGCTTTACCCACTTGCTGTGCAACAATATGTGTTTTCCAAAACAAATATTTTCATGGGGAAAATGAAATTTCATTGATTTTTTTTAAATCCACTCAGGAATTTTAGATAGGCATCCTGTTGCTAGAAAAATCTACATTTGCTCATGCAATATATCTGGAAACAATCTTCAGTGTGCTTCCCAGAAAGAAAAAGAAAAAACTTAAATTGGAAGATGTTAGTACCAAAGGTATTTTACATGCAAAGAAATTCTATTAGCCGATTTTAGGGAGAAAGACATGGCAAGGAAAAAAAGATGAACTCAAATCCTGTTGTAATCATGGCAGAAGGCAATGCTTTCTCAAGTTGAAGATGGAAGTGCTCCACATAATACAGTCTGTCTGGTAGCACTAATTAACCCTCTGGCTTCAATCTGGCTCATCATCACCAGCAGTCCCTCATCACTATTTCTTCCAAGAGCACAATCTTTAAAATCTATCAGATTAATAAGACTACTATGATTATACTTCTCAAGAGGTGAACATCATAACTACAAAAAAAGAGGAAAATCTTGCTCTAGAAGAAATAGTATTTGTTAAGGAAAAAGAAAGGAAAACAAGTATAAATAAGGTTTCAATATCACAGGCAATAAACTACTCTATGCCCTGACCTGAGGCTCATTTTTCCCCCTTAAATATCAAAATTAAGGGTGTGTGTGTTTTTTTTAAAAAAAAAAAAAACACCCTCATGTAATAATTCTAAACAGAGTTCTACAACAATACAGAACAAGTTATACCCAATCAAGAGAGAATTTGCCAAAGTAAAAATCAGTATAGACCAGAATAGAGACATTACTTCCTGGGGCTGAGGTGTTAAAGCTAGCGGGATTGTTGTGGTTTGCATTAAATAGCAGTCTTTTCTCAGGGTAACCACACACATCAACTGCTGTCCTAATGAGGTTCCTATTCCATCTTCATTCCAATGATTTTTATTTGTACTTTTTATAAAATCACTTATTTAGAATAAGGTTACAATACTTGATGTGAAAAAAATTATACAATTAAAAATACTACAGTTACACCTGCAAATAGCATATAATTTTATGGCATATCCAAATAATATTTCTCATAAGAAAAAAGTAAGATTTTTAAATACAAAGTATTTTATTTAACAAAGTGCTGGGAGCCCTAACCGGTTTGGCTCAGTGCATAGAGCGTCGGCCTGCGGACTGAATGGTCCCAGGTTCGATTTCAGTCAAGGGCCTGTACCTCGGTTGCAGGTACATCCCCAGTAGGGGGTGTGCAGGAGGCAGCTAATCGATGTTTCTCTCTCATCGATGTTTCTAACTCTCTATCCTTCTCCCTTCCTCTGTGTAAAAAAATCAATAAAATATATATTTTTAAATGCAACTGATTTCTAAATATTTTTTAAAAAACAAAGTGCTGGGAATAGCTTGAAACAAAATTTAAGTAAGCCACAAGGAATGAATTTTTTAGAAGAAAAACTTAAAATAAATGTTGATGTGAAAGACATCACATCACATTACATTAATCACTAAGAGCACTTATTATTGGTAAGGAATATCACTGAGAGAACTCCATAAGTTATTTTTTATATAATTTTTTGGCTTTATATTGGATACAAGTGGAATGCATTTCTATCTGTGACCTCTCTGTTTATAATACAGTAATTCTCAAAGCAGCAGATAACTGGGGGAGAGAGAGTCCATTAGTGAAGTTCAAGTGGAAAAAAACATGGAAATTAAAATATATTCCTCTTGTTGAGAATAATTTAACTGAATATTTTTAGCCAAAACACTTTGTTATTGCTATGAGTAAAACAATTTGCATTCAATATATTTTGTTGCATAAGAATCAGTTTTATGAAAATGTTTTAAATTTTGAAAATTTACATTTGTTTAATAGTATCCTAAAACTAGTTTAGCTTGCAACCATGTATGTATGTTGGACTATAAAATAATTATATAGCATTTTGAAGAGGAATAGGATCAATAAAGCGATACCTACCTGTATTTTGACTCCATCTGTCCACAGAGAAACCAAAAAGTTAAACCATTTATGTGCACAGTTGCATAAGTACAACATAATTTTAAAAAGTTTGTGTTAGTCTTCTAAAAGGCAGTTTTTCTCACTTTAAGGTGATACACTCTTTCTAGTTGCTGGTACAAGATGTTTACAGTAAAGAAAATTATTTTATTTAAGAACAGAGGTTTTCAATACAGCTGGACTTACAAACTTCGGATAGGAAGTTCATAACTTTTTTAGAAGAAATTAGGCCATTTTTATTATCTAAAAATATAAATGATAATCTTTTAAATACAACATTTGTTTCATTTAGTTTTGACATCAGACGTTATGTTTGCCTCTTCCCGATTCCTTCTTATCCACTCATCTCTTCCTTACCTATGTTGCTGAGGAGAATTGCTATCTTTAAAATTATTTTGTACTGATTTTAAAGAGAGAGAGAGAGAGAGAGAGAGAGAGAGAGAGAGAGAGAGAGAGAGAGAGACTGACTTGTTGTTCCACTTGTTTATACATCCACTGGCTGCTTCTTGTATATGCCTTGACCAGAGATTGAACCTGCAACCTTGGAGTATCAGGACGATCACCTAACCAACTGATCTACCCAGCCAAGAAAGAATCACAATCTTTTATAATTACTATCCTATCTAATAAAAGAGAAAAAATGGTAATTGGCGTACGACGATACCCTTTTCATTGGCTAATCAGGGCTATATGCAAATTAACTGCCAACTAAGATTGGCAGTTAACTGCCAACAAGATGGCGGTTAATTTGCATATGTAGGCACAATGCAGGGAGGCGAAAGGGAAAGCAGGAAGCCCCCTGCCACTGACTGTGATCGGAAACCCAGGGGGGAGCTAAGAGCTGGGGGGCAGGGCCATGATCAGAGAATCAGGTGCCTTTTCCGCCCTGGCCAGTGAGAGCAGGAAGTAGGGGTGGAGCCCGCAATGGGAGCTGGGCATGGTCGAAGCTGGCAGTCCCAGGAGCTAGGGGTCCCTTGCCTGGGCCTAAAGCGGAGCCCACGATCGCGGGGCCGCTGCAGCCGCAGGTCCCTGCTGCCCGGGCCGGACGCCTAGGCCAGAGGCATCCTGCAGGGGCAGGGGCAGAACCTGCAACCGCGGGGAGCTGGGGGTCCCCTGCCCAGGCCTGACACCTCTGCCGGAGGCCTCAGGCCTGGTCAAGGGGCCGATCCGGTGACTGGTGATCGGAGGGTGATGAGGGTCAACTCCTCTGGCCGAAGCATCAGGCCTGGGCGGGGGGCGGAGCCGGGGATTGGGGGGATATGATGGTCCCCTCGCCCAGGCCTGAAGCCTGGGTCAGAGGCGTCAGGCTTGGGCGGGGGGTGGAGCAAGCGATCAGAGGGAGATGGGGGTCCCCTGCCCAGGCATGATTCCTGGGCCAGAGGCCTCAGGCCTGGGCGGGGGCCAGAGCCAGTGATCAGGGGGAGATGGGGGTCCCCTGTCCAAGCCTGACACCTCTGGCGGAGGCGTCAGGCCTGGGCAAGGGGCCGATCAGGCGATTGGAGGGTGATGGGGGTCAACGCCTGAGGGCTCCCAGTATGTGAGAGGGGGCAGGCTGGGCTGAGGGACACTCCCCCCCCACACACACACACACCCAGTGCACGAATTTCGTGCACCGGGCCCCTAGTCCTATCTAATAAAAGAGAAACATGGTAATTGGCATACGACCGCTACCCTTCCCATTGGCTAATCAGCAAGATATGCAAATTAACTGCCAGCCAGGCAGCTTAAAGCGAACATGAATGAGGCTTGCTTGCTTCAGTGATGGCGGACTCCAATGTTCCCCGCCTGCCTTGCCGGCCTCTGAGCGGGCAGTCTGAAACATAGTTACAAATATAGAAGCTAAACAAAACCCCAGAAACCTGCTTTCAGCGAGCTGGAATCTCAGAGCTGGAGTTGATACAGAGTTTCGATTATAGAACACAAACAAGTCTGGGCCCAAGGGTTTCCACTTTCCCAGCAGCAGAGGCCGCAGAGCTGGAGCCAGAGCTAAAGCTGGCCCAGAATAAAAAAAAAAAAAGAAAAGAAAAAAAGGAGCGGTTGGGAGCTTCAGTCACCCGACAGCCTGAAAACAGCCCTCAGCCCCTCACCCAGACTGGCCAGGCCCAGTGGGGACCCGCACCCTGAAGGGTGTGTGACCAGCTGCAAACAGCCATCATCCCCTCACCCAGGCTGGCCAGGCACCCCAGTGGGGACCTCCACCCTGATCCAGGACACCCTTCAGGGCAAACCAGCCGGCCCCTACCCGTGCACCAGGTCTCTATGCTATATAGTAAAAGGGTAATATGCCTCCCAGCACTGGGATCAGCATGACAGGGGGCAGCGCCCAAACCCCCTGATCGGCCCTGCTCTGTGTGTGACAGGGTGCAGCGCCCCAACCCCCCTCCCCCACGGGCCCTGCTCTGTGTGTGACGGGATAGAGCCATAACCTCCCCATTGGCCCTGCCCTGAGTGTGAGAGTGGCAGCGCCCCAACCCCCTGATCGGCCCTGCTCTGTGTGTGACAGGGGGCGGTGCCCCAACTCCCCTATCGGCCCTACTCTGTGAGTGACAGGGGGGAACTCCTCAACCCCCTGATGGGCCCTGCTCTGTGCGTGATAGGGGGGAGCTCCCCAACCCCCTGATGGGCCTTGCTCTGTGCATGACAGGGGGCAGCACCACAACCCCCTGATTGGCCCTGCTCTGTGCATGACAGGGGGTGGCGCCACAACCTCCCTATAGACCCTGCCTTGAGTGTGACAGGGGGCGGTGCCCCAACCCCCCAATTGGCCCTACCCTGAGCGTGACTGAGGGTGGTATCGCAACCTCCCAATCCGCTCTGCTCTGTGCATGACAGGGGGCGGTGCCCCAACTCCCCAATTGGCCCTGCTCTGAGCCCGACCAGGGGCTGCACCTAGGGATTGGGCCTGCCCTCTGCCACCCGGGAGCAGGCCTAAGCCAGCAGGGCGTTATCTCCCGAGGGGTCCCAGACTGCGAGAGGGCACAGGCCGGGCTGAGGGACCTCCCCCCCACCCCCCCAATGCACAAATTTTGTGCACCGGGCCTCTAGTTTATAATAATAAACATTCATTTTTATTTTATTTTAAATTTGTTTTCTTTTTAAAAATAGAATCAAGTTGCTTTTTCTATAATGGTCCTTATGTGATCTTTTCTGTATCAATATTTGCTTAATACAAACACTTGAATAACCTAATCCTCAGCTTCTCATGTAACTCTGGCCTGTGCTAATATGAGTACACTCATGGGGTCATATATAAATTATTGGGAGTATTATGCCTGCCTCTTCTTATTCTATTAAACTTTCAAAAAGTCACCACGCAGTGTGCTCCTTGCCAGACACTATATAAAAAGGCATGTTCTGTCACCCCTCGGTCCTTAAATGAGTCCTCTCCACCCCACAAACATTAAGTTTCCTAGGAAGTATCAAAGTCAAGGTAAGGTGTGGTGAGATACCTACTTCAGTGACCTGCATTATCAGGCCATGTAAAACTGGTAGAGAGATGCTCAGAAACAGCTCTGTTGAATAGCAGTTCTGATATTTTACCTCTCATTCAGAAAAAAGGGTAAATTTAGAAAGATCCTATGTAATAAAAGGCTAATATGCTAATTGATTGAACAGTGGAATAACTGGTCGCTATGATGTGCACTGACCGCCAGGGGGCAGACGCTCAATGCAGGAGCTGCCCCCTGGTGGTCAGTGCACTCCCACAAAGGGAGCACCGCTCAACCAGAAGCTGGGCTCATGGCTGGAGAGTGCAGCAGCAGTGAGGGAGTCTCTTCCACCTCTGTGGCAGCTCTAAGGATGTGTGACTGACGGCTTAGGCCTTCTCCCCAAGGGGAGCGGGCCTAAGCCATCAGTCAGACATCCCCCAAGGGCTCCCAGATTGTGAGAGGGCACAGGCCTGGCTGAGGGACACCACCACCGCGCCCCCCCCTCCCCAGAGTGCACAAATTTCGTACACTGGGCCTCTAGTAGTTAATATAAATATATACCAGATACACACACAAACACACACACACACACACACACATATATTTGTTTGCTTGTTTATCGGTTTGTCTCGTGTTTGTTTATTAAAAAGTGACCTTTGGCCTTCAATAGAATTCAGCTAAAAATAGCTCCTCATCAGATTTCCCCAATAGGTACCACAACAGCTATTTTTTAAAAAGTAAACATATATAACCCTGAAAAAAAAAAGGTGATTGGGCAGCTTTTTTTGTTTTTTTCAGTTAAAAGAATATGGTGTGTATGCTAATAAAAATTTCTCCCATAAAACTGATAGACACTTGTGGAAATATGATGGACTGGAAAACTTAAAAGTCTTCCCTCCACAAATACGGGGTAATTCTGTATAAAACAAATCATCCATCTAAATGAATAGCTGAGCTCTCATATTAGCATATGGATTTCCTGTTTTCAATTTCATTGATTTATGCACTAATTCTTATTACTTCTTTTCTTCTGCTTACTTTGGATTTAACTTGGTCTTCCTTTGCTAGTTTCCTAAAGTAGAAACTTACATTATTGATTTTAGATCTTTCTTCTTTTCTCATATATGCATTCAAGGCTATGAATTTCCCTCTAAGCCAGGGGTGGGCAAACTTTTTGACTCGAGGGCCACAATGGGTTCTTAAACTGGACTGGAGGGCCAGAACAAAAGCATGGATGGAGTGTTTGTGTGAACTAATATAAATTCAAAGTAAACATCATTACATAAAAGGGTACGGTCTTTTCTTTTTTTTAGTTTTATTCATTTCAAACGGGCCGGATCCGGCCCACGGGCCGTAGTTTGCCCATGGCTGCTCTAAGCACTGCATCCCATAAATTTCAATAAGTTGTGTCTTCATTTTTATTTAATTCAGAATATTTTTACATTTCTCTGAGATTTCTTCTTGGATCCATGTGTTATTCAGAAGAGTGTTGCTTATTCTTCACATATGTGGGAATTTCCCAGTTAGCTTTATGTTACTGATTTCTAGTTTAATTTCATTGTGATCTGAGAGCAGACAATGCATAATTTCTATTCTTTTACATTTGTTAAAGTGTGTTTTATGGCCCAGAATATGATCTACCTTGATAAATGTGTTCTATCTGAGCTTGAAAAAGTATATTCTACTGTTGTTGGATGAAGAATTATACAGTTGTCAAATATATTCAGTTGGTTGATAGTGCTGTTAAATTCAATTGTGTCTTTATTAATTTTCTGGCTGCTGGATGTCTCCATTTCTGATAAAGGGGTGTGAAGTTTCTAACTATGATTGTAGATTCATCTATTTCTCCTTGCAATTCTATCATTTTTTGCCCCATATAGTTTGACTTTCTGTTGTTAAGTGTATACATACTAAGAGCTGGTATGTTTTCTTTATCATTATCTCTTCTTTATCATTATGTAATGCCCTTCTTTATCCTTGATGACGTTCCTTGCTGTGAAGCCTACTATCTGAAATTAAATATAGCTCTCCTGTTTTCCTTTTATTAGTGTTAGCATTTTCCTACATCCATTTATTTTTCATCTATATGTGCCTTTATATTTAAAGTGGGTTTCTTATATACAATATACTGTAATCTTGTTTTGTGATCCACTCTGACAATATGTCTTTTAATTGGTGCATTTAGATCATTAACATGAAAAGGAAGTATTAATATAATTTGGATTAATATCTCCCACATTAATTACTATTTTCTATTTGTTGCCCTTGTCCCTATTTTTGTGTTCCCCTTTTTTCTGCCTTTGTGATTTTAATTGAGCATTTTATATGATTCCATTTTCTCTCCTTTCTTAGCATATCAGTTATACTTTCTAAATTTTTTTCAATAGTTGTCCCTAGAGTTTGCTATATAAATTTACAACTACTTGAAGTCCACTTTCAAGTAACAGGATACTAATTTATAGGTAGTGTTAGTACCTATAATAACAAAATAATCCCAATTCTTTCTTCCTGTCCCTTGCATCATTACAGCCATTAATTTCATTTATATATAAGGATACACACCCAATATATATGACATATGCATAAGCATATATAATCAAACTAGGGGCCCGGTGCACGAAATTCGTGAACTGGGTGTGGGGGGGGGGGCGGGGAGTGTCCCTCAGCCCAGCCTGCCCCCTCTCACATACTGGGAGCCCTTAGGCGTTGACCCCCATCACCCTCCAATCACAGGATCGGCCCCTTGCCCAGGCCTGACGTCTCTGACAGAGGCGTCAGGCCTGAGCAGAGAACCCTCATTTCCCCCCATCACTGGTTCTGCCCCCAGCCCAGGCCTGATGCCTCTGGCCCAGGCATCAGGCCTGGGCAGGGGACCCCCAGACCCCTCCGATTGCTGGCTCTGCCCCTTGCCCAGGCATGATGCCTCAGCCAGAGGCGTAGACCTCCATCACCCTCTGATCACCTGATCGGCCCATTGCCCAGGCCTGACGCCTCCGCCAGAGGTGTCAGGCTTGGACAGGGGACCCCCATCTCCCCCTGATCACTGGCTCTGGCCCCCGCCCAGGCCTGAGGCCTCTGGCCCAGGAATCATGCCTGGGCAGGGGACCCCCATCTCCCTCTGATCGCTTGCTCCACCCCCTGCCCAAGCCTGACGCCTCTGACCCAGGCTTCAGGCCTGGGCAACGGGACCATCATATCCCCCCAATCCCCAGCTCAGCCCCCCGCCCAGGCCTGATGCCTCGGCCAGAGGAGTTGACCCTCATCACCCTCCGATCACCAATCACTGGATCGGCCCCTTGACCAGGCCTGAGGCCTCCGGCAGAGGTGTCAGGCCTGGGCAGGGGACCCCCAGCTCCCCGCGGTTGCAGGCTCTGCCCCTGCCCAGGCCTAACGCCTCTGGCTGAGGCGTCTGGCTCGGGCAGTGGGGACCCTCAGCTGCAGCAGCCCCGCGATCGTGGGCTCCGCTTTAGGCCCAGGCAAGGGACCCCTAGCTCCCGGGACTGCCAGCTTCGACAGTGTCCAGCTCCCATCGCTGGCTCCACCCCTACTTCCTGCTCTCACTGGCCAGGGCGGCAAAGGCGCCTGATTCTCCGATCATGGCTGGGGGGCAGGGCAAAGGCGGCCCCAGGGCCGCCTTTGCCCTGCCCCCCAGCTCTTAGCTCCCCCCTGAGTTTCCGATCACTGTCAGTGGCAGGGGGCTTCTTCCTGCTTTCCCTTTCGCCTCCCTGCATTGTGCCTACATATGCAAATTAACCGCCATCTTGTTGGCAGTTAACTGCCAATCATAGTTGGCAGTTAATTTGCATATAGCCCTGATTAGCCAATGAAAAGGGTATCGTCGTACGCCAATTACCATTTTTCTCTTTTATTAGTGTAGATACGTTGTTGCTATTATTTTGAACTGTCATCTGTTATATCAATTAAGAATAAGAAAAATAAAGTTTTTTATTTATCTTCACAGGTTCATTTTTCTTTAGGCTTTCTTTCTTGCTGCCTTTCTTTATGTAGATCTGAGTTTCTGACCTCTCTCTCTAAAGAATATCTTTTAACATTTCTTATAAGACAGGTCTACTAGCAACAAAGTTCCTCAATTTTTTTTTATCTGAGTTTATTTCTCCTTCATTTTTTTTCCTCCTTCATTTTTTGAAGGATAGTTTTGGAAGGTATAGAATTTTAAGTTGGTGGGGTTTGGGGTTGTGTGTGTGTGTGTGTGTGTGTGTGTGTGCATGTGTGTGTTGTTGTTGTTGTTGTTGTTTACATATTTCACTCCACTCTCTTCCTGCTTCCATGGCTTCTGAGAGATAAGATATAATTCTTATCTTTGCTGCTCTATGGGTAAGTTTTATTGGGGGGGCGGCAAGGGGGGTCACGCTGGCTTCTTCCAGGATTGTTTCTTTATCTTTGATTTTCTATAAATGGTATGCCAAGGTGCAGGGGGCGGGGGGTTGTGGGTTTTATTTATTTATTTTTATTTTTCTCATTTATTCTGCTTAGTGTCCTCTGGTCTTCCTGGGTCTGTGGATTGGTGTCTAGGTTAATTTGGGAGAATTATCAGTCAAGGATTTCTACTTTCTCTCCTGTCCTGGTGTTCCCATTAGATGTATGTTACACCTTTGTAGTTGTCCAACAGTCCTTGGGTATTTTGTTCTATATTTTTCCTTTTAGTCTTTGTTCTCTTTGCTGTTCAGTTTTCAAAGATTCTATTGATATAGCCTCTAGATCAGAGATTCTTTCCTCAGCTGTGTCCAGTCCACTAAAATATTTGCAAATCATATTTCTGACAAAGAACATATCCAGAATACATAAAGAACTCTCAATGCCAAACAATGAGACAAGCAACCTACATCCCTGTTTCTTAAAAAAATACGCTAAAGATTTAAATAGATACTTCATCAAAAGAGTTATGGATGGTAGACAATCATGTGAAAAGATCCTCAACACTGTCAGTAATCAGACAAGTGCAAATTAAAACCTCAATGATACACCACTGCATTCTGATTAGAATGGAAAAGAAAAAAGACAACAGCAACTTCTGACCAGGAGGCAGAACAACAGGAACTCTGACAGGGCTGGTGGGAATAGAAAGTGGCATAGTCACTTTGGGAAACAGTTCTGCAGTTTCTTATAAAGTTAAACATATAGGCAAAATCTTACTCCATAGCTAATAGAAATAAAAATGTATGTGCATACAAAAACCTATATGGTCAGTGCTTACAGCCTCTTTATTAAAAGTCATCCAAATATAGCCCTGGCCAGTGTTTCTCAATGGTTAGAGTGACATCCCGGGCACCAAAGGGTCACGGGTTCCATTCCTAGTCAAGGGCATGTATCTGGGTTGCAGGTTCGATCCCTGGCCTGATCGGGGTGAATGCGGGAGGCAACCAATTGATGTGTCTCTCTCACATCCATGTTTCTCTCTCTCCCCCCACCTTCCTTTCTCCTTCCCTCCCCCACCCACCTCCTTTCTTTCCTTCTACTCTCTCTAAAAAATCAATGGAAAAAAATATCCTCAGGTGAGTATTAATAATAAAAAAAAGAAACAAGCTGCTGATTCACATAATAATGAGAATAAAACTTAAACACCTTTTGCTAAAGGAAAGAAACCAGTCTACATGTTATATTATGCAACTTTAAAAAAAATCAACCAGGATGTGGGGGAGCCTAAAATGAACTCCAGGCTGTGACAACTGAATTACATAACCACACTCAGATGAGTGGGTAAGAAAGGAGCTAGACAATGTAGAACTTAGCAGCATTGGATGCTATCTTTTTCATCACTGCCAATCTCAGAGGCAAAAATAATAAGCAGTTGGTCTTTTCTCAAGAGTTCAGTAATCTATTGAAGAGTAGCATATGTACAGGAAATTGTACACATGGTAAGTGTGCAGCCATATGAGTTTTCACAAAGTGAACACACTGTGTAACCAGCATACAAATCCTTTCTGGCAGTCCAGAAGCCCCCTCCTCACTGCAAGGGTGCCTTCCCAAGGGTAGTCACTGCCTTGATTCCAGAGTCAGCTATTGTTTTATCGTTTTATTTCTCTGAATTCTAATAAGCTTTATCATCTTTTATATATGTATTGACTATTTGGTTTGCTTCTATGAATTGTCTTTGCCCATTTTTTTATTGATTGATTCTTTGTCTTTTTTTTTTTTTTTTTTTTTTTTTTACTGTACCCCCCTTCAGTGCTCACAGCCCAAGGGTAAGGAGGCTGGGCAATGGTTTGAGGCTGCAACTTCCTCTGGCATGGGTCCACTATGAGAGGCCCACAGACAAGACTCTTTGTCTTTCTTACTGAGTTACATTTCTTTCAATATGATTTGGACATTGCAAATATTTTTCTTCCGGGTCTGCTACTTATCTTTTGATTTTGTTCACAGACTCTCTTGTCCTACAGAGATTTAATTTTTACAAATCCAGCATTTGTTCCTCTGGGTCCATGAAGGCCCTCCTTTCTCAATGTTACAGGACCTATACTATCTTCTCGAACATTTTAGAATTTTAAAAATGTTTATTTAATTCATCCAATATTTATTTTGTGTTTATTTTTATACATAGCACATAGTAAATTTTTATTATCTTTCTTAATAAAATGGTGGCTCCAGATACCAATCCTTCTTTAGACAATAGGTTTGAGCATTAGGGCAAATGTTGACATGACATCAAGCTGACATGGTCCTGACTTCAAACAGCTCACAACTAAGTAGAGAAATACCCAAATAAACAAATCACCACAATGTAGCATAATTTATTCCATAATAAGATCATGTAAGTGGTTCAGCAATAGGATAAAATCTGATAGATTCTGCTTGGAGCAGGGGAGGAGAGAGAGGAAAGAAAGGAATCATTTAAGAAGACCTCAGAGAAAGGCTTCACATCTATCATATAATCAGAACAGGATCTTTCCCAGAGCACAGTTGTGCCTGTGGGCCTTCGAAGAGCTCAATTTGGTGAGATAGTAAGTGGAAGAGATGAGGCAAGAGATAAGTAGGGGACACAACACAGAGGTCTTGGGGACCATGTCAAGGGGCAAAGATTATATCTTGTCGATGGTAAGAAATGAATGAGGGTTTGAAATGGAGGAATACTGATCAGTAATGGCCATTTAGAAAGAATCTAAAGCAATGGCAAAAGAGAAAAAGAAGAACAGATGAATTCCATGACTATTCCAAAAAGTGAAATCATTTATTTGACGTGGGGGATCTGGGAGTAGGCAGTCCATAAGAGAATGGATCCCGGGCTTCTGGCTTGGGTAAACAAGTATATGGTGGTGCCAGTGGAAATCTCTCAAGAATCATGACACAGATTCTCTTGAGTAGGTGGATTTTAGGACACACTTTCAGCACTCGTACAGTAAAAGCAAAGGCCAAATCTGTTGCATGAAAACAGAGCAACAAAATAAACTATGACAGGTTTGACCATTGCCCAAAAGAGGGTTCTGGAATCCAGCCAGGCCTGTTAATGAAGAGTGCTATTTTCATTGACTTGCCAAAATGAATATTTTCTGAGCAGCCTCAATTACTTGGGTGCCATTACATACCAATATAAGCCATTTTCAGCCTACATTTAAAGCAAAAACTAAGTAGTTGTTTCACTCTTGACCATATTTTCAAAAAGAGACCACAAGTTACACCCACTTGGCCGTATGTAGGCCTGTAAGCCAGGTCTCTCGTTTCGAGGGAAGGCCAGACGGAACCTCAAGTTTGGCAATTCACCTAATTCTGGTAGAGAGCGTACTGAGTTTCTTCCTTCCTACAGCAACAGGCAAATAATGTTTTTCTAATAGTTGCAGGAAATGTGCATTCACAAAACCTTCATAATAAGAAATACAGCCAAGGTCGGTTAAATTGACCTTAAGTGTGAAAAAGCATAAGTACTGATTGCAAAAAAAAATTTTGTAACTATGTGTGGTGATGGATGTTAACTAGACATTCTGTGATGATCATTTCACAATATACACAAATACCAAATCATTATGTTGTACACCTAACACTAACATAATATCTATAATACTTATATATCAATTATACCTCAATTTAAAAAACTGTCATGTACTTTTTCACTGTAACTGAGACTCTGAGAAACAGAAACAGATGACTACATGCTGGGTGAGTAATTCCTATTTTCCCTCTCCTAAAATAGAAAAGAAAATGCCTAAAAGAAAAAAACAATACGTAAAAAATGGCGGCTGAAAAGGCGGACAGGTCTGGCGCCTTCTCACCACAGAGCAGATAGAAGGAAAGAAACAGCTGAATTGAATAACATCCACCCAGAATTGGAGAATTAACCACAGCTGGTGAGACAATCCATGGACGGAAAGTGTTCTACATTCTTGTTTTACTTTTTTTTTTTTTATCATTATATTACTCTATCTCATTTTTTCCTTTATGCCAACACTTTCTTCCTCACCTCCCCCTTTTTCATCCTGTTTCTCTTCTCCTGTTCCTTTTTAGGTTTTGCCTCTCCGTTCCTTTTACTCCTTATTAAAAATTGATCTTTATCTGCTTTATTGATGCATTACTATGATAGTAGTCTCTGTTGGCTTACTCATATATCGAATTTCCTCTTCCCTGCTCTAAGTCCATGCACCTTTCTCTTTTCTTTTTCTTCATCAGCCAATATTTTTTCTTGTTGTTCTTTTTTGTTTGATTGTCTTTTAGTTTTTTTGTGTGTTTTTGATTTTTATTTTATGCTGTTTTTCCTCTCCTTGCTTGTTCTGTTCTTCTACTAATAGCTTAATTAGTTTCACTCATCAAACTCAGGCCTATCTGCTCTCTACTCTATTCTCCTTTTGCAAAAATAGATGAATATATAGATAGATTAAAGGGGGAAATTTTTTATTCTTTTATATATATGTGTGTGTTATATATATATTTCTTAATACATATATATTTTTAATTATTATTTTTAATTGAGTATTTTGTTTACTTTTCTTCTTATACACTCATTCTCTTTCTACCTTCTCTATGCTGAATCGTGGCCATTCCCCCATTCATTCAATTCCTTTACCTTACCTTATGGAAATAAGCTCTGCCTCTTCTGATTCAGCTCCCCTTGTTTTTTTCTGGGTGTTTGTTGTTTGCATTTTTTGGTTTAGTTGTTGGTTTTGTGGAGTTTTCTCCCAAAATACGTGTATTTTTTCCCCTTCTTTTTTCTTCTGTTTCTTTCTCTCTTACCTTTTTTCTTTTGTCAATATTATTTTTGCACTCTATTCTCTCCCATAACTCACTTTTCTCTGGTGGTCAACTTTTTTTTAAAAAAATAAATCTTTATTGTTCAGATTATTACAGTTGTTCCTCTTTTTTCCCAACATAGCTCCCCTCCACCCGGTTCCCACCCCACCCTCTGCCCATACCCCTCCCCCCACTGTCCTCATCCATAGGTGTACAATTTTTGTTCAGTCTCTTCCCACACACCCCACACCCCTTTACCCCCTTAGAATTGTCAGTCCACTCCCTTTCTATGCCCCTGATTCTATTATATTCACCAGTTTACTCTGTTCATCAGATATTTTATTCACTTGATTTGTAGATTCACTTGTTGATAGATATGTATCTGTTGTTCATAATTTTTCTCTTTACCTTTTTCTTCTTCCTCTTCTTAAAGAATACCTTTCAGCATTTCATATAATGCTGGTTTGGTGGTGATGAACTCCTTTAGCTTTTTCTTATCAGTGAAGCTCTTTATCTGACCTTCAATTCTGAATGATAGCTTTGCTGGATAAAGAAATCTTGGTCGCAGGTTCTTGGCATTCATCACTTTGAATATTTCTTGCCACTCCCTTCTGGCCTGCAAAGTTTCTGTTGAGAAATCAGCTGACAATCGTATGGGTACTCCCTTGTAGGTAACTGACTTTTTTTCTCTCGCTGCTTTTAAGATTCTCTCTTTGTCTTTTGCCCTTGGCATTTTAATTATGATGTGTCTTGGTGTGGTCCTCTTTGGATTTCTTTTGTTTGGGGTTCTTTGTGCTTCCTGGACTTGTAAGTCTATTTCTTTCAGCAGGTAGGGGAAGTTTTCTGTCATTATTTCTTCAAATAGGTTTTCAATATCTTGCTCTCTCTCTCTTCTTCTGGCACCCCTATAATTCGGATGTTGGTATGCATGAAGTTGTCCCAAAGGCTCCTTACACTATCTTTCATATTTTTGGATTCTTTTTTCTTTTTGCTTTTCTGGTTGGGTGTTTTTTGCTTCTTCATATTTCAAATCTTTGACTTGATTCTTGGGATCCTCTTGTCTGCTGTTGGATCTCTGTAAATTATTCTTTATTTCAGTCAGTGTATGCTTAATTTCTAGTTGGTCCTTTTTCATATCCTCGAGGGTCTCACTAAACTTATCGGCAGTTTCTAGAAAATTCTTGAAAAACCTTATAACCGTGGTTTTGAACTCTATATCCAGTCATTTGCTTTCCTCTATTGCTGTCATTTGTGATCTGTTTCTTTGTCTCCACATTTTGGCTGCTTCCCTGTGTTGATAGAGTGGCTTTGTGTGCTAGGTGTCCTATAGGGCCCAGTGGCTCAGCCTCCCCAGTTACCTGAGGTGGACACTCTTGGTGCACCCCTTTGTGGGCTGTGTACACAGTCTTGTTGTAGTTAAGCCTTGATTTTTGTAGGATCACTGAGAGGAATTGACCTCCAGGCCAATTGGCTGTGAGAATCAGCTGTGTTTACAGTGGGAGAACTTCTGTGCTGAAGACACCCTTCTGGGGCAAAACTTAATTCAGTGGTGCTTTGGTGCTCACAGAGTCTGCTCCCTGGGTGTGTCCCTTATGGACCTGAGGATTTGTAATCTGGATAGTCCCGGGCTCTTGGATCTCTAAGGAGGTGCTAATTTAGCCTCTGCCTGAGGCTACCCAGCAGGAGCTATGGAGAGATCTGCAGATTACTCTTCCTTGTTTGGGGTTTGGAGGTGCTCATATGAGGCCCAGCTGTGAAGCAATGCAAAGTAAATGAAATGGAGGCAAGCAATTTGTCAGAGAAAGAATTCAGAACAATGGTCATAAGGACACTGAAAAGGATGGAAGACAAATTCAACAACATGTGTAAGAATCAAGAGTAAATAAAGAAGAACCAAGGAGAGCCCTGACCGGTTTGGCTCAGTGGATAGAGCGTCGGCTTGTGGACTGAAAGTTCCCAGGTTTGATTCCAGTCGAGGGCATGTACCTTGGTTGCTGGCACATCCCCAGTGGGAGGTGTGCAGGAGGCAGCTGATCGATGTTTCTCCCTCATCGATGTTTCTAACTCTCTGTCCCTCTCCCTTCCTCTCTGTAAAAAATCAATTATATATATATATCATCAAGGAGAAAGGAAGGATGACATAGCTGCTATAAAGAACACAATAGAAAGCATCAATAGTAGACTAGAAGAAGCTGAGGATCACATCAGTGAGCAAGAAGAAAAGGTAGGAAGAAACACCCCAGGAGAGCAGCAACTGGAAAATAAACTTAAAAAACAGGAGGAGAGCTTAAGGGAGCTATGTGACAACAGGAAACAAAACATCTGCATAATAGAGGTGTAAGAATGAGAGGAAGATGAGCAAAGAATAGAAAACCTGTTTGAAGAAATAATGACAGAAAACTACCCTGATATTGGGAAGAAAAAACTCACACAAGTAGAAGAAGCTCACAAAGTTCCAAACAAGATGAACCCAAAAAGACCCACATCAAGTACATCATAATTAAATTGGCAAACACCAACAACAAAGTAAGATTCTTAAAGGCTGCCAGAGAAGAGACAGAAAGTTACCTATAAGGGATCTCCCATTAGACTATCAACTGATTTCTCAACAGAAACACATCAGGCCAGAAGGGAAGGGAATGAAATATACAAAGTGATGCAAAGCAAGGGACTAAATCCAAGAATACTATACCCAGCAAGGCTATCATTCAAAACTGAAGGTGAAATCAGGAGTTTCACAGACAAAAAAACACTAAGGGAGTTTATTACCACCAAGCCAGCAATCCAAGAAATGCTAAAGGGACTACTGTAAAAAGAAGAAACAGAAAGAAAAGAAGGAACATGGGCATAAAGAATAAAAATGGCTACAAACTAGTGCCTATCAATAATAACCATATATGTAAATGGACTAAATGCTCCAATCAAAAACAATAGGTAGCTAAATGGATAAGAAAGCATGAACCATATATTTGCTGTCTAAAGAGACCCACCTCAGAACAAAGGAGGCACACAGACTGATAGTGACAGGATGGAAAAAATTTTTTCAGGCAAATGGAAATGAAAAAAAAGCTGGGGTAGCAATACTTATATCTGACAAAATAGACCTCAAAGTGAAGGCCATAACAAGAGATAAGGAAGGCCACTTCATAACAGTAAAGGGAGCAATTCAACAAGAGGAAATAACTCTGGTAAACATATATGCATCCAATACAGGAGTGCCCAAATACATAAAAAAAAAAATTTGGATGATATCAAGGGAGAAATCAACAGTAATACAATCATAGTAGGGGACCTTACTACCCCATTTAACACCACTGGATAAACCCTCTAAACAAATAATCAGAAAACTTGAAGGGGGGAGTGGATGTTGTTGGAAGCCTGAAAATCCCGGGAATCTACAACAACGGCACCCAGCGAACAACTGCGAACCCAGGAACAACAGTGCCCAAGTAGCGCAAGCACGCGAATTGGAAGGAGCTTTGCACTCACACACGGAAAGGTCAGATTTTGCCTGGGATAAGGAGAGAGAGAACTACATAACCAGACACCCGGAAAAGAGAGATCATGGGGAGACAAAGAAACAGCCCACATGTAAAAGAAAAACGGGCATCACCAGAAAAGGAAGTAAACAAAATGGAGGCAAGCAACCTGTCAGAGAAAGAATTCAGAGAAATGGTCATAAGGTCGCTGAAAAGAATGGAAGACAAATTCAACAATATGTGTAAAAACCAAGAGGAAATGAGGAAGAACCAAGAAGAAATGAAAAATGACATTGCTGCTATAAGGAACTCAATAGAAAGCATCAACATTAGACTAGAAGAAGCAGAGGACCGCATCAGTGAGCTAGAAGACAAGGTAGGAAAAAATACCCAAGCAGAGCAGCATCTAGAAAAAAAAACTTAAAAAACAGGAGGAGAGCCTAAGGGAACTTTGAGACAACATGACATGAAACAACATCCACATAATAGGGGTGCCAGAAAGAGAGGAAACTGAGCAAGGAATAGCAAACCTGTTTGAAGAAATAATGACAGAAAACTTCCCTGCTATAGGGAAGAAAAAACTCACACAAATCCAAGAAGCTCACAGAGTCCCAAACAAAATGAACCCCAAAAGACCGATGCCAAGGCACATTATAATTAAATTGGCAAACACCAACGACAAAGTAAGAATCTTAAAAGCAGCCAGAGAGAGACAGAAAGTTACCTACAAAGGATCCCCCATCAGACTGGCGACTGATTTCTCAACAGAAACACATCAGGCAAGAATGGAATGGAATGAAATATACAAAGTCATGCAAAGCAAGGGTCTGAATCCAAGAATACTGTACCTAGCAAGGCTATCAATCAAAATTGAGGGTGAAACAGGAGCTTCACAGAGAAAAAAGGACTAAGTGAGTTTATTATCACCAAACCAGCAATGCAAGAAATGCTAAAAGGGTCTGCTGTAAAAAGAAGAAATAGGAAACGAAGAAGGAACACAGGCGTAAAGAATAAAAATGGCGACAAACAAGTACCTATCAATAATAATTTAAATGTAAATGGGTTAAATGCCCCAATCAAAAGACATAGGGTAACTGAGTGGATAAGAAAACATGAACCGTATATCTGCTGTCTACAAGAAACCCACCTCAGAAAAAACGAAGCACACAGACTGATGGTGAAGGAATGGAACAAGGTTTTTCAGGTGAATGGAAATGAAAAAAAAAAAAAAAAGCTGGGGTAGCCATACTTACATCTGACAAATTAGATCTCAAAGTGAAGGACATAACAAGAGATAAGGAAGGCCACTTCATAATAATAAAGGGAGCAATCAAACAAGAAAAAATGAATCTGGTAAACATATATACACCCAATACAGGAGCAACCAAATACATAAAAAAACCTTCTGGAGGATATCAAGGGAGAGATTGACAGCAATACAGTCATAGTAGGGGACTTTAATATCCCACTATCACCAATGGACAAATCCTCTAAACAAAAACTCAGCAAAGAAACATCAATCCTAAATGACTCACTAGATCAAATAGAACTAATTGACATCTTCAGAACATTTCACCCCAAAGCAACAGAATATACATTCTTTTCAAGTGCACATGGGTCATTTTCAAAGACAGACCATATATTGGGTCACACACAAAGTCTCTTCAATTCAACAAGATAGAAATCATATCAAGCATCTTCTCAGATCACAATGGCATAAAACTGGAAATCAACTACAATTTAAAAAAAATCAAACACCTGGAGGCTAAATAGCATGCTATTAAACAATGACTGGGTTACCAGAGAGATCAAAGAAGAAATAAAAAATATAATGGCAACAAACGACAATGAAAACACAACAATCCAAAGCCTATGGGACGCAGAGAAAGCAGTCTTGAGAGGGAAGTTCATAGCTCTACAAGCCTACTGCAAAAAAAAAAAAAAAAGAAACAATGGTAGTAAATTACCTAACCCTACAACTCAAAGAGTTAGAAAGAGAGCAATAAGAAAAGCCCAGTGTAAACAGAAGGAAGGAAATAATACTGATCAGAGCAGAGATAAATGACATAGAGGCCAAAAAAACAATACAAATGATCAACAAAACCAAGAGCTGGTTCTTTGAAAGGATAAACAAGATTGATGAACCTCTAGCCAGGCTCAGCAAGAAGGAACCCAATAAACAAAATCAGAAAGAGGAGAAATAACAATACACCACACAGAAATACAAAGGATTGTTAAAAAATACTATGAACAACTCTACTCCAACAAACTGGACAACCTGGAGGAAATGGACATATTCCTAGAAAAATACAACCTTCCAAAACTCAATCAGGAAGATTCTAAAACTCTCAATAGGCCAATAACTATGGAAGAAATTGAAGCAATCATCAAAAAGCTTCCAGCAAACAAAAGCCCAGGACTAGACGTCTTCACAGGGGAGTTTTACCAAACATTCAAGGAAGAACTAAAACCTATCCTCCTCAGACTATTCCAAAAAATTCAAGAGGAAGCAACACTTCCAAGTTCATTCTATGAAGCCAGAATCACCCTAATACCAAAACCAGATAAAGACAACACAATGAAAGAGAATTGCAGGCCAATATCCCTCATGAACATAGATGCCAATCCTCAACAAAATCCTAGCAAATCAGATCCAGCAGTACATAAGAAAGATCATACACCATGACCAAGTAGGATTTATCCCAGGGATGCAAGAATGGTGCAATATCTGCAAATCAATAAACGTGATACATCACATAAACAAATTGAGAGATAAAAACCACATAGTCATATCAATTGATGCAGAAAAAGCATTTGACAAAATCCAACACCCATTTTTGATAAAAACTCTCAGCAAGGTGGGAATAGAAGGATCATACCTCAACATCATAAAAGCCATATACGACAAACCCACAGCCAACATCATACGCAATGGGCAAAAACTAAAACCATTTCCCCTAAGAACAGGAACAAGACAGGGATGCCCACTCTCACCACTCCTGTTCAACATAGTACTGGAAGTATTAGCCATTGTGATTAGACAAGACGAAGAAATAAAAGGCATCCAAATTGGAAAAGAAGATGTAAAACTCTCCTCATTAGCAGATGAAACGATATTGTACATAAAAACCCGAAAGACTCTATCAAAAAACTATTAGACTTAATAAATGAATTTGGCAATGTAGCAAGATACAAAATTAACGCCAAGAAATCTATGGCATTTCTAAACACCAATATTAAACTTACAGAAAGACAGACTAAAAAAGCAATCCTATTTACCATCACACCAAAAAAATTAAGATACCTAGGAATGAACTTAACTAAAGAGGTAAAAGACCTCTACTCAGAAAACTCCAGGACGTTGAAAAAAGAGATAGAGGAAGATATAAACAGATGGAAGAACATACCATGTTCATGGATTGGTAGAATCAACATCATTAAAATGTCCATACTACCCAAAGCAATCTATAAATTCAACACACTCCCCATTAAAATAACAATGGCATATTTCACAGACCTAGAATGAACTCTCCAAAAATTCATCTGGAATAAAAAGAGACCCCAAATAGCTGCAGCAATCCTGATAAAGAAGAACAAAGTAGGTGGGATCTCAATACCAGATATCAAGATGTATTACAAAGCCACTGTTCTCAAAACTGCCTGGTACTGGCACAAGAACAGACATATAGATCAATGGAATAGAACAGAGAACCCAGAAATCGACCCGAACCAATATGCTCAATTAATATTTGACAAAGAAGGCAAGAACATACAATGGAGTCAAAACAGTCTCTTCAATAAATGGTGTTGGGAAAATTGGACTGATAGATGCAAAAAAAAAAACAACTAGACCACCAACTTACACCATACACAAAAATAAACTCAAAATGGATAAAGGACTTAAATGTAAGATGGGAAACCATAAAAATACTAGAGGAAACCAATGGCAACAAAATCTCCGACATATGCCGTAGCAATTTCTTCACCGATACATCTCCTAGGGTATTGGAAACTAAAGAGAAAATAAACAAATGCGACTACATCAAAATAAAAAGCGTCTGCACAGCAAAAGAAACCATCAACAAAACAGCAAGAAAGCCCACTGCATGGGAGAACATATTTGCCAATGTTATCTCCAATAAGGGTTAAATCTCCAAAACTTATAGGGAACTCATACAACTTAACAAAAGATAAACAATCCAATCAAAAAATGGGCAAAGGACCTAAATAGACACTTTTCAAAAGAGGACATTCAGAAAGCCAAGAGATATATGAAAACATGCTCAAAGTCACTAATCATCTGAGAGATGCAAATCAAAACAACAATGAGGTACCATCTCATACCTGTCAGAATGGCTATCATCAACAAATCAACAAATAAGTGCTGGAGAGGATGTGGAGAAAAAGGAACACTCGTGCACTGCTGGTGGGAATGCAGACTGGTGCAGCCACTATGGAAGACAGTATGGAGGTTCCTCAAAACGTTAAAAATGGAACTCCCATTTGACCCAGTGATCCCACTTCTAGGAATATATCCCAAGAAACCAGAAACACCAATCAGAAAGGATATATGCATCCCTATGTTCATAGCAGCACAATTTACCATAGCTAAGATTTGGAAACAGCCTAATTGCCCATCAACAGATGAATGGGTTAGGAAACTGTGGTACATCTACACAATGGAATACTATGCTGCTGTAAAAAAGAAGGAATTCTTACCATTTGCAACAGCATGGATAGAACTGGAGAGCATTATGCTAAGTGAATTAAGCCAGTCAATGAAAGAAAAATACCACATGATCTCACTCATTTATGGATAATAAAGACCATTATAAACTGATGAGCAAAAATAGATACAGAGGCAGAGCAGCATCGAACAGACTGTCAAACTACAGCATGAAGGCTGGGGAGGGTTGGGGGGGGTGGGTAAGAGATCAACCGAAGGACTTGTGTGCATGCATATAAGCATAACCAATGGACACAAGACACTGGTGGGTAAGGGAGGCCGGGGGAAGGTCAAGGAGGGGAAAAAAGGAGACATATGTACTACTCTTTGTAATACTTTAAGCAATAATACAAAAAAAATATAATAATCAGCAAAGAAACAGCAGTGCTAAATGACTCACTAGATCAGATAGAATTAATTGACATCTTTAGAACATTTCATCCGAAAGCAACAGATTACATATTCTTCTCAAGTGCCCACGGGATATTTTAAAAGATAGACCACATATTGGGACAAAGTCTCTTAAAATTTGAGAAGATAGAAATCATACCAAGCTTCTTCTCAGATCACAATGGCATAGAATTAGAAATCAAATACAATAAAAACAATGGAAAAAATCAAGCATTTGGAGACTAAATAGCATGCTATTAAACAATGATTGGGTTACCAAAGAGATCAAGGAAGAAAAAGCATCCTGGAAACACATGACAATGAAAACACAACAACCCAAAATCTATGGGTCACAGTGAAAGCAGTTATGAGGAAAGTTCATAGCTCTACAGGCCTACCTCAGAAAACAAGAAAAAAATGGTAATAAATTATCTAACCCTGCAATTTAAAGAATTAGAAAGAGAGCAACAAGAGAAGCCCAGAGTAAGTAGAAGGAAGGAAATAATAAAGATTAAAGCAAAAATAAATGACATAGAGTCCAAAAAAAAAAATACAAAAGTTCAATAAAACCAAGAGCTGGTTCTTTGAAAGAATAAACAAGATTGATGAACCTCTAGCCAGGCTCACCAAAAAACTAAGACAGAGGACCCAAATTAACAAAATCAGAAATGGAAGAGGTGAAGTAACAGGCAACCCCACAGACATACAAAGGATTGTAAAAAAAGAATACTACGAACAACTCTATGCCAACAAACCGGACAACCTAGACGAAATGGACATATTCCTAGAAAAATACCATCTTCCAAAACTCACTCAGGAAGAGTCAAAAAACCTGAATAGGCCTATAATTATCAATGAAATTAAAGAAGTAATCAAAAAACTTCCAGCAAACAAAAGCCCTGTTCCAGATGGCTTCCCAGGGGAGTTTTACCAAAGATTCAAAGAATTACAATCTATCTTCCTCAGACTATCCAAAAAATTCAAGAGGAAGGAACACTTCTAAGCTCTTGCTATGGAGCCAGCATTACTTAATCCCCAAAATCAGATAAAGACACTACAAAGAAAGATTATCACAGACCAATATCCCTGATGAACACAGATGCTAAAATCCTCAACAAAAATTAGCAAATGAAATCCAGCAATATTAGAAATATCATACACCATGACCAAGTGGGTATTTATTCCAAGGATGCTAGGCTGGTACATTATCCGCAAATCAATAAATGTGATACATCACATAAACGAATGAAAAGACAAAAATCACATGATCATATCAATGGAAGCTGAAAAAAGCATTCAACAAAATCCAACACCCATTTTTGATAAAAAACTCTCAGCAAAGTAGGAATACAGGGAACACACCTAACTATAATAAAGTCAATATATGGCAAACCTAGAGCCAACATCATACTCAATGGCAAAATGCATTCCCCCTACAAACAGGAACAAGATAGGGATGTCCACTTTCACCAGTATTATTCAACACAGTATTGGAAAACTTAGCCACAGCGATCACACAAGAGAAAAAATAAAAGACATCCAAATTGGAAAGGAAGAAGTAAAATTATCATTATTTGCAGATGGCATAATATTGTATATAGAAAACCCTAAGGACCCCACCAAAAAACTATTAGATTTAATAAATTAATTTGGCAATATAGCAGGATACAAAAATAATACCCAGACATCAATGGCATTTTATATACCAAAAATGATCTCTCAGAAAGAGAAACTAAAAAAATCAAAACCAACAAACTAACCACAACAACAAAAAAGACCAATCCCATTTACCAGTGCAACGAACAAAATTAAGATACTTAGGAATAAACTTAACCAAGGAGGTAAAACACCTGTACTTGGAAAACTAGGATTTTGAAAAAAGGAATAGAGGAAGATATAAACAAGGGGAAGAATATACCATGTTCATGGATTGGTAGAATTAACATCATTAAAATGTCCATACTACCCAAAGCAATCTATAGATTCAATGCAATCCCAATTAAAATACCAATGACATATTTCACAGATCTAGAAAAAATACTCCAAAAATTTATATGGAACCAAAAAAGACCACAAATAGCTGCAACAATCTTGAGAAGGAACAAAGCAGGAGGAATTACAATACCAGGTAACAAGTTATATTACAAAACCACTGTACTCAAAGAAGCCTGGTATTGGCATAAGAACAGGCATATAGATCAATGAAACAGAACAGAAAATCCAGAAATTGACCCAGGCCATTATGCTCAATTAATACTTGACATTGGAGGCAAGAGCATACAATAGAGTAAAGACAGTCTCTTCACAAACTGGTGTTGGGAAAACTGGTCAGGTTCATGCAAAAAAATGAAACTAGACTACTAACTTACACCATACACAAGAATAAACTCAAAATGTATAAAAGATTTAAATGTAAGTAGTGAAACCATAAAAATCTTCAAAGAAACCATAGGCAGCAAAATCTCAGACATCTCTCATAGCAATATGTTTACCGATACATCTCCTAGGGCAGTGATGGCGAACCTATGACACATGTGTCAGAGGTGACATGCGAACTCATTTTTTTGGTTGATTTTTCTTTGTTAAATGGCATTTAAATATATAAAATAAATATCAAAAATATAAGTCTTTGTTTTACTATGGTTGCAAATATCAAAAAATTTCTATATGTGACACGGCACCAGAGTTAAGTTAGGGTTTTTCAAAATGCTGACACGCCGAGCTCAAAAGATTTGCCATCACTGTCCTAGGGCAAAGGAAACTAAGGAGAAAATAAACAAATGGTACCACATCAAAATAAAAAGCTTCTGCACAGCAAAAGAAACCATCAACAAAATGACAAGAGAGCCCACTGCATGGGAGAACATATTTGCCAATGATAAAATAAGGGTTTGATTTCCAAAATATGTAAAGTACTCATACAACTCAACAACAGGAAGACAAACAATCCAATTAAGAAATGGGCAAAAGACCTGAATAGACTCTTCTCCAAAGAGAACATTCAAATGGCTAAGAGACATATGAAAAAATGCTCAATGTCACTAATCATCAGAGAGGTGCAAATTAAAAAACAACAATGTGATACCACCTCACACCTGTCAGAATGGCTATCATCAATAAATCAAACAACAAGTGCTGGTGAGGATGTGGAGAAAAAGGTACCCCTGTACCCAGTTTGTGGAAATGCAGAATGGTACAACCACTATAGAAAGTGTGGAGTTCCCTAAATATTAAAAATGGAACTCCCATTTGACCTAGTGATCCCACTTCTAGGAATATATCTTAAGATGGCTGAAACACTCATCAGAAAGAATATATGGGCCCCTATGTTCATAGCAGTGCTGTTTATAGTAACAAATATCTGGAAACAGCCCAAGTGCCCATCAGTAGACAAGTGGATAAAAAAGCTGTGGTATTTACACAATGGAATACTATGCAACTGTAAAAAAGAAGGATCTCTTACCCTTTGAGACACGCATAGAGGGAGCTGGAGAGTATTATGATAAGTGAAATAAGCCAGTCAGAGAAAGACAAGTATCACATGATCTCACTGATATGCGAAATCTAATAAACAAAATAAACTGACAAACAAAATAGATCCAGAGACATTGAAGCATGCAACAGACATGAATGTCAGAGCAAACGGGGGGGGGGGGGGGGGGGCGGGGCAGGGAGGTTAGGAAGAGATTAACCAAGAGATTACCTTATATGCATATACTAGAGGCCCAGTGCACAAAAATTTGTGCACTTGGGGGGGGTCCCTCAGCCTAGCCTATGCCCTCTTGCAGTCTGGGACCCTCAGAGGATGTTCACAAGCTGGCAGTCAGATATCCCTCTGGAAGCCCGGCAGCTCTCGGGGAATGTCCACTTGCCAGCAGGGAGCAGACCTAAGCTGCAGTCGGACATCCTTAGTGCTGCTGAGGAGGCGGGGGAGGCTCCCACCACCACTGCTGTGCTGGCAGCCATCAGCCTGGCTTGTGGCTGAGAAGAGCTCCCACTGTGGGAGCGCACTGACCACCAGGGGGCAGCTCCTGCATTGAGCGTCTGCCCCCTGGTGGTCAGTGTGTGTCATAGTGACCAGTCATTCCCAGTCTTTCTGCTGTTAGGGTCAATTTGCATATTACCCTTTTTATTATATAGAATAGAGGCCTGGTGCATGGGTGGGGGCTGACTGGTTTGCCCTGCAGGGTGTCCTGGATCAGGGTGGGGGTCCCGCTGGGGTGCCTGGCCAGCCTGGGTGAGGGGCTGATGGCTGTTTGCAGGCTCCCCATCCCCCTTAATGGTGGGGGTCCCCACTGGGGTGCCTGGCCAGCCTGGGTGAGGGGCTGATGGCTGTTTTCAGACTGACCAAGCCCCCTGGCATCTGAAGCTCCCAGCCTTTTCTTTTTTTTTTTTATTTGCTCCAGCTCCGTGGCCATGGCGACTGGAAGCAGGTATCTGGGGTTTATTTACCTTCTATAATTGAAACTTTGTTGCCTTGAGAGGAGGCAGCAGCCGCAGGAAAGCTTGGCTTCTTCCATCGCAGAGGCAAGCAAGCCTCCTGCTCGCTCCAGCTCCGTGGCCATTGCCTGCTGAAAGCAGGTATCTGAGGTTTATTTACCTTCTATAATTGAAACTTTGTTGCTTTTGAGTGGAGCTCAGAGCCAGCGGCAGGCTGGCTTCCTCCATCACTGGAGCAAGCAAGCCTCCTGCTAGCTCCAGCTCCATGGCCACAGCCAGCTGAAAGCAGGTATCTGGGGTTTATTTACCTTCTATAATTGAAACTTGGTTTCTTTGAATGTAGCTCAGAGCAGGCTGCGGCAGGCTGTCTTCCTCCATCACTGGAGCAAGCAAGCCTCCTGCTTGCTCCAGCTCTGTGGCTGCCGGCTGCCATCTTGGTTGGGTTAATTTGCATATAGTTGCTCTGATTGGCTGGTGGGTGTGGCTTAAGGCATAGCAAAAGTACGGTCAATTTGCATGTTTGTCTATTATTAGGTAAGATGCATAACCCATGGACCCAGACAATAGTGCGATAAAGGCCGGGGGAGGGTGTGGGAACAGGGTGGAGGACGTCAATGGTTGCATAAATAAAACAAATGGGGTGCTGTGGGTTGAACTGTGCCCCTGAAAAAGATACGCTGAAATCCTTATCTCTGGTACCTATGGATGTGACCCTATTTGGAAATGGGATCTTTGCAGTTGTAACCAACTTAAGATGAGGTGACACAATAAGTGTGGACTCTAAATCCAACAGCCAGTGTTCTTATAATGGAAAGGAAAGGGGTATTTGGACAGAGACAGAGGAGACACACAGGGAAGAAGGGCACATGCTGACGAAGGCAGAGAGTGCAGGGATGCAGCCTCAGGGTGGCAGCCACCACTAGAAGCTGGAAGAGGTAGTGCGGTGGCCTTCAGAGGCAGAGTGGCCCTACTGACACCTGAGGTCAGACTTCTAGTCTCCAGAACTGTGAGTGAATAAATCTGTTGTTTTAAGTCACTAAGTTTGGGGTGAATTGTTATGACAGCCCTAAGAAATTATTGCTAACCCCCCAAATCCACCCAGAGTGAATAAACATATACTCACCATACTGCTTTATCAATCTGAATTTCCAATTTGATAGGGAAAAGAGACTTAGACTTTCACATTTTACTTTGCCTTTGCATATATATATATATATATATATAATGTTTTTATTGATTTTTAGAAAAAGAGGAAGGGAGAAGTTTCAATGAGAGAGAAATATCATGGATCAGCTGCCTCCTGCACGCCTCCTACTGGGGATCGAGCCCGCAACTCAGGCATGTGCCCTGACTGGGAATCAAACTATGACCTCCTGGTTCATGGGTTGACACTCAACCATTGAGATACACTGGCTGGGCTTTGTATATATTTTTGTGTGTGATTCAGCAATTCATAATATCTGACCATTTTAACACAGGATTTCTTATATCTTTCTTGATTCCTGGTAGTTTATATATTCACCTTTTTAAAACATTTTTGTTGCCGAAACCGGTTTGGCTCAGTGGATAGAGCGTCGGCCTGCGGACTGAAGGGTCCCAGGTTCGATTCCAGGCAAGGGCATGTACCTGGGTTGCGGGCACATCCCCAGTGGGAGATGTGCAGGAGGCAGCTGATCAATGTTTCTCTCTCATCGATGTTTCTAACTCTCTATCTCTCTCCCTTCCTCTCTGTAAAAAATCAATAAAATATATTTTTTTAAAAAAATTTTGTTTTTACTACTATGGATGTTCTCCCAATCTGCCATGTGCTTTCAGGTTTTGTTCATTTATTGGCCTCACAGAAGTGTTTTAATTTAATGTTAATTTGTCACTTTGGCTTCAGATTCCACTTCAGGCTTATAAAGCCTTTATGACTGTCAAGAATATAAAAACAATTCTTCAGAACAAAATGTCCTCCTCATAGCTGCCTTCAAGGTAGCCCTGAAAGAAAACCTCCTTACCTTTTTCTAAGCAACTTTGATCATGTTTTCTGACCAGGAATTCCCTTTATAGAAAACCCTTAATCAATTAAAAATTTTTAAATGTTTACAAAACATTCAATTTGCTGTTACTTTTGAAAAGATACATCAACAACACATAGTTCATGCAGAGCAGAAAAATTTCTTTAGCCGTCTTTTGTGCACATTTTAAGGCTGGACAATACCTATGTCTTAAGGGAGATCAAACTTTTAAATAGCCCAACTGTTCACTAAGCATATCCAGAAGTGACCTAAAGGCCAGATAAACACAGTTTTACAGCAGGAAACAGCTTAGGACTAAACAAAAAACTAAACTGGAGTCACTGCAACCCGTAGCTACTCCCTACCCCCCAGTGACCAGCTGCATGTTTCTGGGCAAGTCATTTGATGTTTCTCTGAATAAACAAGCATGGAGTTATTCAAGCAATGAACCAAAACACAGTGATGTCAAAGGTTTTCTAGGGTTGGGCATAGAACCTCTCAGGAGAAATGTGGAGTTAGGCTTTGTTTCCTCCCTTATGAAAGTAAAAGTCCTAAGCAAGGAAGAAAGCATCACTTTTGGATCTGGGAGAAGAGTTCTATGCTGACAGAAATGAAATGACATGCCTTCTTACAGGCATCGCCAAGCAGCCCTCCAGATGCCCCAATCTACAAACAGGAGCGGGGGTCGGTGGAAGGAGGCTTCTTAAACAAGACCTAAAAAGCGTAAGATTTCTTAAGGGAGAGAATGGTAAATTTGCACTGAAAAATTTTTCAAAATATAAGTGCATAAAAAGACACCATAAAACAAAGCAAGACAGTTGCAAATTGTGAGTAAATATTAAAACAAAAGATTTGGTTCCTAAAATTTTAAAATAATTGCTGCAAATCAGTAAAGTTAAAGGATTTTGTTTAAATGGAAAAAGTGTATGACAGGCACTTCCCACAAAAATGAGGAAGAGGAGGAAAGGATAGATGCTCAGATATCCAACCTCTCAAATAATCAGGGAAGTGGAAATTAAAACACTGCACACGAATCAGACTGGCAAAAAGTTAAATATCTCTCAAGTATTTCTGATGAGAAAATAAACTAGTATATAACTGTTCTCCACATAATGATGTTCCCATCAACAACAGACCGCATGTATAACAGTGGTCCCTTAAGATTATAATGGAGCTGAAAAATTCCTATCACCTAGAGCAGCAATTTTCAACCTTTTTCATCTTATGGTGCACATAAACTAATTATTGAAATTCTGTGGCATACCAAAAAACATATTATATTTTTTGCCAAAATGACAAAAAAAGGTATAATTTTGATTTATTCACACTAGACAGCTATTGTTGTGTTGGCCATTGTCATTTTTTTCTTTGACAATATAAGGGAAAATAGGTCAGTGCCCCTGACTAAACAGTCAGGTATTGCATGTTTTAAAAATTCTTGCAGCACAGAAGCTGAAAATCACTGACCTAGAGACATCATAACTATCTTAACATCGTAGTACAACACATTACTCACATGTTTGTGATGATGCTGGTGTAAACAGACCTACTGTGCTGCCAGCCATGTAAAAGTACAGTATGTCGTATTTTACTGTACCATTTCTAGGTTTAAATGTTTACATATATAAATACTTACCATTGTGTTACGATTGCCTACAGTACTCAGTACAGTAACATGCTGTACAGGCTTGTACCACAGGAGCAATAGGCTGTACCATACAGCCTAGGTGTGTAGTAGGGCTGCACCATTCGGTTTTGTGTAAGTGCACTCTATGATGTTCACACAAAGGTGAAATCACCTAACCACACATTTCTCAGAACATATTCCCATCATTAAGCAGTGCATGACTGTACTTCGGCAAAGTGTGTGTGTGTGTATGTGTGTGTGAAATTGATGTTGCACCTGCTATACAAGGCAGAAGATCTATGATTAACTGCATACCCTAATTATAATATCAATATAAGAAGAGAGGTACAAGAATATTCAATATAACATTCTTTATAATTCAACATTACTTACAATATTTACACAGCCACTGGCAGGGGCATGGCTACACAAATTGTGGAATATTTATATTAACCACGGGCAATAAAAATGAAAGAACTAGAGTTACATATGTATCAAAACAGATTAACCTCAAAAACATAAATGTAAAAAAGCAAGAGAACTCTTATAGTATGATAACATTTTAAAGTTAAAAACTACATGGTATAAACCAGACAGTGCAAATACTACATATGTGTACAGCTAACGTATACATGTAGAAGACACACTTAGAAAATATAAGTGACAAATTTCATATACTGATACCTTGTGGGCAAAGGACAGCTACACAAGGGAGCTGTACTTGTAGTTATGCCCTTAAACTGTATGGGTATAAGTGGGTCTTCATTATACTATTCTGAATATCTTTTTGTATGACTACAATACTTTACTTAAAATGCTAAAGGTCTACATTTAAAAATACTTAGAAAGATAAACACTAATACCTTTACAGGAGCTCTCTTTTATTCTGAAGTTTCCTACAATGGAATATATAACATTTGAATTTGAAAAGGTGTTAAAGATGTCTGGAAATTTCCAGTTTTTTAAGCAGTGAACACTCTGGTTCAGCTATCCCCTCCAAACACACTTGTGTTGCAGTTGTGCCTTCAATAGTCACCAGCATAAATCAGTGACCACTTTAAGAATCACTCCACTGGCTGATCAACTGGACAAATGAGGAACTGGCTCATCAGGTTTCTTTTTAGAGACACGAACACTATCTTCTCCTTTTACCTTATTTTCCAGTCTACATAGTCTGTAGTGCTATGAGTCAGAGAACTCTACCCCCAGTTTCTAGAATATGAAATAAGAAAATGAGAGAGTGCTTATTATAAGCTTCACTTTTGTAATTCCACTCCTGTCAGAATTTCCTCAAGAAGTGTTCAGTGTCTGACACTAACTTACTTTCTGAAGCTTTTTCGGGTCTCATACCTAAAATAACTTGTGGGGGTCTTAAAATGTATATGCACTTCCTTCAGGACATTAGCTGTGCATAAAGGTATCCAGGGGGAAAAAAGGTTTAAATTTAGGTGCTTTCTTTTCAATTTCTTAATTCCTATAATTCAAAATCGAGCCCTGCAGTCCTTTGTAAATACAAATTTACTCTGAAGTTCCGTATATGAATCTGCAGACAAACAAGCAGTTTCTCACAGCTAAACCTACAGTAAGAGTGTACAACTACCAGGAAGCCTTTCAGAAGTTCAAGTCGGGGTCAGCAAGTAATTATTATATTTACCAGTCAGAATGCTTTCAGCTACGAGTAATCAAAAATAATTCAAGCCCTAGCCAGGTGGCTCAGTTAGTTGGAGCATCACCCCATACACCAAAAGGTTGCAGGTTCAATTCCTGGTCAGGGCACATACCTAGGTGTGGGTTCAATCCCTGGTCTGGGTGCATACTGGAAGCAACCAATTGATATTTCTCCTCACATCAATGTTTTTCTCTCCCCTCCCCTTCCCTCCCCTCCCCTTTCCTCCCCTTACCCCTCCCTCTCACTCTTTTCCTCTCTCCAAAATCAATAAACATATCCTCAGGTGAGGATTAAAAATAGTGATAATAATAATTTGAAATGCCCTGAACAATAAAGAAACAGATTGTCTCACATCACAGAAAATCCAAAGGAGGAACAGGGTTCAATTAACATGGCTGAAACCTCTTAGCTATACATTCCTTCTCGTATCTGTTTCAGCCTCAGGCTGGTGGCAAGATGGCTGTGTATCCCTTGTCCTCACAGCCAAGTATGACAGTGTTTAACTTCTTCCTGTGGGTTTCTCAGGAAAAAGAGCCCCATCCCAGGGCACTTTTCAGTCTTACTGGAGCCACTCCCTCAATCTGGCACCATCACCTGCTGGAGAGCTGTGCTCTTGTCAGCTGGGCCTGATGCCTGACTCCCTTGCTGGCAAGGTAGTGGGACTCCCCTGGTTGATTAGACAGTTAAGGCCACTCCTACATCTGAGACCACTCCTTTATGCCAAATGCTATCTCATAACAGAGGTGGAATGGGTTTTGAGGGGACAGTCACAATACGTACAGATTATAGAAGTTTAAGACTGAATTCAATCTTTTACACCTAATGGTTCTCAAGAAGGCTATCAACAGCATGGTACCTGGAGAAGGTTAGAGCTAAATCTATCTTCCCTACATAACAGGATCTCTCCTCTCACAAATATCTTGAGAGCATCAAGCATTCCCATTAGGCAGCCCATGTCTCCACGTCACAGAAGCAGCACACGAGAATAGAGCAGCTTCAGGAGAAACATGAGGACCCCTCCTGGCCCTGGAAAACTTGACCATGCCCAGAACACCACAGGCTCGGCCCTGGCAGCAAGTCGAGCAGAGTCTGGAGCACCAACCTGTTCCAAGTGAGCAGCAGTGTCCCCCCCGACAGCACACAGGCAGCCACTGTGAGCGATGACGAGCCAAGGTAGGGGACAGCCAGGATCACTCAGCCTGGGGTGGGATGCACCGGCCTCCAGGGTGCTCGACACAAGAACAGTGACATCATCAGGGCGCTGGGGATTTTCTCTTTCTCCAGGGAGACACCAAAAACCAACTCATTGTTCCCATAATAATAGACAAGAAGAGAACAGCTACACTGAACCCCAAACTTCATTTCTTCCAGAGTCTCAAAACACCGACCATGAAACCATTACATACACACCCTCTGGAAAGTCAACAAGATCTAAAGCCATTTTTAAAAATAAGAGTACATAGCTTCTAGCGCAACAGTCCCTCTTTAAGGAAATATCCTAAACAAAATTGCCTTCCATACGGAAGCTGTTTCAGGTATCAAAGAGGTCCTTGTGTTGAAATATCAAACCAGCGCTGCAGGTGTGGCTCAGTTGGCTGGGCGTCATTCTATGCACAGAAAGGTTGCTGGTTCAATAGTGGATTCGATCCCCAATCAGGGCACATGCCCAGGTTGGGGCTCCATCCCCTGTAGGAGCTGTGCAGGAGGCAGCCAGTCAATGTTTCCCTCTCACATTGATGTTTCTCTCTCTCTCTCTCTCTCTCTCAAAAAAGAAGAAAAAAAAAGAGTAAGAAATATCAAAACAAATGTTTAGCAGTGCTAGAACGATGATATTTTCACTTAAATACACATGGAACACATATGAAATAATTGTTTCTTTTAGTGACAGCCGTGCACCAAACAAACAAAAAATACACATGAGAAGAGAAAGAAAACCCAACACTGGCAGTATTTGCTTATATTAGGAAGCTAAGTTTACAGCAGTCCTTCCCACTGCCCTACCATAACAAGGACAATCACAGCTAACATCACACCACTGGTTGCCTGCGTTAGCCATTTACTCAGTAGACCCTTATCAGGTAGTTCCTATCATTATCCCCAAAACTGCTGGCCATTAGTGGGGGCAAGGGGTAACTAGTTAGGGTCAAAGCTTCTCCTACCACTGCCTTCCCCTCTAAAAAGGGAATTCTGAGGAGGCTAGGGACAGGGTGGGGCCTCCAAGGCAAGGCACAGGGTCACGTGGGTGGCCCTAGGTGAGGAGAAGCTGAGCTCTGCCATGGGGCTGGGCTCTATGCAATGCTCCCAGTTCTCAGTTAGTACTCGAGTGGATCTTGGGTTGCCTAGGGGAAAGGACGCATCCCATGGCATCTGGGACATTGATGGGGTGGGGCAGAGAGCGGAGGAGGTGACAGAGGGAAGTGGGCAAGGAGTGGAAGCCAGCTGAGCTCTCAGCATCTGGGAGACAGACCCTTCTTTGGACTCACTCACTTCTGTGCCTCTTCTTGCTGGCAGAATGTTAGGACTTTCGGAGTCAAGATGTAGGCCTGGACAGGAGGGGCAGGGGAGCAAAGTCAAGGGCTTCCCCGGCTGAAGTAACAAGGGAGATAAGCGAGGTGATATAGAATTCAGTTTTCAGTCTGATTTCTGTTTTCCAATTTTTAATTGAGATACAAACACAAGAAATATTTCACTATCCTCTCCATTCTAAGACCAACCATGTAAGAACCATGACATGAGGCAATAGCTTTTTGGCCTCAATATTAAGAAAACATAAGGGAGTGATGGTAACCCAGGCAGAGTCACCGTTGCCAGACCAGCTCACTGTGGCTGGGAAATCTGATTCTAAAGAGCTGCTAGAAATTTACATTTTATGTAAAAATGTTTAAAAACATCAGTGAGTCATTCAAACACACACATAAAAATTTTTAAACTGTATGTGGCCAGATTCAGCCCTTGGATCACAAACTGAGGCCTCTGAACTGACCTAAGCGCGAGGAGCACTGGGGAGGCCGTGTCTGGAGCTCTGCCCTTCCCCATTCCCTTAGCCAGTGCAGGCCATTCTGTCAGGTGGGCAGAACTTCCCAGGACCCAGCCTGAGAAGGCGGGGTGGGAGACCACACAGGATAGGGACCAAGCCTAAGTCCAAGGATGTACCCTGGGTTTCTATTACAGAAATACAAACATAATGTAGAATAAAACCCTTGAGAGTAAGGTGGGGGTGGGGAAGCACAATATAAAATTATACATAAAATTCTGTAAGTATCAGAAGACAACAGAAAAGATAAAGATGTGTAATTGGTGAGGGTAGCAGGACTCAAGATAACTCGCTTTGCATTTCTCATTTTTATCACTGTTTATATCAGCCGTGGGCAAACTACGGCCCGCGGGCCAGATCCGGCCCGTGTGAAATGAATAAAACTAAAAAAAAAAAAAAGACCGTACCCTTTTATGTAATGATGTTTACTTTGAATTTATATTAGTTCACACAAACACTCCATCCATGCTTTTGTTCCGGCCCTCCGGTCCAGTTTAAGAACCCATTGTGGCCCTCGAGTCAAAAAGTTTGCCCACCCCTGGTTTATATAATAAGACAATGACTCTCACTTATTCCAACATCTCAGGAAAGTACCCAAAACATATCAAGCTAATTAGATATAAGTAACAGGGTAATTTTTTTGAATTCTTTATTGTTTCAAGAGTTACATATAGTATTACATATGTCTCCTTTTTCCCCATTGACCTCTCCCCATCATCCCCACCCCCACTCCCCGCACATGCCCTCACCCCCTAGTGTCTGTGTCCATTGGTTATGCTTATATGCATGCATACAAGTCCTTTGGTTGATTTCTTACCCTCTCCCTTCCCTCTGAAGTTTAACAGTCTTTTCAATGCTTCTCTATCTCTGGATCTGTTTTTGTTCATCAGTTTACATTGTTCATTATATTCCACATATGAATGAGATCATGTGATATTTATCTTTCTCCTGCTGGCTTATTTCACTTAGCATAATGCTCTCCAGGGATATCCATGCTGTTGCGAATGATAAGAGTTCCTTCTATTTTATAACAGCACTAGAGGCCCAGTCCACAAAAATTTGTGCACTTGAGGGGGTCCCTCAGCCCGGCCTGTGCCCTCTCGCAGTCTGGGACCCCTCGGGGGATGTCCACCTGCTGGCTTAGGCCCACTCCCCGGGGGAGTGGGCCTAAGCTGGCAGTCAAACATCTCTCTGGCAGCCTGGGAGCCCTCAGGGGATGTCCACTTGCCGGCAGGGAGCAGGCCTAAGCTGCAGTCGGACATCCTTAGCACTGCTGAGGAAGCGGGAGAGGCTCCCACCACCACCGTTGTGCTGGCAGCTGTCAGCCTGGCTTGTAGCTGAGCAGAGCTCCCCCTGTGGGAGCGCACTGACCACCAGGGGGCAGCACCTGCATTGAGCATCTGCCTCCTGGTGGTCAGTGTGTGTCATAGTGACCAGTCATTCCCAGTCTTTCTGCTGTTAGGGTCGATTTGCATATTACCCTTTTATTATATAGAACAGAGGCCTGGTGCACGGGTGGGGGCTGACTGGTTTGCCCTGAAGGGTGTCCTGGATCAGGGTGGGGGTGCCTGGCCAGCCTGGGTGAGGGGCTGATGGCTGTTTTCAGGCTGGCCACACCCCCTTCAGGGTGGGGGTCCCTATCGGGTGCCTGGCTAGTCTGGGTGAGGGGCTAATGGCTGTTTTCAGGCTGGCCACGTCCTCCAGCGACCCAAGCTCCCAGCCTCTCCTTTTTCTCTCTTTTTTTTTCCTGGGATTTATTTATCTCCTATAATTGAAACTTTGTAGCCTTGAGCGGAGTCCAGGTCTGGCCAGGGCAGGCAGGAAGCTTGGCTTCCTCCATCACTGGGGGAAACCCAAGCCTCCTGCTCACTCCAGCTCCGTAGCCGCTGCCATCTTAGTTGGGTCAATTTGCATACTTGCTCCTGATTGGCTTGTGGGTGTGGATTGTGGGCGTGGCTTGAGAATAGCAGAGGGACAGTTAATTTGCATGTTTCTCTTTTATTTTTTATTTTTTATTTTTTTAAGGATTAATGTAATCTTTATTGAAGTGACCTAACCAAAGGGGGGACATGTTAAATGTGTTCACAGCCATAGAGTTATCTTTGGGAAAAAAGAGGCATGCTTATTTTCTTTTTTTTTAATTTATTGCTTAAAGTATTACAAAGGGTATTACATATGTGTCCATTTTATCCCCCCGCCCTAGACAGTCCCCTAGCCTCCCCTATCCCCCAGTGTCTTATGTCCATTGGTTATGCTTATATGCATGCATACAAGTCCTTTAGTTGATCTCTTACCCCCCTACCTCCTGCCCCCCAACCCTCCCCGGCCTTCCTGCTGCAGTTTGACAATCTGTTTGAGGCAGCTCTGCCTCTGTATCTATTATTGTTCAAAAGTTTATAATGGTCTCTACTGTCCATGAATGAGTGAGATCATGTGGTATTTTTCCTTCATTGACTGGCTTATTTCACTTAGCATAATGCTCTCCAGTTCCATCCATGACGTTGCAAATGGTAAGAGTTCCTTCCTTTTTAGAGCAGCATAGTATTCCATCGTGTAGATGTACCAGAGTTTTCTAATCCATTCATCTACTGATGGGCACTTAGGCTGTTTCCAGATCTTAGCTATGGTGAATTGTGCTGCTATGAACATAGGGGTGCATATATCCTTTCTGATTGGTGTTTCTGGTTTCTTGGGATATATTCCTAGAAGTGGGATCACAGGGTCAAATGGGAGTTCCATTTTCAGTTTTTTAAGGAAACTCCATACTGTCTTCCATAGTGGCTGCACCAGTCTGCATTCCCACCAGCAGTGCACAAGTGTTCCTTTTTCTCCACATCCTCTCCAGCACTTGTCGTTTGTTGATTTGTTGATGATAGCCAGTCTGACAGGTGTGAGATGGTACCTCATTGCTGTTTTGATTTGCATCTCTCCGATGATTAGTGACTTTGAGCATGTTTTCATATGTCTCTTGGCTTTCTGGATGTCCTCTTTTGAAAGGTGTCTATTTAGGTCCTTTGCCCATTTTTTGATTGGAACGTTTATCTTCCTTTTGTTAAGTTGTATGAGTTCCCTATAAATTTTGGAGATTAGGCCCTTATCAGATATGACATTGGCAAATATGTTTTCCCACACAGTGGGTTTTCTCGTTGTTTTGTTGATGGTTTCTTTTGCTGTACAGAAGCTTTTTATTTTGATGTAGTCGCATTTATTTATTTTCTCCTTAGTTTCCATTGCCCTAGGAGTTCTACCGGTAAAGATATTGCTGCAACATAAGTCTGATATTTTGCTGCGTATGGATTCTTCTAAGACAGGGGTCCTCAAAGTTTTTAAACAGGGGGCCAGTTCACTGTCCCTCAGACCGTTGGAGGGCCGGACTATAGTTTAAAAAAAAAACACTATGAACAAATTCCTATGCACACTGCACATATCTTATTTTGAAGTAAAAAAACAAAACGGGAACAAATACAATATTTGTATTTGCATGTGGCCCACGGGCCGTAGTTTGAGGACCCCTGTTCTAAGATGTTAATGGTTTCCCATCTTATGTTTAAGTCCTTTCCCATTTTGAGCTTATTTTTGTGTATGGTGTAAGTTGGTGGTCTACTTTCATTTTTTTTTTTTTTTTGCATGTGTCTGTCCAATTTTCCCAGCACCATTTATTGAAGAGACTGTATTTTTTTTAAAATATATTTTATTGATTTTTTACAGAGAGGAAGGGAGAGAGATAGAGAGTTAGAAACATCGATGAGAGAGAAACATCGATCAGCTGCCTCCTGCACACTCCCCACTGGGGATGTGCCCGCAACCCAGGTACATGCCCTTGACCGGAATTGAACCCGAGACCTTTCAGTCCGCAAGCCGACGCTCTATCCACTGAGCCAAACCGGTTTCGGCGAAGAGACTGTCTTGATTCCATTGTATGCTCTTGCCTCCTTTGTCAAATATTAATTGAGCATAATGGCTTGGGTCGATTCCTGGGTTCTCTGTTCTGTTCCATTGGTTTGTATGGCTGCCTCTTACATGCCCCCCACTGGGGATCGAGCCCACAACCCAGGCATGTTCCCTGACCGGAAATCGAACTATGACCTCCTGGTTCATACGTTGACACTCAACCACTGAGCCACACTCGTTGGGCATCAGCTTCCATTTCTTAATCTCTAAAGACAGGGATTCCCTACTTATGATTAGAGAGATAGCAGGCATTTAATAAAAACACCTAGGTACAAGCAGAGAAGTGTGGATATACGGTCAGGAATTCTATAAAGAACAGCAGTTAGACCTCAACTACAAGTACTGAAAACTGCTCCATTGAAGTGCACACAACAGTGGGAGTTTTAAGGTATATTTTCCATATATTATTACACTTTCAGCCATAATAGTAACTTTAAGGTTTCTCACTAGTTATCTTGGAGCATATTTCAAGTCCCACATTGGTCTTGACAGCAAGTAGCCTCACAGGGCAGCCTGCCCTGCTCCCTCCCCAGGTTGTGCTCAGGAAATGGGATGTAATCTTTCTTCTAATTTCTGAGTTATGAAGAGAGAGCCATGTTCCCCAAGTGACGAATTAATAAAGCTAAAAACATGAAAAGTCTTGCGCTGCAATCAAAACACTTACCCAAAGCTAGCCCTGTCCATATTTGACAGTATGAAAAAATCCCTGCATGGAATGCCATGCATGTAAAGTGATTATCATTCACAATATTTTCCCACAGCCAAACCAACTTTCAAGGGTTATCTAGAGGAAAGAATGAGGGAGACACTTGGGAAGAAATAAGTAGCATTCTTGACCCCCTTGTTTAGACCATGAGGAGCTGCTGCTCTGAGGTGCCCACAGGAAACACAAAAACCCTCCTCTCCCCTCCCAAGTTCCTCACAGCCAACACCCCAGCCCCAAAAGATCTGGAGGAATCCTCTCCTGCCTTTCCCCTCATCCAGCAGGTTCCTGCCTAGTCTTGCCCTAACCTCCTTTACTCTCAGTAAAAGGAAGGGGTGGGTTGGCAATCTTAATCCTCTCAATTTTGGGGCAGTTTTCTTATTCAGCTCCTGAAAGATCAAGGATAAGGCCACCTTGCATTGGGGCCAAGCCAGCTTACTACACCTGTCTTCTCCAGCTTCTCACAACCTGGGTCTTTGTGCAATGAGACAGATATTAAGCCTCCTCCTTCAGGCCAAAGCTCAGTGTCCCTTCTCCCAGGTCCACAATAAAAGAGGCAGGAGGCAGCTAAGTCCTCTCACTGCACCTACTTCCAATATAGCAAAGTAGAAATTTCTGTCTAGCTGACAGAATGGCCTACAGTGGGCTAAGGGAATGGGGAAGGGCAAAGATCCAGACAAGGAGAAGGCAGAGGCCAAAATGAATGGCATGGGGTACCAGGAAGAGGCTCTCCCCATATGCCAGCCCCCCTGCACTCCCTTGTGTCCCTCCTTCCCGTGGAAGGGTTGTAGAGCATGAAGGTTACAAAGGACCTGAATCAAGTGCTATCTTTACCACTTACTGCCTGTGGAGTCTTCAGCAAGGTCATTAATATCTCATCTGTAAGCACATCTTCCACTCAGTCCTCAGCAAATGTTAACACCAAGTTCATGCTATGTGCCAGACACTGCTTAGGTGCTGGGGACACCAGTAAATAAAACAACCCCAACTACCTGGAGGTGGGGAGATTACAATGATGGGGGTACGGGGGAGAATGAGAGGAACAAGGTAAGAATAAATAACAGATAATAGTACCCACCTCTCAGAGTCATTCTGGGTATGAACCGGACCATTATGGATAAAGTACAGGGCACAGGATCTAGTAAATGGTAAGGGGTTGGCACACAGCACTTACCATTAGCAGTGATCGCTGGCAAAGAGGAAAGAAGATCCATGCTGGCCTTGGAGTCCCCAGGTGTTCTAGGGCTTGCTCGGGGCAATGCGTAGAGTCGAGAGGGAAAACCCAGGACCCTTGGAGGGGTAAGAGTCCCACCCATCACCTACCAACTTATGTGGCACAACAGGTAGGTAGTTATTCATTTAAACTTGTAAACAAAGGAAGAAAATGTAAAAAGCCCAGGACAAGTCCATGTAAGGTATTAGTAAATAGCAGGAAGAGACCCTATTAAGTAAAGGCTTGTGTAAACTTTCTCAGTAAGTGTGAAAGATGTAAGGCTAACAGGCATTGTCCAGGAAGGCCATCAGAACCTCATCCTGGTCCAAGCACACACTTTGCAAATGCTAACACAAGCGAGCACATCATTCCTTCCACCCTCACTTACAACATTTATCATTAGACAGAAGGAACAGACAGTAGCTGCCTCCTCGGCCAAAACAACAGGAACAGCCACTCAAGAGTCCAAGATGCATTCCTTCACACAATGTGCAATCTGATGCTGGCTAATACCCAGGGCTTCTGAGCGATAGGAAGCTCTCCCCAGGCAACAGGGACTGACACAGCAACTCCTAAACAACCCAACTCCTAAAAGGTGAAAGTCACCAGCTTCAAAGAAGCTTTTGATTTCTCCCACTGCTCCTCCCCACCCCCGTGTTCAAACAGATATACTGGGCAACAAGTCTCTGAATATTGACTTTCAAATGAAAATAAACATAACCATGGAGGTTTAGAGTCAGCAGATATGAATCCCAGGGTGCCTGTGTCACTGGGCCAGTAGTAGGAGGGCCGAGAGCTACAAGACAAAAACAACCATGGAATGCTTTCCATAGCACTAAGTCCTGAATGCTGGGGTCCATGGACTTTTACCCATGGAGTTCTGCCCCAGGTATTCCTTATTTTTATTAATATAAGCTCCCTGACATATTCCCTCATATGTGTTTTATTATATCTCTTACAAAAGGAGGCCTCTATGACGTGTTCTGCATCACATGTGGTAGCTGATGTTCTTAATAAATAATGGCCACCCACCACCAAAGCAAAAAGTGAAAACACTTTGGGGAAAATAACTAGAGGCTAGTATTTTAATTGCTAAAGTATTTAATATTTTCAAAGCACTAGATATGCATGCCATGGCTACTTTTAAATGGACTTATGTTTTTAACGGAATGATAACATCAAAAAATTATTTCTTTAGTTGGTATTTTATATTCCATTTATTGTACTCCATACAATATAAATGTTTATATTAGACATTTGCTTATTTTGACTTTGGGCATTAATTTAACAGCCTACAACTTCTAAAGCAAAGGGACAATTACATTTCTATCTATGAAAAGATAGGTTTAGATATAGATGAATAGATAGGTAGACAGATATTTATGTTTCTGTTTCTATCTATAGTACATATAATAAATATTATGTCAATTCTCCATTTTTTATTATATCATCCCATCTTTCCAAAGAGCTGTGCAGTGTCCTTTTAAACAGAGATTTGAGCTTCTACTTTCTTTAAGCTTAAGAGAAAGTATGGTCACTAATTCAGTTTTACAGTGATTTTAGAAACCAAATTAAGAATGTCAATGTTGGACAATGACATGTTTGTTGTTACAAATTTGGATAATGAAGTATCTTTTTTCACTTATCAATTTAATAAACATTTTAAAGATCTATATACCAAATACTAGCAGGCTTAGAATCAAATTGTCTTCATAGGTTGCCATAGGGATTTACAATGTCACCTAGTAATACATCACCAAGAGGCTGATAATTTTAATTCCAATTTTAATGAACCTTCCATTGAAAAGGTAACTCAAAATATGATATAAAGCAGTGATTCTCAATCTTCCTAATGCTGCAACCCTTTAGTACAGTTCCTCATGTTGTGGTGACCCCCAACCATAAAATTATTTTCATTGCTACTTCATAACTGTAATTTTGCTACTGTTATGAATCGTAATGTAAATATCTGATATGCAGGGTGTATTTTCATTGTTACAAATTGAACATAATTAAAGCATAGTGATTAATCACAAAAACAATATGTAATTATATGTGTGTTTTCCAATGGTCTTAGGCGACCCCTGTGAAAGGGTCATTCGACCCGCAAAGGGGTCGCAACCCACAGGTTGAGAACCACTTATATAGAGGGACTTATCAACCAAGTTTCATTTTTAATAGCAAAGATCATTGTTTTCTAAATGATACTTGATTTTCATTGACTGCATTCCACTGGCTCAGGAATCTCTGCAGAGAAAGAGCATGGCAGCTGGATGTAGACAAATGAATTCATTTAGAGCTATAGAATATGGTGCCTTCTGATACCAATATCTGATTCTTTTGTTATAAAGCTTATAAAGGGATATCACCAAGATAATAAAATAGGAAGCCCCAGACCTTAATCCCCAACAGAGACAAAAACTTAACAATATACAGTCCAAAAAGCCTTTATGACAAATCCAGAAACCAGCGAGGAATTCACAATAACCCCAGGTGAGTAAGTACCCCGGGTGAACACAAAGCCAAGAACAAGTACCCCGAAATGAGTAAGAAAAGCTACTGTATTTCATCTGCAATAGCCCTTCCCCTAAGCCAGTAAAGCTCAGTTAATCAGGAAAACACATCCAACTCATGGCTTCTCCCCTAGGAGAGAAAGAGAAAAATAGAATTCATATCCAATATCCCAGCTTTTGGGGGACTGCCTAAGGAACTGGTTCCTGTCTTACCTGACTCAGCATTGATGAGGAACTGGCATATTTTGAATGCTTAGGGACTACTGAGAATAAAAGGAGTTCAGCAGCTTACTTGGTGTCAGAGAACCTGCAGTACTAACAGACACCCACTAGATGAACAAGAGATGACAGTCTCCTGAAAATGAAATCAACAAACCTCTCTAACTGTGAAATTACATGCATAGGACCAGGGAAGACACGTCCCCATAAAAGGACCAATACTACCAATAACAACCCTAAGAATCACTACCTAGGCTGATCAGAGAAAGTTTTCCCCTATCTGAAGCCAGTCCATAAGGACTGGGAGAGGAGTCTGGTTTTATTTTTAATGCACAAATAACAATCAAAAATAGCAAGGCACATAAAAAAACAAGGAGACATGGACCAATTAAAGAAATAAAATTAATTTCCAGAAATTGGCCCTTAAAGAAATGAAAAGCTATGAATTCAAAATTATCATCTCAGTAAGCTCAATGTGATATAAGAAAACACAGACAACTGAACAAAATCAGGGAAACAATGCATGAACAAAATGAGAATATCAATGAAGAGACAGAAACAAATTCAGGAGCTGATGAATACAATAACTGAATTGAAAAATTCACTAGAGAGGATCAACAGGCTTGACCAAGCAGGAGAAAAAGTCAGCAAACTTGAAGACAAGTCATTTGAAATTATTAAGTCAGAGGAATAAAAAGAAAAAAGAACAAATAAAAGTAAAGAAAGTTAAAGGAATTATGGGACACCATATGTGAATCAATATATGCATTATGGAATATTTTAGAAGGAGAAGAGAGAATGGGACAAAAAGCTTATGTAAAGAAGGAGTGACCAGAAACTTCATAAATCTGGTAATGTACATTCAAATTCAAGAAGCTTAAAAGACTACAACTAGCATTAACCCAAAGAGGCCTACACACATTATAATCAAACTGTCAAAAGTCAAAGACAAAGGAAGAACTTGAAAGCAGCGAGAGAAAAGTACCGATCATGTGAAAGGGAGCTTCTATAAGATCAAGAACAGATTTCTCGCCGAAACCGGTTTGGCTCAGTGGATAGAGCGTCGGCCTGCGGACTGAAGGGTCCCGGGTTCGATTCCGGTCAAGGGCATGTACCTGGGTTGCGGGCATATCCCCAGTGGGAGATGTGCAGGAGGCAGCTAATCAATGTTTCTCTCTCATCGATGTTTCTAACTCTCTATCTCTCTCCCTTCCTCTCTGTGAAGAATCAATAAAATATATTTAAAAAAAAAAAAAAAAGAACAGATTTCTCAGCATACCGGCTAGAAAACAGAGGGAAGAAATATTCAAAGTGCTAAAAGAAAAAGCTGCCAACCAAAAATACTATAACTGGAAAAGCTATCCTATAAAAATGGAGAAATAAAGAACTTTCCAGATAAACAAAAGCTGAGGGACTTCATCACCAATTGACCTCCCTTACAAGAACTGCTAAAGAAAGTCCTTCAAGTTGAAATGCCAGATAGCAACTGGAATGCATATAAAAATATATAGCTTTCTGGTAAAGGTAAATATACAAATTCAGAAACCTATTACTGCAACTGGGGGTGCCTACATCATTTTTAATTCTGGTGTACAATTTATAAGATGAAAGCATAAAATATAATTATAACTGCTCATATAATTTGGGACATTGATAACATAAAGGGAAGTGTACAGGAATAAAGTTGTTCTATGCAGTTAAAGTAAGTTGTTGCTATAGTTTTTGTTTTTCTTTTTTTATTAAAGAGTTTTTTAAATTGACTTTTAGAGAGAGAGGAAGGGTAAGGGAAAGAGAAAGAGAAACATCGACATGAGAACATAACATTGATCAGTTGCCTCCTGCACACCCCTATTTTGGGGGTCCAGCCTACAACCCAGGCATGTGCCCTGACCAGGAATCAAACCAGCAACTGCCAGGTGCATGGGGCGATGCCCAACCAACTGAGTCACACCAGCCAGGGCAAAGTTGTTGCACTTTAAAATAGATTTCTATAAGATATTTTATGTAATCCCACAAAGCAAATACCTATAAAGAAGATGCATATAAGAAAATAAGAAAAAAAAATCAAAGCATGTCACTACAAAAACAAAAAAATCAATGAAACACAGATGAAGACAGCAAGGAAGAACAGAAACAAATAACTTTAAGTCATACAGAAAATAACAAATTGGCATACAACTAAAGCAGAAGAAATGTAGTGCATTAAATGCTTACATTAGAAAATATAGGTTTCAGACCAGTTATCTAAGGTTATATCTTAACTAGAAAGAGAAGTATAAATTAAATCCACTGTAAGCAGAAGGAAAGAAATAAGGCTAACAACAGATATCAGTAAAATATAAAGAAAAAATAAAACTCTACTCACAAATACAACTGTCTACACAGAAAATCCTGAAGAATCTACAAAAGAGCTACTAGAACTAATGAGTAAGTTTAGCAAGGTAACATGATATAAGATCATTATACAAAAATTAACTATATTACTACATACTAGCAATGAATAATTGGAAGTTGAAAAATTGTTAGTTAAAGTACCATGTCTATTTATGTATAAATCTAACAAAACATGTGTAAGACCTATTTGCTGAAAACCACAAAACACAATGAGACAGATTTTTTTAAAGACTAAATAAGTGTAGAGATGCACTGTGTTCATGGATTGGAAAATTCAATTTTGTCAAGATGTCAATTCTCTTCCAAGTTGGTGTATATATTTATACAATCCTATGATCTCTGCAGGATTATTGTTTTTTAGAAATTGACAAGCTAATTCTAAAATGTAAAGCAAAGTGACTAAGACTAGCCAAAATAATTTGAAAAAGAACAAATTTGAAGAATTCACACTGGCAAAGTGTCACATACCTATACATCAGTGGAATAGAACAGAGTTCAGAAATAATCTCTCATATATATAGTCAACTGACTTTTAAACAAAGTTCAAAGGCAATTCAATAGAAAAATGATAGTCTTTTCCAAAAATTGACATAAAAACAACTGAATGACCTTTTACCCTGTACTAAAAGCAATTCAAAATTGATCATAGATATACATGTAAAATATAAAACAAAGAAAGCCCCTAGAAAAATCTTTGTGACCTTAGGTTAAATAAAGATTCCAAAGACAGAACAGAAAAAAGCATAATCCAAATGGACTCTATGAAAATTAAAAACTGCTGCTTTTCAAAAGTCACTATCAAGAAAACAAAAATAGGACGGAAGATGGCTGCCGACGGGAAGGCAGACTGCAAGATAGTGTGAGAAGGAGAGAACGAAAGGAGAGCATGTGGACATACGGGGAGTGTATATTTGTGCGTGAAGGACAGCTATACTCCAAGGGACTGTTGGGGACTGCCGAACTGGGCTCCCCTGACCAGGAAACATCCACTGCTGCTGAAATCTCTCCCGGAGAGATCAGCTCTGCCGCGGAAACCGTGCCATCTTGAAGGGGAGAGTGGCTATTATTGGAAAACTATACATCTTGGGAATCTACAACAACACCACCCAGGGAACAGCTGCGAACCCAGAAACACCGGATCTCTAGCAGCGTGAATACGCAGACTTGGATGAGCTCTGCACTCCTCACGGAAAGGTCAGATTTCGGCTACAAAAAGGTTGGAGAGAGCTACAAAACCAGACAGCCAGAGAAGAGAGATCCTGGGGAGACAAAGAAACAGCCCACATATGAAAGAAAAGGAGGCATCACCAGAAAAGGAAGTAAACAAAATGGAGGCAAGCAACCTTTCAGAGAAAGAATTCAGAGAAATGGTCATAAGGTCGCTGAAAAGAATGGAAGACAAATTCAACAATATGTGTAAAAACCAAGAGGAAATGAGGAAGAACCAAGAAGAAATGAAAAATGACATTGCTGCTATAAGGAACTCAAAAGAAAGCATCAACATTAGACTAGAAGAAGCAGAGGACCGCATCAGTGAGCTAGAAGACAAGGTAGGAAAAAATACCCAAGCAGAGCAGCATCTAGAAAAAAAAAACTTAAAAAACAGGAGGAGAGCCTATGGGAACTTTGAGACAACATGACATGAAACAACATCCGCATAATAGGGGTGCCAGAAAGAGAGGAAACTGAGCAAGGAATAGCAAACCTGTTTGAAGAAATAATGACAGAAAACTTCCCTGCTATAGGGAAGAAAAAACTCACACAAATCCAAGAAGCTCACAGAGTCCCAAACAAAATGAACTCCAAAAGACCGATGCCAAGGCACATTATAATTAAGTTGGCAAACACCAACGACAAAGTAAGAATCTTAAAAGCGGCCAGAGAGAGACAGAAAGTTACCTACAAAGGATCCCCCATCAGACTGGCAACTGATTTCTCAACAGAAACACATCAGGCAAGAATGGAATGGAATGAAATATACAAAGTCATGCAAAGCAAGGGTCTGAATCCAAGAATACTGTACCTAGCAAGGCTATCAATCAAAATTGAGGGTGAAACAGGAGCTTCATGGACAAAAAAGGACTAAGGGAGTTTATTATCACCAAACCAGCAAAGCAAGAAATGCTAAAAGGGTCTGCTGTAAAAAGAAGAAATAGGAAACGAAGAAGGAACACAGGCGTAAAGAATAAAAATGGCGACAAATAAGTACTTATCAATAATAACTTTAAATGTAAATGGATTAAATGCCCCAATCAAAAGACATAGGGTAGCTGAGTGGATAAGAAAACATGACCCACATATCTGCTGTCTACAGGAAACCCACCTCAGAAAAAAGGACTCACACAGACTGATGGTGAAGGGATGGGAAAAGGTTTTTCAGGTGAATGGAAATTAAAAAAAAATGCTGGGGTAGCGATACTTACATCTGACAAATTAGATCTCAAAGTGAAGGACATAACAAGAGATAAGGAAGGCCACTTCATAATAATAAAGGGAGCAATCCAACAAGAAGAAATGACTCTGGTAAACATATGTGCACCCAATACAGGAGCAACCAAATACATAAAAAAACTTCTGGAGGATATCAAGGGAGAGATTGACAGCAATACAGTCATAGTAGGGGACTTTAATACCCCACTATCACCATTGGACAAATCCTCTAAACAAAAACTCAGCAAAGAAACATCAATCCTAAATGACTCACTAAATCAGATGGAATTAATTGACATCTTCAGAACATTTCACCCCAAAGCAACAGAATATACATTCTTCTCAAGTGCACATGGGTCATTTTCAAAGATAGACCATATATTGGGTCACATGCAAAGTCTCTTCAATTCAACAAGATAGAAATCATATCAAGCATCTTCTCAGATCACAATGGCATAAAACTGGAAATCAACTACAATTAAAAAAAAAAATCAAACACCTGGAGGCTAAATAGCATGCTATTAAACAATGACTGGGTTACCAGAGAGATCAAAGAAGAAATAAAAAGCATCATGGCAACAAATGACAATGAAAATACAACAATCCAAAATCTATGGGACACAGTGAAAGCAGTCTTGAGAAGGAAATTCATAGCTCTACAAGCCTACCACAAAAAAACAAGAAACAATGGTAACAAATTACCTACCCTACAACTCAAAGAGTTAGAAAGAGAGCAACAAGAAAAGCCCAGTGTAAGCAGAAGTAAGGGAATAATAAAGATAAGAGCAGAGATAAACGAAATAGAGACTAAAAAACAATACAAATGACCAACAAAACCAAGAGCTGGTTTTGGAAAGCTAGTGGTGGAAAAAATAAACAAGATTGATGAACCTCTAGCCAGGCTCACCAAAAAGCAAAGAGAGAGGACTCAAATAAACAAAATCAGAAATGAAAGAGGTGAAATAACAATCGATCCCACAGAAATACAAACAATTATGAAAAAATACTATGAACAACTCTATTCCAACAAAAAGGACAACCTAGACAAAATAGACATATTCTTAGAAGAAAACAAAAATATTGGGAGAAAATGTTTACAAAACACATAACTGATAAATGGTTTTTGTCCAGAATATATACATAAGGAAACTCAAAATTCAATAAGAAACACAACCACCCAATTTTTTTTAATAAGCAAAAGTTTTAAACAGACACTACACCAACGAAGATTATATGAATGGCAAAAAAAGGGGAAAATATATCAGTGTCATTATTGAAATGCAACTGAAAGCCACAATAAGATGCCGATAAGTATATATGAGAATGAGGGGAAAAAACCACCCTAATAATACCAGTATGCACAACAACTGACACTCTCATACATTGCAAACGAGAATGCAAATGCTAGAGCCACTTTGGAAAACAGTGGCTCTAATTTCTTACAAAGATAAACATATGCTTATTATATGCTGAGCAATTCCACTCCTAGGCATTTACCCAAAAGAAATAAAAATAAATGTTCATTTATAAATATGTGAACACAAATGTTTACACCAGCTTTATTCATAATTGCTAAAAATTGGGAACAACCCAAATGTTCTTCAACTGGTGAATGGATAAGACAAACTGTGGAATACTCCTCATTAAAAAAGAAACAAATTACTGATAACCACAACATATATGCACCTAAAATTCATTTTACTCTGTGAAAGAAGTCAAACTCAAAGACTGCATATGGCATAATTCCATATTAGGTAACATTACAAAAAAGGAAAAACTATGGGGACAAAAACAGACTGGGAGTAGTCAGGGCCTGGGGAAGCAGGAGAGGACATTAATTGCAAGGGGGACTGAGGGCACACAGAGGATAATGGGAATGTTGTAAAGCTTGAAAGGGATCACGGTGGTGCCTGGATTGTATGTATTTGTCAAAACACTTAGAACTAAACACTAAAATTGGTGAATTTTATTGTATGTAAATTATACCTTAGCAAATTTGATTTTAGAATTTTTTTTAAACACATAAAACAGGAAAACTGAAATTCAATTTTCAATGCACACTCCTATATATTCTCAAGGCTGGCATCCCACATGCCCTTTGCTACTACATCCCTCAACTCCACCCATACCTACATCCTACCAAAAGGATTACTCTGAGCCTCAGTGAACCAAAACAAAATTCCACAAAACTCCCATCCTTCAAGGAAATATAAAGACTAAAATGTAAAGTCTAGCCCTAGCCAGTTGCTCAGCCTTGGCCTGCGGACTGAAGGGTCACAGCTTTGATTACAGTCGAGGGCACATACCTACCTCGGTTGCAGGCTCTATCCGGGCCTGTACAGGAGGCAACCAATGTGTCTCTCTCACACCAATGTTTCTCTTTCTGTGTCTCTTCCTCTCCCTTCCACTCTCTCTAAAACAAACAAAAAAATAAATGAAAAATATCCTCAGGTGAGGATTAAAAATAAATAAATAAATAAATAAATAAATAAATAAATAAATAAATAAATAAATAAATAAATAAAACGTAAAATCTAAAAACATTAGTATTCCCATGAACCAGGAGGTCAAAATTCCCAGTCAGGGCATATGCCTAGGTTGTGGGCTGGATCCTCAATGGGGGTGTGTGCAGGAGGTAGCCAATCAATAATTCTCTCTCATCGTTGATGTTTTGATCTCTCTCTCTCCCCCTCTCCCTTCCTCTCTGAAATAAAAATAATAATAAATAAATAAATATTAATAAACACTGTTTCTTGTAATTACTAACAGAGTCTGAAAGTCCTTATCAAAATGACTAGCATTTTCAAAATTTTAAAGATAAAGTGCAAATGCAAATTCTGATAATCTGCATGGATAATATAATTTTTACTCCTAGAGTTCAGCTATTGTCTTGATTTTTGTGTTAGGAAATTCCAGTTAAACTTCATAATTCTATAACTCATTCCAAGGTTCCTACGAGCTACCTCAGTCTCAAGTCTTAAATTCCAGAGATTAGATAAAACCTTTGTACCATAGCTAATGAGCCTTAATGCTCTTTAAGAGTCAATGCTTTAGAAAGGCTTTTCAGGATAAAGTTATTTTTTCCAGAATAGTAGCTTTTCTTGCCAGGCAAGATTTGATCTCTAAATTGCACTAAGTTCTAGCAATTCAGGTTTCATTCTTGCACACTCCCACCGTTCAGCACAGAATTAGGAAACTCTGACCCATGCTCCTGCCCACTGGGGTTTGGGTAGAAAAAAAATCCACCATAGAGATTTACACTCACATTTCTGGGACTTTCACCCTTGGGGACACAGCAACATCTATAATTGGGTTGTTTGTCATTAGAGAACAGTGGCAACAATGTGGTTTTATTCACTTGTTAACTCGCAAGCTCTGCCTCCTGCTTTTGAACAATTCCCTAAAGTAATGATACTTTTATTTGCCTTTAAAAAATATGTCCATAGAGCCTATATTAATTTATAAATCGTAAAAAGGAGTTCCAAGAGTTGACAAGAAGGTACAGCTACGAAGAAGTCTCTGGACACTAAGATGAGGAAGCTTAACAAGGCCTGGTGAGTAGATGCAAGACAGGTGACCATGGCCTTTTGATCCTTCAGCTTTAATATCATTCTTAGGTTAAACATCACATGATATACATAACGATTGTTTTTTATCTAAAAATTATACTTCTTCTATCTGACAAAGTCTTGGGCAAATCATGCTATAAGAAATATTTTAAGTTTTATTTATTTTTTTAAAATATATTTTATTGATTTTTTTACAGAGAGGAAGGGAGAGGGATAGAGAGTTAGAAACATCGATGAGAGAGAAACATCGATCAGCTGCCTCCTGCACACTCCCCTACTGGGAATGTGCTCGCAACCAAGGTACATGCCCTTGACCAGAATCGAACCTGGGACCCTTGAGTCTGCAGGCCGGTGCTCTATCCACTGAGCCAAACCGGTTAGGGCAGAAATATTCTAAGTTTTAAATAAAAACCTTGATACAAAATACTACTTAAACAGTAAAATGTCAACTATGTTAGAGAAAAACAGAAAATAAATAGAAGCAATGGAAAGAAGTACGAACACACAAAACTATTAAAACATTTTTTGAATAGTGGACCTAATCAGTATTTTCCTAAACTTTATTTTTCGTTAAAATGTATTTTTAACATTCCTGAATTGTTAGAAACCTAATAAAATTTAACAAACACATGCTATAGCATTAAGCAGGCTTTGATTTGGGAATTTTATTTGCTTATTTGTTTGGTAAGCAAGGTGACATTAATATGCATTAGTCGCAAAATTTGGAAAATCAAATTTGCTGCATGTCATATAAAGAAATGTGTAAACATGCCCAAGAAAATCAGTCAAGGCATCAGACAAAAATGAAATCTCAATTTTTTTTCCCTTACCCATTTTTTATTCTGATTATTTTCACTCTCCTTTTAAACTCCTTCCCTGATATCTCAACATAATAAGGACCATATATGACAAACCTACAACCAACATCATACTCAATGGGCAAAAACTAAAACCATTTCATCTAAGAACAGGAACAAGACCGGGATGTCTGCTTTCCCATGTCTTATCATAGTGATCAGACAAGAAGAAGAAATAAAAAGCATCCAAATTGGAAAGGAGGAAGTAAAACTGTCATTATTCGCAGATGACATGATATTGTACATAGAAAACCCTAAAGATTCCACCAAAAAACTACTAGATTTAATAAATGAATTTGGCAATGTAGCAGGATACAAAATTAACACCCAGAAATCAATGGCTTTTTTATACACCAATAATGAATTCTCAGAAAAAGAAACTAAACAATCTCATTTACCATTACAACAAAAAATTAAGATACCTATGAATAAACCAAGGAGGTAAAAGACTAGTACTCCAAAAACTACAGGACATCAAAGAAAGAGATAGAGGAAGATATAATCAAGTAGAAGAATATACCATGTTCATGGATTGGTAAAATCAACATCATACTACCCAAAGCAATCTATAGATTCAATGCAATTCCTATTAAAATACCGATGCCATATTTCACAGACCTAGAACAATTACTCCAAAAATTTATATGGAACCAACAAAGACCCTAAATAGCCACAGCACTCTTAAGAAAGAAGAATAAAGTTGGAGGAATCACAATACCAGAGTTCAAGTTATACCAGAATGCCACTGTAATCAAAACAGCCTGGTACTGGTGCAAGAAAGGCATATAGATGAATAGAATAGAACAGAGAACCAAGAAATCGACCCAAGCCATTATGCTCAATTATTTGATAAAGGAGGCAAGAGCATACAATGAAGTCAAGATAGTCTCTTCAATAAATAGTATTAGGAAAATTGGACAGATACATTTAAAAAAATGAAACTAGCCCACCAACTTACACCATACACAAGAATAAACTCAAAATGGATAAAAGACCTAAATGTAAGTCATGAAACCATAAGAATCCTAGAAGAAACCATGCTACAGATACATCTCCTAGGGCAAAGGAAACTAAGGAGAAAATAAACAAAGGGGACTACGTAAAAATAAAAAGCTTCTGCACAGCAAAAGAAATCATCAGCAAAATGACAAGAAAGCCCACTGTATGGGAGAACATAGTTGCCAAAGATACATCCAATATGGTGTTAATTTCCAAAATACATACAGAACTCATACAACTTAACAAAAGGATGACAAACAATCCAGTTAAAAAAAGGGCAAAGGACCTACATAGACACTTCTCAAAGCAGACATACAGAAGGGCAAGAGACATATGAAAAAATCCTCAAAGTCACTGATCATCAGAGAGATGGAAATTAAAATGACAATGAGGTATCACCTCACACCTATCATAATGGCTACCATCAACAAATCAACAAATGACAAGTGCTGGTGAGGATGTGGAGAAAAGGGAACCCTAGCACACTGCTGGTGGGAATGCAGACTGGTGCAGCCATTATAAAAAGCAGTAAGGAGTTTCATGAAAAAATTAAACATGGAACTGCCATTTGATCCAGTGATCCCAATTCTAGGAATATATCCTAAGAAATCACAAACACCAATCAGAAAGAATGTATGCACCCCTATGTTCATAGCAGCACAATTTACAATAGCTAAGATTTGGAAACAGCCTAAGTGCCCATCAGTAGACGAGTGGATAAAAAAGCTGTGGTACATTTATACCATGGAATACTATGCAGCTGTAAAAAAAAAAGAAGGATCTCTTACCGTTTGAGACAGCATGGAGGGGCCTGGAGAATATATGCTAAGTGAAATAAGTCAGTCAAGTTTCACATGATCTCACTCATATGTGGAATCTAACGAACAAAATAAACTGATGAACAAAAAATAGATCCAGAGACACAGAAGCATAGAATAGATTGGGGCATCTCAGAGGGAAAGTGGGGAAAGGTGGGAAGTAATCAACCAAAGAACTGGTATGCATATTTGCATCACCCATGGACACAGACAATAGGGTGGTGAAAGCCTAGGACGGGGAATAGGGGCAGGTTAGAATGGGCTAATGGGGGGAAATAGGGGACATATGTAATACTTTCAACAATAAAGATTTAATTTAAAATTAAAATTTAAAAACTAATTCCTCATTTCTTGAAGAGAACACTTAAATACTGCTGTTATATGGCAAGCACTTTACATATATTAACTTATAACATCTCAGTAACTCTTCAGGTTGGCACTTAGTATTCCCCAGCAGGCTAGCTACACTTAACCTCTAGCCTTTCCTCACCTTATCAGCTGCCATTCTACTCACGTACTGGACCACACCCACAGGTACCTCAAGTCCTCTCCTCACCGCTCTCTGAGACACTGTCCCCACCTCTGTCCTGGCCTCAACCCCAAAAATCCACTGTCAAAGGCCAAGGTGGGCTCCAACACCACCTTCATTAACCCTTCCCAATCCTCATGGTCCAAACTGCTTCCTTCCCATTATTCTTTGTGGTACTAGAAGTACAAACCATTTCTTTTGTTCTTTCACAAAGTTAAAAATATAATTTCAAAAAAATTTTAAACAATTTATGAAGAACACAATCTCTTACAGGAATTAAACCTAGTACAGCTTACATCATCTTTCTCTAGTATCCTCTCCCTACACTGCCTGACTCAAGAATTGTGCACAATAGATCCTGCTCAACAAGTAAATGCCATGTAAATACATCCATTTAATCCATACAACACAGACTGGCCTTGAAGAGCAGTTTTCAGTACCTACTACACATAGAGCAACATACATTATCCCATATCATTTGTTTATTGCCAAAGTTGTACACAAATGGCTACATTATAAGATAGTTTATTTTATAAATTTATTAAGCATTTTCTATGTGCCAAGTACTGTGCTAAGCACTTTACATGCATAAGTTGGAATATTTCCTTAAAACTTTTCCATAAAAGTACCAGCTTTATATTCAAGTCATTTTAAAGTTATATTGTGGAGGTTCTCCATTTTTTGAAAAATAATATACTGTTTGGGGAAGAAGCATTAACCTAAACTAATTCAACATGGTAGTGTAGAAACCATCTGACAGAATCTAGTTTTTAAAATCAGACCAGAAAACAAAGAAATTTAACATCAGTGTATTAATGACTCCTGGGACATGACTTTACTATTTCTTGGGCTGCAAAATTTGTAAGTAAGCTTTATAAAGATCACTTTTTAAAAAAAGGAACACAGCAAGTTGTTACGTTGTGGGACCACAAATCTCAAGCATACTACCGCAGGGAGAAAAAAACACCTATAGGTCTGAAAATTCGTAGTTGAGTGAAAATAAAACTTCCAGTGCCATCATCATATATGGATTTTTTAAAGCATCTCAGAGGAAAGCAAAGATGTGCTCTGGAAAACATGTTCACATGTTTATATTTCATATCACATACATGGGTAATTATAGTATTTATTTCCACCATGTAAATATTACATATCAAATGGACCCCAAAAAGGATTGTTTTAAACTTCTCATTGGAAAAACAGAACCTTGCCTTACATAGGGGTCCCCTTAGACATTGTGGTTCCTTCACAATCACCCAGTGCATGGGGTATGATGCCCATTTCACAGGTGAGGAAGTGGGCTCATTAAGAAACTTGCCAAAGTCACACAGCTGTTCAGTACAAAGTTGCCTGACTTAAAGTGTGTGTTCTCAACCACTGCCTCCATGCAGGCAGCTCCCACATGTCTGTGTTTGGGGAGGATTGTGGACATAAATTGTGTCTCCTCCTCCAGCAACATCAGCATAAAAAGCACACACTTCCTTAAGCATGTGTGAAGAGCCTCTGTGCTGACCATGCTAGAAAGCTTCCATGCTCTCTCTAGAAGCAAATCCTTGTACAGGCCTGCCACCACCTCAGTAAGGGTGAAACAGGTGGCATGTGAAGGCTAATTAAAGAAGCATCTATCTGATCCCTCTTCAATGCTACACAACTTTCACCACATAAAATAGAGATGAAAATAATAGAAAAAGGTAAAGAATTGAAAAATAGGCCCCTGCTTATGTTCTGACTGATACACACTTGTTAAATGAACCAGAGAAATTTTAGAGCCACAAAGTCGAGATTCTAAGATTTCGTGTATTTGACCTGAATCTCAAGGCAGCAGCTGACCATAAAACACGTGTGCTCAAACTGCTGGGTTTGTTCCCAAATTCTCAGCTATGTTATATACCTAAAACGAATACAATATAATATTGAATGTAAACTGTAATTGAAAAAAATTATTTTAAAAAATGGAATATACTCTCTCATTCAATAGAAAGATAAAACTGTCCAGAAAATCTATTTTTGCTCAAAATCCTAACACCTCTGAAAGATCATCATCCCAGTAGTTTAAAGCCCGTAAGATGTTCTGATGATAACATTTCCTATCACAAAAATCATAATTTTGCCCTGGCCAGTATGGGAGGATGGCTAGAGCATCTGTCTGCGCACCCAAGGGTCGTGGGTTCGATTCCCAGTCAAGGACTTATACCTGGGTTGCAGGTTCAATCCACAGCCCCAGTCAGGGTATGTGTGGGAGGCAACCAATACCTCTCTCTCTCTCTCTCTCTCTCTCTCTCTCTCTCTCTCTCTCTCTCTCTCTCTCTCTCTCCTCCTTCCCCACCTCCCGCCCTTCCACTTTCTCTAAAATCTCAATGGAAAAAGTATCCTTGGATGAAGATTAACAACAACAAAAAAGTCATCATAATTCTGACCTTCATGTTACAAGAGGTCCACACTTTTTTTTAATTCTCACACAAGGATATGGTATTTTAATTAATTTGATAAAGAGAGAAATGCAGAGATAGAAAAACAATCCATCAGCTGACTCCCAGGGATCAAACTGGCAACTTAGGTCTGTGCCCTGACTGGGAATCTAACCCATAACCTTTTGGTGTATGGGATGACACTCCAACCAGCTGAGCCATCCCACCAGGACAAGAGGTCCATACTTGTAACTGCCTTGTATCCTCCCCTGTTCCTCCAAGGAGGTAGGAAGCCCTTATGGAATTGAGCACAGGCCCTTAACTCACCTGAATGTGTATGGCGCCCTCTACTGCTTCTTGAATATTTGAGCAACCAGTGATGAGGAACAGCTGCTGTTCTGCACTCAGTGAACCTTTCAGAGAACTTGACTGCTCCAGCAACTTCATGTCTTTCCTTAAAAAAAAGGAAAGTGTATTCACTGTGAGTATTCAAAAACAAATTTTAAAACAAAAAGGTCAACATCCCTCATCAGTAGGGAAATACCAATCAAAACCACAAGGATAGGTCACTTCACACCCATTAGTATGGCTACTAACAAAAGAAGAGAAAATAAACCAAGCGTTAGTGAGGATGTGGACAAATTGGAACCAGGTGCACTATTGGTAGGAATGTAAAACATGTGGCAAGCAGTTTGGTGGTTATTCAAAAAGTTAAAAATACAGCTAGCACATGATCCAGCATTCCATTTCTTGGTACATAACCAAAAAAATTGAAAGCAGGGACTCAACAGATATTTGTGCACTCATGTTCATAAAGGCACTGTTTGCAATAGTAAAAAGTTAGAAACAAGGCCCTGGACGGGTAGCTCAGTTGGTTAGAGGATTGTCCCCATATGCCAAGGTTATGGGTTTGATTCCTGGTCAGGACACATACAAGAAGCAACCAGTGAATGTATAAATAAGTGGAACAACAAATCAATGTCTCTCTTTTTCTTTCTTTCTCTCTCTCTCTCTCCCCCCTCTCCTCACCCCCACCCTTTCCTCTCTCTAAAAATTAATTTTAAAAAGATAGAAACAACCCAAATATCCATAGACAGATGAATAAATAAACTAAGTGTGGTGCATCCATACAATGGAACATTATTGAACTTTCAAAAGGAAGGAAATCCTGTCACATGCCACAACATGGATGAACCTCTAGGATATTATGTTAAATGAAATAAGCCAGTCACAAAAAGACAAATACTGTATTATTCCACTTATTTGAGGTCCCATAGAGACACAAAGTAGAAGGGTAGTTGCTAGTGCTGGGGGGGGGGAGAATTATTGTTTAATGGGTAGAGTTTCAGTTTTGCAAGATGAAAAGAGTTATGGAGATGCACAATAATATGAATGTATTTAATATCACTGTACTGCACACTTAAAATTATTATGCTAGTAAATTTCCAGTATTTTACAATTAAAAATTTTTTTCAGGAAGGATGAAACAAGGCTGACAGGAGGTGAAACTGGAAAGCAGGAGTTCTTCATCCTTACCCTCAGTCCCTGGGGAGAAGGTTTGAAAGAAGGTATGTTCTTATCAGGACCATCTGTCTTCCTGGTGTAGGAACTGTGCTCAGAAGGGCCCTGTGCTGGATATAATGCTCTGCTGTCAGCACCATAAAACTCTTAATAAATATTGAGCCAAAGGCCCACATTTGCACTTGGCCTCACAAATTATGTAGTCAGTCCTGCTGAAAATTCATGATGGGTTAAATAAACAAGGTAGAGTGCATACACAAACAGACACAGACACAAGCGCACACACACAGTTGCTTAAGGAGCACCATTCATGCTTTCCAAAGAATCTTGGGAATTTTTCTGGCAGTGAGTCAAATAATTTTTACATGATTTCATGTCATGCTTTTTACCTTAAAGCTGTCAAAGTCCTTCAGCCCAAGAACACATCACTTCATCTCCTGAATTACATGCAAAATAGTGTCTTCAGATTTGACTTCAGATCAGCTCTCTGTGTGCATGTGTGTTGTCATTTTTTCAGTTGTGGCTATTGAGCCAATTCAAGCAGTTTATACTGGTATTAGTTGTACAGAGTATTGTACGGTGTCATGGTGACAGATTCAAAATTTAAGATTTATCAGTTTGATACCTAAAATCAAGGAAGAGCCACCCTGGACGGTGTTGCTCAGTGATTAGAATGTTGGCCCGAGCACCAAAGGGTCTCAGGTTCAATTTCCAATCAAGGGCACATTCCTGGGTTGTGGGTTCATTCCCCACCCCTGGTCAGGTTACATTCAGGGGGCAACCAGTCGATTGATGTGTCTCTTACATCTCTCTCTCTCTCTCTCTCTCTCTCTCTCTCTCTCTCTCTCTCTCTCCCTTCTCTCCCTCCCTCTCTCAAAATATCTTCAGGTGAGGATTAACAACAACAAAAAAGAACTGGTTTAAGTGCCAGCAAATACATATTTTATACACCATCAAGGGAAATGCAGCAAAAAGAGTCATAAGAAAAGGTTACCCTACTGAGATACAAAGGGAAAGCACGGGTTTCCAAGTCCTAGGGCAGTGATGGCGAACCTTTTGAGCTCGGCATGTCAGCATTTTGAAAAACCCTATCTTAACTCTGGTGCCATGTCACATATAGAAATTTTTTTTATATTTGAAACCATAGTAAAACAAAGATGTATATTTTTTATATTTATTTTATATATTTAAATGCCATTTAACAAAGAAAAATCAACCAAAAAAATGAGTTCGCGTGTCACCTCTAACACTTGTGTCATAGGTTCGCCATCACTGTCCTAGGGTTTCTGGGATCACACATCAGTATCATCTAGCAAACCCCAGAACACAGCTGCATTTTTTATTCAAATTACCACAGTGAGGAGAGCTCCATATGATTCAAAGATCATTTCTTTTCAATTTCATGTTTTTTGATGCATCTTTCAAAATTTTTTACAATTATACATATACTAAAAACCATGTAAGCCCTAGTTGGTGTGGCTCAGTTGGTTGGAGAGTTGTCCGGTACAACAGAAGGCTGCAGATTCAATTCCTGGTCAGGGCACATACCTGGGTTGCAGGTTCAATACCCGATCGGGGTGCGATCCATGTGTCTCTCTCACATCAATGTTTTTCTTTTCCTTCCTTCCTCTCTCTCTCTCTCTCTCTCTCTCTCTCTCTCTCTCTCTCTCTCTTTCCCTCCCTCTCTATAAAAAGTCTATTTTAAAACAAATAAATGTTTAATAGTACACTTTAAACAAGTTGATAAATGATATCTCAATAAAGCTGTTGTATTTGTTTCCCATCACTCCTGTAACGAATTACCACAACTCAGTGGCTTCAACAACACACACTTATCATCTTACATTTTGGAGGTCAGAAATCTCAGGTAAACAAATATCAAAGTGTTGGTGGGGCTGTGTTCCTCTGGAAGGCTCTGGAGGTGCATCTATTCCTTGCCTTTTCCAGAGCCTACAAGCCACCTGCTTTCCTTGGCTTCATGGCCCTCTTCTACCTTCATTCCAACCTCTACATCTATCATCAGACCTCCTTCTTTGAGTCTCCTGCCTCCCTCTTTCTCCCACAAGGATCTTTGTGATCACATTGGGCCACCCAGATAATCTCCCTATTTTGATATTCTTAATTTTATTATATTTGCAAAGCCTCTTTTCATGTAAGGTGACATATTCACAGGTTCCAGGATTAGGACCTGGACATCTTTGGGGAGCCATTATTCTGCCTACCATACCTGTTTTTTTTTAAAGTATAAAAGAAATATAATATGAAATATATATAAATTTCCTGTAAAATTACTATCTAAAATTATGCTTACAGAACAGAAAGAATCTGCTTATATGACTGGCTCTGTGCTTGGCAGTTATTATTCTGTCATGTTCTGAATTCCACTGGCTGTTGTCAATCTGTAGTTCCTTTATAGGCAGTTTGTCTTTTCTCTCTCTGGCTGCTTTTCAGACTTTTCTTGGGTTCCTTAGTGTTTTTATAATTTCAGTATGACTCATCTAGGGATAGACACCCTTTGTATTTATGCTCCTTGGAACACTTGTTTCTTCCAAAATGAGGATCCATGTCTGTAGCTGACATAAACTCTCAATCGTTATGTCCTCATAAATTGCTCCTTTCCCTAGTCTCTCTAAATCTTTCAGACCTCTAGTGAGCTACTTTACATGTTCCATCACTTCAACTCCTGAATTACATGCTAAATAGTATCTTCAAATCTGACTTCAGGTCAATTCACTATGCTCATAATACCTGGTCTCTCCTGTGTTTTGTGATTTTTGATTGTGAGCTGAACTCTATCTGTGGGAATTCTTTTAGTCTTGGGTTAAAGGTACATTATTCTGGAGACAGAATGTATTTTGCTTCTAACAAGCACTTGGAGACACTAATAACCAAGGGACCAATCTGAATTCTTGGCATGGAGTTTTTAAGACCACACAGGTAGTATGAATTTGGGTTTCAAAACTCTAAGAGGGCTGATCTATATATATAAAAGCCCAAGTGACTGGCCAACTGGTAGCTATGACGTGCACTGACCACCAGGGGGCAGATGCTCAACACAGGAGCTGCCGAGCTGCAGTGACTGGGCAGCTGCAGTTCTCGGGTGACACACCTGGAACCAGAGAGGAGGGAGCCTGATTCCAGAGTGTGTCACCCAAGAACAGCCCTCTCGCAATCCAGGATCCCTCAGGGGATGTCAGAGAGCCAGTTTCAGTCCAATCCCCGCAGGCCAGGCCGAGGGACCTCATCAGTGCACAAATCCATGCACCAGGCCACTAGTTTATGTATAAACTCTCAGAGAAACTCTTTCTCCTCTCCACCCAGAGTCAAAGTCAGAGCCTCCACTTATAAGTGAGTTATATTCTTCCTAGTTCTCCATTTCACTAACAATGTAGCCCTTTGAATACTAGCTTCATTTAAGATCTCCAATTTGATCCCCCATCATCTACAGACTAAGGTTTGCTAGTAGAACAAAAGGTCTAGATTAGCAAGATAGGAAAATACTCTTAGAGCAGTTGTAGTTTTCACACATCCCTTGGGACTCCTGCCGTCTGACTGGTCTCTCAGAATTTATGTTACTTTCTTACCAGTTCAGCTATGCATTATAAAGAAACTATGAACTATATACATCTACTCCATATTTTTAAGTATTTCAAGCTGAAAGGATTTTCAGGATATTTGCTTTGCCATATTGCCAGAAACTAATCTCTAGACTGTTTCTTTAAAGTATAATATTCCTAGATACTTGGAATATTTTATATTTCATGAGAAAAGGAAAATACTCACTGCCTTCAATTTTGTAATGATAATGTTATTCAATGTGAATACGAGCTCTACTATACAAATAAATTCATATAATTATTAAGTGATTTCGTTACAGTTCTTACTCACATTTAGAGGAACAAAAACATTACTGGTATTAGGATTATTACTGCTAATGCCTGCTCTTTTGTTTCCCAGTTTTGCCCATTTGGAAATATATACACTGAGTGGCCAGATTATTATGACCACCTAACGTTTGTAGGCAAATTAGCTATAATTTCGCACTGAAGTTGCTAGAGGGCCAGACCATTATAAATAGGGAAACAGGTTGTTTACCACGACAGTAGAAGTGATTTTTTTCTGAAGATATGGGTAAACAATGCGATTTAACAGCCTTTGAATGTGGGATATATATTATTATGAGTTGCCAGATTATTATGACCACCTGACGTTTGTAGGCAGATTAGCCGTATACTGCATCGTATGGGATATGGAAGCCGAAGGCCTGTTCGAACACCTTTGCTGTCTACAGTTACCAAGATAAAACGTCTCCAATTCGCACGGGAACACAAGGATTGGACAGTCGAGCATTGGGAAAAAGTCATGTGGTCCGATGAATCATGTTTCCAGTTGCATCATGCAAGTAGCAGAGTGAGAATTTGGCAGAAACAGCATGAAAGCATGCACCCCACATGCATGAGTACAACCCTTCAAGCTGGTGGGGGCAGTGTTATGGTTTGGGGCATGTTTTCCTGGCATGATTTGGGCCCTTTAATCATGTGGAACAACGTCTGAATAGCACAACATACCTAAGCATCATTGCTGTTCAAGTTCATCCTATCATGTTGATGGTGTATCCCAATGGAGATGGCTTCTTCCAACAAGACAATGCGCCATGCCACGGTGCTCGTATTGTGCAGGAGTGGTTTCAAGAACATGAGGGAGACTTTACCTTGCTTAGGTGGCACCCACAATCACCAGATCTCAATCCAATTGAGCATTTGTGGGACGAAGTTAAAAGAGCCATCAGGCAGCTGGTTCCACAACCATCAAACCTCACAGAACTAGACAGTGTTATTCATCAGGCACGGTGTCAGATTCCTCACATCACCTTTCAACATTTCATGGAGTCAAGGCCAAGAAGAATCGCCGCAGTATTGAAGGCAAAAGGTGGCCCAACAAAGTACTGATGGGGTGGTCATAATAATCTGGCCACTCACGTGCAAATATATCCCACATTCAAAGGCTTAAATCACATTGTTTACCTATATATTCAGAAAAAAATCACTTCTGTTGTGGTAAACAACCTGTTTCCCTATTTATAATGGTCTGGCCCTCTAGCAACTTCAGCGCGAAATTATAGCTAATTTGCCTACAAACGTCAGGTGGTCATAATAATCTGGACACTCAATGTATATATTACCTGAATCCAATAAACTTAGCCTTAAAAACAGCTATAGATATTTCAATGAAATGCATCAAAACACAAATAATGTTTCTTTTTTTATTTAGCCTAACTTGTTCACTTTGGTAACACAGAAATCAAGGCCCAAGTTAGTTACAGATTTGCCCATGGACATCAAGCTGCAGGAAGCAGGATGGGATGAAAACCATCTTCAGACTCTTTCTGTTAAACATATTAATAGGAACCTCTTCCTCTTCCTGAATCTTCCTCCAAAACTATGATGGCTCTCTCATTTAAAAAAGAAAATCCTGTTTGGTAGAATTTATTTATAGTACTATTTGGCACAATTTATTGTCTTAAAATCTGAAGATTCTAGGTACTCAATATTGAAGAGACTAGAAAGAGAAGAGCTTGTATGCGCTTCCTCCCTCATGAATGCTGCTAACACCTGAGTTCCAACCTGATGAGCTTGAACTTAGACTACAGGCTCGTGTGTTCCCTTCAGGGAGCCCCAGTGTACCTAACAAACATGCCATCTCCTTTCAGGATTTCATTACCAACAGGCTGTGTCCCATGTGAACCAATACTGTGACTTTCTGGACTGGGCCAAGATGGGAAGCTGAACCGAAGGCAGCTGTGCACAGGTGAACCTGCAGTCTGGCTCCAGAGGGCAGCCCAGTGGGATCCTGTGCTAATGGCATGTGGCCAACCAATTGGTTCATCCTTGGACAATTTGAAATGAAGACCTAGAAAGTAGACTGGTCAAGGGCAGGATAAGCAACAGATGAATAGCCAGTGGTAGAGTCACAATGGTGGACCTTAGAAATGCAAGTCCTGAGACAAGGACCTACTATGAAACAACTTTCCTGCCCTAGAATTGCTGTGAGTTACCAAAGCTGCTATATGGCAATCAGAGGCTCAGGTGTTCCTGAACCATGTCCCACTTCTGTGGCAGTGATGGCTTCCTGTATTCCTTACTCCCTCAGTCTCACAAATGATCCTCATCGACAGATATAATCTGAGTACTTTCATCCTTGACAACCTGAAAGCGCCTAGCACCTACTTCGCTTGGAGAGTCAATGGACCTTTGCGCTAAAGGAAATGTCAACACATCTATACTGCTCAGTTTTGAACTATATGATTTATGTAAATTAGACCTGAAGCAATGGCTAAGCCTGGAAATCAATGGCATTGGTATAAGTTAACTACATTTCCCATAAATATAACCAGAATACAAGTGGCCAGACTGTTTGTGGCCACCAAACAAACATCCACACACACAAAAAAAATCACTTCAATTAAATTGATAAGTATTTGCTATCACAGAGGAACAGGAAATAAATTTAACGGAGTACCCTGTTTCTTTTCTAGGACTATTTTCTTTTCAAAACTTATTTTGAGAAATTAAAAAATTAGAGAAAGAATAATAAACATCCCCATATTTCTACAATCAAGATTTAACAACAACCAATCCTGACATATTTGCTTCTGGTCATTTGTTAAATGTAAAAGTTTTAAAAATAAATAATAAAAAAACATTAAAGTTCCTTTGGCCTCCAACCTCACAAAACTTTTCTGCTGAACTCAATAGGGTTTTTAATGCCAAAGCCCAATAACATAATCATTAACCATTTTGCCCTGAGTAGCTCATGTGCTCAAAGGCAACTTCTTTAAGCTTCAACAGGCCAAAGCAAACTTTTGGACTTTCTTCCAAATGTCCTGAGTCACATGAGATCAAACCAATGCCAGGACAAAGGAGCCTCTTGTTCCTTTGATGACCTACTGTTTTTAGACCTTCCTTGGGACATCCCTTTGCAGCAGAGAAGGAGGAGGCCATGTGGGGACAGAAAGCCAGCACTGCAACAGCCACAACCAATGGCCTCCCCAAAATTAGACTCATCTGAAGAATCTACCTAAGTGATTGGACCTCGAGGCCCTTTTCCCTCCGGGGTGGAAACAGGCAGAGGTGACAGATGTGGCGTACTTTAACCCACTGGACGGCTGCACACCAGGTCCTGAGGGGAATAAAGGCTGGGAAGAGCTTTCAGACACACTCAAACAAACTCCTCAAGTTCCCTTCAAGTTCCGCAAAGCTATATGCCACAATCAAACCCAGCCATTTGGCAATGTTTTGTCCCAGTTAGACTAGTTGCAATATTTTTCCTGGAGTATTCTGAAAGAACTTCTGCCTCAAGGTTTACAGAAGACGGAATAATCTAGAAAAATGATATGACTCCCAACCAGCTTTCAGTAGCTTCATGTATGTCACAGTGTTCAGCCTTACACTGTTTTTCGTTGTTATTGTTTAATTAACATTTTTTAAAAATCTTTACTGTTAAAAGTATTACATATGTCCCCCTTTCCCCCCATTGGCCCCTTCTAGCCCACCCTTGTCCCCAGCCCCAGTCCTTTACCACAGTATTGTCTGTGTCCATGGGTTATGCATATAAGCATACAAGTTCTTTGGTTGATTTCTTCCCACCCACCCAACCTTCTCCCACCTTCCCCCTGAGGTTCGACAGTCTGTTCCATGCTTCTATGTCTCTGGATCTTTTTTGTTCAACAGTTTATATTTTGTTCATTAGATTCTACATATAAGTGAGATCATGTGATACTTGTCTTTCTCTGACTGGCTTATTTCACTTAGCATAATACTCTCCAGGTCCCTCCTTGCTGTCTCAAACCCCCTACACTATTAACAGTGAAGAACCTTCTAGTTCAAAGCATGTTGCTAAGTGGCTGTCGCACACCAGTGCAACCTCTAGAGGTCAGCCTAGCATTAGAACTCAAAATAGTACTTGCATCCTTCAGCAAAATTAAATTTTTACTTAAAATTAGAGAAAAGCCAAAACCGGTTTGGCTCAGTGGATAGAGCGTCGGCCTGCGGACTGAAAGGTCCCAGGTTCGATTCCGGTCAGGGGCATGTACCTGGGTTGCGGGCACATTCCCACTGGGGGATGTGCAGGAGGCAGCTGATCGATGTTTCTCTCTCATCGATGTTTCTGACTCTCTATCTCTCTCCCTTCCTCTCTGTAAAAAATCAATAAAATTATTTTTAAAAAATTAGAGAAAAGAAAATGTTAATGATTAGTGTTGGGTAGGATATGGGTGATTTTTTATATTTCTATTTTTGAAGTTTTATTGAAAAGGAGCATTCAGTAAGTTAAAAAGATAAAGTGGAACCCTTGTGCACTATTAGTGCGATTGTAAAATGATGTAGCTGCTGTAGAAAATGGTACGGTACTTCCTCAAAAAATTAGAAATGGAATTACCATATCATCCAGCAATCCCACTTTTGGGGATATATATAAAAAAAATGAAAGCAGGGCCTTTAAGAGATATTTGTACATCCAGATTCATAGGAGCATTGTTCACAGTAGCCAAGCAGCCTAAATGTCCATCAGTGGATGAATGGATAAACAAAATGTGGTATAAACATACAATGGAATATTATTCAGCCTTTAAACGGAAATCCTAACACATGCTACAACATGAATGAACTTTGAACACATTATGCTGAGAAATAAGCCCGTCACAAAAAGACAAGTAGTGTGTGATACCACTTTATGAGGTCCCTAGAGGAGTCAAATTCATAGACAGAAAGTAGAATGGAGGTTGTAGGGAGAATGGGGATTTGTTGTTTATGGGTATGGCATTTTAATTGTGAATGAACAGTTTTGGAAATGGATGGTGCTGATGGTTGCATAACAATGTGAATGTACTTGATATCACTGAACTATACACTTAAAAATGGCAAGGATGGTAAACTTGTCACATGTTGTTTACCACAATTAAAAATTAAAAAGATATTTTTTTCTTTTTATGTTTTCTTTATTAAAGGAGTGGCTACTTCAACTGGCATTAAATTTTGTTTAAACTTGAATCTTCTAGTAGGTGAGAGAGGGTAGAAGTCAAGCAAGGACAAAACTCCATACGAACTACAATTCAGAAATATTTTGATTTAGGGACCAGCTTGTAGATTTTTGGGGGGGAAAATCTTTTTAGCTAGATTTGTTTTAATTAATTTATGTAACAATATAGTCCTTGGACTTCCAATTACAAATGGTGAATAAAACACAATATTTATTTTTTCTCCCTCCAGAAATCTCAGTAAAACCAGACTAAAGGAATCGTCCTAACTAGACTTACTGTGGTGATTATTTCACAATATATACAAATATCAAATCATCATATTGTGCACCTGAAAATAATATGCCAGATGTCAATTACATCTCAATAAAATTTTTAAAATAAAAATATGGGCCCACAGGTGAAAGATATCAAGATACATCTATATATATAAAAACCTAATATGCAAATAGACCAAACAGGGGAACAATCGAACAACCGAACAACCAATTGCTATGATGTGTGCTGACCACCAGAGGGTGCGCGCGGAATATGGCGGACATCAGCCATGGTGGGATGGTGGAGGTGAGCAGAGGCACCAGACCAAGGTGGGGCGCCGGTTGCTGTCATTGGGACAAGCCTCTGGCAGTTACTGAAAATTCTTTGCTCCCGTCAGATGCTTGCACCTGCTGCTGGCACCAGACCCGCCGCTCACACCTGCTGCCAACGCCTGGTGCTGGTTCCGATCATTTGACCCCCTCAGCAGCTGTGAGCGGCGGCTACCGGCCCCGATCGCCCCTCAGGGCTTCTCCACCTCCCACTGCTCCTGAGGGGTGATCAAGGCCGACAGCTGCCTCTCGCACCCACTGCCAGCGATGGCTCCCTTGCACCTGTTGCTGGCACTGGCGCCGGCCCAAATCGCTCCATGCCATCAGCAGGTGCAAGTGGGGCCAGTGCTGTCAGCGCGTGGGAGCGGCAGTGGCAGGAGCGGGGCTGCAGGCAGATAGGGGATGGGGGAGACCCCCATAGCAGGAGGGGCCAGGTGGGGTCATGTAAGATGGGCCAAGACCCGCCCCTGTGCCCATAGCAGCCTCGCAGCCCACAGTTCCTTTCAAGGTGCACAAATTCATGCACTGGGCCCCTAGTAATAAATAAAGATTGATTTTTTTTTTGGAAGATGGGAAATAATGCAAGAGAGGTAAGGTGAATGACCAGTGGAGTGAACAAAGCTGATTATTTACATACTAGGGGCCCAGTGCATGAAATTCGTGCACTGGGGGGGGGGTCCCTCAGCCCAGCCTGCCCCCTCTCACATACTGGGAGCCCTCAGGGGATGTCCTACTGACGGCTTAGGCCCGCTCCCTGCTCCCCTTGTGGAGCAGGCCTAAGCTGCAGTCTGGCCTCCCTTTATGGGAGGTGACCCAGCTGATCAGGGGAAGGCACCAGCCCCATCACCCCGCTGCTGCAGCCACTGCCAGTCACCACAGCCAGCAAGGTTTTTTCATCAACACGGACTCCAGTCCCTTCACCATGAAAAAATTACAACTTTCTTTAGGCATTTTCAAGATGTGTCTTTCATAGGATATGACATTTCTTTATTATTTTTTTTATCCTCATCTGAGGATGTGTTCCCATTGAATTTTAGAGAATGTGGAAGAGAAAGGGAAAGACAGAGAGAAACACCAAAGTGAGAGGAACACTTTGGTTGCCCCCTGCATGAGCCCTGACTTGGGCCCCGGCCAGGGAGGAGCCTGCAACCTAGGTACATGCCCTTGGTCAGAATTGAACCCAGACCCTGTGGTCGGCAGGCCAAGGCATTATCCACTGAGCCGAACTGGCTAGGGCAGGATATGACATTTCTTAGCCCTCCAGCAGCGGACCTTTGTTTTTTTTTCCCAGGAGTGTGGCAAGATCACCTTTTTGGATTCTTATTACCCAAGTTACTAAGAATATTACCAGTGGCATACAGGGAGTTTAGCCAATGAGTGGTCAGAAAAGGTGTTTCCTCTGTAGTTCACACTGATTGCTGGCTCGGCCCCCCACCCAGGCCTGACGCCTCTGGCCCAGGCATCAGGCCTGGGCAGGGGACCCCCATCTCCTTCTGATCGCAGGCTCCGCCCCCAGCCCAGGCCTGAAACCTCTGTCCAAGGCTTTAGGCTTGGGCAGGGGCCCCTGCAGCTCCGATGGCCGGCTCCGCCCCTGCCCAGGAGCCCCCTGGCTCAGGCCCTTCCTACGCTGCTCAGGGCCCACACGGGGCCTACCTTGGAGTGACCTGGGTGCCGATGATGTTCCCGGGACCCAGGACACTGGGCGCCTATGTATGCAAATTAACTGCCATCTTTGTTGGGTTAATTTGCATACTCATCCAATTGGCTGGTAAGTGTAGCAGAGTGACACCAATTTGCATGTTTCTCTTTAATTAGTGTAGATGGAGAAAGGAAAAATCCTGTGGGAAGGAAGTCAAAGTATCTCCCAAAGGACCTGGCAAAGGTGAGGGTTTGCAGACACCAAATGTGACACAAGTGAGGTGCCTGGAGCCCATGAGTCCTTCCCCTCCCCACTCCTGCAGAAACTCAACTAGAACACACCAGACACATGAGGGGCAGGCATGACACCCTACAGAAACATGGAGTTGAGATCAAGTATACACACTGAATGGTGAGAACCCCCACAAGCATACATACCCCTTCAGGCACTTTCCTTAGATGAGCAACAAGAATGTGGGTGGAGAGCAGCAGGTCCTCTTCTGGAGACAGTGTGTCAAGAAGAGACACAGGAATCTCCGTGAGAAAGCTGGACCCCTGCCCACTATTCTGAAAAGATACCCAGGGGCTGATAGCCTGATCACGCACACAAATCCCATTGAGCTCGTCAGTGTCTCTTTCTTAAGCACAATATACCATCACCCATCACTAGACAGCCTCTAATGTTAAAGGTAGAGACAAACACAAAAACAAAATTCAGTATGGAACTATGAAGAAACCATAACAATGCAAGAAATGAAAGAGAGTAAAAAAAAAACAAAACTGTAATATCCCCAGAAAAATTGGAGAATATATTAATATATTACATCTAGGACTCAGTAATAAGATAAAGAAAGAAACATACAAAGATAGAAACCGCAAATGAAATACATGGTAGTTCAAATGAAAATTTAAATGAAAGGGCTGGAAAGTCAATCTGTGGAAATATCTGAGGAAGAACAAAAAGACTGAGATGGCTAATAGAAGATAGAAAAATTAAGACTTTTCTATGTGGTCCAACATCTGCCTAGTAAGAGTTCTGCTTAGGAAGAAAAATAAATAACTGAAGTGAAGCCATTTGAACTGTCCTGATGACAACTAAGTAACAGCATGATCTGTGAACACACAGATAAGTCAGGCTGAATGACCCAGCTGAACCCTTGGCCTAGGAGAGAATGGGGGAAAAAGGGGGAGGTAGGGTAGGGGGGTAGGGAGGAACTTAATCAAAGAAATAATACAAAAATATATCCCAAACAGGATACGTTTCCAGATCAGGTATGAAGTCTACATGTAGGAAGATGTGGGACAGGAGTCGGAAGGTCTGAGTTATAAACTTGGTAGTAATAATTGTCTTTATGTATGTATTTCTTTAATGAGAATTTTAAAAAATATAACTATCTAGGCCTTTAGCTTTTTCAGAGTGGCATTAATGTGCTATCTATAATGTTGCAATCTCTCTTCTTCCAGTCCCTGACAGAGTGGTACTCTGTGCCTGTATTTCTTCCCACTTCAGCAGAAACCAGTTAGGAAAACAGAAGGCCAGGATCTTGTGGGTGGGGTGACCCGTGTGTGTCACCTATCTGGCCGGTGATGCTACTGCTGTTCCCAGTGCCCTGACCTGGCTCTATCGCTGATACCCAGCCCACCCAGACTGTGTGAGTACCCCAGAGCTCCAATCACACTCTCACTACACACGCATGGATTAAGTTCATGCTCCACAAAATCCCAAATAAAGTCCCTGGAGTGTGAAAAAATTCAGAAAAACATCCAACAGTGCAGCGCACCTCCTGCTGTGAAGTATCACGTGAACACTTTTCTCTCATTCATTCATTTCATTTTTATCATTTTTTAATGTTTTTGAAATGGGGGGAAAGAACACCAAAATTTTATTTAAAAAAGAGCCCCATACTCTGTATGACAGCACAATATTTTTTAAATCATGACTGCTTCCAGTTTCCCAAGGGCTATTCACATGGTTACCAGCCGAGCCCCTCAAATATCTGAATCTGAAAACCTCTCAGTGAAGTACAGGATGGGAAAAGTAGTTTTATAGTTGTTTTAGGGAAATACAATAAAAAATAATATAATAATATAAGAATAAACTCTGTGTTTTTCATACTTACAACTGTAAACCAACTTTTGTCCTACCCTATATATAAATTTAAACATGCCATAGAGAAAAAAAATTCCCTCCATTCGTCCCCCAGGATGGCTGAGGCTCTGACTGCCTGGACCCAGAGACCCCCACTCCCAGGCAGTCACTGTCCCTGCTTTCTCCCCTCTCCTTTCTGAGGTTTTCAGATGTTCTCTTCCCTTCAGGTTGGTGGTACCATTGGGATTTGGGGAGGGGGGGAGATAACTCAAAAGGGCCTGCTTAGGCCTCACATCAGTCAACTTCAGCAATGTTTTCACTGGAGAATCAGGCATTAGCCCAATTAATAAAAGTGGACTTTGATTTCCTATCTGTCATTGTTGGAAACCTCAAAGGGAGACAATCCACATGACTGTGAGTCCACACCCTTCACACCAAGTAAGCTTCACAGCCTACCTTCACTGTTAACGTGTATGTGTCTACATGCCCAAGCACATAGGATCATGATATAAGTGTGTACCCTCAAAATGTTCAACAGTCACTCTTTATTCTGCCATCCAAAGATAGTCAAAGCATCCTGATGTGCCAATATTTTTAATGTGCAATTAACCTATATAACTTTCACAAATCAGATAAACAAAGCTATTTCTGTTGGAGAAAAATAAATAACGGAAATGAAGCCATCATTTGAACTGTCCTGATGATAGCCAAGTGACAGCATGACCTGTGAACACACAGATAAGCCAGGTTGAATGACCCAGCTGAACCCTTGGACCATGGGGTGAACGTTTAACAAGAGGATTTCTTGACTTTGCAGTCCGGTAGGTTCAGTCAACGCCACTTCCCTACACCCTACTTCCAGGAGTGCTTCGATTAACCCACTAAAAGTTTTCTGCACTCTCTCTCCTGGGAGCATGCTCATGCTTTCCTCTCCCCCTCCTTCCCTCCACTCTCAGGTATTACCTTTACCCTTCTCTCTCCTAAGCTCCAAGGGCCCCTCCTTTTGCCTCTGCAACTTGTTTCCTGGACCCATTTCTTCTACCACTTTATTTTCACTATCTCTGTGAAAATAAAATAAAAGTTTTCTGCCCAGGAACAGGGTATAGTTATCATTTAGATGAGTCTTGCTTTTTGTCTTTCAATAAAACTGAAAAAAGTCCCCTTGAATGTCTTATACATTTTTCTTATATTTCTACCTAGATTGCATACATTTTTTGGTAATTGTAGCAAATTTTTAATTATTTTCTAACCACATATGGTCAATTTATAGAAACAATTTATTTTCCACCTGACATGTATTATTCCCAGCCTTGAAATTTTACCAACAAAGTCTATGTTCAAATTTTACCCTTTTAAATTTCACCTAATAGTAAAGTGTTCACTGTCAACTTGGCTAGAACTATTCAACTTCTCCTGGAATCTCCTATTATTCATACATCACATATCTGTTTCCCTCCCAGGGCATGGGGGTAAATAGTAAATATTTTAGGTTTTGCGGGTCATACAGTCTCTGTCACAACTACTCCTGCAGAGTGAAAGCAACCCACAGACAATATGTAAACAGTGGGCATGGCTATGTTCCAATAAAACTTTATTTATGGCATGCCAAGGATTGGAATGGACAGTTCTGCCTCACTTCCTACAGAAGTGGAATTCCCACAGTAACAGGACAGCTGTAGCAAGACAGAACCAAAAACCCCCAGACCCTAGAGTCAGTAGAGATAGCAACCTAACCACAGGAATCTGGCCAAGGCCAGTATATCAGTTCTCTACCATCTATTATCACAATCTTAGGGGTTAAGAATTTGGGGCAAGGCTCAAATAGGCTCACTTGCATGGCTGCAGTAAGTTGAGGGCTGCAGTCAGTTGGTTGGGGGCTACTGGTCTAAGCCAAGCATGTCAAACTCAAAGGCTAACACGGGCCAAATAAGCAAGGTTTAAGTTTATGTGGGCCGCAAAAAAAACAAAAGCTTTAATTTTCATAGAAATGTAGGTTTATTTCTATAGAGATATGCTGAATACAAAGGGCTGAAATAAATGAGTAATTGTTACCATAAAATAATAGAACGTTTTAATAAAAATTAGTATTTTTTCTTGAACATTAACTTACCAGACACTGATTAACTGCACATAATAAGCATAATGCAAAAAATAACTGCACAAATTAATAAGCGTAACGCAAATAAACTTATTTTTCTTATTCTCCGAAAGCAAAATATTTCCTGTTGCGCATATCAAACAAGTCAGTCCAAGACTAATGGCGTGACAATCGGCTGCTAAGATATTTGCTGCTGGTATTAGTGGAGAGAAATTTATGTGCCTGTGCATAAGGCGCATAAGGGAAATGAATGCAACACGATTATAGTAATCAGTCATTAGCAAACGTTGTAGTTCGTTATTAATAATTATGTATAACAAAATAATATAAAAATTAAGTCACAAAATTTTTAGTAAAATGTTTCTTGCATAACGTTATATTGGCTGGGCCGCAAAAATATTCATTGTGGGCCACATGCGGCCCTTGGGCCACAAGTTTGACATGCGTAGTCTAAGATGTCTTTACTCATCTGTCTAGCAGTGGGAGTTAGCTACTGCTGGATGACAGCTGGGTCCCCTATCTCTACTGGCTAGGCTGAGCTGACTGACAGGATGGAGGATGGAGGGCGGGAGTGGGAGCAGCGAAGTCCCTGGCCAAGCCTGGAGTCAGGGAGTGGGAGCAACAAAATCACAGGGCAAAGGGGGATACGCACAGGAATAGGAGCAGTGTGTGGCCATTTGTGATCTATTATCCTCAGTTATTCCAGTCCATGGTATGTGGGAAAACTGAAAGTCAGTTTCAAACCAGAACAGATCAGTCTAGGGGCATCCAGATCAAAGCTGAGATCAAGAAGTTTCGGCAAGTGTGCAGAGATGAGGGTAGCAAGTTATAAACAAGCCCCGAGGCCGTTACTGGGAACACCAAGTTCAGGGACAAGCAGTTCAGTTACTCAGGAGATGGAGTCCAGGGCAGCCACCTCATTTCAGAGGTCACTTCTGGTGATTTATTAAACCCATATCTATTTAGAAAGCAGATTCATTTTTAGGTGGATTGAGTACCACAACAACAATCTTCAGCTGGTAGAGAGGTGGCAGTAAAGACACTGAGGAGAGTAGGTTTACCAAGAGTGTGATTTCTGATACAGACTCCAGCCAGACAAGGCAGCTTGTTCATGGCCCACACCAGGGAGTCCTGGTCCCTCGAGGGCAAGAGTGGCCCCATCCCTATGTGGCAAGGAGACTGAATCTAAATCATACGAAGTAAAACACTCCTCATCTATGGGTCCATATAAAACTTTGCTTACTTGATTTTTTTCTTCTTAAAATATATTCATCCTCTCAAATTCTTCTTTTTTTTTTTTTTTAAATATATTTTATTGATTTTTTACAGAGAAGAAGGGAGAGAGATAGAGAGTTAGAAACATCGATGAGAGAGAAACATCGATCAGCCGCCTCCTGCACATCTCCCACTGGGGATGTGCCTGCAACCCAGGCACACGCCCTTGGCCGGAATCGAACCTGAGACCCTTCAGTCCGCAGGCCGACGCTCTATCCACTGAGCCAAACCGGTTTCGGCAATCCTCTCAAATTCTTAATTAAGACCTAGTATGTGCCCAGCAAACATAATGCAAAACAAAAACCAAGTAGTGAAGCATCTGCCAATGAGCTTTTCCAAGGTCAACTACCTTTCTGTTCTGAGATTTAAATATGTTAAGTTTGCCCTGGCCAGGTGGCTCAGTTACTTGAAGCTTTGTTCCATATACAAAAAAGTTGCAAGTTTGATTCCCACTCAGGATACATACAGAAGGTGGCCTATCAATGTTTCTCTCTCACATAGATGTTTCTCTCTCTCTCTCTCTCTCTCCCTTCTTCTCTCTCTCTAAAAAAAAAAAAAAAAAAAAAAAAAAAAAATCAGTTAAAAAACATATCCTTGCCCTCAGTGGATAGAGCATCAGCCTTCGGACTGAAGGGTCACAGGTTCGATTCTGGTCCAGGGCATGTACCTCAGTTGCAGGCTCCATCCCTGGCCCCAGTTGGTAGGGGAGCATGTGGGAGACAACCAATCAATGTGTCTCTTTCACATTGATGTTCTCTCTCTCTGTCTCTCCCCATCCCTTCCACTCTCTAAAAACCAATGGAAAAATATCCTTAGATTAGGATTAACAAAAAAAAAAAAAAAAACAGAAACAAAAAATCCTCAGGTGAAGATTTTTAAAAATTAAATATGTTGTTTTTTTTGTGTGTGTATGTTTTTAATCTTTATTGTTGAAAGTATTACATATATCCCCTTTTTTTCTCCCATTGATAAAAATGTTAAGTTTTAAGTTACTCATTTTGCTAGCCCTGGTAGGAAAAGAACAGTCTTGGATGACAGCTTTTTAATTTTAATTTTTTAATTCACTGAGATCTCTGGGCATGGTATGAGTTGTGATAATAATTTCTTAAATCTTCTAATGTTTTATTAATTTTTTAAAAATCAACCTCATCCAGTTTAAGTTCATTTTTACAAGTTCAAAATCAAGATGCACCATTTCTATTCCTTTAAGATTTGTTTAACAGTTGTTACACAGAATTTTCATGCAGAGGTAATGAATTTCAACATTTTATTTTCTACTACAGAATGTTCAGGAGAATCTGAATATGGGAAGTGAACCAAACTACAAGGATGGAACTGATGGCAGGAAAAAGACTATGAAGAACTGCCTTTTGAGATTCAAGAAAAGGTTCCGATTACTCAGTTAAAACAATTACTGAGCTAGTGCCCATGATGTTCCAGCCTCTATGGACAAGAAACTTGCACCTTGCTATTTCTGTGCCCACATGGCTCTCTGTGCCCATATGGCTCTCACAGAGATCACATAACATCTGAATAACGAGGGGTACTTGAGAGTCCTCATGAAGCTCACAACCTAGTGTAATGAATGAAGAGTGTCATAAAAGGACCCAATCAGGAAGACAGGCTGTTTATATTTGTTAACAAAAGGTTCTCCTTATACCTTATGCCAAATATATGGTCAGGAACATTTTAATCTTTGGTTCCTGAACATGTAAGGACTGTAGCCAATACAGTGTTGCTGTTGACATGAGCTAATGTTATTGTTAACCTGAGGTTGACACAGTTTACTGACTGAAAGCAGCAGCAATAATTCTTTCCTGGCTGAAAAAATTTTGAAACTCAGACTTCACCTTACTGATCAAAATAATTACAAAAATAAGGCTTGAACTCAATTCTCTTAAACGGTCTCTCTGTACAGGAAAGGCACTTTGAAAATCTTTTGATTTAAAAAGGGAAAGCAAGCAGGTGGCACAAGACCAAAAATTTAGTACTCCCTAGGAAGGCAACATGACACTCCTCAACCTAATTTTCCTGAAGCACTTTGCACACAATAACGTGAGAAGAAAGAGGAAGTCAGTTATAAGATACCCTGAGATTCCCTACTTTCAGCCAAAGAGGTACAACCAGTTCTGCATATTTACATTAACTCAACTTAAATCTGAATGAGTTGTAAAGATTCAGTCTCTGCTATTGAGGAAAGAACTGTGTGCACTCTAAGTCTTAGATACATAAGAATTCAGTACATTTGCTTTTTCTATAATAAGTCAGATAATAGTAAGAAATTATCTGAAGTTGTATATTAAATATGCTCTGTTTAAAAAAAAATTATTTTGGAATTTTTGGTTTAAAAGTCTTACAAACTGATATCTAAAAGTTCAATCTAATTGGCACCAATAACATTAAGAAACACTAGGTATTCAGCCCTGGTTGGGTGGCTAAATGGGTTGGAGTGTCATCCTGTGCACCAAAAGCCTGTGGGTTTGATTCCTGGTCAGGGCACATATCTAGGTTTCGGGTTCAATCCCTGGTCAGGGAGCATATGGGAGGCAACCGACTGATGTTTCTCTCTCACATCGATTTTTTTTCTCTCTCTCCTTCTTCTCTCTCTAAAAATCAGTGAAAACATATCCACAGGTAAGGATTTTAAAAAAAATAAAGAAACACTAGCTTTTCATCAAGCAAAGTAGCAGAGTAACAAGAATATCTTTAATCTGGCCTTTAAAAAATGAGGGGAAAAACCTACCCACAATTTCCCCATGTACTCCTAATGCCTGAAAGGACTTCAAAAGTGGCCAAAACTGCCGGGAGCCGGTCCATCCTTGCTGTTTCAAGGGACCTGGCATATATGGCATACGGTTCTTAATATGTTTGCTCACCTTCTTGGCGCTGTGTTTTAACCAAGGTCACCTCTCCGAGAAAGGTTGAATCCCCAGGTAGGGATTTTCCCCTGAAGTTAGGGAGGGAATAAAACCCCTCAACTAAGTGCCAGGAGGGTAATTAATCACTTTAACTACGAACAATCATGCTTAAACTACATAATCTTTTCTCCCTGGAATGGAGATAAGAAACGCCCTAACCTTTGTAATAGAGATTGATAGGATTGAATCAACTGGTATTAATACAGTTGTAACAAGACAGAAACACTCAGAACTTAGAACACAGAATTCAGAAGACAGAACTTAGAAGAGAACCAAGAAGACAGAACCTACACAGAACCTACAGACAGAAGAACTTCGCTGGAGAGAACATGGCAAAAGATCCTGGACTGAACCTGACTACAGAAACTGGCAAGAGAACCTGACTAGAACCTGGTGACTGAACCTGGCTGGAGAACCTGGACAGAACCTGGCTGGAGAACCTAGCGAGGGAACATGGCCACAGAACCTGGCTGGAGATCCGAAGCAGAACCTCTCTGGAGATCCTGATCAAAACTTGGCTGGAGATCCTGGCTGGAGATCCTGGCCAGGCTGCTGATCAACTGAACACTGTCTCCGTGTCATTCCCTCTTCGCCGACTCCGTCCACACCTTTGGGGACCCCTGGACCCGCTGGGGTTGGACCCCAGCACAAAACCTTTAATGATATACCTAAAAAAGAAGGTCTAAAATATAAATACCCCCCCAAGATACAGAACAAAGAACTTTACAGTTAGATATTTTACAGTTTTTTTCTTGGTCACAACTGAGTTGGAATTGGCTCTATGAAATAAAAGATGAAATGAGAGGATTCCAAAATGGTGGCCGGCAGGACATCAGGGAGGAAAAGAGTGTGAGTGAGTAAAGGAGCAAGAGAGGCGTATGTGGATGTGTGTGGTGTGTGGGTCGGTGAGTGAGGGACAGTTAGATCTCACAGGAGTCTCGGCAGATCGGGCTCTCCTAGACGGGGAGCCCCTGCTATTGCCACGGGCACTCCCAGGCCAGTGGGGCTTTGTCATGGAACCCATACCATCTTATAGAGGGGAGCAGTGGAGGCCAGAAGTGCAGCCACACCAACACTCAGACTGGCCTCAGACATCACCCCGGAAGGTGCAGGGAGCAGCTTGCCAGCCATGACCCAAGTGGGACCACCACTGTGCCCTGGCAGTGAGTGGCGCAATACCTCCCCGCAGGCTCCCAGATGTCTGCAGTGAGTGCTTGCCAAAGCGACCTCCGCATGCGCCTCTTCACCCCTGCACCAGGACCCAGCACTCTAGGATCCGATGCTAACAGGGCTGCTGTAGCGACAGGGCCCCCAGTGACACCCCAACCCTGGAATCAGGTCAGCGCTGCCCTAGCAACTCAGAGCTGCCCAGCAACCAATCCAAACCCAGTTCCAGGACAGCGCTGCTGTAGTGACACAGAGCTGCCCAATGAAGCCCCAATCCTGGACCCAGGTCAGTGGTGCAAGAGTGACATAGAGCTGCCCAGTGATGCCCCAACACCCAGCCCCAGGTCAGCAGTGCCATAGCAACCAGGAGCTGCCCAGTGACACACCAATCCCAGGCTCAGGTCAGGAATGCCACAGTGACACAGAGCCACCAGGCGACTGTCCCAATACTGGCCCTAGGACAGAGCAGTCAGTGCAACCCAGTGCACCCACCCATGGGTCACAGAACTCTGCAACAAGTTCACTGCTAGAGGGTTCTGGGGCGCCACCCTGCTGCAGGATCCAGGGACACAAACTGAACTGCAGGCCAGAGAGCTCTGGGGACTCACAGGGAGTCACACACAGAGGATCAGAGGATGTGTGCATGCACCCTCCCCTCACCCCCTGCCCACCCTCAACCACAAACATGTGAATCAGAAAACAGAAGGGGATACAACTCAGAGCAGAGTCAATAAATGTTTGAGACCAAATGCAGACCCATCCTCCTGGTTAACAAGTCCCAGATCACTGGACCACTAGGGGCTTCTACCTCTCAGACCCCAAGCAGGGTGCCCAGGGCCAGAAAGAGACAGCAAAATGGGGAGACAAAGAAACAATCCCCAAAGGAAAGAAAAAGAGGAATTGACAGAAAATAAACTAAACAAAATAGAGGCAAGCAATATGACAGAGAAAGAATTCAGAGTAATGGTTATAAAGATGCTCAACCATCCAGATGAGAAATTCACCAACATATGTAAGAATCAAGAGGAAATGAAGAATAATATAGATGTAATAAAGAACACAATAGAAGGTTTCAACAGTAGACTAGAAGAAGCAGAGGCTCAAATGAGTGAGTTAGAAGACAGGGTGGAAAAAAACCCCAACCTGAACAGCAATTGGAAAAAAAATTTAAAAAGCAGGAGGAGAGTTTAAGGGAGCTTTGGGACAACATGAAATGAGGCAACAGATACATAATAGGGATGTCAGAAGGACAAGAAGAAGAACAAAAAATACAAAACCTATTTGAAGAAATAATGACAGAAAACTTCCCTGACTTGAGGAAGAAAAAAGTCACACAAGCACAAAGAGTCCCAAACACGACGAACCCCAAAAGACCCACACCAAGACATGTCATAATTACTATGGCAAACGGTAAAAACAAAGAAAGAATCTTAAGGGCTTCAAGAGAGAGACAGAGAATTACCAACAAGTGACCTCCCATTAGATTATCAACTGATTTCTCAACAGAAACACATCAAGCAAGAAGGGAATGGAATGAAGTATACAAAGTGATGCAAAGCAAGGGACCTAACCCAAGAATACTCTACCCAGCAAGGCATCATTCAAAATTGATGGTGAAATCAGAAGCTTCGCAGACAAAAACTTAGGCTAAGGGAATTTATTACCACCAAGCCGCAATTCAAGAAATGCTAAAAGGACTGTTGTAAAAAGAAGAAATAGAAAGGAAACAAGGAATGCAGGCATAAAGAATTAAAATGGCAACAAACAAATACATATCAATAATAACCTTAAACATAAATGGATTAAATGCTCTAATCAAAAGACACAGGGTGGCTTAATGGATAAGAAAACATGACCCAAGTACTGGGAATACTAGCCATAGTGATCAGAAAAGAAGAAATAAAAGGCATTCAAATTGTAAAAGAAGTAAAACTGTCATTATTCTCAGATGACATGATATTGTACATAGAAAACCCAAAAGACTCCATCAAAAAACTGCCAGACTTAATAAATGAATTCAGCAATGTAGCAAGAGAAAAAATGAACACCCAGAAGCCTATAGCTTTTCTATACACCAATAATGAACTCAAAGAAAGAGAAATTTTTTTAAAAAATCCCATTTACCATTGCAACAAAAAAAAATAAGATACTTAGGAATAAACTTAACCAAGGAGATACAGGACCTCTCCTCAGAAAATTTCAGGATGGTGAAAAAGAGATAGAGGAAGACATGAACAAATGGAAGAATATACCATGTTCATGGATTGATAGAATCAACATTATTAAAATGCCCATACTACCCAAAGCAATCTATAAATTCAATGCAATCCCCATTAAAATACCAACAGCATACTTCAAAGACCTAGAACAAACTCTCCAAAAATTAATCTGGAATAAAAAAGTACCCTGAATAGCTTCAGCAATCTTGAGAAAGAAGAACAATGTTAGAGGGACCACCATACTAGATATCAAGCTATACTACAAAGCCACTGTTCTCAAAACTGCCTAGTACTGGCACAAGAAGAGACATATAGTCCAGTGGAACAGACCAGAGAACCTAGAAATCTACACAAGCCATTATGCTCAATTAATGTTTGACAAAGGAGGCAAGAGCATACAGTGGAGTCAAGACAGTCTCTTCAATAAATGGTGTTGGGAAAATTGGACAGATACTTGCAAAAAAATGAAACTAGACCATCAAAATACACCATACACAAAAATAAACTCAAAATGGATAAAGGACTTAAATGTAAAATGGGAAACCATAAAAACCTTAGAAAAAACCATAGGCAGCAAAATAGCAGACATTTGTCGTAGCAATATCTTTACCGATACAGCTCCTAGGGAAGTGGAAATTAAAGAGAAAATAAACAAATGGGACTACATCAAAATAAAAAGCTTCTGCACAGTAAAAGAAACCATCAACAAAACAACAAGAAAGCCCACTGCATGGGAGAACATATTTGCCAGCGACATCTCCGATAAGGGCTTAATCTCCAACATTTACAGGGAACTCATACAATTTAACAAAAGGAAGATAAACAATCCAATCAAAAAATGGGCAAAGGACCTCAATACACACTTTTCGAAAGAGGACCTACAGAAGGCCAAGAGACATATGAAAACATGCTGAAAGTCACTAATCATCTGAGAGATGCAAATTAAAACAACAATGAGGTACCATCTCAAACCTGTCAGAATGGCTGTCATGAACAAATCAACAAACAGCATGTGCTGGTGAGGATGTGGAGAAAAAGGAACACTCGTGCACTGCTGGTGGGAATGCAGACTGGTGCAGCCACTGTGGAAAACAGTATGGAGTTTCTTCAAAAAATTAAAAATGGAGCTCCCATTTGGCCCAGTAAATCCACTTCTAGGAATATATCCCAAGAAATCAGAAACACCAATCAGAAAGGATATATGCACCCAATGTTCATAGCAGCACAATTCACAATAACTAAGATTTAGAAACAGCCTAAGTGCCCATCAGCAGATGAGTGGATTAAAAACCTGTGGTTCATCTATACAATGGAATACTATGCTGCTGTTAAAAAGGAAAAACTGCCCTAACCGGTTTGGCTCAGTGGATAGAGCGTCGGCCTGCGGACTGAAGGGTCCCAGGTTCGATTCCGGTCAAGGGCATGTACTTGGTTGCAGGCACATCCCCAGTTAGGGGTGTGCAGGAGGCAGCTGATCGATGTTTCTCTCTCATCGATGTTTCTAACTCTCTATCCCTCTCCCTTCCTCTCTGTAAAAAATCAATAAAATATTTTAAAAAAAGGAGAAACTCTTACCATTTGCAACAGCATGGATAGCCCTGGAAAGCATTATGCTAAGCGAAATAAGCCAGTCAGAGAAAGATAAATATCAGATGATCTCACTCATTTGTGAAATATAATGAACAATCTAAACTGATGAAACAAAATACAACCAGAGATAACAAATACTTTAATTATAATCGAAATAATCCTGGTATTTGCAGATTTTTAATATTTCCTACAACTTTTGTGATATTATACTATGTTAGTACAGTTTTGGTAATATTACATTTAAAATCTTTATTCTTGAAATATTAATTTTTACTGTATGTAATATTATTATAGACTAGAGGCCCAGTGCACAAAATTCATGCACTTGGGCAGGGGGGTTCCCTCAGCCCAGCCTGCACCCTTTTATAGTCCGGGAGCCCTCAGGGGATGTCCAACTGACAGCTTAGGCCTGCTCACCACCTAAGCAATCAGTCGGACATCCTTAGCGCTGCCAGGGAGACAGGAGAGGCTCTTGCCACCGCCACTGCACTTGCCAGCCATAAGTCAGGCTTCTGGCTGAGCAGTGTTCCCACTATGGGAGCACATTGACCACCAGGGGGCAGCTCCTACATTGAGAGTCTGCCCTCTGGTGATCAGTGCGCATCATAGTGACCGTTTGTTCCGCTGATCGGTCAATTTGCATATTAGCTTATTATATAGGGTAAAATAATTTTTCCTGAAATAGTAACCTTTATTGCATGTAACATTATTATACCTAAAATCATTTTTCTTGAAATATTATATTAATATTTATTGCATATAACAATATTCTATTTAAAATTGTTTTTCTTGCAAAAAACACACAAAAAACTCCAGGTTTCAAGCGGATCCCGTTGGTCTCCATACAAGGATCTCTGTCCAGCCAAGGGCAGAGTAATATTTTGAGCCACTTGTGGAGAAGTAGCTCTGGGGCAGGGAAACACACCCACCATATTCTCTAAAAGCTAAATAACATCTACCCCCACCTAAAGCCCTTTCAGAAACAGACTTTTGTGTGATTAAGATTGACACCTGGCTAGCAAGCAAAGGGGGACAAAGGCAGAGCAGGGGAAATTTACTGACCCAGGCCTGGGCCCCATGCTGCTAAAAAACCTACTTTAGAGGGCAGACTGGCCCCTCCTGTTTGCAGCCAAGGCCTGTGGAAGCAGACACAAACGGTGGATCAATGGATCACTTGTAGCTACAAGCAGGTTACTGAAAGCCAAAACATAGTACCTGCAAGTGGTTACTACCCAAGTACCTAACAGGAAGCCCAGAACTGGCAGACAGAACGGAAGAGCAGGATCCAAAGAGAGCTCCCAGGGGGCACTAAACTTGCCGGAAACAAATGCTCTTCAATTTTGTTACTTTTTTTCCTCCCTTTTTTTTCTTTTTTTCTCTTTTTTCCTCCCTTTTTTCTCCTTTTTTTAAAAAAATATATTTTTAATGATTTCAGACATGAAGGGAGAGGGGGAGAAACATCAATGATGAGAGAGAATTATTAATTGGCTGCCTTCTGCAAGCCCCCTACTGGTGATCAAGTCAGCAACCAGGACATGTGCCCTGACTGGGAATTGAACCGGGACCTCCTGGTATAGGTCGAAACTCAAACACTGAGCCACACTAGCCGGGCACTTCTTTTATTTTTGGGGTGTTTTTTTTCTTTCTTTTTTTCCCCCCTTTTAAAATTTATCTTCTTTATCTACTATAGACCAAAGGGGCCACATGCTAACCTAACAAGCTCAGGGAAGGCCTGCATGGCGGTCTTGCAAACTCAAAGACCTAAAGTAACCACTAAGGATGGTCTGAAATTAAACTTTAACTAAAAGTAGTTATTGTGGACACAGAACCTAGAGACAGAAGAACTTCGCTGGAGAGAACATGGCAAAAGATCCTGGACAGAAACTGGTCACAGAACCTAGAGACAGAACCTAGCGAGAGAACATGGCAAAAGATCCTGGACAGAAACTGGCCTCAGAACCTAGAGACAGAACCTAGCGAGAGAACATGGCAAAAGATCCTGGACTGAACCTGACTACAGAAATTGGCAAGAGAACCTGACTAGAACCTGGTGACTGAACCTGGCTGGAGAACCTGGACAGAACCTGGCTGGAGAACCTAGCAAGAGAACATGGACACAGAACCTGGCTGGAGAACCTAGCAAGAGAACATGGACAGAGAACCTGGCTGGAGAACCTAGCAAGAGAACATGGACACAGAACCTGGCTGGAGATCCTAACCAGAACTTCGCTGGAGATCCTGGCTAGGCTGCTGATCAACTGAACGCTGTCTCTGTGTCATTCCTTCTTGGCCGACTCCGTCCACACCTTTGGGGACCCCTGGACCTGCTGGGGTTGGACCCCAGCAATGCCTTTTCTACATATTTGAGCTAGAATAACCTAAATTATTTTTATAATTTATGTACATACTTTTCATAACCTTAGTTTTATTATCTGATGATATATTGGCATTTTATAATGTATTAAGTTATACCATACTTTATTGTATTCATATATATGTAAATGTAATAAAGTAATATATATTACTAAAAAAAATAAAAAATAAAAAATACAAATAAAAGTAGTTATGGTGGAGAGTTATCTCCTAGGTTGGCATCTTCACTGACAAAGTCAACCTTTACGTTAACTGAGCCTATCTGTCTTTTTGCATCTATGATAACATATCCTTGAAATCTCTGGGTAACTTGTAACTTCCCTTTTTCTGGACCCCTTGGGGTACAGCCTAGGTGCCAGGACAGATACCACAAATTCCTTCATTGTTATTGTTATCATGTTAATTGTTAACTGTTAACTATCCTGCACCCACTGAAGTATGTGTTTATCATTTTCCTTTTTATCTAATCTCAGGGGTTTCCCCACTTTGCTTTCTCCCACCTCTCTAATCTATCACCAGTGGGTTTCATGGAACCCACCTACATCCCTTCCTTTGACTGCAATGTATAAAAATAGATGAGAAACCTCCATTCTCTGGAGCACTATCCCAATCTGTTGAGATACCGCTTCCAGGCAATTGTGGACAGTTTGGCTCAAACTCACAAAAATTCTTTACGGGTTTGAATGTTTTTACGTTAACACTGCTTTATTGATTTGTTATTATTCTAATCTCTGTTGTTTTATTCATATATCTAACTTTCCTCTTCTCTTTTCCTACTCAATTTTTTTTCTTTTCTTTCTCTTTTGTTTTTCTCCTGCTTTTTCATCTTTTTTGTTCTTTTATTTTAGATCTATCTGCTTTCTCCTCTATTTCCCTTTACAAATTATTTTTGTCTCTTCACTTTTCTTCTCCCTCTTTTATTTTAAACTCCTTTCCTTCCTCTATTCCTCTAACTCTCCATTCTTATTTTCTTTATTTTAGTTCTGCATCTACATATTCTGCCACCCCTTTTCTTGTTTTTTTGTTTGTGCTTTTGTTAGAGTGTTGTGTTTTTTCTTCCCTTCATATTTTCTCTTTCTTTTCTTTTTTCTATCATTCTTGCACTCTTTTCTCTTTCATAATTCTCTCTTCTCTGGTAGTTGCTTTTGTTGGTGCTGCAGGAGTCTTGTGTATGTTTTTGATTTTCTTCTGTTTCCTGTTTTTATATTTTGTTCTGTTCAGTCAGTACCTCCACAACAGCTCATACAACGTGGTTGGGATGAGCCACATAGTCAACCAGGCTGAGAGGAGACTCCATCTTCGAATGGGACAATAACATTAGACACCAAACTACAACAGGAGGACCCAGATAACACAAGTAAGAGGCTTTCCTAGAGCAGCCAGCTCAGGAGATATAAGAGAATGCACCACTGGGACCCACAAAACACCTACCATATAAGACCCTGCAAAGTCTGGAAGGCAGAGCAGTTTGAGCTAATACACAGAAACAAATCAAAGGGACAGATAAATAGGCAGACAGAGAAACAACCCCCAAATGAAAGAAAAGGAGGAATCTCCAGAAAGAAACTAAATCAAATGAAGGCAAGCAATTTTTCAGGTAAATAATTCAGAGTATTGGTAATAAGGGTACTCCAATAATTCAGTGAGAACTACAAGCAACTAAATAACAATTATAAGAAAATTAATGAGAATATTAAGGGAATTAATGAGAGCTACACCAACATGGAAAGAGATGTTGAAAGAATAAATAATAATCAGTCAGAAATAAGGAAAGATATAGCTGAAATAAAGAACATCCTGGGCCCTAGCCAGTTTTGTTCAGTAGATAGAGCGTCAGCATGTAGACCAAAGGGTGCCAGGTTCCATTCCAGGCAAGGGCACATACCTCTGTTGCAGGCTCTTCCCCAGCCAGGGGCCCTGGTCGGGACTCATGCAGGAGGCAACCAATCGATGTGTTTCGCTCATGCCGATATTTCTATTGTTCCCTCTCTCTTCCACTCTCTAAAAATCAATGGAAAAATATCCTCAGTTGAGAATGAAAAAACAACAACAACAAAACACCCTGGGAGGATTCAAGAGTTGACTGGAAGAAGCTGAGGACCAAATCAGTGAATCAGAAGACAAGGTAAAAAAAACACCATTCAGAGCAGCAAATGGAAAAAAAAAATTAAAAAGCAGAAGGAGAATATAATTGGGCTTCGGAACAACATGAACTGTAACAACATTCACATCATAGAGGTAACAAAAGGAGAAGAATCCAAACAAGGAACAAAGAACCTGTTTGGAGAAATGATGGTAGAACATTTCCCTAACCTGGTGAAGGAAAAATTCACTCAAGTTCAGTAAACACAGAGAGTCCAAGCCAAGTGAACAACAAAAGACCCACACCGAGCCTTTAAGAATCTTAAAGGCTACAAGAGAGACCTACAAGGGAGCTCCCATTAGACTGTCAGCTGACTTCTCAATAAAACCACTTCAGGCCAGAAGGGAATGGCTTGAAGTACACAAGGTAATGAAAATGAAGGAACTGAACCCAAGACTACTCTATCCAACAAGGCTATAATTCAAAATCAAAGGTAAAAAATGGCTAAACGAGTTTATTACCACCAAACCAGCACTGCAAGAAATGCTTAAGGGACTATTGTAAGAAGAAATAGAAAAAAAGAAAAGAACGCAGTCATAAAAAATAAAAATGGCATCCTAGACAGTTTGGCTCAGTGGATAGAGCATCAGCCTGCAGACTGAAGGGTCCCAGGTTCGATCCCAGTCAAGGGCACATGCCTGGGTTGAGGGCTTAATCCCCAGTAGGGAGCATGCAGTAGGCAGCTAATCAATGATTCTCTCTCATTATTGATGTTTCTATCTCTCTCTTCCTCTCCCCTCCTCTTTGAAATCAATAAAAATATATAAAAATAATAAATAAAAATGGCAACACGTAAGTACCTATCAATGTGAGTACCTTAAATGTAAATGGCTTAAATACTCCAATCAAAAGACATAGGGTAGCTGAATGGATAAGAAAACATGAGGCATATATATGCTGTCTACAAAAAACCCACCTCAAAAAAACAAAACAAACAAAAAAATGCACCTCAGAACAAAGGACTCACACAGAATGAAAGTGAAGGGATGGAAAAAAAATTTTTCAGGCAAATGGAAATGAAAAGAAAGCTAGGGTAGCAATACTCATATAAGACAAAATAGACTTCAAAGTGAAGGCCATTTCATAATGCTAAAGGGACTGATACAACAACAGGATATAACTCTGTTGAACATATATGCATCCAATACAGGAGCATTCAAATATATAAAAAATTTCTGGAGGATATCATGGGAAAGATCAATAGCGACACAATCACATTAGAGAAATTTAATACTCTACTGCCATCACTGGATAGATCTTCTACACAAAAGATCAACAAGGAAATAGTGATCCTAAACGACTCGCTAGATCAGATGGAATTAACTGACATCTTGAGAACATTTCACCCCAAAGCTACAGAATATACATTCTTCTCAAGTGCATATGGGACATTTTCACATCTAAGGACACAGGCTAAATCTCTACAAATTCAAGAAGATTGAAATCATATCAAGCATCTTCTCAGATCACAAAGGCATGAAATTAAAATCAACTACAATACAAACAACAAAAAACATTCTAACACATGAAGGCTAACTAGCATGCTATTAAACAATGATTGGGTTACCAAACAGATCAAAGAAGAAATCAAAAACATCCTAGAAACAAATTACAATGAACACACAACAATCCAAAAGCTATGGGACACAGTGAAAGCAATTCCGAGAGGGAAGTTCATAGTACTGCAGACCTACCTCAAAAACCAAGAAAAACTTTTAATAAGGTATCTAACCCTACCACTTAAAGAATTAGAAAGAGTACAACAAGAAAAGCCCAGAGTAAGTAGAAGGAAGGAAATAATAAAGAGCAGAGCAGAAATAAATTACATAAAAGACAAAAAATATATATATGAAAGACCAATAAAACCAAGAGCTGGTTCTTTGAAGGATAAACAAGATTGATGATTCTCCAGCCAGACTCATCAAGAAACAAAGAGTGAGGACCCAAATAAACAAAAGCAGAAATGAAACAGGTGAAGTAACAACTGACCCAACATAAATACAAAGGATCATAAAGAAATACTATGAATGGGTAGAGTCCAATAAACTGGACAACCTGGAGGAAATGGACATATTCCCAGAAAAAATACAATCTTCCAAAACTCAATCAGGAAGAATTAGAAAACCTGAAAAGGCCGATAACTACTGATAAAACTGAAGCAATAATAAAAAAAAATTTTAAATAATTTAAAAAAATAAAAAACTTCCAGCAAACAAAAGCCCTGGTCTGGACCGCTTCACGGGGGAGTTTTACCAAACATTCAAAATAAAACTAACACCCATCCTCCTCAAACTATTTCAAAAAAATTCAAGAGGAAGGAACACTTCCAAGCTCTTTATTATGAGGCCAGCATTACCCTCATCCCAAAACTAGATAAAGACACTACTAAGAAATAGAATTACAAGCCAATGTCCCTGATGAACATAGATGCTAAAATCCTCAACAAAATTTTAGCAAATCGGATCCAGCAATACATTAAAAAGATAATACACCATGACCAAGTGGGATTTATTCCAGGGATACAAGGCTGGTATAATATTCACTAATCAATAAACATGATACATCACATAAACAGACTGCAATATAAAATTCACATCATCATATCAATGGATGCAGAAAAAGCATTTGACAAAATCAACACCCTTTTTTTAAAAATATATATTTTATTGAATTCAGAGAGGGAGGGAGAGGAAAAGATAGAAACATCAATGATGAGAGAGAATCATTGATCAGCTGCCTCTTGCACGCCCCCTACTGGGGATCGAGCCCACAACCCACACATGTGCCCTTGACCAGAATCGAGCCTGAGACCCTTTAGTCTGCAGGCCAACGCTCTATCCACTGAGCCAAACCAGCTAGGGCAGAACATCCTTTTTTTGATAAAAACTCTGAGCAAAGTGGAACTCTAGGGAGGATATCTCAACAATAAAAACCATACATGACAAACCTACAGCCAACATCATACTCAATGGGCAAAAACTAAAACCATTTCCCTTAAGAACAGGAACAAGACAGGGATGGCCACTTTCACCACTCTTATTCAAAATAATACAGAAAGCCCTCACCAGAGTGATCAGACAAGAAGAAATAAAAGGCATTCAAATTGGAAAGAAGGAAATAAAACTCATTATTCGCAGATGATATGATACTGACCAATGAATTTGGCAATGTAGCAAGATACAAAATTAACACCCAGAAATCGATGGCATATGTATACACCAATAATGAACTCACAGAAAGAGAAACTAAAAAAACAATCCCATTTACCATTGCAACAAAAAAGTTAAGATACTTAGGAATAAACTTAACCAAGGAGGTAAAAGACTACTACTCCGAAAACTACCGGACATTGAAAAAGGAGAGAGAGGAAGATATAATAAAGTGGAAGAATATACTGTGTTCATGGATTGGTAGAATCAACATCATTAAAATGTCCATACTACCCAAGATAATTTATAGATTCAATGCAATCCCAATTAAAATACCAACAGCATATTTCACAGATCTAGAACGAACACTCCAAAAATTTACATGGAACCAAAAAAGACCCCAAATAGCTGCAGCAATTCTGAGAAAGAACAAAGTTGGAGGAATCATAATACCAGAGTTCAAATTATACTACAAAGCCACTGTACTCAAAACAGCCTGGTACTGGCACAAGAACAGGCATATAGATCAATGGAACTGAACGGAGAACCCAGAAATCAACCCAAGCCATTATGATCAATTAACATTTGACAAAGGAGGCAAGAGCATACAATGGAATCAAGAGTCTCTTCAATACTAGTAATGGTGTTGGCAAAATTGGACAGATACATACAAAAAAAATGAAACTAGACAACCATACACAAGAATAGAAGGAACATATCTTAACTTACACAAGAATAAACTCAAAATGGGTAAGACTTAAACCATAAAAGTCCTAGAAGAAACCATAGGCAGCAAAATCTCAGACACTTCTCATAACAATGTTATAGACTAGTGACCCAGTGCATGAAATTCATGCACATTAAAAGGGAATTAATTAGAGGAAATATTTTAATATTGCTATTTGTCCTTTCTCTATAATAGAAGTGTCAGAGATGACAGAAAATTAGTAAAATGTATATAAAAAATCTTCCTCCTATCAGAGTCTGGGGTGCGCCACAGGAACCAGAGTCAAGTGCCCGCCCACCCACGTGTGCCTCGAAATCATGCGAGACCCAGACCCGGCCAGCCCTATCCCCATTGGGCTAGATCCAGACTTGGCTGGCCCCATGCCCATCAAGCCCCACTAGGTGGGGGGGGCGTGGCCTCAGGTCCCCCGGCCTGGCACCAGAGCAGGGGTTGTGGCCTCAGGTCCCCCGTCAAGCCCTGCCAGGCAGGGGGCACAGACTGAGGTCCTCCGTCAAGCTCCGCCAGGCAGAGGGTGTGCCCTGAGGTCCCCCGTCAAGCCCCGGTGGGCAGGGGACATGGCCTGAGGTCCCCTGTCAAGCCCCGCCAGGCGGGGTGCGCTGCCTCAGGTACCCTGCCCCAGCCCAGCGCCACTCAGCCTCAGGTCCGAGCTGATTGCTCGTTAAAGCTCATTACGGGAACTTGGCCTCTGCTGTGGGCGCAGCCATCTTATGTTACAGAATCCCTGCCTCCACTGTGGGCACAGCCATCTTGACTGTTATGGTATGACAGGCAATTTGTATATTCCCCCTTTATTAGATAAGATATATCTCCTTGGGCAAAGGAAATAAGAAAAAATAAACCAAAGGAACTACATCAAAATAAAAAGCTTCTGCACAGCAAAAGAAATCACTAGCAAAATGACAAAAGAGCCCATTGCATGGGAGAACATGCCAATGATGGTACATCCAATAAGGGGTTAATTTCCAAAATTTATAGGGAACTCATACCACTTAACAAAAGGGAGATAAACAATCCAATTAAAAATAGGGCAAAGAACCTAAATAGATACTTCTCCAAAGTGGAAATACAGAAGGCCAAGAGACATATGAAAACATGCTCAAAGTCACTTATCTTCCAAGAGATGTAAATCAAAACGACAATGAGGTATCACCTTACACCTGTCAGAATGGCTATCATAAAAAAATCAACAAAAGACAAGTTTTGGTGATCATGTGAAAAAAAGTGAATCCTAGTACACTGCTGGTAGGAATGCAGATTGGTGCAGCCACTGTTGAAAACAGTATGGAGTTTCCTCAAAAAAATTAAAAATGGCACTCCCATTTGACCCAATAATCCCACTTCTAGGAATATATCCTGAGAAAACCAAAACACCAATCAGAAAAAAAATATATGCACCCCTATGTTCATACCACTGCAATTTACAATAGCTAAGATTTGTTAACAGCCCAAATGCCCACTAACAGATGAGTGGATAAAAAAGCTATGGTACATTTACACAATGGAATACTACACAACTGTAAAAAAAAAAAAAAAAAAAAGAACTCTTACCATTTGCAACAGCATGGATGGACCTGGAGAATATTGTGCTAAGCCAAATAAGCCAGTCAGAGAAAGATAAGTATCACATGATCTCACTCATATGTAAAATCTAATAAACAAAATAAACTGATGAACAAAATAGATCCGAGACATAGAAGCATGGAACAGATTGACGAATTTCAGAAGGAAGGTGGGGGAGGGTGGATTGGTGGGAAGAGATCAACCAAAGAACTTGTATGCATATATGCATAACCCCTGGACACAGACAATAGGGTGGTAAAGGCCTGGGGCAAGGTTGGGGGGTGGGCTGGAAAAGGTCAATCAGGGGAAAGAGGGACATATGTAATACTTTCAACAAAAAAGATTTTTTAAAATAAAATAAAAAGAAAGTAGGAATATGTCAATTGGGAAAATATTATTTTATTTAAAATTCCCCCAATGACTGTTTAAAGATTTTTTTATTAATTTTTGGAGAGTGGAAAGGAGAGGATAGAGAGAGAAAAACATCAACATGAGAGCAAACATCTATTGGCTACTTCCTGCAGGCCCCCTGCCAGGGATGGAGCCCACAACCCCAGCATGTGCCCTGACCAGGATCAAACCAGCAACCTTTCAGTAGATTGGACCCAGACCAGAGAAGTGGAAGTGCCTGGGAGTTCACACCAACCAAGGACAGCTGTTAGACAATGATGGATAAGGGAATATGAAAGTTAACCTCTCTTGCTGTCAGGGATGACAGACTTTACAGAGAACTTCATGCTCCAGAACTTCCCTGGAATCTTGATGAGCCTGCATTTCTGAAATCATGCCCTCAGTTGGTTTCTTTGTCTTCCTTATCATGTCCCCTCACTACCAAACTGGCTTCTCCTGGGAGCATTTCCTTAATCAACCCGGGCCCAAGAACTCTCATCTCAGGACCTGATTCTGAGGTTCCTGATCTAAGCTAACATAATATAAAGCAATGTATATTAAATACTCAAAGATTTACAAGTGGTACCATGCCCAGAGGGCTCAGTGGTTGAGCATCGACCTATGAACCAGGAGGTCAGGGCTCAATTCTGGTCAAGGCACATGCCTGGGTTGCAGACTCCATCCCCAGTAGGGGGTGTGCAGGAGGCAGCTGATCAATGATTCTCTCTCATCATTGATGTTTCCATCTCTCTCTCCCTCTCCCTTCCTCTCTGAAATCAATTAAAAAATAATAAGTAAATAAATAAAAATAAAAAGTAGCACCATAAAGAATGAGCAAACAATGAGAAACTATTAAAAATGAATAGGTATATTTGGAAAAGAACCAAATAGAACTTTTAAAATGAAAAGTTAATTATTGAAATAACTCAATTGATGGTTTACACAGCAGATCAGACACAGATAAAACTAGAATTAGTAAACTAGAAGAAAGATCTAAAAATTGTAACCATGCCCCTAGCCAGTCTGGCTCAGTGGATAGAGTGTCAGCCTGCAGACTGAAGGACCCTGGGTTTGATTCTGGTCAAGGGCACATACCTCGATGGTAGGCTCGATCCCCAGCCCTGGTCATGGCATGTGTGGGAAGCAACCAATTGATGTTCTCTCTCACATTGATATTTCTCTCTCTGTCCCTCCCCATCACTTCCATTCTCTCTAAAAATCAATGGAAAAATATGCTCAGGTAAGGATTAACAAAAAAATAAAGATTAAAAAAAAGTGTAACAAGAATATATTCCAAAGAGATAGGGAGAAAGAATATATAAAAGAGAGGTTAAAACAGTGTATAAACCATGTGTTGTGAAATTGTGCACCTGTATAATATTCCAAACTAATGTCACCTCAATAAATTCAATAAAAAAGGGGCGGGGGAGTCAGTATAAGACAAAGACAAAAAAAGAGAGCGAGAGAGAGGTTAAAAGATATGAATGAGTTGGTTCATTATACATATAATCATAATCCCAGAAGGAAAAATACCCCAGCAATCTCACTCTTCAATATGTATCCTGTAGACACTCAAGCACTTATGCACTGGACATACTCCCCAAACTGAAAACAACTCTAATGTTCATCAAAAGGAAAAGGATAAATAAATTATAGCAAAGTCACACAGTAGAGTATTATATAGCAACTAGAGGCCCAGTGCACGAAATTCATGCAGGGGGGAGGAGGGTCCCTCGGTCCAGCCTACACCCTCTCACAATCCAGGACCCCTTGAGGGATCAGGCCTAAACCAGCATTCAGACATCCCTCTCACAATTTGGCACCGCTGGCTACTAACCACTCTCCTGCCTGCCTGTCTGATCGCCCCTAACCCCTTTGCCTGCCTCATCGCCCCTAACCACTCACCTGCCTGCTCATCACCCCTAACCCCTCTGCCTGCCTGCGTCATCGCCCCTAACCACTCACCTACCTACATGATCACCCCTAACTGCTCGCCTGCCTGCCTGATCGCCCCTAACCACTCTGCCTGCCTGCCTGATTGCCCCTAACCGTCTCTGCCTGACTGCCTGATTGCCCCTAACCGCTCTCCTGCCTGCCTTATTGCCCCTAACTGCTCGCCTGCCTACCTGATCACCCCTAACCGCCTCTGTCTCGGCCCCCGCCGCCACAACTTCATCCGGAAGGATGTCCGGAATGACGTCTGGAAGGTCATTCAGCTGTTCGGTCTAATTGGCATATTACACTTTTATTATTATAGAAGATGAAAACAGATGTACTATAGCTATAAGCAATAACATGGATGAATCTCAAAAGTATTTTTATAAAGCACAAAAATGAGCAAAAGTAAACCATATATTGTTTGGTTATATATATAACTATTTTTAAGGCAAGTTAATAGTAAATACAAAATAAAGGATATTTGTTGCTTCTGGTGAAAAGGCAGGGGAGTCAAACCCATGAGATGCACACAGGGTATTTTTTTTTTTTGAGTCTCCTGTTTTCTTTTTCTTTCTTTTTTTTTTATTTTTTATTTATTGCTTAAAGTATTACAAAGGGTATTAGCACACAGGGTATTGATAATATTCTAGATCTCAAGTTAGATAATTTATTATATTCTTCATAAACTAGCATAAATGATCTACTTGGTTGCATACATTACATATTATATTAAAAGTAGTATTTGTAGGATCTCTATAAAGCAAATAGTATAAATGGATGCTGAAGAGCTCAGACCCGCCCTTAACATGTACATAGACCAGGGCTAGAATCTTGTGTCTTACTGGGTCTGTGAGCAGGTTACTGACCATTTATAGACCTAACTTTTCTCATAAAATAATGGCAATAATATCTGATTCACAGGGTTTACTATGAGAATTAATACGGTAAGATTACTAGGCTATAAGCTTCATGGTGGAAAAGACTGTATCTGTTCTATTCCTCTGTGTATCCTTAGTGAATAGCACATGCCTGGAATGTAGTGGGTATTTATGTCAATTCCTCTTCCTTCCATAGCAGTATAGAATAAAGCACTGGTGCCAGGGGGTAGCTATATAGTAGTTGTTTCATTTTGGGGTTTTGGGGGTTTTTAGATTGACATTTTATCTTGACATTGGCTACATGTCACTATATGTAACAAGCAATCTGACTTCTCTGGATTTCAGGTTCTTAATCTGTTATACAACAGAATTAGGCTCAAATATTTGTATCTGATACCTATATTTTTCTTTTTCTTTTTTTCTTTTTTTTTAAATATATATCTTTATTGATTTAAGAGAGGAAGGAAGAGGGAGGAAGAGATAGAAACATCAATGATGAGAGATAATCATTGATTGGCTGCCTTCTTCACGGTCCCCACTGGGGATCAAGCCTGCAATCCAGGCAGGTGCCCTTGGCCAGAATCAAACCTGGTATCTTACAGTCCACAGGCCGATGCTCTATCCACTGAGCCAAACCAGTTAGGGCAATACCTATATTTTTCTTGATGCCTATAGCCTAATAGCATACCCTATATATTATTCTTTTCAGAAAGTAAATGATAAAGAATATTTCTGTTACCAAAAAAAAAGGCAAATTCAAGTTACATATCCATTAATAGCCCCCAAAGACAGATAATAATCACCTGAATAAAACAACATCTGAGATGTCGAATTGTGTTCAGTGACCATCATCTCAGGTGGGGCCTTGCCATCTGGCACACTGCATTAGCTTGATTCTTCTATTTCGGACCTCCTAATTCTCGTCCTTTCTCGTTGGCTCCTATTCTTCTTCTGCCCCCTATGGTTATGCCTAAAATTCACCTCTCAGCATCTGGTAAGCTCATCTACTCTCACAACTTTAACTACTAGAATTATCACAGTTAAACTGTGTCCTGCAGTCATTAGATCAATAGGTCAAAACCAACCTCAGGACCTCTGTTCCTAAGATGTAATGCCCATGCAGCTGTGGCTCTCACATGGTATAAACCAGCTCGCTGACCCAGAGAGAAGGAAGGATACCCAGGCCTGCAGCCCTGTGGGACACAGCAAAAGTTTACAGGTTTATTCAGGCTGGAAGCCTGAGATCCACATTGAGTTCCCTTACTCCCATTAAACATTTTTACAACCCTAAGAGTCCTTTCCTCACAATATGAACCTCTTATTCAGGCGTCCTCAAACTACGACCCGCGGGCCGCATGCGGCCTGCCGAAAACATTTATCCGGCCCGCCGGGTGTTTTTGCCGCCGCTGCCTGTCCTGCTTAGCAGCCGACTCGTCCCGGGCCTGCGGTGCACATGTGTGGAATGTCTGAGGGACGATGAACTGGCCCCCTGTTTAAAAAGTTTGAGGACCTCTGCTCTTAGTAGTTGACGATTCTACCATTATAGGCCTGGCTTTACCAGCTCAATGGCACTATAACTGAAGTGAAAGAGTGAAGTCACAGATGATGATAGCCTTAAGAGTGTGATAAATAAGACCCACTGAGAGCAACAGAGTCAATATTCCTACCAACGTGCCACCTGACTCACCTGATGTTTTCCAGGGCGTTTGTTATCTGCTGTTGCTCAATATCAAACAGTTTCACCCTGAAGCCTCCACTGGCAAACAACATAGCCCAGCTTCGCCCAATGAGGCCACTAAAGGGATAGAAAATCAGGAGAGGCTCTCAGTTAATTTGTAATTGAACAGTTTTTTATTCCTAACCCAGAATAATTTTTTCAAATTATAAGCATCCTATTCTTAAAATATTTAATATCTTGAAATTACACATTTTAAAGTAGGTAAATACCAGTACTCACATCCTCCCATAACCACATCAAAATTACAACTAAAATACAGAACCATCATTCAGAACTGCCTGAAATCTGGCTGAATGTAAGCCCTACAACTAGAGAATTAAAGAAGAAAGCGCACTGACTGGTAGGAGGGGTGGAAGCATGGAACAGGTCCAACACCCACATGTGGCTGTTTTTATTTTATTTTTTTTAATATATTTTTATTGATTTCAGAGAGGAAGGGAGAGGGAGAGAGAGATAGAAACATCAATGATAAGAGAGAATCATTGATTGGCTGCCTCCTGCATGCCCCCTACTGGGGATCAAGCCCGGAACCCAGGCATGTACCCTTAATCAGAATCAAACTTGGGACCCTTCAGTCCACAGGCTGACACACTCTATCCACTGAGCCAAACCGGCTAGGGCATGTGGCCTGTTTTTAATCAGTAGGGATATCTTGGCTAAGGAGGCCTCCTGTGAGGAGCAAAGGGTTCCAGCCCCACACCAGAACCCCACCTCAGGGTTCCAGTGCCAAGAAGAGAAGAGCCCATAACTTTGGGCTATAAAAACAAGCGAGGATTGTGGCTGAGTGACACAGAGGCTGCTAGAGTCCCAGGCAGTTCTTCTTAAAGGGCCTGTGCATGAACTTACTCGGACTCACTCCCTCTGAGCTCCAGCGCTGGGGAAGCAGCTTGAAAGGATCCAGGGACATATGGGAGGAACTAAATTATCTGTCATGAGGACAAAACAGACAAAAGTGCTAGGACCTCCCCAGCACAGAGCTGACTAGCAGGCACCATATCTGAGTCTCTATCACTGTTTACCAGTGGTTCTCAACCTGTGGGTCGCAACCCCTTTGGAGGTCGAACGACCTTTTCACAGGGGTCGCCTAAGACCATCGGAAAACACATATATAATTACATATTGTTTTTGTGATTAATCACTATGCTTTAATTATGTTCAATTTGTAACAATGAAAATACATCCTGCATATCAGATATTTACATTACGATTCATAACAGTAGCAAAATTACAGTTATTAAGTAGCAACGAAAATAATTTTATGGTTGGGGGTCACCACAACATGAGGAACTGTATTAAAGGGTCGCGGCATTAGGAAGGTTGAGAACCACTGCTGTTTACCCTGCCCTGATGATTCCCTGAGATCCTGCCCCACCCAAACTCTACACAGTGTCTTTTCCATATGAATAACCTATTCTTGCTCAAACTTCAGACTTTCCTAAGATCTCTCAAAGAACCAGCAGCTGGACTCAATGTACCCCGTACCTCTCAATAAGTGGCTCCAGCCCGGCACTAGCAGTAGTTTGCCAAGGTTCACAGCTTGGCCTCTCCTGAGCACCTCCAAGCCCAACACAAATAGCACCCATCTGGAGATCACTCTGGAGCTCATGCTGGGTGGCCCCAACAGAGCACAGGCAGTGACTGACTTTGTACCTCCCAGGAGGCCCCAGAGCCAGTACACCCAGTGGAGAACTTCAGACAACACCAGGTTATAACTTTACCACATCCAAGAGCAACGCACTCAGGGGCAGACTCAGTGAGCACCAAAGCCCCACTGAAGCAAGTCCTGCTCCATAGGGGTATCTCTGGCACAGCAATTCTTTTGCTGCAGTTGAAGCAGGTCCTCACAGCCACTTGGCCTGGAAGTCGATTCCTCCCAGTGATGTCAACAGCAATCAAGGCTCAACTACAACAGGACCGTACACACAGCCCACACAGGGGTACACCTAGAGTGCCCAGCTCAGGTGACTGAGGAGGCTGAGCCACTGGGCCCTACAGGACACCTACTACACGAGGCCACTCTACCAACTCCATGAGACATAGCAGGTCTACCTAATACATAGAAACAAACACAGGGAAGCAGCCAAAATGTAGAGAATCTGCAGCTGTCCACCAGCCCCTCCACTTCACCTCCACAGGACTCGGGGAGAAGGGAACCATCCCAAGTATAAATGTTCACGCGGCCTGCTCTGCTGTGATTAATAAAGTCCTTTGTCTCTGACCCTGCAGTCTCACATCCTTTGCCAGCTTTCAAGAAACAGTAACCAGCTAACTTACTAGTATGCAGGTAGCCTGAAGAGACAGTAGGGCAAGCTTGTCTCAGTCATAGTGTTATTTCACTGAAGTAATTATACGAGCCACTTTGGGGAAGGGAGGCTAGAATAGCAGTCACAGGGCGGGCTCCAAGAAGCATTCTCCCCACTCTATCTCCTCCCACTTCCTGCTTATTCAGCTAATCTGTAGTTCAGGTTCTGAGCACAGAAAGGGCTTCACACTAAAGATAGTTACAATCCCTATAGCTTCTGTCATAGCTTTCGGGCCCAAGTGATTGAAGCAAAGAGCTTAGCACACCTCCCATTAAGGAAAAATCCTGCAATTGCCACAGAAGTGCTATCCAAGCTTCAAAGCTCTCACAGATTGCTCACTTGAGCTAAGCCTTTAATGCATACAAAGGGTCATTGAGAGGGGCTACTGTCTTCTTATAAGGTATCTTATGTGAAACCATATAGGGGAAAAAAGTGAAAGCAACTGAAATAATCTCTACTCAACTTCTGGAGAAGGGAGCGGGATTATACCGTGGATTTTATTTCATATTCTTCTGCAATATTGAAATATTTTGCAATTAAAATTTATATATCAGTTCCTATAAATTTTTTATGAAATGCTCTGTGCTCTAGACCTACATTGTCCAATATGGTAGACTCTAGCCACATGTAGGTATTTAAATTAATTAAAATTAAGTGCATTTTAAAATTCAATTTATCCAAAATACTAAGCACATTTAAAGTACTCAACAGCCACAGGTGATAGTGCCTACCATCTTGGACAGCAAGGGTATATGAGAGCACTCAGTCTTTGCAGACGGTTCTATTAGACAGATCTGTCTAGACCAGCGGTTCTCAACCTGTGGGTCGCGACCCCTTTGGGGGTCGAACGACCCTTTCACAGGGGTCGCCTAAGACCATCGGAAAAACACATATATAATTACATATTGTTTTTGTGATTAATCACTATGCTTTAATTATGTTCAATTTGTAACAATGAAAATACATCCTGCATATCAGATATTTACATTACGATTCATAACAGTAGCAAAATTACAGTTATGAAGTAGCAACGAAAATAATTTTATGGTTGGGGGTCACCACGACATGAGGAACTGTATTAAAGGGTCAAGGCATTAGGAAGGTTGACCATTTGAAGAAAAAGAAATCCAGAGTTTGAAAGAGATAGTCCATGCATGGAGACAGCTTTTCCTTCTTCAAACACACACGCTCACTCACTCTAGAGCTGCAAGGCGGTCAGTTAGAAGGCCAATTAACATTCATGCTGGTCATCCCAACTGACCAGCCATTGACCTTAAACATTCCTTCTATTGCCCTTCTCATAATGTTTGAAACATACAGGGACTTATTTAATTGTAAAAGAAGCCCTTACTGCAGCCTAAGTCTAGAAAGAAGAATTATTTCAAAGTGGGGTTTACAGTGGTGTGTTTACTCTGTGATAATCATTGAGCTGTATGCATATGATTTCTGCACTTTATTGTATTAAGACAGGTCATATTTCTTAAAAAAATAATTCGTTCTTTGCCACTTTGTTGTTTAAGAAAATATCATACCCTTAAAAAATGACTCATCCATACATGTAAAAGCCTTCGCCCACATAGTGATGAGGCACCTGACCCTGACTCCCTCAGGGATGAGAGCTCCACTTAACCTCTAAAGCAGTGGTTCTCCACCTTCCTAATGCCTCGACCCTTTAATACAGTTCCTCATGTTGTGGTGACCCCCAACCATAAAATTATTTTCGTTGCTACTTCATAACTGTAATTTTGCTACTGTTATGAATCGTAATGTAAATATCTGATATGCAGGATGTATTTTCATTGTTACAAATTGAACATAATTAAAGCATAGTGATTAATCACAAAAACAATATGTAATTATATATGTGTTTTCCGATGGTCTTAGGCGACCCCTGTGAAAGGGTCGTTCGACCCCCAAAGGGGTCGTGACCCACAGGTTGAGAACCACTGCTCTAAAGCAACCTTAGCAACAGACCCTCAATTGATTGGGTCCTCTGATATCCTGTGTCCACCACACAGTGAAACTGAGAACTGGTGTAGAGGAAAAGGGAACTGCAAATGCCAGGCATGGGGAACAGGAAGAGCTAGCAGGCTGAACAATGGTAGAAGGGAGAGGTGCTTCAATTGGTATTTTTATAAAAGCCCAAAGTGCTACAGCTGCTTTTACACAAAAGACTTTCCATAAAGGAGAACATAACAGATTCGAGGTAAACCTCCTCCCACTACTTGACTTGTTTTTCAAAATAAGTCTAAGCACCTCTCAAATGAGTCTGCATTACAATGGGAGCCACTAAAAACAGGAGAAGGCAGCTTTCTCAAAATCTGCTTTCTTGATTAACAAAGGTTTCATCATTATTTAAACCCGAATGTCCAGAACAGTAGCCACCAGCAAAATGGGGCTATTAAGCACTTGGAAAGTGGCTAATAAAATAATTCATAGACAAAAACCCCATTTAAAATGAAGTCAGTCCCTAGCCAGTTTTGCTCAGTGGATAGCATGTCAGCCTAAGGGTCCCAGGTTCAATTCTGGTCAAGGGCATGTACCTTGGTTGCAGCCTCCTTTCCAGCCCAGGCCCTGGTCAGGGCTCGTGCAGGAGGCAATCAATGTTTTTCTCTCACTCAATGTTTCTCTCTCTTCCTCCCCTCTTCCACACTCTCCCTGAAAATCAATGGAAAAATATCCTCGGGTGAGGATTAACCATAATAATTAAATAAATAAATAAATAAATAAATAAATAAATAAATAAATAAATAAAATGAAGTCAGGAGGCCAGATGGGGTGCTCTCTTGCTCCAAGATGGTGGAATCCAACAGGAAGAACTCTTTATCACAGCTCTCCAAACTTCTCTTCCTCTATAAAACAGGGTTCTTCTCCTTTGTTCTCAGGATTTGCCTGAGGTTTGCCAGAAGACCACAGGTCCCAAAGTGCAAATCTTTGTTATTCCTGAATAAACCCATTTTGTTGGAGAAATATTTAGCTGTCTGTTTAAAGTCAACACCAGTCTGAAGTGATATGCACTGTAAGTATAAAATACACACTAGATTTTGAAGACAATACCGAAAAAAAGTAAACTATTTCAGTAGTATTATTTTATATAAATTAGATGTTGAAATAATACTTTGGAAATATTATGCTAATTAAATATATTATTAAAATTAATTTCACCTTTTCTTTTTACTTTTTTAAGATAACAAGAGAAAATTTAATTATGTATGTGGCTTGCATATTTCTAAAGGGCAGTGGTCACTTAAACAATTATCTAGTATTATAATTCAATCACTTATAATTCAATCAATAGTTAATTTATATCAGGAAGCCTAGTTCCACCCCCAGCTATTCTACTATGCTAAAATCATACAGAAGTCAGTCACATCTCCAAGAGACCTATAGTCATCTATAAATGCAGTGGGAGGAGGGGGATATTTACACTAAAACACTAGTTTCCAACCTTTCCATCAAAGATATTTTTTACAATACTCCAAGACACAAAGATCCTAATGTTTGAATACTGTTTGTCAAATAAACTAATCTTAATAACATTGTTTATGGCAAAAAAAATCAACATGAGACAAATATCCAAGAGGAAATAATATTTATAATACTAGGGACCCGGTGCATGAAATTCATGCACTGGGTGTGTGTGGGGGGGGGGGGGGGGGAGTGTCCCTCAGCCCAGCCTGCCCTCTCTCACATACTGGGAGCCCTCAGGCATTGACCCCCATCACCCTCCAATCGCAGGATCGGCCCCTTGCCCAGGCCTGACGCCTCTGACAGAGGCGTCAGGCCTGGGCAGGGAACCCTCATTTCCCCCCATCACTGGTTCTGCCCCCAGCCCAGGCCTGATGCCTCTGGCCCAGGCATCAGGCCTGGGCAGGGGACCCCCAGATCCCTCCGATTGCTGGCTCTGCCCCTTGCCCAGGCCTGATGCCTCAGCCAGAGGCGTAGACCCCCATCACCCTCCGATCGCCTGATCGGCCCCTTGCCCAGGCCTGACGCCTCCGCCAGAGGTGTCAGGCTTGGACAGGGGACCCCCATCTCCCCCCGATCACTGGCTCTGGCCCCCGCCCAGGCCTGAGGCCTCTGGCCCAGGAATCATGCCTGGGCAGGGGACCCCCATCTCCCTCTGATCGCTTGCTCCACCCCCCACCCAAGCCTGACGCCTCTGACCCAGGCCTCAGGTTTGGGCAAGGGGACCATCATATGCCCCCAATCCCCAGCTCAGCCCCCCCCCCCCCCAGGCCTGATGCCTTGGCCAGAGGAGTTGACCCTCATCACCCTCCGATCACCAATCACCGGATCGGCCCCTTGACCAGGCCTGAGGCCTCCGGCAGAGGTGTCAGGCCTGGGCAGGGGACCCCCAGCTCCCCGCGGTTGCAGGCTCCGCCCCTGCCCAGGCCTAACGCCTCTGGCTGAGGTGTCCGGCTTGGGCAGCGGGGACCCGCAGCTGCAGCGGCCCCGCGATTGTGGGCTTCACTTTAGGCCCAGGCAAGGGACCCCTAGCTCCCGGGACTGCCAGCTTCGACCGTGTCCAGCTCCCATCGCTGGCTCCACCCCTACTTCCTGCTATCACTGGCCAGGGTGGCAAAGGCGCCTGATTCTCCGATCATGGCTGGGGGCAGGGCATGGCCACTGACGGTGATTGGAAACCCAGGGTGGAGCTAAGAGCCGGGGGCAGGGCAAAGGCGGCCCTGCCGTGATCAGAGAACCCAGCGCCTTTGCCGCCCAGCCAGTGATAGTGGGAAGCACGGGTGGAGCCGGCACTGGGAGCTGGGCAGGGGCGGAGCCGGCAGTCTGGGGAGCTAGGGGTCCCTTGCCCAGGCCTAAATCCTTGGCCACAGGCATTAGGCCTGGGCAGGGGCGGAACCAGCCATCGCAGGGAGCAAGGGCAGAGTCAGCGATCCTGGGCAGCTGGGGGTCCCCTGCCCAGGCCTAACCCTTGGTCAGAGTCATTAGGTCTAGGCAGGGGCAGAGCAGGAGATGCGGGGAGCTGGGGGTCTCCTCCCCAGGATTAATGCCTCCACCAGAGGCCTTAGGTCTTGGCAGGGGCGATGCCAGAGATCCTGGGTAGCAGGGGTGGAGCCGGGGATGGTGGGAGCTTGGGGTCCTCTGTCCAGGCCTGACACCTCTGCTGGAGGCCTCAGGCCTGGGCAAGGGGCCGATCAGGCGATCAGAGGGTGATGGGGGTCAACTCTTCTGGCCGAGGCATCAGGCCTGGGCGGGGGTCAGAGCCAGCAATCGGAGGGGGCTGGGGGTCCCCTGACCAGGCCTGATGCCTGGGCCAGAGGCATCATGCCTGGGCGGGGGTCAGAGCCAGTGATGGGGGGAGATGGGGGTCCCCTGTCCAAGCCTGACACCTCTGGCGGAGGCTTCAGGCCTGGGCAAGGGGCCAATCTGGCAATCGGAGGGTGATGGGGGTCGACGCCTCTGGCCAAGTCAGGCCTGGGCAAGGGTGGAGCCCGTGATCGGGGGAGATGGGATTCCCCTGCCCAGGCCTGAAGCCTGGGCCAGAGGCGTCAAGCCTGGGGTGGGGGTGGGTAGGGTGCCAAGCCGCAGATTGGTGTGAACTACAGAGGAAGCACCTTTTCTGACCGCTCATTGGTTAAGCTCCCTGTATGCCACTGGTATTATTCTTAGTAACTTGGGTAATAAGAATCCAAAACGGTGATCTAGGGTTTTTCACCACACTCCTGGCAAAAAAATACAAAGGTCCGCTGCTGGAGGGCTAAGAAATGTCATATCCTGCCCTAGCCAGTTCAGCTCAGTGGATAATGCCTTGGCCTGCCGACCGCAGGGTCTGGGTTCAATTCTGACCAAGGGCATGTACCTAGGTTGCAGGCTCCTCCCTGGCCGGGGCCCAGGTCAGGGCTCATGCAGGTGGCAACCAATCAAAGTGTTCCTCTCATTTTGATGTTTCTCTCTGTCTTTCCCTTTCTCTTTCACATTCTCTAAAACTCAATGGAAACATATCCTCAGATGAGGATAAAAAAATAATAAAGAAATTATTATTATATGAAAGACACATCTTGAAAATGCCTTAAAAAAGTTGTCATTTTTTCATGGTGACGGGACTGGAGTCCATGTTGATGAAAAAACCTTGCTGGCTGCGGTGACTGGCAGTAGCTGCAGCAGCGGGGTTATGGGGCTGGTTCCTTCCCCTGATCAGCCTGGTCACCTCCCACAAAGGGAGGCCAGACTGCGGCTTAGGCCCGCTCCCCAAGGGGAGCAGGGAGAGGGCCTAAGCCGTCAATAGGACATCCCCTGAGGGCCCCCAGTATGTGAGAGGGGGCAGGCTGGGCTGAGGGACACTCCCCCCCCCCCGTCCCAGTGCATGAATTTCGTGCACCGGGCCCCTAGTGTATATATAAAAACCCAGAAGTAAAAAATAAATGTAACAAACACAAGAGGGGGAAAGCCTGAAAAAATTATATGAATAGGCGAAAACTAACTTGAAAATAGATTCTACTGCTTTAGTCTAATAACAGCAAATAAGATATAGCTCAAAATGGCAGAGATTAAAAAGACTGACAATGCTTCATGTTGGCAAAAAATTTATATTAGCAAAAAATTTAAAACTAACCATCTAATATTCAGAATTGGTTAGTAAATTGGGCACAGATAAAGCAAATATAACAAAATAACAAAATTTTAACAATTTTTGAAAACAGATGGGTGTGCGGGTATTCTTTTTTGTATACTTTCAACTTTTCTGTGTGTTTGAGAATTTTCATAATAAAAAATTGGGGAGAAATTAGTTATAGTCCATACAACAGGCATTAAAGGCAAAGTTGACTTATTTTTACTGTAATAGGTTTTATGGCCTGTATTGCCCACATTCCCCTACAGGGCCCACCAATAGCAGAATGCCAACTCCTGGGAACCCACAAGCAACCATTAACCCCTACTGTCCCTCCTAACTCCAATCAACATGAGGTTTCTGTTTAATAAACTTCACAGTTATTCAGTTATATACAGGAATAAGTTTCTCTGTAGATGTGATAAGCCAACAGAAACGAATGCCTGAGGACGCCCCCCAAATGCAAATTTGTCTTTAGGATATCCATTTCTACTTCAATTTTTTAAAGTTGCCATTATCAGATTTTCCCTTTTTATGTTCCCACAGACCTACACTCCTTTCTTATTTTTTCAAATGCACACTTACTCTCTCAAACCCATCATTCTGAAGGGACTTGCCTTGGGGTTCACAGAAAAGCTAAGTGGCCCTAAGGAAGAGTGGCTTTTATGAAAAGATCACTGGAGAGGAATTAAAGAGAGACTCTATTTCTAGCAAGTACTTTTAAGAGGGAGTCAGGTATTGACGGAAAAACAATGGCCCAACAGGTTTCTGAAATTGAAATATGTTAGTTTTCAGTCTGTTGAAATCCAAGAATGAAACTCAACCAGGTTTTAGGGAATTTAAATGGATGTTTTTGGAATTACCTATGGGACTGGGAGAGAAAGAGAAAGAAAGGGGGAGTGAGGAAAGGGAGGGGAGAGAAAAGGATGAAGGGCAGGAAAGCAATGCTACCCTAGAAGCAGAGATGAGTGTCTGTGAGGTGCTGAGAGTGTGTGAATAGATAGGAATTTCTATCCTGTGCTATGTCCTGTGGTCATTATAGTTTGCCATCCCCCACCCCCGCCCCCTATTCTGACTTCCCAAGCGCAGCTCCTACTCCAAACTGTACTCCTTCCCCCTTGATTAGGTGCAGACAGAACACTACTCCAAGGCAGAGTGGGAAACATACAACACTCCAGCCCTGGACATCAAAAATGCAAGGCAAGCAGAGTCACTTTACCTGGTGCAAAGTGCACCTATATACATTTTTATTATTATTATTATTCCTTTACTAGGCAGCCACACATACCCATGTGCCTGGAAAGGACAAGGGCACAGTTAATGCCACTGATCTGTGAGCAAAAGAAAGGTGACAAAAGGCATCCTGACTCCTTCCTTTAATAGGCTGTAAAACTGATGGGAGGGCGGGGGGGGATTAGGGTAGGCGAACTCCTTAGTGGTATAGAGGTTCACAAAGCCACCCCAAAAAAGGTGCTTCTAACTATCAATAGCAGGTATCACATGCGGATAGTATCCACATATGGGTAGACTACTATGAGAGCTTATCAATGGTAAGATACACATAAATGCACTTTTAAATAATAGTAACAGGAAATATAAAAGGGATGGGAGCACCAACCGTAACAATTTGGATGGAATTTAGGCTGTTAGGCTGACTCACCTTAGCAAACTGAAAAGGGCTCATTTCCCCCAAGAATTAGGCATGCCAGATGTGTTCGCCAAGCACGTGTTCCCACCCAGTGGCACGGTGGGGACCAGAATCCGCTCCCACGCCCCGCGAGCATTGGACACTCCCGACTGGGCTCGTCCCATCTCGGTCCCTTACTGGCTGTGGCCCTGGGTCCCTAAACTGCTCAAGCTCGGTTTTCTCTTCCGTTAATGGGAGTGGTTAACCACTCAGTTCTGCAGCCAGACTTCGTGTTGCCCCACGGAACGACTGGCACATTCACTGGAGCTCGCTCGCTGGCGGGCAGCACACCCGGCGAGTCCCCTACTGCGCGCAGCCTGCTCCGTCAGCTTTCCGACCCGCCATGCGTCAGCGCCGTGCTCCGCCGCACTTCCCCGCGGGCCCCGCGGGCGCCGCTTACCTGCCAACGATGAGCACGGGACCGGCCGCCGAGGTCGCCATGCCGGAGCCGGGCTGGCCTGGAGGCACTGAGGGTCGGAGTAGCCGGCTCTGACTTCGGGGTCGCGGCTAAGCGGGGCCCCACGCCAGACGGGCGATGACCCACACCTATTGGCTGCGCTCGGAGTCGCGCAGCCCAGATTGGTTCCGATTGGCTGTGGATTGGCTAGGGCGGGGCCAGGGCTGACGCGCGCCTAGGCCCCCCGCAAAGGGCGAGGCAGGGCGAGGCCGGGGACGGAGCCTTGCCCCCTCTCCCCCTTTTCTCCCTTCCTCCCCACCCCCCCCCCCCCCCGTCCCGTGCGTAGGGGCGTGGGCAGAGCTGTCCACCCAAAACCCACTGGAGGGAATGCCAGTGGGAAGCACGGGGACCAGACACGCGGAGTTCACTAATTCATTGTTTATTTTTTCAGTTTTCCACCCTCACACTAAAGTCAGTATGCCTGACCCTTTTTGGAACCCAGGAGCAAACAGACCAAAAATAAAGGGCATCCATCACACATCACATGACAGCAGTGTATGTCTACACAGCACACAGTTCTGGGAAGTGCCGCGGTCATCCCATTCAAGGCGATTGCTCTAGTGGGAACACATCCAACACCAGTAGACTCATAACAAATGGAGCTTTTCCTTTATTTGTTTTCCCCAGGCAGAAACATGGAAAGAGGGATGTCAGAGGGGAGGCTGAGCTTTGAAGATCCACTTCACAAATTATCAATAAACATTTGAAAAGGTGCTCAACTCAAGAAAAGATAAACGAAAAGTACACAACAAACGTAAGTTATCCTTCACCCATCAAATTGGTTAAAATTACAAAGATTGATGATATTCCCATATTGGCAACCAAGACTCTTTTCTACACACTTGAAGGCAGGCATAAACTTCAATAGGCTTTCTGGAGAGAAATATTACAGTATATTGTTGGAAGAGCTGTCACCATGAGGCCTGAGCATCCCTGCACGTTCCTGCTGAGTGTCAGATGCCAAGATTTATCCATCTACTGATACTGAGTAATTTCTGTAGCTATTCACACAGGCAGCTAAAGGGGTCAAGGCACCCGCAGGATGATTATGACTACTCTTGGGGTGGAAAGAGACTGGCTTTTTTGCTGCTCACTACAGTGATGGCTCTTTAATTTTTTTATGAGAGATTATCAGTGATAATCTCTTTTGTTGTTGTTGTTTTATTTTGTAACTAGAGGCCCAGTGCACAAAAATTTGTGCACTCGGGGGGAAGGGGGGGCCCTCAGCCTGGCCTATGCCTCTTGCAGTCTGGGACCCCTCGGGAGATAACGCCCTGATGGCTTAGGCCTGCTCCCGGGTGGCAGAGGGCAGGCCCAATCCCTAGGTGCAGCCCCTGGTCGGGCTCAGAGCAGGGCCGATTGGGGAGTTGGGGCGCTGCCCCCTATCATGCACAGAGCAGGGCGGATTGGGAGGTTGCAATGCCACCCTCAGTCACGCTCAGGGTAGGGCCGATTGGGGGGTTGGGGCGCTGCCCCCTCTCACGCACAGAGCAGGGCCCATCAAGGGGGTTGGGGCTCCATACCCTGTCATGCACAGAGCAAGGCCCATCAGGGGGTTGGGGAGCTCCCCCCTGTCACTCACAGAGTAGGGCCAATGGGGGAGTTGGGGCACCGCCCCCTGTCACACACAGAGCAGGGTGGATCAGGGGGTTGGGGCGCCGCCACTGTCACACTCAGGGCAGGGCCGATGGGGAGATTATGGCTCTACCCCATCACACACAGAGCAGGGCCCGTGGGGGCGGGGGGGGGGGGAGTTGGGGCGCCGCACCCTGTCACACACAGAGCAAGGCTGATCAGGGGGTTGGGGCGCCGCCACTGTCACACTCAGGGCAGGGCCAATGGGGAGGTTATGGCTCTACCCTGTCACACACAGAGCAGGACCTGTGGGGGGAGAGGGAGTGGGGCTCCTCACCCTGTCACACACACAGCAGGGCCAATCAGGGGGTTGGGGCGCCGCACCCTGTCACACACAGAGCCACAGGGCGATCAGGGAGTTGGGGAGTCCCCCATATCAGGCACAGAGCAGGGCTGATCTGGAGGTTGGGGTGCCTTCCCCTGTCACGAACAGAGCAGGGCAGATAGGGAGGTTGTGGCCCCGCCCCCTGTCACACACAGAGCCACAGGGCAATCAGGGGGTTTGGGCGCTGCCCCCTGTCACGCTAATCCCAGTCCTGGGAGGCCTCTCGGCTCTGCTGATCCTGGTGCTGGGAGGCATATTACCCTTTTACTATATAGGATAGAGGCCTGGTGCATGGGTGGGGCTGGCTGGTTTGCCCTGAAGCGTGTCCTGGATCAGGATGGGGGTCCCCACTGGGGTGCCTGGCCAGCCTGGGTGAGGGGATGATGGCTGTTTGCAGCTGGTCACACACCCTTCAGGGTGGGGGTCCCCACTGGGGTGCCTGGCCAGTCTGGCTGAGGGGCTGAGGGCTGTTTTCAGTCTGGCGGGTTACTGAAGCTCCCAACTGCTCCTTTTTTTCTTTTTTTTTCTTTTTTTATTCTGGGCCAGCTTTAGCTTTGGCTCCAGCTCTGAGGCCTCTGCTGCTCAAAGCAGGTATCTGGTTTGTTTGGGTTCTATAATCGAAACAATGTATAACTCCAGCTCTGAGATCCCGGCTCGCTGTAAGCAGGTTTCTGGGGTTTTGTTTAGCTTCTATATTTGTTACAATGTTTCAAACTGCAGGCTCAGAGGCCGGCAAGGCAGGCGGGGAACGTTGGTTTCCTCTGTCACTGAAGCAAGCAAGCCTCATGTTAGTTTCAAGCTGCCTCGCTGCCAGCGGCCATCTTGGCTGGCAGTTAATTTGCATATCGCCCTGATTAGCCAATGGGAAGGGTAGCAGTCATATGCTAATTACCATGTTTCTCTTTTATTAGATAGGATGTATTTGTTGTAATATATTTTTATTGATTTCAGAGCAGAAGGGGGAAGGAGAGATAGACAGAAACACCAATGATAAGAGAGACTGATTGATAAGCTGCCTCCTGCACACCCCACACTGGGGATTGAGCCCACAACCAGGGCATGTGCCTTGACTAAATTGAATGGTGACCTCATGGTTCATAGGTCGATGCTCAACTGAGCCATTCTGGCCCAGTGGCTCTTTGCTTTAAAACGTGCTGGTCCTTGGCCCATTGCAAATGGCCCTCTATGTAACTAACCCTGTGGGAACTGGGGGCTCCAAAACCAAATGTATATACATATGCAGACATCCTGGCTATTACTATTGCTGTGAGTACTAGTAATAAGGTTGTTTACCTCTATCCCATGAGTCTCATGTCTTCTGTCAACTTCCACAAAACTATGACCCATTAACTTGTTTGTCTGCAATAAGGTGACCCCCTACTATCCTCTCCTTCCCACAGTGCTTGAAACATCAAAATTTTAAATGTATGTACCCTTTGGCTTTCTGATTCCAGTCCTACAGAAATACTCACAAGTAGACACCAAGATAGGCTAAGCTGTTCATTTCAGCATAGTTTTAAATAGAAAAATATTGAAAACATGATGAATATCTATCAATAAGAAACAGTTTTGAGGATTATAGTACAGAGGATTTCTGCATGTGCCCAAGATGCTCTTCAAAAGACACTGTTAAGAAAAATAAAAATACCAACCACACACTGGGAGAAAATATTGGCAAAACACATATGTAGTTAAAAGCTTGTGTTCAGGACATACAGAGAAGTCTTGCAACTCAAAAAAGGGAGAAACGACCGATTAAAAAGTGGGCAAAAGATTTGAAGAGACAGTTCACCAAAGAAGATATATTAATGGTCAGTAAGCAATGAAATGATGGTAAACATAACTAGTAATCAGAAAATGTGAATTAAAATCACAATGAGATACCACTACACACCGGGTAGGATTAATATTAAAATCACCTTGTGTTGGTAAGGATGTGGAACAATTGAATTCTCATATTATTTCTGGTAAGAATGCAAAAGGAAGAGTCACTTGGGAAAAGAATTTGGCAGTTTCTTTTATTTTTTAAAAAAAGGTCTTTTCTAGCTCTGCTCCCTGAAATAGCCTAGGATCAGCACTATCAATTGAGCCTGGGACTCTTCAGTTCATGCGTTAACACTCTATCCACTAAGCCAAACTGGCTAGGACTGATTTAAACAATTTTTAAGATGAATTCTTCCTACTTTTTGCATGGTCTTGGAACATCTGAGAGAACATTAGAATGACTTTAGAATAATTTGGCATTTGGGGAATTTTTAAGTCCAACAGTTGAAATACCCAAAAAGGAAATCAAATACAGTTATTCCTCAGTTGCGCCTTTCCAACTCACAGGCCTACATCAAGAAAACCCAAATAGCTCAAGTAGGGAGCTACGCTAGATTACCAAGCCCAGGAGACCTGAGAGATCATACCAGTAGCACCATCCCCAAACCTGCACCATCCGACAAAGCAGTCAGATCTACAATTAAAATGTTACAGCAAAACATGGGAAGCAATGCCCAAAGGAAGGAAAAAGAGGAATCACCAGAAAGGGAGTTAAATGAAATTGAGACTAGTAACATGTCAGAGAAAGGATTCAGAGTAATGGTTATAAGGATACTCAAATGGCTGGATGACAAATACACACAACTCAATGAGAATTATAAGGAGCTGAATGAGAATGTCACCAACATGAAAAGGAACCAAGAGGAAATGAAGAACAACATAGTTGCAATAAAGAACACAATGGAAGGCTTAAAAAGTAGACTAAAAGAGGCTGAGGACCACATCAGTGAATTCGAAGACAAGGTAGGAAAAAACACACAAACACAGCAGCAACTGGAAAGAAAATTTAAAAAGCAAGAGGAGAGCCTAAGGGAGCTTTGGGACAACACAAAATGAAACAACATTCACATAATAGGAGTACCTTCTTCGCCGACTCCGTCCACACCTTTGGGGACCCCTGGACCCGCTGGGGCTGGACCCCAGCACTGTTTGAAGAATTAATGACAGAAAACTTCCCTGATATTGGCAAGAAACAAACTATGCAAGTCCAAGAAGCAAAACAGTGCCAAACAAGATGAAACCCAAAAGACCGACACCAAGACACATCATAATTAAATTGGCAAACACCAACAACAAAGTAAGAATCTTAAAGGCTGCCATAAAGAGACAGAAAGTTACCTACAAGGGATCTCCTATTAGAATATCAACTGATTTCTCAACAGAAACACACCAGGCAAGAAGGAAATGGAATGAACTATACAAAGTGATGCAAAGCAAAGGAATGAATCCAAGAATACTATACCCAGCAAGGCTATGATTCAAAATTGAAGGTCAAATCAGGAGCTTCACAGACAAAAACAGGGCTAAGAGAGTTTATTACCACCAAGCTAGAAATGCAAGAAATGCTAAAAGGACTGCTGTAAAAAGAAGAAACAGAAGGTCAAGAAGAAACACAAACATTAAGAATACAAATGACAACAAACAAGTACTTATCAATAATAACGTTAAACATAAATGTATTAAGTGCTCCAATCAAAAGACATAGGGTAGCTGAATGGATAAGAAAACATGACACATATATTTGCTACCTGCAAGAGACCCACTTCAGAACAATGGATTCACACAGACTGAGAGTGAAGGGATGAAAAAAAGAATTTTCAGGCAAATGGAAATGAGAAAAAAGCTGGGGTGGCGATACTTATATCTGACAAAATAGACATCAAAGTAAAGGCCACAACAAGAGATAAGGAAGGCCACTACATAACACTAAAGGGAGCAATTCAACAAGAAGATATAACTCTGGTAAACATATATGCACCCAATACCGGAGCACCCAAATACAAAAAACAACTTCTGGAAGATATAAACGGAGAGGTCGATAGCAATACAGTCATAGAAGGGAACTTTAATACCCCACTGACACCACTGGATAAATCCTCTAAACAGAAAATCAGCAAAGAAACAGAAATCCTAAATCACTCACTAGATCAGATGGACTTAATTTTATATATATATATATATATATATATATATATATATATATATATATATATATATATATATAAAATTGATTAAGATATTATATATGTGTCCTTATTCCCATGTTACCCCCTATTCCCCCGCTCATGCCCTCACCCCCCTGTTGTCCATGTCCATTGGTTAGGCCTATATGCTTGCATATAAGTCATTTGGTTGACCTCTCTCCCTTAACCCCACCCTCCCCTACCTTCCCTCCAAGGCCTGACAGTCCAATCAATGCCTCTCCGTCTCTGGATCTGTCTTTGTTCATCAGTTTATGTTGTTCATTATATCAGATGGACTTAATTGACATCTTCAGAATATTTCACCACAGAGCTACAGAATATACATTCCTCTCCAGTGCACATGGGACATTTTCAAAGATAGACCACATATTAGGACACAGGCAAAGTCTCTTCAAATTCAAGAGGATATAAATCATAACAAGCATCTTCTCAGATCACAATGGCATAAAACTAGAAATTAGCTACAATAAAAACAATGAAAAAAAATCAAACACTTGGAGGCTAAATAGCATGCTACTAAATAATGAGGGTTACCAAAGAGATCAAAGAAGAAATAAAAAGCATCCTGGAAACACATGACAATGAAAACACAACAATCCAAAATCTATGGGACACAATGAAAGCAGTCCTGAGAGGGAAATTCATAGCTCTACAAGCCTACCTCAAAAAAAAAAAAAAAAAAAAAAGAAAGAAAAACTGGTAATAAATTATGTAACCCTGCAACTTAAATAATTAGAAAGAGAGCAACAAGAAAAGCCCACAGTATCCAGAACAGTGGTTCTCAACCTTCCTAATGCCGCAACCCTTTAATACAGTTCCTTATGTTGTGGTGACCCCCAACCATAAAATTATTTTCGTTGCTACTCCATAACTGTAATTTTGCTACTGTTATGAATCATAATGTAAATATCTGATATGCAGGATGTATTTTCATTGTTCGCAACCCACAGGTTGAGAACCGCTGATCCAGAAGGAAGGAAATAATAAAGATCAAAGCAGAAATAAATGACATAGACACCAAAAAAAAAATACAAAAGATCAATGAAACCAACAGCTAGTTCTTTGAAAGGATAAACAAGATTGATGAACCTCTAGCCAGGCTCTTCAAGAAACAAAGAGGACTCAGATAAACAAAATCAGAAATGAAAGAGGTGAAGTAACAACTAACCCCACTGATATACAAAGGATTGTAAAAAAATATATATATATTACAAATAACTCTACTCCAAAAAACTGGATAACCTCGATGAAATGGACACATTCCTAGAAAAATACAAGCTTCCAAAACTTAATCACAAAGAATTAAAAAACCTGAATAGGTTGATAACTACTGAGAAATTGAAACAGTAATCAAAAAGCTTCCAGCAAACAAAGGCCCTGGCATAATGGCTTCACAGGGCAGTTTCACCGAACATTCATAGAAGAACTAAAACCTATCCTCCTCAGACTATTTCAAAAGATTCAAGAGGAAGGCACACTTCCAAGCTCTTTCTATGAAGCCAGCATTACCCTAATCCCAAAACCAGATAAAAGCGCTACAAAGAAAGCTAATTACAGGCCAATATCCCTCATGAACATAGATGCTAAAATCCTCAACAAAATTCCAGCAAACCAGATCCAGCATTACATTAGAAAGATCATACACCATGACCAAGTGGGATTTATTCCAGGGATGCAAGGCTGGAACAATATCCACAAATCAATAAACATGATACATCACATAAACAAATTGAGAGATAAAAATCACATAATCATATCAATTGATGCAGAAAAGGCAATTGACAAAGTTCAACACCCTTTTCTGATAAAAACGCTCAGCAAAGTGGGAATAGAAGGATCATACCTCAACATAATCAAAACCTTATATGACAAACCTACAGCCAACATCATATTCAATGGGCAAAAACTAAAACCATTTCCCTTAAGAACAGGAACAAGACAGGGATGCCCGCTTTCACCACTCCTGTTCAATACAGTACTGGAAGTGCTAGTCAAAGTGATCAGACAAGAAGAAGAAATAAAACGCATCCAAATTGGAAAAAAAGAAGTAAAATTGTCATTATTTGCAGATGACATGATACTGTACATAGAAAACCCTAAAGACTCCATCAAAAAATTATTAGGCTTAATAAATTAATTTGGCAAAGTAGCAGGATACAAAATAATGCCAAGAAATCTATGGCATTTTTATACACCAATAGTGAACTTACAGAAAGAGAGATTTTTTTAAAAAATCCCATTTACCATTGCACACAAAAAATTAAGATACCTAGGTATAAACTTAACTAAGAAACTAAAAGACCTCTACTCAGAAAACTACAGGACGTTGAAAAAAGAGATAGAGGAAGACATAAACAGATGGAAGAACATACCGTGGATTGGTAGAATCAACATCATTAAAATGTCCATACTGCCCAAAGCAATCTATAAATTCAATGCACTCTCCATATTTCACAGATCTAGAAAGAACTCTCCAAAAATTAATCTGGAACTTAAAAAAAAATAAATAAATAAAAACCATATAGTTGCAGTGATCCTCAGAAAGAAGAACAAAGTAGGAGGGATCTCAATACCAGATATCAAGATGTATTACAAAGCCATTGTTCTCAAAAGTGTCTGGTACTGGCACAAGAACAGACATATAGACCAATGGAATAGAATAGAGAACCCAGAAATCAACCCAAACCACTATGCTCAATTAATATTCGACAAAGGAAGCAAGAACATACAATGGAGTCAAGACAGTCTCTTCAATAAATGGTGCTGGGAAATTTGGTCAGACACATGCAAAAAAATGAAACTAGACCACCAACTTACACTATACACTAAAATAAACTCAAAATGGACAAAGGACTTAAACGTAAGAGCGGAAACCATAAAAATATTAGAGGAATCCACAAGTAGCAAAATCTCAGATATATGCCGAAGCAATATCTTCACCAACACAGCTCCTAGGGTATGGAAACTAAAGAGAAAAAAAAAATGGGACTACATCAAAATAAAAAGCTTCTGCACAGTAAAAGAAACCATCAACAAAACAACAAGAAAGCCTACTGCATGGAAGAATATATTTGCCAACGAAATCTCTGATAAAGGGTTTAATCTCCAACATTTACAGGGCACTCATACAACTTAACAAAAGGAAGATAAACAACCCAATCAAAAAAATTGGCAACGGACTTAAATAGATACTTTTTGGAAGAAGACATAAGGAAGGCCAAGAGACATATGAAAACATGCTCAAAGTCACTAATCATCTGAGAAATGCAAATCAAAATGACAATGAGGTACCATCTCACAACTGTCAGAATGGCTATCATCAACATATCAACAAAGGACAAGTGCTGGCGAGGATGGGGAGAAAAAGGAATCCTTGTGCACTGCTGGTGGGAATGCAGACTATTGCAGCCACTGTGGAGAACAGTATGGAGTTTCCTCAAAAAACTAAAAATGGAACTTCCATTTGACCCAGTGATCCCACTTCTAGGAATATATTCCAAGAAACTAGAAACACCATTCAGAAAGGATATATGCACCCCATGTTCATAGCAGCACCATTTACAATAGCTACAATTTGCAATCAGCCTAAGTGCCCATCAGCAGATGAGTGGATCAAAAAACATTGTCACATCTACACAATGGAATACTATGCTGCTGTAAAAAGGAAGGAACTCCTACCATTTGTAACAGCATGGATGGAGCTGGAGAGCATTGTGCTAAGTGAAATAAGTCAGTCAGAGAAAGATAAATATCAGATGACCTCACTCATTTGTGGATTATAATGAACAACATAAACCGATGAACAAAAACATATCTAGAGACAGAGAAGCATCGATCAGATGCTCAAACCTCAAAGGGAAAGTAGGGGAGGGTGGGGGTAAGGGGAGAGATCAACCAAAGGACTTGTATGCATGCATATAAGCATAAGTGATGGACCCAGACAATGGTGAGGGTGAGGGCAGGACTGGGGGGATGAGGGGATAAAGACACATTTGTAATACCTTAATCAATAAAAAAGAAAGAAAAAAGAGAGAGAGAGAAACATCAATATAAGAGAGACACATCGATTGTTTGCCCGCAGTTAGCCCCCTGGCCAGTGCTCTTGACTGGGAATTGAACCTGCGACCCTTCGGTAGGCCGGCTGATGCTCTAACCACTGAATCACACTGGCGAGTGCCAAACAACATTATTCCAAGACTGCTTTACAGTAAATGTATAAATGTAGGGAAGGTATTTAAGTAACTTAGTAAAATAAAAGGCCTCTTAAAAGTGATTGCTAAAATTTGTGATTTTTTTTAAAGAAAAGCAATCTGATCTTCAAAATCTAAGGAAGAATTCTAATATTGCAAGTTTATTTTTTATATATTTTTAAAGAATAGTTAATTGATTTTTAGAAAGAGAAGAAGGGAGAGGGAGAGAGAGAGAGAAACATCAACGTGAGAGCTAAAATTGCTCGGCTGCCTCCTGCACACCCCTACCAGGGATTGAGCCTACAATTCAGGCATATGCTCTTTTTTTATATATATATATATTTTAGTTTTTATTGATTTTCTACAGAGAGGAAGGGAGAGAGACAGAGAGCCAGAAACATAGATGAAAGAGAAACATCGTTCAGCTGCCTCCTGCACATCTCCCACTGGGGATGTGCCCGCAACCCAGGTACACGCCCCCGACCGGAATCGAACCCAGGACCCCCCAGCCCGCAGGCCGATGCTCTATCCACCGAGCCAAACCGGCTTCGGCGGGCATATACTCTTGATGGGGAATCGAACTGGCAACATTTTGGTGCACTGGATGACACAACAGAGCCACACCAGCCAGGACTAATATTGTAAGTTTAATACATTGAATTTTAATCATTTAAATAAAATGTAAATTCCTGAATTATTTTTTCTATGGAATAAAACAACCTATCAACAAAAATTCCTATGAATGGTGGAAAACTAGAATGCCTGCAGAAGATAAGACCTCAAGTCCTGAGGCTTGCTTTTGACACAGATGGCCACAAACCTTCTTGTTCATAGGTGCTTGAAGGAAAAAAGAGTGCCAGCCTAAAGGAAGCAGAGCTGGGCAGAAGGGTTGAAATCAAAGTGTCAAGACCTTGTAGACAAAGTGAAAACTTTGAACCAGCATCCAGCCTGCCTCTCCACCTCGATAAATCAATATACCTGGGAGTGGAGCCCAAGACAACGATCTGAATACAGGACAGCTGTCCACTTCTATCCTTCCAAGAAGCTGTTTGTAGGTAAGGATGGGGTCCTTGGCCAAGGGACTAGCTAGCCAGTCAGTGCAGAGGAGGTCCAGGAGAGATCAACTATAAGTGAAGTCTACGGTCTGGCTGTGTCTGATGAACTGACTGGATCTGTACTGTACTCTGTAAATATCTATTTCTGTGAATAATTTGCAGAGGTAAAAGAGGACATCAAGGAGGTTAGTATGACAGTCCCTGCAGTAAGGACAGAGGCACAAAGAACTCAGCATGGTGACCAATCTCCTTCCATGACCACCACCCCTCACCCCCACCCCATATGGCTAAGTCTTGGCAAGAAAAGCTACAGGCAGAAGTCGACAGAGTGTGCTCTTAAATAATTTACAGAGCACAGAGTTACCTACTACTAAGCTTTGGTGCCTACATGGCAAAGTTGAAAAAAGTAGGGCTTCAGAAGAGAGATTAGCCTTCCAGTTGGTTTGGAAGATGCAAGTCTCCATGAAGACTAGATAATCAGCCCTAGCAGGTTTGGCTCACTGGGTAGAGTGTCGGCCTGTGGACTGAAGGGTCCTGGGTTCAATTCCAGTTACGCACACATGCCTGGGTTGCAGGCTTGATCCCCAGTGTGGGCACGCAGGAAGCACCTGATCAATGATTCTCATCATTGACATTTCTATCTCTCTGTCTGTCTCCCTTCCTCTCTGAAATCAATAAAAATATATATTTTTTAAAAAACTGGATAATCAAGCATTGATTTAGGTCTCTGTCAGCTCCTAGAAAGTCATAAACACTTTGATGTTGGTTAAATTTAGTCCACAAATCTGTTTTGTTTTGTTTTCACTTATAGACTTTTCTTTTTAATTGTGAATCTCAGTACTTCTGGAGACAGATCCATGACCCCATTACGAACATTATCAGGCTAGTCCCTGGCAGAAGTGGCCAGTAAGGGACTCTGCTGGCTCAGGAACTTGTGAATTATTTACAGAAGGGCAAGAGCCCATGAAATGTGAGTTCTTCCTATTTTCATAATCACATTTGTACCCAGGGTTCCAGGAAGCCCGGGTAAGTTGAATTACCACAATGATCATTCACATTCTTCTAGTATGAGGTTATTTCACTTTGTCATCTCATTTAATTCTCACAATCTTTTAATTGTTGTTTCCCTCATCTTACAGGTAAGAAAACAGGAGGCTCAAAGAGGCAAGTCCAACAACTTACATTGATTTAACCTCGTTCATTAAATATTTACTAAGCACTTGCTTATGCACCAGCCACTATTCTGAGTCAGCACTGTCTAGCAGAACTTTCTGTGGTGGTACAGAAAGTACCACCATCTGTACCATCCAACTGCACCAACTATGGTAGTCACTAGTTACATGTAGCTATTGACACTGGAAGTACAGCTAATGTGGCTGATGAAACCAACTTTCATTATATTTCATTTTAGTTATTACTAACTTATATTAAACTAGAGGGCCGGTGCACAAAAACTTGTGCACTCGGGGGGGTGGGGGCTGTCCCTCAGCCCCACTTGTGCCCTCTCACAGTCTGGGACCACTCGGGAGATAACGACCTGCTGGCTTAGGACTGCTCCCTGGTGGTAGAGGTCAGGCCCAATCCCTAGGTGCAGCCCCTGGTCGGGCTTAGAGCAGGGCCGATTGGGGAGTTGGGGCGCCACCCCCTGTCATGCACAGAGCAGGGTGGATCGGGAGGTTGCGGTGCCACCCCCTGTCACACACAGAGCAGGGTCGATCAGGGGTTGGGGCACTCCCTTCTGTCACACTCAGAGCAGGGCCGATGGGGAGGTTGGAGTGTCGCACCTTCACACACAGAGCAGGGCCAATCAGGGGATTGGGGCGCCTTCCCCTGTCACGAACAGAGCAGGGAGGATAGGGAGGTTGTGGCCCTGCCCCCTGTCACACACAGAGCCGCAGGGTGATCAGGGGGTTTGGGTGCTGCCCCTGTCACGCTGCTCCAGGGGCCAGGAGGCCTCGCTGCTCAGCTGATCCTGGTGCTGGGAGGCCTTGCGGCTCCACTTGACACTGGGCAGGGAGGCCTCGCGGCTCCGCTGATCCCAGTGCTGGGAGGCATATTACCCTTTTACTATATAGGATAGAGTCCTGGTGCACGGGTGGGGGCCGGCTGGCTTGCCCTGAAGGGTGTTCTGGATCAGGGTGGGGGTCCCGCTTGGGTGCCTGGCCAGCCTGGATGAGGGGATTATGGCTGTTTGCAGTTGGTCACACCCCTTTCAGGGTGAGGGTCCCCACTGGGGTGCCTGGCCAGTCTGGGTGAGGGGCTGAGGGCCGTTTTCAGGCTGGCGGGTGACTGAAGCTCCCAACCTCTCCTTTTTTTCTTTTTCTTTTTTAATTCTGGGATTTATTTACCTTCTATGACTGTCACTGGAGCTGAGAGCCGGCTTTAGCTCTGAGGTTCGGCTCCAGCTCTGAGACCTCGGCTGCTGAAAGCAGGTATCTGGGTTTGTTTGGGTTCTATAATTGTAACACTGTTGCTGTCCTGCTCACTCCAGCCATGACAGCTGAAAGCAGGTTTCTGGGGATTGTTTAGCTTCTATAATTGCAACATTGTTTCTTAGAGTGCAGCTCAGAGCTGGGCGGTGGCAGGCAGGGAACCTTGGCTTCCTCCTTCACTGGAGCAAGCAAGCCTCCTGTTCGCTTCAGCTGCCTGGCTGCCGGCCACCATCTTGGTTGGCAGTTAATTTGCACATCTCGCTGATTAGCCAATGGGAAAGGTAGCGAAATTACGGTTAATCACCATGTCCCTGTTCGGGCGCCAGATGCCGGGGTCCAACCCCAGCGGGTCCAGGGGTCCCCAAAGGTGTGGATGGAGTCGGCGAAGAAGGAATGACACGGAGATAGCGTTCAGTTGATCAGCAGCCTAGCCAGGATCTCTAGCCAGGATCTCCAGCCAAGTTCTGGTCTGGATCTCCAGAGAGGTTCTGCTTAGGATCTCCAGCCAGGTTCTGTAGCCATGTTCCCTCGCTAGGCTCTCCAGCCAGGCTCCATCCAGGCTCTCCAGCCAGGTTCTGTCCAGGTACTCCAGTCAGGTTCAGTCACCAGGTTCTAGTCAGGCTCTCTTGCCAACCTCTGCAGTCAGGTTCAGTCCAGGATCCCTTGCCATGTTCTCTCCAGCGAAGCTCCTCCATCTCCAGGTTCCGCGTAGGTTCTGTCTTCTGAATTCTGTCTCTGAAGTTCTGTCTATCTGTCTGGTTACATCTGTATTTATACCAGTTGATTCAATCCTATCAATCTCTATTACAAAGGTTAGGGTGTTTCTTATCTCAATTCCAGGGAGTAAAGATTATGTAACTTAAGCATGATTGTTCATAGTTAAAGTGATTAATTACCCGCCTGGCACTTAGTTGAGGGGTTTTATTCCCTCCCTAACTTCAGGGGAAAATCCCTACCTGGGGATTCAACCTTTCTCAGAGAGGTGACCTTGGTTAAAACACAGCGCCAAGAAGGTGAGCAAACATATTAAGAACCGTATGCCATATATGCCAGGTCCCTTGAAACAGCAAGGATGGACCAGCTCCCGGCAAATGATGCCGGGGTCCAACCCCAGCAGGTCCAGGGGTCCCCAAAGGCGTGGACGGAGTCGGCGAAGAAGGAAGGACACAGAGGCAGGGTTCAGTTGATCTATTATTAGATAGGATAGCTACATGTATCTAGTGGCTATTGTATTAGCTCAGTTCTAGACATTTGGGACAAAGTGGTGAACAAGTCAGATAAAGACTTCTAGTCTTATGGAATTTATATTCTAGTGAAAGACAGAAAATAAACAAAAAGACAAAAATGGCACAATATATAAAGAAATGAAAATTCAGGTCATGATAAGTTCTATGTAGGAAATAACAGGCTAAGGAGATTGAGGATGATGGTGGGGGAAGATGTTTTTTGAAATCAATGGTTTTGAATGTTCAAATAATTATACAGATCTATAACATCTATGATATCTATCATGTGCATAACATTTCCTTAGATGTGTCCCCCTTGTGCAGTGCTCAATCTATTCAACTATATGTGATAGATGCTGTGATGAGTATAATATTGTCTAGGAAAATTCATGTGCTTGACTATAACTATGTCCAGATAGATGGTAGCTCCTTGTCAGAAACTTAGAATTTCATAACCATTGTAATTACTATGGCTTCCTCCGCAGTGATTTCTAAATTCATTTAGAGAAGATGTCACTTATGGATTTAATCTTTGTCTAGGCTTAGTATTCTGGGAGTAGCAGGAGGATGAGAAAGAGAATAGGTGATGGCTGGAGAGCCTCAATTTATAAAACCAAGATAGAAAGTGAGAGGCTAAATTAACAGACATGTATTTTTACTTCAGCAAACAGGTCAATTAAAACCTTCACCCTGAGTGACCCTTGACTTTATTGGGGTTTTAGAGGAAGTACTCAGATGGCCTTTCAAAGTCATTACTGGATAGAGACACATTTGTGATGGGGGGAATAAAAAGAATCTCCTTGACTTTTGGCACAGCTCAACAATTTTATATACAAACCACCACAAAAAGATAAAAACCTCCCATCTTCCCAAACCACTTCCACTTTCCCCAATCAGGAGCCAAATGAAAGGGAAGATTAACAATGTTTTAGTGAAGTGACATCAGATTCTTCATAAGGAAAATTTTGACAAGCACATGGAAACAGGTGCAACATTCTGTATTATATTATCACTAAAGACCTGATGCACGAAATTCATGCAGAGGTAGGGTCCCCTAGGCCTGGCTCGGCGATCAGGGCTGATTGGGGCCTTCCTTTCCCCAGCTGCTGGCTGCCAGCAGGGGCCTTTTTTTCATTCCACGTCGCCCCCTGGTGGTCAGCGTACATCACAGCAAGCGATTGAACTCCCAGTCTTCCAGTCAAACTCCTGAGGGGACAATTTGCATATTAGCCTTTTATTATATAGGATAGATATTCAGAAAAGTTTACCTCACATATCTTTAAAAAATACTAAAAAGTCACTAATGTTTCTTTGACCCATGCTTTGGGGCTTACAAACAAATGCAGTTTATTCAAAGTTGTTTTTAATGGTGCTGTCAAATGATTTCAATATTCTCTCCACTCTCCTGGCCCTGCCCAGTAGAACTTTCTGTGGTAATGGAAATGTTCTATATGTATCCTTTCCACCACAGTAGTTATCAGGCACATGTGGCTATGGAGCACTTCGAAGGTCTCTAATGAGACTAAGGAACTGGATTTTTATTTGAATTAATTTAAATTTCATTTCAAATAGTTATCTGTGGCTAATGGTTACCACTTTAGACAGTGCAGCTTATACATGTATACTCTTCTTTCTGCCAGGAATGTGGTATCTATTTGTGAAACTCCTACAAATGAATGAATATGTTTCTGTTAGACACTATGTATAGCTGACACAGATCAATAAAAATATTGAATGCTGACAGTATAGTGTATTTAATTCTACTGTGTTATCAAATATCTTTGAACAATAGCCTAAATGTTTTAGTTATTTGAGCATTCTTGTTTTGTTTGTTTGTTTTTATTTCAGATGATGCATGAGTTGGCATTTACTTTGGATGGGAAAAGAGTTACTGGGTTTATTTCCAAACCACATTCCAGCCTTCACTGATCCTCCTTTCAGGTTCAAATGCTAAATTCACATCTGTTATTATGAAGCTGATTTAATTATAGAGTCAGGCAAGTAGAAAAAACTGACATGTTTTACTAGGGAACAAGGCTTTTTATAAGCAAGCTCTTTTTATAAGCAAGGAAAATAAAAGCCAAAGCAATGAAGTTTACTTTGCACGTAAACCGCACAAACATCCCTTTCAAAGTCAGCTTTGGAGCACCATAAAAGCTGTGGCTGGAACAGTAGTGCTGTGTGTGAGGCTCATAAAAGGGCAAAAGTGTGCTGTTTCTCCAAGAAACCCTTTCACATGGTCCTGGTCTGCTCCAAGCACCAGGGCAGCAGTTACGATGTAGCACAGGCTGCTTTTTACCAGTTTCCATCCATAAAAGGCGTTTGAACATATATTAGTGTTCCTCCACGTTCCTTTCTTTCCTCTGTCCCACTCCCCAGTTTTAATCAGCCACCTCCTTCCACACTAAATACAGATTTATTACCTAAAATCTAGGGCACTCTTCTGGTTTTTCAAGTGAGGGATGTGTGGAAAGGGGAAACTTACTTTGGAACCTCAACATTAATACACATTAATACTCACGAATTTAAACTTAACAATAGTTAAAATTCCTTTCATGTGAATGTCAGAACTGGCAAGCCATGGGAGCTGTGGGAGAGTCATCCTCTGACAAATGAGAATTTGGATAAGATTTAAGCCTCAGAAGTAGGTAAAGCTGGAAGGGGCCCAGGCCACCCCTCCTTTTACAGGTGACAAGACACAGTCCCAGAGAAGGAAGAGATTTTCCCAAAGTCACACAATGACTCAGAGGTAGTGTTGCGGGGAGGACCCTAAACCCTGAACTCTTAGGAAGCTCAGCTTTCCAGGACCCATGTTTTTCATGTCTCATTTCTTTCCCACAAAAACTCCAATGGCAGAAGAGGGTGAGCACATTTCCTTCCTCTGGTCACAGAGGACACCTAAATCCTCCAAACAACATTGCATTGGAGTTTAGAGTGTTTTATTAAAAACGTGTAATAATTTACATTCTACTCTGTAATATATTCATATAAAATGTGTTCATATAAAGTAATATTTGACATTATTTACCAATTTCAATTATCTAAAATTTTCTCTCAAGACAAATTCCAGTGGGATGAGTGCTTCAGAAAAATTTACTATTTTCTTGCATACTCCTGGCATAATGGCACAAACCTCTGTGTGTATCTGAGAAGTACAGCCATCAACAAAACTTGGCAGAAATCAGGCAGTAGGCTGAAAAACAATGTAGCAGTATCACTGCCTTTTCTTGATAGTGTCTTTTCAAATTAAACTTAAAAATAGTTATTTTGCTTATGGGATGAAGTCATGGTCTTTGTTTATTGTCATCTTTTGCATAGAGGACACAACTCTATGCTTCTATAAAGATTCCTTGATTTGTAAATTTGGTAAGATGAACTTGGAGAGAAAAGTTGAATTATTAAGTGTAATTTGCACTAAGCATAAATATGCTTATTTATTAAGTTAAATTGGTTATTTTCATAAGAATTACATGATATTGACTGGAATGTAGGAAGATGCAACATGACAGCCTACAGGATGAGAGTGAGGGAAAGAGTGTGAATGAGTAACGGAGCAAGAAGGGAGTATGTGCACGTGTGTGGTGTGTATGTGTGAGTAAGGGACACTTAAATCTTGTAGGAGTCTCAGGGGCTGGCAGATCAAGCTCTCCTAGGCAAAGAGCCCCTGCTACCACCACTGCACTCCCTAGGCAGGCACCGCTCTAGCACAAAAACCATGCCATCCTTAGGGAGGAGCAGCATGTAGGACTGCAGCCTCACTGCCGGACTGCAGCCTCACTGCCACCCAGATTGGCCCTATACACCACCCCAGACCCACACAGTGAGCCACATGACAGCAAGACTTCACAAGGGACCCACACAGTGGGCTCTGGGACCCCTGCATTAAGTTGCAGAGTCACAACACCATCCCAGCTACGGTCTCTAAGACTGCACAGTGAGCTGCCCAACAGTGGGAACTCACAGATGACCCCTCACCACAGGAACTGGGACCACAAGCACATCCACAAGAACTTGCACAATAAGGTCGGGGTGAGCCATATAGTCAAGACAACCTGTGAGGAAATTCCATCAGTGAATGGGAAAATAACATTCAAGACCCAATACATCAGGAGAACCCAAATAACTCAAGTAGGGGGCTTTCCTAGAACAGCCAGCTCAGGAGATCTGGGTCCCACAAAACACCTACCACATAGGACCACCCCCCAAAAATCTGGGTGGCGTAGCAGTTTGATCTAAGACACAGGAACATATACAATGGGACAGCAAAAATGGGGAGACAAAGAAATAATCCCCCAAGGAAAGAAAAGGAAGCATCACCAGAAAAACAACTAAATGAAATGGAGGCAAGTAATTGTCAGAGAAAGAATTTAGGGTAATGGTTATAAGGATGCTCAAACATCTGACAGAATTATAAGCAACTCAATGAGAATTATAAGGAACTGAATGAGAAATACACTAACATGAATAAGAATCAAGAGGAGCCTTAACCAGTTTGGCTCAGTGGATAGAGCGTCAGCCTGCAGACTCAGGGGTCCCAGGTTCGATTCTGGTCAAGGGCATGTACCTTGGTTGCAGGCGCATCCCCAGTGGGGAGTGTGCAGGAGGCAGCTGATCGATGTTTCTCTCTCATCGATGTTTCTGACTCTCTATCCCTCTCCCTTCCTCTCTGTAAAAAAATCAATAAAATAAAAAAAAAGAATCAAGAGGAAATGAAGAATGAAATAGATGCAATAAAAACACCCTGGAAGGTTTCAACAATAGACTAGAAGAAGCTGTGGACCGAATAAGTTAGTTAGAAGACAGGGTAGAAAAAAGCACCCAATCAGAACTGCAATTGGGAAAAAGATTTTAAAGCAGGATGAGAGTTTAAGGGAGCTTTGGGACAACATGAAATAAGGCAGCATCTGGATAATAAGGGTTCCAGAAGGAGAAGAGGTTGAGCAAGGAATAAAAAACCTGTTTGAAGAAAACTTCCCTGGCTTGGGGAAGAAAAAAGTCACACAAGTTTAGGAAGCACAGATAGTCCCAAACAAGATGAACCCAAAAAGACCCATACCAAGACACATTATAATTAAAATGGCAAAAGTTATAGACAAAGAGAGAATCTTAAAGGCTGCAAGAGAAGCAGAAAATTACCTACAAGGGAGATCCCATTAGACTATCAGCTAATTTCTCAACAGAGGCACATCAGAACAGAAGGGAGTGGCATGAAGTGTACAAAGTAATGAAAAGCAAGGGACTGAATCCAAGACTACTCTATCCAGCAAGGCTATCATTCAAAATTGATGGTAAAACTAGGAGCTTCACAGACAAAATAAGACTAAAGGAGTTGATTACCACCAAACCAGCAATGCAAGACATTCTAAAGGGACTGCTGTAAGAAGAAGAAATAGAAAGAGATGGAGGAAGACAGGCATAAAGAATAAAATGGCAACAAATACCTATCAATATAATAACATTAAACATAAATGGATTAAATGTTCCATCAAAAGACATAGGGTAGCTGAATGAATAAGAAAGCATGACCCATATATATATATGCTCTACAAGAGACCCACCTTAGAACAAAGGATTCACACAGATTGAAAGTGAAGCAATGGGAAAAAATTCTTCAGGCAAATGACAATGGAAAAAAAAACTGGGGTAGAAATACTTATATCTGACAAAATAGACCTCAAAGTGAAGGTCATAAGAAGAGATACTGAAGGTCACTTCATAATACTAAAGGGAGCAATACAACAAGAAGATATAACTCTGGTAAACATATATGCACCCAACACAGGAGCATCCAAATACATAAAAAACTGAGAATTATAATAAATAATAGGGGACTTTAATACCCCATTGACATCACTGGATAAATCTTCTAGACAAAAAATAAACAAGAAAACAGTAATCCTAAATGACTCACTAGATCAGATGGAACTAATTGACATCTTGAGAACATTTCACCCCAAAGCTACAGAATATACCTGCTTCTCAAGTGGAACACTTTCAAAGATAGACCACATGTTAGGACACAGGCTAGGTCTCTACAAATTCAAAAAGATTGAAATCATATCAAGCATCTTCTCAGATCACAATGGCATAGAATTAGAAATTAACTATAATAAAAACAATCAAACACATGGAGGCTAAATAGCAAGCTATTAAACAAGGATTGAGTTACCAAAGACATAAAAGAAGAAATTTTTAAAAAAAACATCCTGGAAACAAATGACAATGAAAACACAACAATCCAAAATATATGGAACACAGTGCAAGCAATCCTGAGAGGAAAGTTCATAGCATTACAGGCCTACCTCAAAAAATGAGAAAAACGTTTCATAAGGTATCTAATTATCTAATCCTACAACTTAAAGAATTAGAAAGAGAGCAACAAGAAAAGCCCAGAGTAAGCAGAAGGAAGGAGAAGAATAAAAATCAGAGTGAAAATAAATTACATAGACACAAAAAATATATTCCAAGAAACATGAAACACCAATCAGAAACAATATATGTACCCCTATGTTCATAGCAGCACAATCTACTATAGCTAAGATTTGGAAACATCCAAAGTGCCCATCAGCAGATGAATGGATTAAAAAACTGTGGTATATATACACAATGGAATACTATCCTGCAGTAAAAAAAAAAAAAAAAAAAAAAAAAAGGAATTCTTACCATTTGCAACAGCATGGATAGAGCTGGAGAGCATTATGCTTAGAGAAATAAGCCAGTCAGAGAAAGATAAATATCACATGCTCTCACTCATTTGTGGATTATAATGAACAACATAAACCGATGAACAAAAACATATCTAGAGACAGAGAAGCATCTATCAGATGCTCAAAACTCAGAGGGAAGATAGGGGAGGGTGGGGGTAAGGGGAAGAGATCAACCAAAGGACTTGTATGCATGCATATAAGCCTAACCAATGGACACAGACACCAGGGGGGTAAGGGCATGAGTTGGGGGGGAGCAATGGGGGGGTAAGGAGACATATGTAATACCTTAATAAAGAAAAAAATGTCCATACCACACAAAGCAATCTATAGATTCAATGCAATCCCTATTAAAATAGCAACAACATATTTCAAAGACTTAGAACAAACTCTCCAAAAATTTATATGGAACTAAAAAAGATCCCGAATAGCTGCACCAATGTTGAGAAAGAATAACAAAGTAGGAGAGATCACAATACCAGATATCAAGTTATACTATAAAGCCGCTGTACTTAAAACGGCTTGGTACTGTCCCAAGAACAGGCATATAGACCAATGGAACAGAATAGAAAACCCAGAAATTGACCCAAGCCATTATGCTCAATTAATTTTGACAAAGGAGGCAAGAACATACAATGTTCTTTTGAACTGCTAAGATAGTCTCTTCAATAAATGGTGTTGAGAAAATTGGACAGATACATGCAAAAAAAATGAATCTAGACCACCAATTTACACCATACACAAAAATAAACTCAAAAGGATAAAAGACTTAAATGAATGACGTGAAACCATAAAAATCTTAGAAGAAATCATAGGCAGGAAAATCTCAGACATGTCTCATAGCACTATGTTTACCAATACATCTCCTAGGACAAAGAAAACTAAGAAGAAAATAAATAAATGGAACTACATCAGAATAACAAGTTTCTGCACAGCAAAAGAACCATCAACAGAATAACAAGAGTGCCCACTGCATGGAAGAACATATTTGCTAATGATATATCTGATAAGGGGTTAATCTCCAAAATGTATAGGGAAGTCATACAACTTAATAAAGGAATATAAACAATCCAATTAAAAATGGGCAAAGGACCTAAGTGGATCCTTCTCCAAAGTGGACATACAGAAGGCCAAAAGACATATGAAAAAATGCTGAAAGTCACAAATTGTCCAAGAGATGCAAATCAAAATGACAATGAGCTATCAATCACCTCACCCCTGTCAGAATGGCTATCATCAAAAAATCTGTGGGGAGCGGCTATAGGGTTAAGCCTCAGACTGACCTGTTGGCAAAATCACAAACAAGTCCCAGCTTAGAGGGCACAGTCCTCTTAGCATAATTAGGCTTGACCTTATGAGGCTCCGTAGATCTTATCTGGGAAGCTAATGGGCTGAGGGAGGAACAGCAAGTGCTGCCAAAACAAGTGAAACTCACAAGAACAGTGTAACTATGGTAACCAATCTGCCAAAACAAGTGAAACTCACAAGAACAGTGTAACTATGGTAACCACTACCTTGTTTACCTCTGACTATAAAATAAAGGCTCAGCTTGCCTCTGGATCTTTCTCTGTGGCCTCAGCCAGGCACAGGAAGATCCACCTAGAATAAAGAGAGAACCATGCTATGCTGACCATCTGAATGAAGCCCCGTGTCTTTCATTCTTCACCGACTCTGTCCACACCTTTGGGAACCCCTGGCCCGCTGGGGCTGGACCCTGGCAACTGGTGCCCGAACAGGCCAAACAGGATTCTCCTAGGTAAGCCCCCACACTCAGGACGGATAGGCTTCACCGACTCCATCCACACCTTTGGGAACCCCTGGACTGGCGCCCGAACAGGCCGAACAGGATTCCCCTAGGTAAGCCCCGCCACACACACTCAGAATGAAAGGACAAAGCAGAAACACACCCTCCTCCCTTTCAAGGACAAAGCAGAGACACACTCTCCTCCCTCTCCTCTATCTTGTCTTGCAAGGCTTGGCCCTCAGCCCAAGCCCCCCCTCTTTTTCTGAGAGTGACCACAAGAATGCTGGTATTGTCCTAACTCCCCCAACCACCACCTGAGTGGACCAATGAAGCTCCAGAAATGTAGCTAAGGTCCTAATAAGGCTATAGTGGAGGACAGCTCTAACCTTCAGAATGTGTTGGTCACTTCCTGACCCTTATGCTGTAAAACCCTGACCTAAATGACCAATCTCTGTAACTCACATCACCCCTAAAGCCCACCCAAATAACTTGCCCTATATAACCTTTGTTCTCCTGGGACACGGTCTCTCGTCTCACCGCTGCATTGGACAGAGGCTGGGAGCCAAACCTGGGTTTGAATAATAAAGACTCTTTGCTTTTGCATCAGAAAAGGCTCCCTGGTGGTGGATTATTGGGGACCCTGAACTCTGGGCATAACAGGAACGGATAGAACTCCACCGTAGGGTGCTGCAGACCACCCTAAAGAGGATAAGTAGGGTAAAAAGGTGGATAGTACAGAACTTAGATTGAGAAAATGGGCCATACTGAGTCTAAAGAAAAAAAGACTCTGTATTGAACACATATGCTTGCTAGCAGAGGAGTTAAGGTTACTCCCAGTCAGACATGAGGAGCGAAGTTCAGTGTTATAACTAGGTGTAAAATTTAGGATATTCAGGATCATAGGAAAACAATTTATACATAATGCTATGCTCTAAGCACAGGCTTTTCTGTGAGGTATGAACAGCTTTTCGATTTGTTGGATTTTGTAAGTAAAACCTGCACATGGTTTTCGGAAAGCGCCAATCCTACTCTTAAAATGAATACAAGAAAGCATTTGGGTTTTTTCTTTTTAATGCCTACTTTGGATTAAGTAAATGGATTTTACTTAGTTTTGACACATCAAAGTTAGCTCTTGACACAAAAAGAAAAACTAACAGTTTGACTCAAAGTTAAGGTTTTATTTTGAACTGCTAAGGCTCAAAAGTGGAACCAATTCACAATAAAAATGTAAAGCTGCAACTTTTTAAGTTAAAGTAGGAAGTCATAAATCTAGAGGAGCATGTATGTTTATATGTATCTAGGAAGCCAGCAGAGCTATTTCTTCAGGTTTTATCATGCCATGTTTACTAGCCTATTCTTCTAATGAGTTCTTACCCCATTTAGCCGAGTTGAAATAAGCTGTTTTATTGAGGCTTCATGTGATATCTTCTGATTTAACATTTCGGAACACTTAACAGCATTACCAGGGATGAGGAGGAATGCAGTAGCAAACTCTAAAATGTATACCCTTTTATGAATGGTCAGAATTCCATCAATATAAACCTTTTCTATAAAAACAAAAAAATGGGGAGAAGAATGTTATGTGTTAAGTTTTTTTAAATTACAATGCAGAGGGTTGTACAGCAGCCAAAAGGCATCAGGCCTCCTGTGCAATAGCCTCTGCCGACTTAGCCTATGGAAGGATGCACAAACCAGATAGGAGTTTTATCAGATCTAGTGATGATGTGGGGAAGAGGTTGTGTTTGTATCTTTCCAGAAGGAGCAGTGCAGCCAATTTGGGTGCCAGAGCGTTACATGCGTCACCACAATGGACCCAGAGAAGCTTCTTGTCCCTTCACTCAAAAAGACTGAGAGTTGCCCCGATGACAGCAATACAGAAAAGGAAGATGACGAAGGCTACACAAGGGACTGAAGTGCCAACATGGGGCCAGCTGAAGAAGTTAACAACTGAGGCCCAGCAGATGGTAGAAAAACAAGATGTGGAAGCTACTCCCTCAATCATGTTTCTGGCTATGCTAGCATTGGTTAGCAGCCAGTCTTCTGCAAAGTCCTGCACAGCCAAGTCCGAGGACTCTGAATAAATCAGCAAAAGAAACTTTAATTTAGCAGAAACTCACTTGTTATTTTGCATTGGCATTTTTTGTTATTCTTACTAGTTTTAAAAATGTTAACACATTGGTATTGTTTTAATAGCCAGAGCTTTATGTTTAAGTTTTAAAATATTAACATGTCTGTAGTTTGGGTTTTGCATTGGCATTGTTTTGTTATTGTTTTAATAGCTAGAGTTTTGTTCTTGATGCTTAAGTTTTACTTTCATTATGGTAGCTTAAAAACTTTCATTATAGTAGCTTAAAAATAAAAGAAGGGCGAAATGTGGGGCGCGGCTATAGGGTTAAGCCTCAGACTGACCTGTTGGCAAAATCACAAACAAGTCCCAGCTTAGAGGGCACAGTCCTCTTAGCATAATTAGGCTTGACCTTATGAGGCTCCGTAGATCTTATCTGGGAAGCTAATGGGCTGAGGGAGGTACAGCAAGTGCTTCCAAAACAAGTGAAACTCACAAGAACAGTGTAACTATGGTAACCACTACTTTGTTTACCTCTGACTATAAAATAAAGGCTCAGCTTGCCTCTGGATCTTTCTCTGTGGCCTCAGCCAGGCATGGGAAGATCCACCTAGAATAAAGAGAGAACCATGCTATGCTGACCATCTGAATGAAGCCCCGTGTCTTTCATTCTTCACCGACTCTGTCCACACCTTTGGGAACCCCTGGCCCACTGGGGCTGGACCCCGGCACAAATCAACAAATGTTAAGTGTTGGCAAGGATGTGGAAGAAAGGGAACACCAGTATACTGCTGGTGGGAATGCAGATTGGTGCAGCCACTGTGGAAAACCATATGGAGTTTCCTCAAAAAACTAAAAATGGAACTCCCATATGACCTAGTGATCCCACTTCTAGGAATATATCCTAAGAAACCCAAAACACCAGTCAGAAAGAATATATGCACCCCTATGTTCATAGTAGCACAATTTACAGTATCTAAGATTTGAAAACAGCCTAAATGCCCATCAACAGATGAGTGGATTGAAAACAGTGGTAAATATACACAATGGAATATTACACAGTTGTAAAAAGAAAGAACTCTTACCATTTGCAACAGCATGGATGGACCTGAAGAGTGTTATGTTAAGTGAAATAAGCCAATTGTTGAAAGATAAGGGAGAACCAAGATGACGGCATAGGTTAACGCCGGAGATTGCTGCCTCGAACAACCAATTCACAGGTACACCTAAAAGATGGAACGGACATCATCCAGAACCACAGGAAGGCTGGCTGAGTGGAAATTCTACAACTAGGAGGAAAGAGAATATCATACCCAGACTCAGAGGAGGCGCAGTGCTGAAGTGAAATACTGAGGTGCGGAGTGCGCGCGAGTGGTCTGGCGGCGGAGGGCGAGGTTGTTGTTTTCAATCGGGAGGGAGTTTCAGACTCTGAGCTCCAGATCCGGGCGAGTCTCTAGGGACCCAGACTCAAACAGGAGAAGCTGGACTGTCTGGCTTTGGTAGGAACTCGAAGGCAGCTTTCTCTCTGAGGTTTGCAGCGGTTGCTGGGACTCTGAGAGGCAGAGCCCCTAGGGACAGAACTGAGAGCAGCCATAACTGCTCGCTCCGCCCCCCCCCCATTTGATCCCGTGCGACCTGCCCTGCCCAAGTCCTGCACAGAGCCATTTGCCAGATAGCCTCAGGCAAAGGCTAGATTAGCACCTCCCCAGAGGACAGAAGTTTTCCCACTGCAGACACAGCTGACTCTCACAGCCAGTTGGCCTGGAGGTCAAATCCCCCCAGTATAAACTACAACAATCAAGGCTTAACTACAACAAGACTGCGCACAAAGACCACTAGGGGGTGCACCAAGAAAGCATAAAAAAATGCGGAGACAAAGAAACAGGACAAAATTGTCAATGGAAGATACAGAGTTCAGAACCACACTTTTAAGGTCTCTCAAGAACTGCCTAGAAGCTGCCGATAAACTTAATGAGATCTACAAGAAATCTAATGAGACCCTCGATGTTATGATAAAGAACCAACTAGAAATTAAGCATACACTGACTGAAATAAAGAATACTATACAGACTCCCAACAGCAGACCAGAGGAGCGCAAGAATCAAGTCAAAGATTCGAAATGCGAAGAAGCAAAAAACACCCAAATGGAAAGGCAAAATGAAAAAAGAATCCGAAAATACGAAGATAGTGTAAGGAGCCTCTGGGACAGCTTCAAGCGTACCAACATCAGAATTATAGGGGTGCCAGAAGATGAGAGAGACCAAGATATTGAAAACCTATTTGAAAAAATAATGACAGAAAACTTCCCCCACCTGGTGAAAGAAATAGACCTACAGGTCCAGGAAGCACAGAGAACCCAAAACAAAAGGAATCCAAAGAGGACCACACCAAGACACATCATAATTAAAATGCCAAGAGCAAAAGACAAAGAGAGAATCTTAAAAGCAGCAAGAGAAAGAAACTCAGTTACCTACAAGGGAATACCCATACGACTGTCAGCTGATTTCTCAACAGAAACTTTGCAGGCCAGAAGGGAATGGCAAGAAATATTCAAAGTGATGAATACCAAGAACCTACAACCAAGATTACTTTATCCAGCAAAGCTATCATTCAGAATTGAAGGTCAGATAAAGAGCTTCACAGATAAGGAAAAGCTAAAGGAGTTCATCACCACCAAACCAGTATTATATGAAATGCTCAAAGGTATCCTTTAAGAAGAGGAAGAAGAAGAAAAAGGTAAAGATACAAATTATGAACAACAAACATGCATCTATCAACAAGTGAATCTAAGAATCAAGTGAACAAATAATCTGGTGATCATAATAGAATCAGGGACATAGAAAGGGAATGGACTGACTATTCTTGGGGGGGAAAGGGGTGTGGGAGATGCGGGAAGAGACTGGACAAAAATCGTGCACCTATGGATGAGGACAGTGGGTGGGGAGTGAGGGCAGATGGTAGGGCGGGAACTGGGAGGAGGGGAGTTATGGGGGGAAAAAAGAGGAACAAATGTAATAATCTGAAAAATAAAGATTTAATTTAAAAAAAAAGAAAAAAAAGAAAGAAAGATAAGTATCACATGATCACACTCATTTATGGAATCTAATGAACAAAATAAACTGATGAACAAAAATACATCCAGAGACATATAAGCATAAAACAGACTGTCAAATCTCAGAGGGAAGGCGGGGGAGGGTGGGTGGGAAGTTATCAACCAATGAATTTGTATGCATATATGTATAACCCATGGACACAGACAATAGGATGGTGAAGGGTTGCAATGGGGGATGGGGGTAGACTGGGAGAAGTCAAGGGGGAAAAAAGGAGACATATGTAGTACTTTCAACAATTTAAAAAATGAATTATATGATAATCATCCTATCTAATAAAGAGGGAATATTCTAATTGACCCTCACATCATCGCAAAGATGGCAGCACCCACAGCCAATAAGGAGGGAACAGGCTAATTGACTACCACGCTCTCAAAGATGGCAGCTCCCATAGCCACAAGATAGTAGCACCCAGTACCCTCAGCCCCGCCAGGGTGGCAGGTGTGCAGCAAGGCCGGGCCCACCCCCAGGTGGGCCTGGCCGCTCCGTGTGCCTGCCTCCGGAATCCCCTAGTCCCCTCAGTATCCCAGCCACCCAGGGCCGGCCCGAGGCACCGGCAAGCCTCGGATGGCAGCTGCACAGCTGCCCAGGACTGGCCCAAAACACAGGCAAGTCTTGGATAGTGGCTGCCCAGCCTCTCAGGGCCAGCCCAGGGCTCAGGTAACCAGGGCCATCTGAGGCTTGCACTGCCAGCAGTAGCAGCAGCAGAAGTGTGATGGAGTGTCACCTTCCCCTGATCACCAGGTCACCTCTCACACCTGAGAGCTCCCGGACTGTGAGAGGGAGCAGGCCGGGCTGAGGGACACCCCTTCCAGTGCATGAATTTTCATTCACAGGCCTCTAGTCTATATACATAACAGCCTAAGTGACTGAACGACCAAAGGACTGCACGACCAATTGCTATGACATGCACTGACCACCAAGGGGCAGACACTCAATGCAGGAGCTGCCCTCTGTTGGTCAGTGCATTCCCACAGGCAACCTCCTGCAGCCGGCCAACCTCCCATGGCCCCTCCTCCTGGCTGGCTAACCTCCCACGGCCCCGGTTGGCCCTGATCGCCAGCCAGGCTGAGGGACCCCACTCGTGCACGAATTCATGCACTGGGCCTCTAGTTAAAGTTATAATTATATAACTATCCTATGTGGTTATGTAATCTATATATATAAAAGGCTAATATACAAAGTGTCCCCTCAGGAGACTGGGAGTTCGAACATATTGTTTTCCACAGTGTGACAGGAGGGGCTGGTGGCAGAAGCACAGGGGTGAAAGCCGGCTGAGAAAGAGGAAGGAAGCCTGAGAATAGGAAGGGAAGTCATTTGCATTTCCCAGCCGCGAATGGGCCTCTGGCCAGTCGTGGAACACTTGCATCATTGCCCCGGCGACGAGGCAGTGTTCCGCGCCCGGCTGCAGATGGGCCTCTGGACCATGGAGAGCCTCTGGGCAGTGGGCGTGGAGTGGCCAGGCCCCACAGAGAGCTACTGGCACATAGATTCGTGCACAGGGCTACTAGTATATATATATGTCAAATATTATTATATAATGATTATTAATTAGTAATGTCATGGTTATTGCTAATGATTATACTCAACATAAGTGAACTTTAATTATTAAATGTAGTTTGGACTCAGATAAGTAAGCTTTATTTGTTGGATAAAAGAATGTACAGGTCCAAAAATCTTAGTGAAGCTGTCCACAATTCCCTTATAAGTAAATTTTTTAATTTAAATATGTTTTAAAACTTCCAATTTTTCTGTTTATAGTTGAAAGAGCAAATACACGAAAAAGATGTATTTTTACTTAATTTATTTTAAATTTATTGGGGTGATATTGGTTAATATGATCATATAGGTTTCAGGTGTGGGTTTCTATTTTACAAGATCTATATATTGCACTGTGTGCCCATCACCCAAAGTCAAATCATCTTCCGTCACCATTTATTAGGTTCCCTTCACCACCCACACCCCTGTCCCCTTCCCTCTGGCAACCACCACTCTGCTGTTTGTGTTCATGAGTTTCAGTTTTATATCCCACATATGAGTGAAATCATATGGTTCTTAGCTTTTTCTGACTGGCTTATTTCACTTAGTATAATCCTATCTAATAAAGAGGGAATATGCTAATTGACCCTCATGCTGTCACAAAGATGGCGGCGCCCACAGACAATGAGGGAATATGCTAATTGACTGCTCCTCCCTCAGAGATGGCAGAGCCCATAGCCACAAGATGGTAGCGCCCAGTACCCTCAGGCCCCCAGCCTCCCAGGGCTGGCCTGAGGCGGAGGCAACCCTCAGATGTCGGCCCTGGGTGGCTAGGGGCTGAGGAGACTGTGGGACTCCAGAGGCAGGCCAGAGGCACAGGCAAGCCTCAGATGGCAGCTGCCCAGCTGCCCAGTGCCACCTGAGGCTCAGGTAACCAGGGCCGGCCGAGGCTTGCACTGCTGGCAGTGGCAGCAGGAGAGGTGCGATGGGGCATCGCCTTCCCCTGATCTCCAGGTCGCCTCCTGCCCCTGAGGGCTCCTGGACTGTGAGAGGGGGCAGGCCGGGCTGAGGGACGCCCCCCTCCACTGCATGAATTTTCATGCACTGGGCCTCTAGTAAAAATATAAGATTCAAAACAATAAGTTACATAGAAGAAAATACAGGTACCAAACTTATGAACGATGGTCATAGAGAACATTTTATGAGCTTGACTCCAAAGGCAAGGGAAGTAAAGGCAAAAATAAATGAATAGGACTATATCAACTAAAAAGCTTCTGCACAATAAAAGAAACTGACAACAAAACAAAGAGGCAGCCAACCAAATGGAAGATTTTTTTTTAAAAAAAATCTTCACCCAAGGATATTTTTTCTATTGATTTTTAGAGAAAGTGGGAAGGTGAAAGGGGAGAAAGAGAGAGAAAGAGAAACATTGATTGGTTGCCTCCCGCATGCGCCTGAACCAAGGCCAGGGATTGAACCTGCAACCCAGGTATGTGCTCTTGACCAGGAATCAAACCCAAGATCTTTGGTCTGCCAGCTGACACTCTAACCACTGAGCAATTGGCCAGGGCTGGGAGATGATATTTGCAAACAATAGCTCTGATAAAGGTTTAATATCCAAACTATATAAAGAATTCATAGAACTCAACAACAAACAAACAACTCAATAAAAAAAAATGGACATAGGGCCTGAACAGATAGATACCTCTCCCAAGAAGACATACAAACAGCCAATAAATATATGAAAAGATGTTCAACCTCACTAGCAATTAGGGAAATGCAAATAAAAACTACAATGAGATACCACTTTACACCTGCTAGAATGGCTATTATCAACAAGACAATTAATAACAAGTGTTGGAGAGGTTGTGGAGAAAAGGGAAGCCTCATTCACTGCTGGGACTGTATACTGATACAGCCACTATGGAAAATAGTCTGGGGATTCCTCAAAAAATTAGGACTAGAGCTACCATAGAACCCAGCAATCCTTTCCTGGGCATATATCCAAAAAACTCGAAAACGTGTGTTCCCAAAGACATATGCACCCCTTTGTTCACTGCAGCATTATTCATGGTGGCCAAGACATGGAAATAACCAAAGTGTCCTGTGATAGAGGACTGGATAAAGATATATTCTATATATCCATCGGGGAGGAAGAAAAATAAGGCATGGGCCTTCTCCAGAGGCTTATAGTGATGTTATTAATATGATGATGATGATGATGATGATGATGATGATGATGATGATGATAGTGACTATGATGTTACCCCAAGAAGGAGGAGGCAGCAAGGACAATTGAGATACCATTATCTTGAAATGAGCCTGTCACTTCCCTCTGACAAAACTGCCCTCTGACAAAAGACAGAAATTTACTCACACAACACCTAGCCAGTTCATTGGCCCCAACAGCTCTCAAAATTCAGAGATTCTGCTTTCCTGACAGAGACTCAAGTTTCCAGCATCTCATTCCTGACCTGGATCAGGGTCCTGGCTTGAGAGTAAACCTTTGCTCAGTGCTTCATCTTTATTCTCAGGGTCTTATTTCTCCTTAACCGAAGAAAATAAAGTTAGAATGGCAGATGAGATCCAACATGTGAACAGCTTTGAATGCAGATTATGTAAATGCTTGCAAATTCATGGCAACACTGATGAGAATAGAAACTGAAATTTTGCTTATACTTAGAAAGTGGTAAACTCAACATAATAATTAGAAATCCCTTTGAAATCCCCAGTTAACTGGGGCATGTTTTTTTACTAAAAAACAATCATTTGGGATGGAAAATTTAAAAAAATTGAAGAGTCATGATACATATGTGAGTAAATTCTAGACATTTGCATAAGTCAATTCAATTATTAGGCTTTTCTTTGTTGTATACATTAAGAATCTTTGGTAGTAATAAGGTTAGGAGCATGATTGTGGCATTTTAGAACTTGATTTAAAGTGGCAAGAATAACCCAGGACCAAAAAAAAAAAAAAGATTCAAAAGAGAAATTAGAGGGAAAAGCAATTGAATGCTTTGTACTGACTGCGTGTGACTAGCACGTATGCATGATTTCGTAACCAATGTCATTGATTTTATTTTTATGTGTACCTTTCAGTTGAGTTACTTTGAGGCCAACAGCTTGCCTTTTTCATTCTTTAAAAGTCATGATAATACTTAGTCGTTATATATCTTGACCAATTCCTCTTTGGAAAACAATATACTGTAAAATTAACAAGTGTACCGGTTACTAATGCAGATTTTGTAATCAAAGAAAACATGATAATTTCAAGAGAAACATCAAAAGTGCTTTATTCAAAGTAATGTCCACAGCTAGCTACGCATTTCCTGCATCTTTCAGGTAATTTGTGGATACCGTTCCAATAGAACTTTTTTTGTTTTGAGGCAAACCATTCAGAGACCCAATTTTCCACTTCTTCATATGCATTGAAGTGCTGCTCAGAAAGTGTGTGCCATCGATTGGAACAAGTGGTAATCTGAAGGAGCAAGGTCTGGTGAATACAGCGGGTGGGTTAATACTTCCCAGGCAAGATCTTTAACTGGTTTTTAATGTGTCTTTAACTGGTTTTGAAATGTGTGATGGTGCATTATCATAAAGCAAAATTACTTTGCCGTGTCTTCTGGCCCATTCTGGTCGTTTCACAATCAAAGCATGGTTCAAACTGATTACTTGTCTGTAGTGATTGGTATTAATGGTTTCACCTAGTTTTAGAAGCTCATAATACATCACATCTTCCTGATCCCACCAAACGCAGAGCATTGTCTTCTTTCTGAAGCGATTTGGCCTTGCAGTCAATGTTGATGGTTGACCTGGATCAACCCATGATTTTGTGCATTTGGGATTCTCAAAGTATATCCACTTTTCATCGTCAGTCACAATTCGATACAAAAAAGACTTTCTTTCGTGCCACTGAAGAAACATTTTACTGATGACTTTTCGGTTTTCCATTTGTCTTTCATTCAGCTGATGTGGCACCCATTTTCCTTCCTTTAAAATCTTTCCCATTGCTTGTAAAAGATCAGAAACTGTTTGCTGAGCAACGTTTAATCTTTCTGCAAGCTGTTTTTGAGTTTGACACGCATCTTCATCCAATAATGCTTGTAATTGCTGGTCTTCAAACTTTTTCGGTTGACCTGGACGTTCTTTGTCTTTCACATCGAAATCGTCGCTTTCAAAGCGTTTAAACCAGCATTCACAGGTATCTTGAGATGGAGCATGTTCACCATAAGCTTCCTGAAGTATACGATAGCTTTTTCTTCAAAATAAAGTAATGAATTAAAACTTCCCGCAAATGCTCTTTTTTTTGCCATGAAATTCGACATTTTTAAGCATAAAAATATCTATGATGTTAACACCTTCAGCAAATTTGACACATGAAGTTTTGAAGCTTGCTGTCAATACAAGAAAATAGCATACATATCAAATCGCATATATATCAACATATGTGTTGATATTGATATTTTTTCCATCTATTGAAAAAAAATCCGCATTATTAACTGGTACACCTAGTAATGGTTGGACTTTAGTGAGTACTCCCTAGTTATAAATTATAATTTAAACTGTGCTTTGTTTATTTCACATGCTACCACATGAAATAAACAAAGGGGCATGTGAGAGTGTGGGCACAACTTGAAATACCTCATGCCTCCTTACACATTACATATTAATTTCAACTTGTTAATGACTGGTTTTTGTGGTGTGAACAAAAGTAGGGCCATTATGTGGTCCAATGTCCATTTATTTTTGATCAGATTGGAGTTATTGGCAGGCTAAAGTTAATTTGTAACTTGCAAGTAAAGAATCTTGCCAACCTGACAACAAAGTGTGAGACTTTGGCTAACCTGTGAGTACACTGTCTATCCACAATTTAGGGTCTAATAATTCTTTCCAAAGGCCATGAGCATGATTTCTCTGGACTTGCTCTGTGCCAGTTGGAAAAACAGTGTTTTTCACATTCAGGGATCTGAATCTCACTCAGGCAGCTTTGAAGGGAAAGAGTCCGGTATATTTGATGTAGACTATGCAAAATTAGGTCTAATCATTCTTTGTCTTGTACATTTCAACACAAAGAGAGCTCCTGAAAAAACACCCAGGTAAGAGCATGATTTGCTGCCATGTCACACTAACAGGAACAGAAAAAGAGGGTCAGGAACTTCAGTGATCCTATTTTCAAGACACTGAGTGGTGATTATCTTCCTAATAAGTATAAAAAGGATTATAAGCCAGGCCAGCAGTGGTTGAGTGTCAACCTATGAACCAAGAGGTCAGGGCACATGCCGGGGTTGCAGGCTTGATCCCCAGTGTGAGGCTTGCAGGAGGCAGCCAATCAATATTCTCTCATCATTCATATTTCTATCTCTTTCTCCCTCTTCTTTCCTCTCTAAAATCAATAAAAATATTTTTTAAAAGGATTGTAAGTTTCACAGTCATGTCATTAGTCCCAGGAAAGAACGGGTCTCAGTTATTTGAAAGACAAGGTAAACAAAATTTCACTCTGCATTTTCAGGCTCATTTGATTTTAAGTTTTAGGGTTAAAAAAGGACTTGATAATTTTAAATATTTAACAGGCAATTGCTGCATTTCATGCCATTTTTCTGGGCAGAATAATTGAAAGTGATAGGAACAAAACTGTTACAGGGTTCCAGGGCAGGAGGAATAGGGAAACTGAGACAGGAAAGTTAAAACAAGGCCAAACAGTGTGGGCAATTTGCAGCCAGCTTGTAACTAACAAACCATTATCTTCCCCAGCCAAGAACATAGAGCAAGTGGTTTTTAAAAAACTCCCTAATGCTAGAATGCAGAAAGGGAGGGAGAAAGGGGAAAGGGGGAAAATAAAGCAGTTTTACTCCCTAAGCAGAGAATCCAGCAGTCTCAAGGCTTGGCAAAATAAAGTTGCTAGGTCTGCTCATGAATTCTGGGAAGGCCACAACAAAGTGAAAAAAGGGACCTTGAGAATGAATCTGCACCAAAATATTCAGCAAAGGAATTTTGAGACCTACAGACAGGAGGGTATATTAACACCTCAGACTCCACCCAACTTGCTCTTAAGATTAGCTGAGAGCCCGTCTGTGCTTCATGAGCCAGATGTATAGGTTTGCCTACTTTGCTTTTTCAATAAAGGTGCATGCTTAAATTGCTTTAATAGATTGGGTTTTCACAATGCAGTCAAGGTCTCTCATATCAATTCATTTATATGAGAAGACAAGGATCAAGGTTGGGGACAGTCCTCTCCCACTGGCTCACAGGGTGTCCTGTCCGGTAACACCTCTCTAGTGTTGGTAAGAGGTGCCTGTAACAGAACCATAGTTGTTTAATGATTATTCACCTTATTAACTGTAGATAAGAGATTTTTCTTACAGACCCTGGGAAACTGGAGGATGTGTTCCAAGAAGAAAAACAGGGCTATAAAAGATAAGGTATCCTTGAAGCCCTGATGTGTTATTACTCAGAAGAGAAAATACATTTTGAAAGGACAGGACACATTTTAATTTAGCTGCTGTGCCCAGAACCTGACCCCCTCTGGGAGTTTACCTCAGGAATGCTGACCATTCTCTGGTCCCAAGAATGGACTGTGCTGTTTTTAATATCATAGAAGACTCGTGGTCCAGTGCATGAATTTGTGCACATTGAAAGGAAATTAATTAGAAGAAATATTTTAATATCGCTATTTGCCCTTTCTCTATAATAGAAGTGTCAACCAAATTCACTACCGACAATGAGACAATGACAGATCAAAACACACACGTGATTGGCACCAGCAAGAGCTTTTATATGTATTGCACATGCACAAGTCAACTTAGCCTTTTATAGATATAGAATGAACTTGCTTAATTAGACCTGCTTTCTGATTTAGCTAAACTTTTTCTAGCCCAATGAAGTACCCCAACTTCTCTTTCAGGTAATTGTCAGCAACACAGCAGTAAATATCAACATGAAGCACATTATTATTGTAGATCACACAGGGAGAACAAAGGGTAAAATATTTAACTGTAGCAGTGTTTGACTATATTCTGCTTAGTGAGAAAACCTGAAGTCATTTTTAAGGTCCACCATTTCTTACTTCTTTTCAGCTGGGTCAAGTTTCTAAGCTTTCTAAATCTCCATTTTCTGGCTAATGAAAATAAAATAGGATTCCTCCAAGTCTCCTATCTACCTACTCCAGGACTTCTGTGAGGATCAAATGAGATGAGGCACGTGAAAATGCTTCACAGACATTTGGTTAAAGTGTAAAATGTTTCCACCTGTGTTCCCGGGCTGAAGAAACTGCAAGGAGACTAGTCATTGCTAGGGAGAGGGAGCTGGGCGTTGCTATGTGACATCTTACCTGGTGCCCACAGCCACCGTTTCTGGGCTGGGCTGGGCTGGGCTGGGTTGTGGGCTGCATTTTGCACCATGGGGTCTCAGCAGCATTGGCTGCGATTTGGTGGGGTGTCGCTCCGGCGTGGTGGGGGGCCTGTGTCCCACTTGGGGGAAGCCAATTGTTGGTTTGTCGGTGCCAGGTTCATGGTGCCATTTGTTTTTAAATGACCAGTGCGCATCATGGCAGCTCCTGCATTGAGCACTGGTGGTCAGTGCGTGTCATAGCATCCGGTCGGATGGTAGGAGGGAGACTTAGTATATTAGCCTTTTATATATATAGATTAGAGGCCTGTTGCATGAAAAGATTCATGCAATAGGCTTTCCCTTCCCCTGGCTGCCGGCTCCAGTTTTCCTCCGACACCCGGGACCCAGGCCTTCGCTCTGGCTGGAGCCACCTTCAAGCCTTCGCTGCCCCGCCTGGCTGCCCCAGGTCGGGTCGCACATGGGACTCCCAGGCAGGCCAGCGGATCACTGCTGCCCCGCCCAGCCGACCCAAGCCAGGTCACACACAGGATGCCCGCCACCCCGGGTCGCAGATAGCAGCCCTGGATGGCAGCAGGGCAGGCGGGATGGCGCTGTCCCACCCTGCCTGCAGTATGCAAATTAGCTGCCATCTTTGTTGGTGGTTAATTTGCATACCAAGCTGATTAGCCAATGGGAGGCGTAGCAAAGGTATGGTCAATTACCATGTTTGTCTACTATTATATAGGATTAGCCACCCTGTTATTGGACTTTGAGCTCCTGGAGGCAGACTGCAGACCCTATACTCCCCTCCCCCTGTTATACTCCCAGCTGCACCTGACTATTTTCCCTCACCTCTATATAATCAGCCAACTGACAGAAAAAGGGGGAGCAGGTATTTTTCCAGGGCATGAAACCCACTGCTCACTCCATATTGCTGGCAATATGAAATAAACGCTAAAAAATGATTCAACCTTGTCTCTGCTTTTGGCTCATAAAAATAAAAACTACACCTAAGCACCATGGACCTAGGAAACAACAAGTTCTCTTGGTATCATGTTGTGTCCAGTACCAAAAGGTTATCTCAGTGCCTAATAAATTGCTTATTAGATAAGCCAAGTTTTGCCATGCTGGGGTAGGAATCCATGTGGTCTACTTGGGTAAACTTGTATGAATAGATACTAACTATAAAATTGTGCTACATGCTCTGATAGTGGAAGATCAACATGCTAAAGGAATTCTCAGGACCTAACATAAACCAGTGTTATGAACTGAATCATAGTCTCCAAAATTCATATGTTGAAGCCTTAACCTCCAGTACTTCAGAATGTGACTATATTTGGAGATGGGGCTTTACAGAGGTGATTGAATTAAAATGAGGCTCTTAGGGTGGGCCTTATTCAATCTGACTGTTGTCCTTATAAGAAGAGAAGATTAGGAGACACAGATAGACACTAGGGTTGCCAGTTACAGAGGGATGAATATGTGAAGAGGCAGTAAGAGAGGGGCCATCTGCAAACCATGGAGAGAAGCCTCTGAGGAAATCAATCTTGCCAACACCTTGATCTCAGACTTCCAACCCCCAGAATTGAGAAAATAAATTTCTGTTGTTTAAGACACCTAGTCTGTGGTATTTTGCTTTGGCAGGTCTAGTAAGCTAATGCGCCAGGAATTAGGGAAAGCCTTCTACAGAAAGGAGTGGCCAGACTAAGAGAACAGAAGGAAAGACATTTCTGAAAGAGAGAATAGCATACATGAAGGCTGAGGGATGAGTGAGGCCATGATGCCTTCCAGGGGCTTGAAAGAAGCATGGCTGGGGCAAAATGAGCAGGTGAGGAGGGCAAAGGAGGGGAGGGGCTATAGACACCACTTGTATTTTTGGCTGTTCAACAGCTTAACAGCCTTTGTACTTTAGGAGGATCCCCAGAATGGTGGGGAAAAGTTTAGCGAAGCACGTGTCTAATGTCAAGATGGCAGGTGACAAGTGAATGGCAGGTATCAAGGTATCAAGATGGCAGATGCCTACAGCAGCAGACTAAGTAGAGTGACCAGCTGTCCTGGTTAGCCTGGGATTTTCCTCGTTGTACAAGTGAAAATATCACATGATGGGATCTCCCTGAGTCCTGAGCAAACAGGAAGGTAGGTCTCCATAAATTACGCATATTGTTCATGTGTGGTACAACTTTAGCTGTGCCTTACTTCCCTAACCTCTGTTATTTTTCCCAAGCCTTGTTCCCTAGACTTTCTGACAATTCTCAGTTACCTGATCTCTCTCTCTCTCTCTCTCTCTCTCTCTCTCTCTCTCTCTTCATATATATATATATATATATATATATATATATATATATATATATCCTATCTAATAAAAGAGAAACATGGTGATTAGCCGTACCTCCGCTACCCTTCCCATTGGCTAATCAGGGCGATATGCAAATTAACTGCCAGCCAAGATGGAGGCCGGCAGCCAGGCAGCTTGAAGCGAACATGAGGCTTGCTTGCTTCAGTGACGGAGGAAGCTAACGTTCCCCGCCTGCTGCTGCCGGCCTCTGAGCTTGCAGTTTGAAACATTGTTACAAATATAGAATCTAAACAAACTCCAGAAACCTGCTTTCAGCCAGCCGGGATCTCAGAGCTGGAGTTGAAACAGTGTTTCAATTATAGAACCCAAACAAACCAGATACCTACTTTCAGCAGCCAGGTCTCAGAGCTGGAGCCGAGCCTCAGAGAGAAAGCTGGCCCAGAATAAAAAAAAGAAAGAAAGAAAAAAAGGAGCGGTTGGGAGCTTCAGTCACCTGCCAGCCTGAACACAGCCCTTAGCCCCTCACCCAGACTGGCCAGGCACCCCAATGGGGACCCGCACCCTGAAGGGGGTGTGACCAGCTGCAAAACAGCCATCAGCCCCTCACCCAGGCTGGCCAAGCACCAAGCAGGACCCCCACCCTTATCCAGGACACCCTTCAGGGCAAACCAGCAGGCCCCCACCCGTGCACCAGGCCTCTATCCTATATAGTAAAAGGGTAATATGCCTCCCAGCACCGGGATCAGTGTGATAGGGGGCAGCGCCCAAACCCCCTGATCGCCCTGCGGCTCTGTGTGTGACAGGGTGCGGCACCCCAACCCACCCCTCCCCAACGGGCCCTGCTGTGTGACAGGGTAGAGCCATAACCTCCCCATCGGTCCTGCCCTGAGTGTGACAGTGGAGGCGCCCCAACCCCCTGATCGGCCCTGCTCTGTGGGTGATAGAGGGCGGCGCCCCAACTGCCCTCCACGGGCCCTGTTCTGTGTGTGATGGGGTAGAGCCATAACCTCCCCATCGGCCCTGCCCTGAGTGTGACAGGGTGTGGCATCCCAACCCCCTGATCCGCCCTGCTCTGTGTGTGACAGGGGCGGTGCCCCAACTCCCCTATCAGCCCTACTCTGTGCGTGACAGGGGGGAGCTCCCCAACCCCCCTGATGGGACCTGTTCTTTGAGTGACAGGGGGCAGCGCCTGAACCCCCTGATCGGCCCTGCTCTGTGCATGACAGGGGGTGGCACCACAACCTCCCCATCGACCCTGCCTTGAGTGTGACAGGGGGCGGTGCCCCAACCCCCCAATCAGCCCTACCCTGAGCATGACTGAGGTTGGCATTGCAACCTCCCAATCCGCCCTGCTCTGTGCATGATAGGGGGCGGCGCCCCAACTCCCCAATTGGCCCTGCTCTGAGCCTGACCAGGGGCTGCACCTAGGGATTGGGCCTGCCCTCTGCCACCCAGCAGCAGGCCTAAGCCAGCAGGTCGTTATCTCCCGAGGGGTCCCAGACTGCAAGAGGGCACAGGCCGGGCTGAGGGACCCCCCCTCCCCCATGAGTGCACAAATTTTTGTGCACCGGGCCTCTAGCATGCGTATGTATGTATATATATATATATATATATATATATATATATATATATATATATATCCCTTTCCTGCTTAAGTTGGCAAGAATTTTTTTTTCTTGGCAGCAACAAAGAATGCTAAGCACTGGAACTGTGAAGGGCCTTATGAGCTACATTACAGAGTTTAGTTTGTCCAGAATTCAGGGCAGAGTAGCGAGAGAGGACACCACAAGCTTCTGAGCAGAGAATAATGTGATCAGATTTTCACTTAAGGATAATTACTTAATATACAGCATAAAGAACGGATGGAATGGGAATAAGATAGATGTTGGGTGGAAGATGGAGAAGTAGAAAGGAAGCAGTGGGGAAAGTTAAGGTGTTATGGTAACCAGATAGGAAAGAGAACATGGTTACCTAGACCCTCCAGGTGCGAGGACATGGGTGGGGAAGGCCTGGCCCTGGTCTGCAAAATCATTTGGTCTGGCCCTGCCAAGGCATTAGGGGTGAGTTAATAAAATGCTTGGCCAAATATAGTAGGCTAATTTTTAAGTTGATGAATTTGTATGGTCTAAGAATCTATATAATAAAAGCATAAGGCAGAACAACTAGAATGGCCGGTTACTATGATGTGCACTGACCACCGGGAGCAGATACTCAATGCAGGAGCTGCCCTCTGGTGGTTAGTGTGCTCCCACAGGGGGAGCGCCGCTCAGACAGAAGTCAGGCTCACGGCTGGCGAGCGCACCTGTGGTGGCAGGAGTCTCTCTGGCCTCCGCAGCAGTGCTAAGGAGCAGCAAACAGGAGGGTGGTAAGGAGCAAGGGTTCCCAGATTGCGAGAGGGATGTCTGACTGCCAGCTTAGGCCCGCTCCCCGTGGGCAGGTGGGCATCCCCTGAGGGGTCCTGGACTGTGAGAGGGTGAAGGCCGAGCTGAGGGACAAACCCCCAGGTGCACGATTTTGTGCACTGAGCCTCTAGTGATATTACTGGTATAAATATCCAAATGGCCCTTGGCAGAAAGAAGTTTCCTCGCCCCTGTGCTAGGGGGACAGAGAGAGGTGGCAGGCTAGATTAAATTACTGATGAACGACAAACAAGTGAGGCCTTAAGAGAATACTGATCCTAAACTCCAGTGTAGAAAAGCAGACAGAACATGCCCATCCTCCACCACGGAATAAATGTCCACAGGGTGAGTGCTCACTAGCCCCTGGCACCAGCCCCTGCAGATAACCTAAAGCTATTGTCAATAGCTGACCATGAACTGAGGGAATATTGCATCTCTTGCCAGAACCACTAAACCCCTCTTTCAGACTATAACAGAATTCTGTTAGACCCATGTGCCCAAACCCTCCCAGGGGCTGTCAGGTCTACATCCACACCCTCTCACAACCGTGTTTTCCTTGGTCCCCACCCAATCACTCCAATCAGCAGTCTGGTCTCACCTTTCCTAAAGCCTCCTGGTTCCTAAGGCTTGGTTCTGGGCTCCCTTTCTTTGTGCCTCTACATCCTGCTCTCCTGCAGCAAGCTCACATTCCCCCAGGCTTTGAGGCCATCGATTTTAGGGACCAGTGAATCCCAAATGTCTGTCTGCAGGTGGAATCAGCTTTACATCCTTCTATGCAATCACCTACTCAACACCTCTATTTGCCTATTTTATGGGTGTCTGAAACCCAATATGTTTAAAACTAAATGTATTTTCTCTCCCAAACCTGCTTCTCCTCTGGGTTCTCCATGTTAATAAACGGCTCCAGCTTATGCCAAACTGGGGTTCGTGTTTCTTCCTTGCTTCCATTCACCACCACCTCTACCCGTGATGAATTACATGCCCTGACATTTTGTTCAATAAATAATTATTGAAAGCCACCTAGTTTCAGGAAGTTTTCTAGGCACTGGGGAGAGTTTAGAGCAAAAAAGACAGAAATCTCTGTTCCCTGTGGAGCATATGGTATGTCTTAGTAATATCAGCTATGTGGTCCTAACATTTTGTCTGGCGATTTAGGGTGTGCTCCATAAACAGCATCTGTCTTACAATATTTAAAATGACAGAGCCCTGGTCGGGTGACTCAGTTGATTGGAGTGCCATCTGTACACCAAAGGTTGTGGATTTTATCCCTGGTTTGGGAGCATACCGGAGGCAATAGATCAATGTTTCTCTCTCTCTATGTCTCTCTCTTTCAAATAAACAAAACATATCCTCAGATAAGGATAAAAAATAATACAAATGAAATAAACTGAAGGAGAGATTAACCACTTTTTGAGCAAGGAATTGCATCACACTTAAAGAGTAACCAAGCTTAAAGAAACTTGAATTTGTTTCCAATAAAAAAATATTTTTGAGGGTGTTAGAAATTTATAGTCTGGAGACCTAAAGAGATTAACAAAAATTGTTTCTATATATTGAAGTGCAGTGATGTGAAGGGCTCTATAGTGTTCATTAATTAATTTAAAAATATCTAGTGAACATCTGTGTTGAGCTAGTCACTGTAGATAGATACTCTCAAGAACTGTGTATGATTTTATCCTATTTCCAAGCTAACACAGTTTCATGAACGATGGTAGAAAGTACTGGGTCACAGCCAGGAGCCTGAATATTCTATTCCCTTCAGTTCCCCCTGCCTCCCAAGTCCCATGGGGCTACTGCACATACAATGGGTTTGTGTCACAACTGAGGAGCCACAAACTTAGAAAACCTCAATCTTTTATAATGAATAATAAGCCTAAATGCCCAGCCTTTGCCCCAGAGGGAGATGGTCTTTAATATACTGGATAGCCACAAACCTGCCTTCTTCATTGGAAGGAGACAACTACCTCAATATTTCAAAGCTTGTCCCGATGCAAACAGCCTTGAAAAAATAGTTGGGAGGGGGGGGATTTTATTTTAAGGAATTGGCTCATGCAATTGTGGGGCTGCCATGTCCAAAATTGACAGGGTAGACTGGAGAGCCAGGGAAGAGATGATGGTGCCATTCAAATCTGGAGGCAGCATTCCTTTTTCCTTTCGGGACATCAGTCTTTACTCTGAAGTCCTTCAACTGATTGGATGAGGCCCACTCACAGTATGGAGGGTAATCTGCTTTACTCAAAGTCTACTGTTCTAACTGCTAATCAATCACACCTAACAAAATATCCTTACAGCATCATCTAGACAGGTGTTTGAAAGAAAACTAGGTACTATTAACTAGTCCAGCTGACATTAAATTAACCATTACAATAGTCCAGAACAAAAGCAAGGGACACTTGTGGAGAATTGTATCCCAACATGTACTTAATGTTTAAAACTCATTAATTACTGTGTCTTTAGACTCCCCCTGCCCTCCCTCCTTTTAATTTTATTAAGCAATTATGAATTTAATCTCATTCATTTTGCATTTCTTCAGCTTTACTCTGAAGTTGGTTCTAGGTGCTTGGGACAGTTTCACTCCTGCGTTTTAAGGCACTCACCAGACGAGAGTACGTGAAGGGCTCTGATGAAGGTGTGCACAGGGTGGTTGTGGGAACAGGTAATGCGAACAAAAGAAAAGGGAAGAGAAGCTGAGCCCTCCCAGACCCATAGATGTCTCTGGAGAGTAATTTTATAGGGTGACCAAATGTCGGTGATCACCCGGAAAACGGGATGCAAAGGCTCACATATTAAGAGTAGTGGCTGGTAGTTCATAGTTACTTAGTGTCATTCTTTACTATTCTGTTTTCTGGCTGATTTCAGAAGGATTGACAAGATTTTGGCTTGCTCTCCTTCTCACTGAGGCCGCCCTCCAGGGCCCCCTCCGCGGTGCCCCTCCACTCGTGACCCCGCCTCCGTCCTCTTTGACCTCAGCCTCTCAGGCTCCGCCCCTTTCTCCGTTCCGGAACCGCCTACCGCGCGCTCCTCTCCTCCCGGCCCGGGCCCTGGCGCGGAGGACTGTGGGAGCGGCTTCCTTGGATACGCGCTTGGCAACGACCAGGCTCCGAGCTCAGCCTGCGCAGGGTCTTTGATTCTCCAAAACTCCGCGTCGCCTGGACTCCACTCACGGTCGCCCTGCTCCCCTCATCACGAGGTAGGAGAAGGGCCGGGGGCAGGGGCGCCTCGGGAGCCGGCGCGGGCTCCCCGCCTCCTCGGGGACTCGGGGGCTGGCTTGTGGGGGCCGCCTGTGGCCTCTGCCTGCCGAGCGGCACCTCCCTCCAGGGCCCGCCTGTCCGCCGGGAACGCGGGCGCCCTTTGCCATCAAGTTTGTGTGGCCGCCTGTCCCAAGTCATAGTCACGCCTGAATCAGGAAAGCTGGCACCGTGAGCACACCCCTTTAATGTCTGTGTCGTGTAAAGCTTGCGAAAAGTGGTCCCAGGAAAGGTGGAATTCGTGAGGTGTACAAGCACGCAGCAAGATGTGAAAACAGCCAAAGATCGGAAGTGCTGTTTTCCCCAAATCCCTTCTAGGCCTAAAATCCCACTTTCTCTACAGGGTCGATTTCCTGGCTGTGAGCTTTAATAGGAACTACAGTGGGCGTGTTGGAAGCAGATTGTCCAGCATAGTCAGCAGAATATCATGAACACAACAAGTACCCTTCACATTTCACACAAAGGTTTTGCTGGCGTTCGATTTTACGTTGAGGGGCATCCCCCACCCAGGTCATTTCAACACTTCCAGTCTTTGGCGAGGCTTATGCTACGCATGAACTTTTTTTTGAAATAGCTTGGAGAAGCCAGCAAGCCAGAGTTGTTACCTTTGTTCTGCCACCCCTACCTGTTTGCCGTGTGTGGATACTTCTTTTACTATTTCCGGCTTGACTTTACACATCTTTCAAGTGTGTGCGTTCACTCGCTATAAACTTTTCAATCTGGCTGCAACCCAGCAGAAAGGATGGAGCTCTGGTTCTAAAAGTTGCTGTTTTTATGACGTACGTATAAGCCAAATTAACTTAAACAGGGCTCATAATCAGGCAGTTCTTGTTCAGCACAGCAGTCCTCAAAGTGTGGTCCTCAGACCAGTAGTGTCAGGAGCATTGGGAACTGGTTAGAAACGTACATTCTCAGGGGCTAAAGGGGTGCTGATGACTCCCACCCAGGACTTACTGAGCCAGACACTCTGGTAAGGGGGAGTAGCAATCTGTATTTGATCTGAAGTTGGAGAACTTCCATATTGCTGTATATGTAATCCCAATGAATTATTATTATTACTTTGTTAATGCTCACCCGAGGATATTTTCTCCATTGATTTTTAGAGAGAGTGGAAGGGAGGGGGAGAGAGACTGAGAGAGAAACATTGATGGAAGGGAGGGGGAGAGAGACTGAGAGAGAAACACCTGGATTGGTTGCCTCCCCAACATGCCCTGACCCGGGCTGGGGATAGAGCCCGCAACTGAGGCACATGTCCTTGACCAAAATTGAACCCGAGACCCTTTTAGTCATAGAGCCAACACTCTCACCACTGAGCCAAACTGACTAATGCTCAATGAATTACGATTATTATTATTATTATTATTATTTTTGGCTGGGTACAGTGAACTTTATTGGTGGTGCACAACAAAGTAGGGCTCCCTATGCCCCTCCCCTTCTCCAGGGGGTCTGGGATGGAAACAGTGGTTAGGAGATTCTCAGTGTGTTGGGGGACCGGTCTGGGGCAAGGACTCCCCAGCAGCTGAGGGCCTCTCTTCCTCTTGCTGGGGCTTGTGGTCCAGGGGACTCTTACTCCTTGGAGGCCATGTGGACCATAAGGTCCACCAGCCTGTTGCTGTAGCCAAATTCATTGTCATACCAGGAAATGAGCTTGACAAAGTGGTCATTGAGGGCAATGCCAGCCCCAGCATCAAAGGTGGAGGAGTGGCTATCACTGTTAAAGTTGCAGGAGACAACCTGGTCCTCAGTATAGCCCAGGATGCCTTTGAGGGGCCCTCTGATGCCTGCTTCACTACCTTCTTGATATCATCGTATTTGGCAGCTTTCTCCAGGCAGCAGGTCAGATCCACAACCGACACACTGGGGGTGGGGACGCGGAAGGCCATGCCAGTGAGCTTCCCATTCAGCTCAGGGATGACCTTGCCCACAGCCTTGGCAGCGCCAGTAGAAGCAGGGATGATGTTCTGAGCAGCCCCTCAGCCACCATGCCACAGCTTCCCAGAGGGGCCATCCATGGACTTCTGGGTGGCAGTGATGGCATGGACTGTGGTCATGAGTCCTTCCACGATGCCAAAGTTGTCATGGATGACCTTGGCCAGGGGGCCAAGCATTTGGTGGTGCAGGACACATTGCTGACAATCTTGAGGGAGTTGTCACACTTGTCATGGTTCACACCCATCACAAACATGGAAGCATCCGCAGAAGGGGCGGAGATGATGACCCTCTTGGCTCCACCCTTCCAGTGAGCCCCAGCCTTCTCCATGGTAGTGAAGACACCGGTGGGCTCCACAACATACTCGGCACCAGCATCACCCCATTTGATGTTGGCGGGATCTTGCTCCTGGAAGATGGAGATGGACTTCCCGTTGATGACAAGCTTCCCGTTCTCAGCCTTGACTGTGCCTTTGAGCTTGCCATGAGTAGAATCCTACTGGAACATGTAGACCATGTAGTTGAGGTCAATGAAGGGGTCATTGATGGCGACAATATCCACTTGGCCAGAGTTAAAAGCAGCCCTGGTGACCAGGCACCCAATGCGGCCAAATCCGTTCACTCCGACCTTCACCATCGTGTGTTGGTTGTGGCTGGCACAGCACAGGAGTAGAGGCTGTCTGACCAACAGGAGGAGCAGAGAGCCTGAATTATTTTTTTAATGCTGAATAGTTTTTCACTGCATAAATATACCACAGTTTGCTTCTCCATTGTATTGATGGGTATCTGATCTAGTTCTAATTGTGGCCTACCATCAGTAAAGCTCCTGTGAACATTGTTATACAAATCTCTTTGTGGACATGTTTTCATTTCTCCTGGGTAAAAACTTTGGGATGAAATTGCTGGGTCGTAAGAGATAAATGTTAATTTTATGAAACTGCCAGGCTTTTTTCCAAAATTGTACGGTTTATACTCCCACCAACAATGAGTATTCCAGTTGCTCCATGTCTTTGTTGACCTTTTCAATTTAGCTATTCTGGTGGCTGTGCAGTGGTTTCAGCCTGGCACTGTCATTGACTATTACATACCCCTTTTTCTGCTCCTTGAAAATCAGGACGATGATATATCCCTCTCCAGTGCTTGTCACTGTCCTTTGATGCAATAGGTTTGGAATGAATGTGAAATAAGGGCAATGAATGAACGTTTTGACACCTACTAGTAGTTTTGAGAATTTGACATGAAAAAAGTTTTAAGGCTGGAAAAATGTGTAGAAGTAAATTTGACCAGAAAAGTTTTTAAATAGTTATACTTTATTTCAATTAAGAATTATTTCTTATCCCAAGAGCATATTTACACTGCTGATTTTTCCTAGGTACAGATGATGCAGAATGTACACCTGGCCCCAGAGACAGATGAAGATGACCTTTATTCTGGTTACAATGACTACAATCCAACCTATGATACCGAGGTAAAAAAAAAAAAAAAAAAATCTATGTTTTTTACATTGGTTTTTGTTAAGCAGCTGGTTCATGAAAACTTTAAATTAAGTAAGCTGTTTAAAAGGTTAGAAAAGTGCTTTTACTGAAGACTCTGCTAACTTCCTTCAATAATAATAATAGTGGCAGAGGGGGAAATCATGAGAAATGTTATGGAAACAAACTAGGATGATTGGCACATACTGTATTCTTCAGTGCTAATTATCTGAATGTGTGAGTTAAAAATACTTAGATCACTTGAAGTAGCTAAAATCAGTTGTTTTTAATTTTCTAAATTTGAAATGTCATGTTGAGTTACTTTAATTCTTTTAATTAAATTATGTAAATATTTTCTACAAAAATTAGGAAATAAAAATAGGTATAGAGAAAAGTTAAAATCATAGAACCTGTCTCCACCCAGAGATAAGCATTAACTAACTTATAGTGCTTGTCTTTCCATTTTCTTATGCAAATATGTGTATATCTCTTTATAGTTTGGGATAAAATGGTGTCATACTCTGTGCTGTTTTGTAGCCTGGATTTTCTCTCTTATTAATATCCACTCATGTCAGCAAATCTATATCTACTTAATATTTTATGGTGTAGTTATTTAAAAAGTGAAATTAGTACTAAAATGAATATTTAAAATCTTTTTACATCATTTTGAGTTATAGTTTCCAAATTGTAAGAGAGAAAAAACAAAAAACCTTTTTATAAACTCATCTTGAATTAGTGTGTGAAAAAAGGATGAAGGATGTGGGAGCTAATTTACTTGTTAGTGTATAAAAATCAAATATTAGCATTTATAGGACTTTTAACTAATTTAGGAAATCTCATTCTCTTCTACTGAAGGTTTTCATATAGTCATTTTCAAATTATATTTTCCTCTAGAGAAAAATGGTAGTCTATGAATTTGAGACCTAGAAAGAAAATAGAAACCATTTACTTACTCTATATGAAACAAAAATATAGGAGATACTAATCATTGTAGAAAATTTGAAAAATACAGAAGATTGGAGAAAAAAATGAATGACATAAATCCTGTCACTCAAAGATTACCTGTATTAGACATATCACCTGATGTTTTGCTGTATTCCTTGTCTTTTACTACATAGGTGTTTTTCTCCCAACATACACACACACACACACACACACACACAGGATTTTATAGACTCCTTTTTAAAAATTTGCATGAAAACATAGGCATTTTCCTATATTAGTATAAATAATGAAAACCACTGATATCTCCTCTTTTATTCCAGTTATAAAAGTAATATGTATAGCCTTGACCAGTGTGGCTGAGTTGGTTGGAGTGTGGTCCCATATACCCAAAGGTTGTAGGTTCGATTCCCAGTCAGGGCACATGCCTGGGTTGCGGGTTCGATCCCTGGTCAGGGTGGGTATGGGAGACAACCGATCAATAGTTCTCTCTCGCATGGATGTTTCTCTCTCTCTGTCTCTCACCATTCCTCTAATATCAATAAAGAAAATAAATTATACGTATAAAAATATACATGTTCATTATTAAAAAACAAAATTACCCATAGTTATATTATTCAGAACTAACTACATTTAATGTTTGCTTTGTTTTTCCTTCATACATAGAGTCTTAGCATGTTTGAATTGAACTAGCATTTACTTTTCTGTTTGCTTTTTTTACATATAGCTACATTGTGGGCATCTCATGATAAAAAAACTGAAGTAAATGTAATATTAATGGCTACATAATACTGAAGATATACAGTTGTTTATAACTGTTTTTGATCATAGGATATTTATTTCCAGTTTTCTGCTACTATAAATAACAACAATGCAATGAACAATTTTATGCATAAATAATTTTCTGTATTTTGATCAAACATTTTCTAGGATAGAATCCAAAAAATGGAATGTAGATAGTTCATGAATATGATCATTTTTAAAGCACCAGAGAAACTTCCTAACTCCTTAGGTCATCACAGTGTGGCTTCATTATTTCATTTGGAGTGAATATTCAGAATATAAGAAACAAAAATAAATCATATAGTAAAATAAAAATAATACTTGCTTTACTTTACCCATGGTTATCTTTTCTCTTACTTAATTGGAATAATAACAAGTTTAATATATAACTGAATTACTTGAAACAGTTATCAAAATATTCCATAGATTTTGCAAGTTGTTAATGAAAAAGAACAAATTACAAAAGTTGTGTTTGTAATTGGAGAATTTGTTGACAATTTTTAGTTTGTCAGAATTCATTGAGCTGATTAATCAAATTTTACTAATAGTTTAGTGTGCCGAGCCAGCTCAGCCAAGGGTTCGGCAAGCCTGAGTGTGGGCGGTGAAGGATGAAGAAAAGACAGATAAAGAGAATAAGCTGGGTCTAGGTGTCGGCAAACTGTGGTTCGCGAGCCCCATGCGGCTCTTTGGCCCCTTGAGTGTGGCCACGAAGTTTCAATCGCACCGTAGTGCGCGCCCGCATGTGGTATTTTGTGGAAGAGCCACACTCAAGGGGCCACAGTTTGCGGACCACTGGTCTAGGTGGATCTTCCTGTGCCTGGCTGAGGCCACAGAGAGAGATCCAGACAGCAAACTGAACCTTTATTTTATAGCCAGAGGTAAACAAGGTAGTGGTCACCGTAGTTACAGTGTTCTTGTGAGTTTCACTTGCTACATCAAACCTCAGCCCATTAGCTACCCAGATAAGATCTAGGGAGTGTCATAAGGTCAAGCCTAATTATGCTAAGAGGGCTGTGCCCTCTAAGCTGGGACTTGTTTGTGGCTTTGCCAACAGGTCAGTCCGAGGCTTAACCCTATAGCCGCTCCCTACAGTTTAGGAATACTAGAAGACTTCCTTTTCCAAAAAATCTGCTGAAATACTATAATCAATTATGCTAAAGGTTGCCTTTGGTTATATACTTCATGTGAAAGTTGCCTAGTTTCTATAGCTAACCAAGAATTGTGTATTTATTTAATTTTATGTAGCTGATATGCAAGGTTATAAAGATTATTTTAAGTAAAAATTAAAGAAGGATGCTTGTACATAAAATTTTTAACGTGCACAGTATTAACTCCTGGTTATACAAAAATTTTACTTTAATTGTCTGTATAGTTTTAAAAAGTGAATTGATATTGACTCTATTTTTAATGTATTATTTGTATTTATTTATTTATTTTTGTATTTATTTATTTTTTTGTTAATCCTCACACTAGGATATTTTTTCCATTGATTTTTAGAGTGAGTGGAAGTGAGGGGGGAGGGAGAGACAGAGAGAAAGAGAGAGAGAGAGAGAGAGAGAGAGAGAGAGAGAGAGAGAGAGAAACATTGATGTGAGAGACACATAGATTGGTTACCTCCTGCATGCACCACTCCAACTGGGGCAGGGGATCGAACCTGCAACCCAGGAATGTGCCCTTGACTGGGAATTGAACCCAAGACCCTTCTTTGCATGGGCCAATGCTCTAACCACTGAGCACACAGTCCAGGCTTGTATTTATTTTTTAATAACCAAGTATATTTTTGTGAAATGTATCCACAGAAGGCACTTTCCAAGTCTCCCAGGATGCCTGAAACTGGCAATGGTACTGAATCCTATAAGTACTATTTTTTTCCTATGCATACATATTATGGTAAAGTTTAATTATACATTAGGCACAGTAACAGATTACCAACAATAACTAATAATAAAATAGAATAATTATAACAATATACTGTAATAAAAGTTATGTGAATGTCATGCTGGAAGGCACCAGGGAGGCTGCAACTTCATAGTTGGGTCCAGATCCTTGTCACCACACAAGAAAGAATTTGAGATTCAGCAAAGCACAGTAAATTTATTAAAAGTACTCACTTGAGAAGGGAGTACTGGTGAACTCAAAGGACTAGATACCCCAATGGGGTCTGGGTAGAAGGTTTTTATAAATGCGGGGGAGGGTGGCATAGGTTGTACTTCAGCTTCTGATGCTGGTGGGGTGACTGCTGATGCAGCTTGTCCTCCTTCCCCTCTGGATAATGATTTCTTTTTGGTCCTCTTGGAACTGTCATGGTGATCCAGGAAGAGGAGTGGTCCTAAAACTGCAATGTAAATTTATTCTAATGGTATTATAATGACCTGTTGATCATTTGTCTGTCGATAAGGCTGCAGAATCTGCTTGAAAATGTTTTTTGTTTATGTTGAATACAGGAAATTGGGAGGGGGACGCGGGGAACAGGTGGTCAGCAAAAGTCACATCCAGGACGGAAAAGGGGAGGGATAGACCTTGAGGCCTTTGTTCCCTAATCTAAATTTTCTGACTCATACATTCCCCCTGAGAGATTTCAATCCCATAATCATATGGGAAGAAGAAGGGTTGGTGTTTCCTCTGTAGTTGCTTCAGGCTGAGATTTGGTATAGACCAGGGGTGGGCAAACTTTTTGACTCGAGGGCCACAATGGGTTCTTAAACTGGACCGGAGGGCCGGAACAAAAGCATGGATGGAGTGTTTGTGTGAACTAATATAAATTCAAAGTAAACTGTTATGCCCAGATTTCAAGGTTCCCAAAAAGCCCACCAGGGAGCCAGCGAGTCCCATGCAAAAGCAAAGAGTCCCTTATTTCAAACTAGTTCGGCTCCCCGACCACACTCACCGATGCAACGGTAAGCCCCGTGGCAGAGAGAGCGAAGCCTGATGGGACTGTGGGTTTTATAGGGGGGTGGAGTCAGGGCAGGAGAGGGGACTGTGGGCTCCGCTGATTGGCCAGGCGCTAGTCGGTGTCTCATTACACAGGATGTGGTCATAGTGATGGCGTGCACTTCCCTTGATTATCATTGGCTAGTCCAGAGAAATCCTGGGTGTGGCTAGCAGAGGCTTCTTCCGGGAAGAAGCCCTGCTGAGCACATGGCTCTGTCCAAAAATGGAGGACCCAGGGCAAGATGGAGGGCGCAGTTCTAGCTCCCCCCAGGGCGAGCTGAGCCGGGGGTCCAGCAGATCGGCCAGTTCCAGTCCAGACAGGAAGTCCATGTCCTTCGTCTAGTCCCCGGGGCGCCAGCGATTGCCTCCTTAGGCAACCTGGTAGCCCCCCCACCCCTCCCGGGAGGTCACCATATTGATGCCGAACTTAGTGCGGACACCCAATCCGCATAGCGCACTACAGCCCAGAATTCCTGGGCTCAAGAGATCCTCCAGCCTCAGCCTCCCGAGTAGCTGGGACTACAGGCGCGCACCACCGCGCCCGGCGCCGCCACCGGGGCTGCTCGAGGCAGGGAGACCTGGAGGTTGCTGGCTCTTCCTCCACCACCGCTGTCGCGCGGGTGGTGGCGGCCTGCGCCGGGCTGGGGAGTCGGTGCCGGAGGCTGCCAGCATGGTCAGGCTGTGCCTCATGGGGCCCGGTGGCCGGCCCACGTAGGCCCGGTGATGACTCGCCCTTTCATAAACATCATTACATAATAGGGTACGGTCTTTTTTTTTTAGTTTTATTCATTTCAAACGGGCCGGATCCGGCCCTCGATCCGGCCCTTGGGCCGTAGTTTGCCCACGGCTGGTATAGACCCTGCCTAGCCTTGGATTGAAGATCTCTTCCTGCCTGATCTAAGAGCCCAAGCCCTATATCCCCTGGATGTTGAGGTATGGTCTGGAATTCTTGGATTATAATCATTTTTACATGAAACTGTTATAATCTAGAAGATTATAAATTTAACAAGAAGATTAAAAAGGCGTGGACCAAATTATAAAAAAAAAGAAGAATAGTTACTTAAGGACCAAGGAGTAGAAATACTCAGGTGAAAGAAGGGAGAGCCTTTTTAATCGTGTTCCAAAAGACATCAAGATCTGTTCCTGAACTCTCCAAAAATTCATCTGGAATAAAAAAAGACCCCGAATAGCTGCAGCAATCCTGAAAAAGAACAAAGTAGGTGGGATCTCAATACCAGATATCAAGTTGTATTACAAAGCCACTGTTCTCAAAACTGCCTGGTACTGGCACAAGAATAGGCATATAGATCAATGGAATAGAATAGAGACCCCAGAAATCGGCCCGAACCAATATGCTCAATTAATATTTGCCAAAGGAGGCAAGAACATACAATGGAGCCAAGATAGTCTCTTCAATAAATGGTGCTGGGAAAATTGGACAGATATATGCAAGAAAATGAAACTAGACCACCAACTTACACCATACACAAAAATAAACTCAAAATGGATAAAGGACTTAAATGTACGACGGGAAACCATAAAAATTCTAGAAGAATCCAAAGGCAACAAAATCTCAGACATATGCCGAAGCAATTTCTTCACTGATACAGCTCCTAGGGCACTTGAAACTAAAGAAAAAATGAACAAATGGGACTACATCAAAATAAAAAGCTTCTGCACAGCAAAAAAAACCATCAACAAAACAACGAGAAAACCCACTGTGTGGGAAAACATATTTGCCAATGACATATCTGATAAGGGCCTAATCTCCAAAATTTATAGGGAACTCATACAACTTAACAAAAGAAAGATAAACAATCCAATCAAAAAATGGGCAAAGGACCTAAATAGACACCTTTCAAAAGAGGACATCCAGAAAGCCAAGAGACATATGAAAACATGCTCAAAGTCACTAATCATCGGAGAGATGCAAATCAAAACAGCAATGAGGTACCATCTCACACCTGTCAGACTGGCTATCATCAACAAATCAACAAACGACAAGTGCTGGAGAGGATGTGGAGAAAAAGGAACACTTGTGCACTGCTGGTGGGAATGCAGACTGGTGCAGCCACTATGGAAGACAGTATGGAGTTTCCTTAAAAAACTGAAAATGGAACTCCCATTTGACCCTGTGATCCCACTTCTAGGAATATATCCCAAGAAACCAGAAACACCAATCAGAAAGGATATATGCACCCCTATGTTCATAGCAGCACAATTCACCATAGCTAAGATCTGGAAACAGCCTAAGTGCCCATCAGTAGATGAATGGATTAGAAAACTGTGGTACATCTACACGATGGAATACTATGCTGCTGTAAAAAGGAAGGAACTCTTACCATTTGCAACGGCATGGATGGAACTGGAGAGCATTATGCTAAGTGAAATAAGCCAGTCAATAAAGGAAAAATACCACATGATCTCACTCATTCATGGACAATAGAGACCATTATAAACTTTTGAACAATAATAGATACAGAGGCAGAGCTGCCTCAAACAGATTGTCAAACTGCAGCGGGAAGGCCGGGGAGGGTTGGGGGGCAGGAGGTAGGGGGGTAAGAGATAAACTAAAGGACTTGTATGCATGCATATAAGCATAACCAATGGACATAAGACACTGGGGGATAGGGGAAGCTAGGGGACTGTCTAGGGCCGGGGGATAAAATGGATACATATGTAATACCCTTTGTAATACTTTAAGCAATAAAAAAAAAAAAAATCTGTTCCTTAGTTATACCTGTGAAGCTAAGACGCCCGTTCGTAGATTTTTTGGATATTACATTCAATCTGACCTGATTTGTTTACTTACATACAGCAGGTTTTGTTAATGACTTCACAGATGCCTCCCTGTTTGGTTAAGGTAGTCTAGGGCAAGTTTGTTGTCTAGAACTACATTAGCTAGAGAATCTAAGGATTCCTAAGTTCCCTGTAGGGCCTCCCCTGTGTCGGTAGCAAAGTCTTTTAGGGCCTGAGTTAGAGTGTGTAAGGTTACCTCATGATAGCTGAATCCTATCCAAGGGGTGGCTATGCCGAGTGTCACTCCTATGCCTGTTATGCTTAGGCTTATGACTCTTTTGGCTCTTGTTGGGGAGGTTATATTGTGAACAATTATTCCCGCTCCTATGGGCCCTTATAAGACCAGAGTGCATTGTCCCTTGAATTGGGAGTTGTCTCTGCAGGGGTAGGTGCAAGGCCAGGAATGGGAGTAGTAAAAGTTCCTTGGGGCTGTCTGTCATAGGGGAGTTGGTGTTTCAGATGTTCACAAAGACAGACATATCCTGGGGGTGCACAAGCTCTCCCAGGGAGTAAGGCCCCTCGAGGTCTAGGGATGACCGACTAACAGAAGGGCCACTGACACTACAGGACAGTGAAAGTGGCCCTTCTGTTAGTTTGTCATCTCTGGGCCCCAAAGGGCCTTCCAGGCTCAAGGATGTGATAAATTCGTTTTTAAGCCTGGGTTACAAATTCCTCCCAGTAAGTGCATCTTCCAGAAGGAGGTTGTATTTTCTTTCTATCAAAAATTTTGTGGGAGGCAGGGCACCAGTGGGTGATGTTAGGATGTCAGGATTGTGAGGTATCAAAGGTCTTGGGAAAGATAGCAGGGGTGTTGAAACCCCAGGAAATATTCGACTTAGCGTGGCCTTATTGGTGCGTGTATTGCAGGGGACGCAAGTAATGTTGAGGGAAGAAGAAGTAAAAGTATATGGTCATTTTCTCTGGATGTGATTATAAGGTAGAGTGAGGTGAACACAGCCAAAAGGGTTCTTTGTGATACTGAGATGAACCTCCAGAGGGTAAGATTTTCCAAAGTGCTTTGGGGAACCTGAAAGGAGAATAGGGATCTGGGCTTGTCATTACAGGGATATACTCAAGGCTTATTGTGTTGATCTGAGGGTGGGGATGGCAGATCCAACAGACAGAAAGATTGTTTCCTAAAGTGATGATATTTGTAAGGTTGACAGGAGAGTTTTGTCTTTAATCCCTGTAGGGCAGCGGTTCTCAACCTGTGGATCGAGACCCCTTTGGGGGTCAAACGACCCTTTCACAGGGGTCGCCTAAGACCATCGGAAAACACATATATAATTACATATTGTTTTTGTGATTAATCACTATGCTTTACTTAAGTTCAATTTGTAACAATGAAAATACATCCTGCATATCAGATATTTACATTACGATTCATAACAGTAGCAAAATTATAGTTATGAAGGAGCAACAAAAATAATTTTATGGTTGGGGGTCACCACAACATGAGGAACTGTATTAAAGGGTCGCGGCATTAGGAAGGTTGAGAACCACTGCTGTAGGGTAATGGGGGAAGTAAAACAAGTAGGGCTAGAATTACCATTTTAAGAGCAAGGGATATAGTTGCTAGGTGGGATGTTTACTGATGGACAAGTGAGGAAAAGAATGAGGGCAACAGAAACCCTAAGCAAAGAAAAAGACCTAAAATCTCAGTGGCCATGTGGTGGATCATTTACTTATAGGTCAAGGAGACTTCTTTGGGTTGTTTCGTAAGTCCTCCGGGGGTTCACAGGTGTGGTTGTCCTTCTGGCATTCCTGCAGAGGTTCAGGAAAGAAAGTTTTATTCTACATAAATGTGTCCAGGATCATATACCAGGTAGCTTGACTGCGGTGGGGGTGGCAAGCAAGATCTGGTAGGACCTTTCCATTTTGGAGTTAACTGGTCCCCTGGGGAGCTTTCCTTCCAAGTCTTAAGAAGGACCCAGTCCCCATGAGATATATTGGGCCTATGAGAGGATGTGTTCCTGGGGATGGAAAGATTTAATTGCCTTATTTTTGGAGAGCCTGTTGCGCCTATCCTAGATTTGTTACAGAATTTACCAGGTGACCGAAAAATACACAGGAGTAGCCAGAGATACAGGAAAAACCCATTTATTTCCTGATGTACTAGTACCGTGACTCAAGGGAGCCTATTTCCAGATCCTGAGCGAGCCAATATGGAGGAAGCTTTCTCTTTATACCCTTTTGTTTCTTTGTCTCCCAAATAAGCATCAGACTTCCGGACCTTTTGTGGGCTTTGCAAAAAGCCCCCTGTGTTGGGATGGGGGCCGTGAGAACACACCTAAAGGCCTGCCTGGCACCAGCACTGATAACCCCCTCCGGAGGTTGTGTATTGTTCATGGTTTATGGCCTCTGTAAAATGGGAGTATTTAGGTAAACAGGTCTTGCAAGATCTGATAATTATGGGAAGGGGCTGTGACTAGACTACAGGCAGTCCTCCGGTTACATTGGACTCGACATACGTCGTTTCGTGGTTACATCGCCATCTCCCATTTATTTATAAAAAAAAAATAGTTCCGTCATTTTGACGTATGTACATATGTGCTTTATGTTTTTTATTATTTATTTACCACAAGCAAAGGTCAGGAATTGTTATCTTCCTTTAAAATTTTTTTTTACTGTTTCACTTCATTACTGCTGTGTATGTGCTTCATGTGAGTGACATAGTTGCTTATGTAGGTGGGTTCCGACTTACGACGAAAATCACATTATGTCGCGCCGTAGGAACGGATCTCCGGCGTAACCAGAGGACCTACTGTGTAGGCTAACAGGAATGTGCATTAGGGATACTAATTAACTAGGTACAGAGTAAGGCTGCTGGACTCCCTCCCCCCACTCCAAAAAAAAAAAAAAAAGTCTTATTTTTCTCATGAGGTTGATGATATATTTAAGTTGCTCCTAGACTTCTAGGTCAAAATATATGTCAGAGGTTAGGAAGGGCCTCCTGTATAACATATTAAAAGGGCTTAGTTCTAAGTTTGACTTGGGAGCTCCTCTGTATCCCTGGCATAATTTTGCTAGGATTTTCTTTAAGGTATGCTTAGCCTTTTCTACCTTTTCTGAAGACAGGCCTTTATGAACTATGTAAATGGTAGTTAATGTCTAGGGCTTTGGCTGTTTGTTGGGTGATTTTGGCCACAAAGGAAGGACCCAGGTGATCATACAGTAAAATAAAAATATTTGTCACTTTGGAGGCTTCGGGGCAGTCTAAACCTTGGAATGATTTCCTTAAGGAGGACTCTGGTTACCTCCACTGCCTTTTCAGTCAGGATGGGAAAGGCCTCTACCCATCGAGTAAAAGTGTTTATGAATACTAGGAGATAGCAGATACCCTGGGAGAGAGGCATTTGTATAAAATCTATTTGCCAATCTTCTTCTGGGAAGGTACCCCTTCTCTGCATATGCTTAAGAAGATGGTGGTGGGGTGCTGGACTTTATTTTATGCCCTGGCTTGTTAACTGAAAAGAGAACACAGGCTTGAGTGACTTCTTTTATGGCTCAAGATAGGCCCCTCCCAATGAAGATTTTTTACATTAAAGAATAGGTGGCATCTTAACCTAGATGGAGAAATTCATGAAAGGATTTTATAATTTTCCATTGATCCTTAGCTGGGAACAGCAGATTTTTGATCTCTAATCTACCATCCTTCATTGTTTAGGGGAAAACTTTGCCCTTCTGCCCAGGTGTTTTCATCAGGGGCATAACTTGGTTTGATGTACAGAGGAAAAATACATAGAATTAGGGCCATAATAGAGGTATCTGACTTGGCAGCCTCCTTTGCAGCCCTGTCAGCAAGGGGATTTCCTTTTCAGAGGTTCTCAACCTGTGGGTCACGAACAATGAAAATACATCCTGCATATCAGATATTTACATTACGATTCATAACAGTAGCAAAATTACAGTTATGAAGTAGCAATGAAAATAATTTTATGGTTGGGGGTCACCACAACATGAGGAACTGTAATAAAGGGTTGCGGCATTAGGAAGGTTGAGAACCACTGCTAGAGTTCAGATATTTTATTTTGTTTATTTATTTTTTTTAGAGTTCAGATATTTTAGTTGTGTTCCTTTGATGTCCCTTATAGTGCTGCATGGCTACTTCTCGGGGTAGTTTTGTTTTTGTTTTTGTTTTTGTTTTTATGAATATATATCTTTATTGATTTCAGAGAGGATGGAAGAGGGAGAGAGAGAAAGAAACATCGATGATGAGAGAGAACCATTGATCAGCTGCCTCCTGCTCACCCCACACTGGGGATCGAGCCCACAACCTGACCATATGCCCTGACCAGGAGTCAAACCATGACCTCCCTCAAATGTAGTCTCTCTCACTCAAAATATTTTATTTTACTGTACTTACCCTTCTTGTGATTATGTAAGATGATAAAATGCCTTCATGATGACATGAAGAGAGGTGAATGAGACATTATTGAGTAAAATAAGTGTTACTTGAACAAAAGCACTTAGAGACTACGTCAGTCTGATAACCAATCTGATAACTTAGGTGGCTCCTAAGTGATTAACAGGAGGGGAACATATACAGTGTGGATACCCTGGACAAAGGAATGATTCATGTTTTCAGTCCGTGGTTGACCTTGGATAACTTAAATGACAGAAAGCAAAACTGCAGAAAAGGGGGGACTACTATAGATTGAAATAAATCAGAGGCTCTTACAAGAATTGTGCATAAGTTGTGTATGAAGCATTAGAGCCAGAGTGGTGTTGGCAAAGGAATAGGAAGTAAAGGCTGATTAGACTATTTGTTGGTAAGATTCCCTTCCAGAGTCTAAAATGGCATTTTGTCCAAGGAACCCAGAAACACTCATATTTTGCTCTTGACAGTTGTTCCTTTCTTCAAATTTCCTAAGAGAGAATGTGAGTACAGGTCAGGAATCAGCAAAACATAATACCATTTTTTTCCTTTATTGATTAAGGTATTACATATGTGTTCTTATCCGCCCATGGCCCCCCCACCCCCCACCCCCACTGAGTGTATGTCCTCAACCCCCTGCATACAAGTCCTTTGATTGACCTCTCCCCCTTACCCCCACCCTCTCCCCTACCTTCCCTCTGAGGTTTGACGGTCTGATCGATACTTCTTTGTCTCTGGATCTGTTTTTGTTCATTAGTTTATGTTGTTCATTATATTCCATAAATGAGTGAGATCATGTGATATTTATCTTTCTCTGACTGGCTTATTTCGCTTAGCATAATGCTCTCCAGTTCCATCTGGACCTGGAAATGGTAAGAATTCCTTCTTTTTTACTGCAGCGTAGTATTCCATTGTGTAGATGTACCACAACCTAGAACTAACTCTCCAAAAATTCATCTGGAATAAAAAAAGACCCTGAATGGCTGCAGCAATCCTGAGAAAGAAGAACAAAGTAGGAGGGATCTCAATACCAGATATCAAGCTGTATTACAAAGCCACTATTCTCAAAACTGCCTGGTACTGGCATAAGAACAGACATATAGACCAATGGAATAGAATAGAGAACCCAGAAATCAACCCAAACCACTATGCTCAATTAATATTTGACAAAGGAGGCAAGAGCATACAATGGAGTCAAGACAGCCTCTTCAATAAATGGTGTTGGGAATATTGGACAGATACATGCAAAAAAGTGAAACTAGACCACCAACTTATACCATACACAAAAACAAACTCAAAATGGATAAAGGACTTAAACATAAGACGGGAAACCATAAAAATCTTAGAGGAATCCGCAGGCAGCAAATCTCAGACATATGCCAAAGCAATATCTTCACCGATACAGCATAATAACATTTTATTCCAATTGAGGTTCTGATTCCAAATGACCTTGTAGGTTGGACTCCATGGAGCCCTCCATTTCTCAAACTTCACTGCTCCAGAGTGATGAAGTCATTTTCACTTGAGCAAACAAAACTGGAACAAGAGAGTGTTTGCCCCATTGCTTTTAGAGAATATTTCCTTTTCTCTCCCAAGGCTTTCTCAGACAAGTTCCTCTAAGTCATGGCCCCACATATGAAAGAAGAGAGAGATGAGATTCTCTGTTCCTGCTTTTCTTTCCTGCTTGGAGGAAAGAAACAGAAGAAAGGCCATATCCTTGTAAACTTGATCTTTAACTAGACATAATGATGCCACGTGTCTAATAAAGTGTTCTTACGATTGAACAACATTATCAGTACTCATCTTCCTAGCAGAGGAAGGAGCCTTAATATTGTGGGCATTGGGAAGGAGGGATATTTGATGATAGGGAGACTATGAGCCCCTACCTGGACATCAACAGATGGGTAAGATGAATTAGAGAGGATCATGAATACCAAACAGAAGAGGTTCAACTTTTTGTTGTTGTTTGAATCCTCACCTGAGCACATGCTTAGAGAGAGAGAAACATCGATGTGAGAGAGAAACATTGATCAGTTGCCTTTTGTACACACCCTGACCAGGGATTGAACCTACAACCCAGGTATGTGCTCTGACCAGGAATTGAACTGGCAGCCTTTTGGTGGATTGACGATGCTCCAACCAATTGAACCACTCTGGCTGGGCAGAGGTTCAACATTAAAAAAAAAATTCTCACTTCATGTTGAATGTTAAATTTTCTTTTCATTTTAGGAATTGGAGAATGACACAGCTTTTCAGCAAGCTGTGAGAACCAATCATGGCAGAAGACCTCCAGTAAGTAAATTACTTTTATTGTGATAAAAAAACACATAATAAAATTTACCATCTTAACCATTTTTGAGTGTACAGTTCAGTTATTGTTAAATATATTTATTCTCATTGTTATGAAACTGATCTTCAGAACCTTTTCATCTTCCCAAACTGAAACTCTGTTCCCATTAAACAACTTCCCCATTCCCTTTCCCCCTGTCCCTGGCACCACCCTTCTACTTTCTGTTTCTATAAAGTTGACTACTTTTTGATACATCATATATGTGGAATCATATAGTATTTGTCTTTTTATTACTGGCTTATTTCACTTAGTATAATGTTCTCAAGGTTCACCCATGTGAAAGGATTTCCTTCCTTTTTAAGACTGAGTAATAGTCCACTGTGTGGAGAGACCACATGTTGTTCTGTGGACACTTGGGTTGCTTCCACTTCTTAGCTATTGTGAATACCAGGTGTGCCGGTTACTAATGTGGATTTTGTAATCAAAGAAAACACGATAATTTCAAGAGAAACATCAAAAGTGCTTTATTCAAAGTAATGTCCATAGCTAGCTACACATTTCCCCCATCTTTCAGGTAATTTGTGAATACCGTCCCAATAGGACTTTTCTTGTTTTGAGGCAAACCATTCAGAGACCCAATTTTCCACTTTTGTGTGTGTTTTGAAGTGCTGTTCAGAAAGTGCGTGTGCCATTGATCGGAACAAGTGGTAATCTGAAGGAGCAAGGTCTGGTGAATACAGCGGGTGGGTAATACTTCCCAGGCAAGATCTTTTATCGTGTCTTTAACTGGTTTTGAAGTGTGTGATTGTGCGTTATCATGAAGCACTCACAAGTATCTGAGATAGAGCATGTTCACCATAAGCTTCCTGAAGTATACAATAACTTTTTCTTCAAAATAAAGTAATGAATTAAAACTTCCCGCAAATGCTCTTTTTTTGCCATGAAATTCGACATTTTTAAACGTAAAAATATCTATAATGTTAACACCTTCAGCAAATTTGACATATGAAGTTTTGAAGCTTGCTGTCAACACAACAAAATAGCATACATATCAAATCACATAAATAATCAACATATGTGTAACTCCATCTAGTGAAAAAAAATCCGCATTACTAACTGGTACAACTAGTATGCTGCTGTGAACATGGCTGTGCATATATTTTAAGACTCTGTTTTAAATCCTTTAGATAAATACCCAGAGGTGGAATTACTGGAACAGATAGTTCTATTTTTAATGTTTTTAGGAACTTCCTCACCCTTTTCCATAGTGATTGCTCCATTTTACAATCCCAGTAACAGTGTACAAGCATTCTAATTTCTCTACATCCTTGCCAACACATACTATTTTCTATTTTTCTGAGAGTAGCAATTTTAATAGGTCTGAGGTGATTCTCATTGTGGTTTTGATTTGCATTTCTCTGATGATTAATGATGTTGAGTATCTTTTCATATGTTTGTTGGTCATTTGTATATCATCTTTGAAAAAATGTCTAGTCAATGTCTTTGCTCATTTTTAAGTAGGTTATTTGATTTTTTGTTATTGTGTTCTAAGAGTTCTTTATATATTCTGGATATCAACCCCTTACCAGATTAATGACTTGCAAATATAGTATCCACTCTGTAGGCCTTTTCAATGCGTTGATTATATGTCCTTTGATGCACAAAATTTGTTGTATTATATATTTCTATTTGTCTATTTTTGCTTTTGTTGCCTGTGCTTTTGTTGTCATATCCAAGAAATCATTGCTAAGTCCAATGTCATTAAACTTTTCCCCTATGCTTTCTTCTAGGAGTTTTATAGTTTTAGGTCTTATGTTTAGGCCTTTTATCCATTTTGAATTAACTTTTGTATATGGTTTAAGATAAAGATCTAGCTTTATTCTTTTGCATGTGGATATCCAGTTTTCCCACTGTTGGAAAGACTGACCTTTCCTCATTGTGTGGTCTTGGCACCCTTGTTGAAGATTATTTGACCATATACACAAGGGTTTTTTTCTGGGCCATTTATTCTGATTCATTGGTCTAGTCTGTTTTTACACCAGTACCTCCCTATTTTTGTTACCATAGCTTTGTAATCTGTTTTGAAATCAGGAAGAATGAGTTTCCTAATTTTGTTATTCTTTTTAAAAATTCTTTTGGCTATTCAGGATCCCTTGAGATTTCAAATAAATTTTTTTATTTCTTTAAAAAATGGCATCGGGATTTTGGTAGGGATTGGATTGAATTTATAGATTGCTTTTGGTGCTATAGACATCTTAAGAATAGTAAATTTTTGAATCCATGAACATGGGATGTTTTGCATTTATTTGTCTTACCTTTAATTTCTTTTAGCAATGTTTTATAATTATATTTTAGATCAAAAATGTTTTATGCTTTTGAGAATATAAATTTTATTTATGTAAGATTTGGAATATGTTTACCTAAATCACTCATTGTTTAAAAATATTTGTAATTTTTAAAGTTACATAAATATTGATCATTGGGGCTTAATTTACAAATTACTCTTCTCTTGGATTAATGATCCTCCATTAATTATATTCCATCAGCATATGAATTGCTAGAGTGATATTTTTCAGTATTATTAAAATTTTTGTGTATGTCATGCAAAGCATAGACATCTAACTTGCACAGTGTATGGAATCTGCCAACTCTCTTTTGTAGTTGAAAACAAACAGGTTGATAAGTGAAATATAGAAAGTTCTGTAAGAAAGAGTATAAATTGTTATGGGACCATAAAGAAAGGTTATTTGTCACTGGAACAATCAGAAGAGGCTACTTAGGATAAATTTACAGTTGAATATTAAAGGGTATGTACAGTTAAGACTGACCTTGAGATATGGGAGGAAAGGTATGACACATGAGGGTGTAGGTGAATAAAGGAAGAGTCAGGGTAGGCTCTACTTTATCTGAAGAGATCTGACCAATGCTTAAAAAAAACACACACACCCAAAAAAACAGATTTAGTTATTTGTAAGTAGTTGAAAAAAAAAAAACAACTTTCTTTCCTTCAGTTTGTTCTCATAGAAAAAAGTCCTGAGACTCTATCCTTTTCAGCTTTATCTAAGACCTGTTATGTAAATTAATCAAGTTTTTAATGTGTGTGTGTGTTTGGTTTTTTTTTTGTGTGTGTGTTTTTAGTGTCTTATATTTTTACTGATTTGGGGGAAAGGGTTTTGTTAATGAGAAAGATATGGTCAAATTTTATATTATGATTATGGATTTTTTTTTTAGTTTTTTGCTTTATATATTTGGAGTAAAAATATTTAGAAATGTTATATTTTCATGGTAAATTGAGCCTTTTATTGCTATGAGATGTCTTTCTATCTCTAGTAATTCTGTTTGTCTACTTTGTCAGTTATTAGTATATTGATATAGCTATACCACCTTCCTTTTGTCTAGTGTTTTCATGATATGTCTTTCCTAGTCTTTAACTTCCAACCTTTCCATATGCATTTATTTATTAGCAGCATGTGATTGAGTTTTGCTTTTAAAATACAGTCTGATAACCATATTTTTTTTGTGAATTATTTAGTCCATTTGCATGTAATGAAATTACTGGCTTGGCTTCAATTTGTTGTGTTACTATTTACTTTTCAAATTTTCTGCCTTTTTTATGTTTCATTTTCTTTCTTGTCTTCTTTTGTTTGTTTTTTATTTCCATTTTCCCCCATTGTTATCTTGGGAGTTTACATCTATAAAAATTCTTTTAGTGTTTTCCTAAAGATTATAATACTCATCTTTAACTTATTAAAGTCTGGTATAAATTAGTATTTTACTGTTTCCTGGACAATGCTAGAATTTTATATTATTTTCAGTTATTTTTCAGTTCTAGAATTTCTATTCTTTTTTTATACTTTCCCATTCTCTGCTGAAATTATCGATCTTGTGTTTTAGCTCAGTGGACATATTAAGCATATTTATGTTAAAATTTGTGTCTGATATTTTCATTATATGTATCACCTTCTGGGTTTCTTTTCATTCTTTTGTTTTTCTTGGCTTTTGGTTAGGTAGTTTTGCCTCATTTATGTCTAGTTATTTTTGATTGAATGCCAGACAGTGTAAATGAAAAATTTGAGAGTTAATTTAAGGCCATATGTCTGTGCTGTCCAGTATGATAAACACTGGCCACATGTGGCAAGTTACATTTAAATTATTTAAAATTAAATACAACTTAAAAATTCAGATCCTTGTTACGCCAGCCACTTTTCAAATGTTCAGCAGCAACATGTGGCTAGTAGCTATCTCATCAGACAGGGCAGGCATGGAATGTTTCCATCAGTGCAGAAAAGTTCTACTGGATAACACAGCCAAAAGTGATCTCATCTTTCAGTAGAGAGAATTTACTCTTGCTTATGGCCTTAGAGATACTAGAAATCCTGGATCACCCTTATCCATTTGAGTTTGAGATGATCCTAAATTGGACTTTAGTCCTTACAAGGGTTGTTATACTTCTAACTTACTTTTCAGTCTTAGCCTTTTGAGATCACAGTCTAAAGCTCGGAGAATTACAAGGACAGCCACCTTGGCAGGCCCCCAACTCCAATGTTTATCTCCTCAGGCCTGTGAGTCTACAAAAAGCTATGCACAGCTTCTCAGCCATGTCTTTGGAACAAGCAGATGCCTATAGGACAGCGGTACTCAACCTGTGGGTCACGACCCCTTTGGGGGTCGAAGGACCCTTTCACAGGGGTCACCTAAGACCATCCTGCATATCAGATATTTACAGTACGATTCATAACAGTAGCAATATTACAGTTATGAAGTAGCAACGAAAATAATTTTATGGTTGGGTCACAACATGAGGAACTGTATTTAAAGGGCCAGAAGGTTGAGAACCACTGCTATAGGAGAAAAGCAGAACTTAATGCTGGCTCACCTCTCCAGCCTTCTCCTTTGCTCAACTGGAGACTTGCAATTCTTCACTGCCTTAATGGTTCTCTAATGTATTTAAACTGATATTTTACAAAAATATTTTTGTACTCAGCTTTTTAATTCTTAGTGGCAATGTTATTTAAAACAGTAGCCCATCATAGCAAGAAGTAGAACTTATCTATTGATGTTTTAATCAAATATTGCAAACAGCCCTAGCTGGTTTGGCTCAATGGATAGAGCATCAGCCTGCAGACCAAAGGGTCCTGGGTTCAGTTCCCGTCAAGGGCACATACTTTGGTTGCAGGCTCCTCTCCCACCCAGTCCCTGGTCAGGGTTCATGCAGGAGGCCACCAATCAATGTGTTTCTCTCACATCAATGTTTCTTTCTCTGTCTCCCTCTCTCTTCCACTCTCCCTAAAAATCAATGGGAAAAATATCCTCAGGCGAAGATTAACAAAAAAACAACAAATACTTTAAACAATATGCCTAACAACTGACATGTTTAGGTCAGTTTCACCTACATGGTCCTGTTTGATTCCAACTATAGTATTGTGATCAACATACATACCTTGTATCCTTATTTCAAAGATGAGAAATTTAAATTCAAAGAGATTAAATAAACTCAGTTAGTAGAAGGAAGAGCTGAGATTTGAACCCAGATTCTCTGACTCCAAATCCTGTCTATAGTTAGACCTAGTGGCTGGCAGTAATAAGAATGCATGATGAATGATGGGAGCAACCATGAAAACTGATCATTCCTATTGGCACTTCAGGTCATTCTCAAGTTCCCTTTCTCCTGTAAAATGAATTCCAGAATAAGTCTCCTACTCAATATCTAAAATTCCTAAGCTTCTTAATATGTAGGATAATTTAAAAGGTAATTATTCTAAATATTATATTAACATTTCTCTATTGATAAATCTATATTTTACACTTTTTTTCCACTTTTCCATTATGTAGCTTAATCTGAATTCTATTAACTATGTTTCTTTCCCCTCTCCCCAAGATAACTGCTAAAATACCAAGCACAGCAGTTACTAGACCTGTAGCTACTGGATATGGGGTAGGTTTTCTTAAGCTGAAAATATTAAGATGCTTTTTCGTGTACATAAATTCATTTTAGGCAGTTCTAAGCAATTTGAGCTATTTTTCAGTCCATGAACCAGATATAGTTTCTATTTTGAATAGTTACAAACATTGTAAAAATCTCATTTAACAGCTTTAAATATTCTAGTCCTTTTGATAGTAAATATATCAGAAAATATTTTATTACCTTTTCTATTTGTAAACCTTGTGTTTGTTGATCCACTTCCTTTCATTTTTTTTATATAATATGACCAAGTCTCATGTGTATTCCATTCATACATTTTATTTGAAGTTATATAATAAATATAATGTTTGTAATTTTAAAAAACTTACTAATTAATGCATTAAAAAGTAAAATTTAAGAAAATTTTCAAAGGCATATATTTGGGCCTTGCTCTTATTTGAGATTTTTGGAGGAAGGATGCTATATAAAAATTCCATAAAGGAAAATCTTTTATATATTGCCCAAATTTTGATGTTTTAGCTTACATGAAATAATAGAGGAATGAGAGAACGAGGTGGGATATCATTTCCCAGTCCTTATGATATTTCTTAGAGGTCAGAAAAATGATTTCAGAACTGAGGTCCAGGGCAGTTGCCTTCATACTGTCCCTTTATATGAATGAAAAAAGTAGCCTTATCTATAAAACCCTAATATGCAAATAGACCGAACAGCAGAACAACCAAACAACCGAACAACCGGTCGCTATGACATGCGCTGACCACCAGGGGGTACACACAGAATATGGCGGGCGTCAGCAGCAGGTGGCAGAGCGCAGAACATAGTGGGCATTGGCCGCAGTGGGATGGTGGAGCAGGTGAGCAGGGGTGCCAGACCAGGGCGGGATGCCGGTCGCTGTCATTGGTGCGAACCTCTGGTGGTTAATGAAAATTCTTTGCTCCTGCACACCGCGGTCCTGCCCGGCGTTCACACCTGCTGCCGGCAACAGCCCCGCTCGCACCCACAGCTGGCGCCGGAGCTGCCGCTCACACCCGCTGCTGGCGCCCAGCACCAGTCCTGATCGCTTGGCGCCATCAGCGGGTGAGAGCAGCAGCTGCTGGCCCCGATCACCCCTGAGGGCTTCTCCACCTCCCCTGCTCCTGATGGGTGATTGGGGCAGCAGCCACTGCTCGCACCCGCTGCTGGCACCAGCCCCAATCATCAGCAGACAGTGGACCAGAGGCTGCAACGGGAGGGGCCAGGTGGAGGCAAGGAGGATGGGCCGAGACCTGCCCCTGTGCCCACAGCAGCCTCGTGGCCCACAGTTCCCTTTCAAGGTGCACGAATTTGTGCACTGGGCCCCTAGTATATAATATAACTGTGTGTCTTATGAAGCATGGTTTTATTAATCAGCCTATACATGTATTACCCATAAACTTGGTTTTTGGTGATGTTTCAGAACAGGAGACAGCAAACATATTCTGTGAATGGCCAAGCAGTTTAGGCTTTCCAGGTCAGACAGTATGTTGCAAATACCGAGTCTGCATTCCTAGTGCAGGAACATCCACAGATAGGTGTGGCTGTGTTCCAATGAAACTTTATTTACAAAGGCTGAGGGTTGTTGTTTGCTGATGCCTGCTTTAGAGTTTTACTGTTTGACCCTATGTCCTCAGATGATACATGGAAAAAATTATATTTAAGTTCATTTGCCAATAGAATGAAGGAAAAGTTATGAAAAACTTGTATAATTTCATTTAGAAAATTAAGTGTAGATTTTTAAAAATTGTTTTAACTTAGTTTTCTGTTTACTAGTCCAAGACATCCCTGACATCATCAATGGGAAGACCAGTGACAGGGGCTATCCAGGTATCTCCGTCGTGTGGTTGTTCATTTGGGGCCTCTCTTGTGACTTAGAATATTACCAACATTTTCTTTTCTTCATTATATTATTTAAAATGTTAAAGGAGATATTACTGATATAATTACCCTGATTCTTTAAAGTGTGGGCTACAGATTGGACTGTTTGAAATCTTTGGAGGCAGAGTCTCTGGACTTACTGAGGTCTCAGATGAAATTCTACTGGGGAGTAGACTTGAACTGATGGTTAGATTGTATGGTGTACCCTGGGACCCATTTTTTCTGTGCTGTCATTTACAACCATATCTTTGGTTTCTCTCATGGGCATAGAGGATACCAACCAAAAGTAGGGGAATAACCAGCTAATAGGCTATAAGGTGCTATATAAAAATCTATGAGGTGTTTTTTTTCTTCTTTCAAATGGAGTAAGCCCAGTTAAATCTAGAAATTATAAATTTATAAGGGAGCCCTAGCCGGTTTGGCTCAGTGGATAGAGCATCAGCCCGAGGACTGAAAGGTACCAGGTTCGAGTATGGTCAAGGGCGCGTACCTTTTTTTTTATTTTTAATATATTTTATTGATTTTTCACAGAGAGGAAGGGAAGGGGATAGAGAGTTAGAAACATTGATGAGAGAGAAACATCGATCAGCTGCCTCTTGCATACCCCCGACTGGGGATGTGCCTGCAACCAGGGTACATGCCCTTGGCCAGAATCGAACCCGGGACCCTTCAGCCCGCAGGGCAATGCTCTATCCACTGAGCCAAACTGGTCAGGGCAAGGGCACGTACCTTGATTCCGGTTGCAGGCTTGGTCCCTGCCTAGCGCGTGAGGGAGGCAACCAATCGATGTGAACATCGATGTTTCTCTCTCTCTGTCTCTCTCCCTCCCTTCCACTCTCCCTAAAAATCAATAGAAAAATATCCTTAGATGAGGATTAACGCCCCCTCCCCCCCAAAGAAAGGAAAAGATAAGAAAAAGAAAAACATTTATAGGGGAAAATGAAAGTAGAGACAGAATTGACATAGAGGAGCAGAAGTACAGAATTAAAAATTGCAGTTAGCCCTGGTGGCATGGCTCAGTGGTTAGAGCATCAGCCTGTGAACCGATGGGTCTCAAGTTCGATTTCAGTCAAGGGCATATCCCTGGGTTGCAGGTTCCCCACCCCGGGGATGCAGGGCGAATGCAGGAGGCAACCAATTGATGTAGGTCCCTCACATCAATATTTTTCTCTCTCTCCTCTCTCCCCCTTCCTTCTCCCTTCTGCTCTCTCTAAAATCAATGGAAAAAATATCCTCCAGTGAGGATTCACAAAAATAAAAATTGCAGTTATGTGTCATTTGCAGAACTGTAAGTACTTTTAAATTATTCCTATTCTTTTAAGGATGGAGTTACTAGACCTATGACAGCAGTGAGAGCAGCTGGTTTTACCAAAGCAGCTTTGAGAGGTTTGTCTCTATTAACTTTTTTTCAGATCTTTTAATATTTTTTACTGTTTTTGTATGTGTAAATATTGTTACCATTTTAAATATAACATTCCATTGATTATAAGGTGCGTCATTATTTTAAGTACCATAAGAAAGGAAAGAGGTGATGAAAATACTCTGCATCACAATTGGGGTGGTAGTTGCACTGGCATGTAATTTGTCAAATTGTACATTAAAATTTTTTTATTTTTTATAAATTAGAGCTCATTTTTAAAAATTAAAAGTAAAAATGGTATTTAAATATATGATAAATGATTTTAAAATAAAATTATTAGGATAAAAATTAATGTTTATTATATAAATAAGGACAATTAAAAAGCCAATGCCAAGTTATTATTCACATGATTGATAATTTAGAGTTCATAATGGGAATAGATTATTGTGGGAGATGAGTAAATACTGAGAGGGCATCTCATTTTTGTTTTTTTATGTTAACACACAAGTTTACATAGTTTTATGTATGTTAAAAATCTCACCAATTTCTTTATATACAAATGTTTATGTAGATATAACGAATGTCCTGCTTATTTAATAAATAGGTAATTTGAGTCTTTTAATAAATAATTAAATAACATGTGCAAGATTTCATATTTTCTTCAGTTATGCTGGGCTGCAGATTAAATATGAACTCTTGAATTGTGTCTCAGGTTCTGCATTTGACCCCCTTGGTCAGTCAAGGGGCCCTGCTCCTCCTTTGGAAACCAAGAACGAAGATAGGTACGTAAGTCCTTATGCTGTTGTTTTATTGTTGCACCTTTAAAATTTTTCCAAGTAAGTATTTTAAAAGTTTGTGTCACCAAAATAGTAATTACAATATCATCCCTAGTTCTTGGAATTAGGAAAAGAATCAAACCTAATAAAAATAGCCATGTGTATCCTGTATAGTTTTATTATATTACTAGAGGTCTGGTCCACAGATTTGTGCACCGGTGAGATCCCTCAGCGTAGCCTGCAGGGATCGGGCTGAAACCAGCAGTCCAACACTGCCTGCCGCTCCTGCCTGCTGCCCCTACTCATCCCGGCCCCGCTGCACCTGCTGCCGCCACTTTTCAATAGGCTCGCTGCCACTCTGCTGTGGTCTCTGGTCTGCAGCGGCCACTGTGAGCCCTGTGTCTGGCGCCCGTCGGTCAGCAGAGTGGCACTTCAGATGTGGGAGTGCAATGACCATCAAGGAGCAGCTCCTGTATTGAGCGTCTGTCCCCTGGTGGTCAGTGTGTGTCATAGCGACAGGTCATTCAGTCATTCCACCTTAATGGTCGTTTAGGCTTTTATATATATACTAGAGGCCCAGTGCACTGGTGGGGCATGGCCTGCGGGGATTGGCCCACTGTGAGAGTGCCGCTCATCCCGGTCAGCCAAGCGGCTATGGACCTGCCCTCTGAGTGGCTGCTTCTGCTGTGGGAGCGCCACTCATCCCAGTCAGCCAAGTGGCACTCCCACTGTGGGAGCACACTGACCACTAGGGGGCAGCTCCTGCGTTGAGCATCTGCCCCTTGGTGGTCAGTGCGTGTCAGAGCAACTGGTCAACCAGTTGTTCTGGTTGTTCTGCCGTTCAGTCACTGGGCTTTTATTATATAGGACTAGAAGCCCAGCGTGCGAAATTGCGTGGCCCCGCCCACCCACACCAATCTTTGGTTGTTAGGGCATTAGGGCCACAGGCCTTTTATAATATAGATATAGATTTGACTTGAAGATATATCTAATTTTTATGGAGCCCAATATTGATTCTCTTGAAGGTCAAATGGGGTTGTAAATGTAATAAGATATGCTTATTTTAAAATAATATTTCAAAGAAAAGAATTAAGAGAACATACAAGTTAGTTTGTCATATCAGTATTGAGAAATTTCATTTTTATTGAATTAACTTACTTTTGTGCTAATAGTTAGAAAGTAGCCAAAAACTATGGTATAAATTCAGCTGTATATACGTACTGGTATGTAGGTACATTGATGTCTACATTTTACAAATAGTTTTACAATCAAACATTACTGAGTACTCAGTGTGTGCCAGGCATTTTGCAATGCAATACATAAATGAAGACTGAGCTATTATCATCATTTATAGAGAATATAAACAGATCTTGACTTGGTAGCACTAATAAATGGCAGGACTGAGATTTGAATCCAGACTATTTTCAGAGCTCATACTATTAACCACTATACTTTTATTTCTATATATTAGATGTTATTAAACTGTAATTCTTAAATCCAGTATTTGAGCTATTGTTTAAATTACATCATTTCCATTTCAACTAACAAGGAACCTCTACAGAAAACCAGTTTAGCCCTAAGACAGTTTTGCTCAGTGATTAGAGGACTGAAGGGTCTCAGGTTTGATTCTGGTCAAGGGCACATACCTGGGTTGCAGGCTCGATCTCTGGCCCTAAGTCAGGGCCCATGCAGGAGGCAACCAATCTATGTCTTTCTCACATCAGTGTTGCTCTATCTCTGTCTCCCCCTTCCTAAAAATAATGGAAAAAATACCCTCGGGTAAGGATTAACAAACAAACAAACAAACAAACAAATAAATAAATAAATAAATAAAGGAAAACCAGTTTATTTTGTATCCTAGTTAATGACAGCATGTCTGCTAATAAAACTTTTTCAAAAAATATATCATTCTGGAATCCTTTTAGCTGCTAACAACAGAAGACACATCAGAAACACATATACGCTAAGAACATTTATTATATTATTAACAGGAAATCTGGTGGAAGGGCAGTTCTAGAGATGGTTAATTTAACTTCTCAGTCCTGGTTCAGCTTTCCTCTGATTCTCTTGGCTTTTCTCAAGAGCCTGCCCATCCGTATGATGCCAAGAGTGCCATTAAAGAGTTCAAAACTTTCAGAATGAGAATATTGATAAAGCCTAGCTGGAGTCAGAAAGTTCCAGTCTCAGGCCCCTTTTAAAAAGCAAAGAAAATCTTTCCAAGGCCCTGTACCCCAAGAAGATTGTTTTCACTTTTCATTGGCAGAAAAGCATCACTTGCCCATGACTGATCCAAAAATTTGGCAACAGAATGAGATTGACAAGTGTAGATCCTGTGTGCAAGGAAGGGTGGGTGCAGGCTCCTGTGTAGGTAGGTTTCCAGCACTGTCTGCATATAGCACTGTGTGCATACAGAGTAAAGTTTTTTTGGCATTTGATAGGGATATAGAGTATCTTCATAGAGTTCTTTTACATATTTTTGCTTTAAAATTTTACATTGATATTTCAGGTTTAATAACAAACTGTTGGCAACCAGAAAATAGATTTCTATACTTCATTATAACCTTTACCAAATCACCATCTGTTATGCTCATTGCTCAGTTAGAATTTTGCAGGTCTTTGTAAACTCATAAAATTTGTATCCTACCTGATGAAATTTATAGGCAGGTTCCACTGAAGAACATGATTCTATAGACATTCTATGCTGTTAAATTTATTCCTGTATTCTTTTTTTTTAAATCCCATAAATACAATGTATTCCAATATACTCATAGTAAAATTTTATCTAGGCACTGTTGTGTATTCGGAGTGTTGTGGTATTTTGCTGGAAGAAAGTAAGAGCAAAAAGAAATTAATGTCATTTTATGAAAGGTAACTGATTTGAGGTACTGTGTTTGCTACTAATCGAGCCAGGGTTTTTAAACTTCTCACCTTGTTAGAAAGCTTCTCTTCAGTACCTATCTGGTAGTTAATAATAATTATTATATTATCTCTTTTATGGGGAGCTTCAGTTTTCCTAACCACTAGGTAAAGTTTCTATTTGCCAAACATCTGAAAAAAGGATCTGCTTTCTCTTGGGGATAATAATACAATAGCGTGGCTCCTAGATTTACCTTACTGGGTTTAAATCCTGGCACTCTAACTTTCTAGCTGTGTGATCTCGAGCATAGCACTTAACTTTCTAAACCTCAGTTTCCCTATCGGTAAAAAGAATAATGATAATACTTGTATGTCATTATGATTATTAAATGCCATGATTAGAGTAAAGCATGTAGCTCAAAGTGAAATTACACTATGCTAAGTAAATGTTAGCTATTTTTATAGTTATTCTGAATAGTTATATAATGTAATTCTTAAAAACAGCAGTACATTTGCTCCTTAATGCCATTTATATGTTTCTCTTATCTATGACCTATTCTTCACATTTAAAAGCATGTTAAAAGTAAATTACATTTTAGTATATATCATTAGAGGTTGAATGATTACCTGCTTTCTTCTTTAATAGTCCAGAAGAAAAGATTAGACAATTAGAGAAGAAAGTGAATGAGTTGGTCGAAGAAAGTTGTATTGCCAACAGTTGTGGAGACTTAAAACTGGTAAGTTTATAAACTAACAGGATTCAGGATTATGAAGTGTATATATGTATATATCTGGTTTTATATGTGCACACTTACGAAGTGTGTATATATGTGCACACATACAAGCATATATATAGATAAATATTTTTGTTTTGCTGTTGACTGGCCTTAGAGTTTTCACTGAAACAATTGTTTTTTGGGAATCCTACTCTGCTTCTTTTAAAATTATTAAATTTTTTTTTTTATTTTGCTTTTGTTCACATTACTTTGATTGTTATACTATATAAATATAATTTCTGTGACTTTAATTATCGGGTTAATGATTACCATTAGGAAAAATTATTCAATATGAAAAGCTACTTTTGTTGCTCATAGTATTAGTGCCTTTTTAATCTAGTTCTAAAAAGCAAAAATCTCCTGTTGAATTAATCTGTTTGTAGTTAGTCTCAGTGTAATAGAAGGTTCCTGACATTCTAAGTAGAGAGCCAAACTAAGCATCTGCCATAACATTGAGTAGCAGTTATCCTGTGACTTGTCTAGATTTGGGGCATCCCAGAAACCAAACAAATCCATCTAAATTCCTATATCACGAGATAGAATTAAAATATCCAAAGATTCAGGAGTTGGGAGGAAAAAAGGAAATCAAAGACATAGTCAAACCTAAAAGCGGTGGAAGGCATGGTGATGAAGAGACTGAACTTGGGGCAAAGCTACTTATGTTTTATCCCTCAGACTCCCTCTTCTTTTCCAGAATAAACACAAATTTTTATGATAGTGAGCTCCAGTTTAAACAAATGGTCTGGGTTCTTTTGTTGTCAAGGGGAGTTTGTGGTAAGCGTTCCCCAGGCCGTGAGCATCCAGGAATGGATATGGTATCCAGCCCAGCTACATGCAGGTGTTTCCCAAATGCACACATTCTCGGAATGAATGCTCACAGTGTATACTTGATTTCAGGCCTTAGAAAAGGCAAAAGACGCAGGAAGAAAAGAGAGAGTGTTGGTGAGACAGCGTGAGCAGGTGACAACTCCAGAAAACATCAATCTGGATTTAACTTACTCAGTAAGTATGAAATGCCTGTTGAGTAAAATTACTTTGGCTAGGATTTGTATATTCCAGAAGTCTTTTATCTTCTATATTTCTTGTTTCCTTTTATTTTTAAAATGTTATTGAATCTTAGATGCTTAGAATTAGATTAATGATCATCTTTTTTTGAACAAGAGTTCATGAGACATGCTTGTCTTTGGTCTGTGAAGATCTTCTTTTGAACTTTATTTATTGATTGATTTGAAAAAGAGAGAGAAAAAATATTGATTTTTTGTTCCATTCAAAATAGTGATTTATTTTTGTATTGGTTGATTCTTGTATGTGCCCTGACTGGGGATCCAACCTACAATCTTGGTGTATTGGGACCACACTCTAATCAATTGAGCTACCTGGCCAGGGCAAAGATCATTTTTTTATTTAGTTTTTTGATTAGTTGTTTTTAATAACTTAGTAAGTGCTCACCAGCCAATGACTGTTTCTTGAAGACTGCTGATATTTATGCTCTGTTCAGTGTGGTTACTTTAATGAGATTCTGAAGTGGACTTTTTGGCCTGTGAATTTCAAGAACTTCAAATGAGGCAAATAAGACAATGTCCTGTGAAGGTAGTAAAAAACAAAACAAAACTAATTTCTAGTAAAATTTCTTTAATTCTGAAAAGACAGTGCCTTGATAGGGCTGTTTAAAAGGGTATATTTTTAGTGGGAAAAGTCGTCATATGTCAGCACATGGAAAAAAAGTACATTTCAAACTGAATAAGAATTTTTAGATGTTTTCTATTTATAGCTAATATTTTTTAATTCCATGATCAATTTATAATGATCATTTTTTTCCTATCCTCTAGGGAGATAATTTACAGTAAATAACAAATTATAATTTTGCATGTAGAGAATCACTATTCAAATAAAAGTTTAAGATATTCCTAAATGAAGTTTAATTTATTTTTATGAAGAGAATTTGGTTCACTATTTTGCTTATTCCTTTTATCACTAGCAACATTAAGAAGACACAGTTATTCTTTTTAGGTCTTCCTGAGATTAATGGATGGCAAATACTATCTAAAATAGAAAGAATACATAAAAAATTAATATGAAATTCAGAGATAAGCCTTACCTATATGAATGTTCTGGTTCATTTGGAATGTGAGATTTTCTGTCTACTTCATTTCCTAATCGGTTGGATGTCTTGATATGAGCAGCTAACTTTGTTATATGACTTTAATCTCTAGAAAGATTATGGCAAAAGGGGCCTAAATGGTCATTATGTATCTTTTTGCAATATTTTCCTTCCTTAGGTTCTGTTCAACTTGGCCAGTCAGTATTCAGCTAATGAAATGTATGCTGAAGCACTAAACACATATCAAGTTATAGTGAAAAATAAGATGTTTATCAATGCAGGTAGGTGTTTATAGTCAGTTTGTCTAGTAAATATAGTTCTTTTGTAGTGTTCATTTATGTTTCCTCCCTGTACGGTTTCTTACAATGAAGTGACTTATGCTCTAAGACAAATTGATATTTATATAGAGGTATCCTGCTTAAAAATACTATTTATATTAAAACCCACACAAATGCAAATGAGGAAATACAGTTGGTGTGAGGTATATTACCTAATAGTAAACAAAAAATGTGTTCTGTCATTACAAGTAGAATGAGCTATGGCAACCCCATCAAGTGTGCTTCCCCTTGTATAATTCATCCCCAAGAGTTTGTAGTTTATATCTAGCATGTACATTGTGTAAACTTTGGTAGCAGTATTAAGTTTATTAATATCATTTTCTTGAATATGATATTAAAATGTGTGTAGCATTATTGGGTCTAATTTTAAAGTCCCATATTTTTCTTAGAAGAACACAACTCCAATTTTCTAATGTAAACCAGTTGTTTTCTAGTTGTATTTTTTAGGAATCCAACTGTCTTAAGTTCCATTTCCTTACATAATTAGTGTGTGGATACATGAAAATAGTATGACTATTTTTCAAGGGAGAATTTTAGATAATGCCTGAACCTTTATAACTTGATAAGATCTTCAAAGAATATGAATTAATGTTATCTAAAATATCATAAAAAATGAAAAACATAGAATATTATATATTCCTTTTTTTTAATTAGGAAGATTGAAAGTGAATATGGGAAATATTTATTTAAAGCAAAGAAATTATTCCAAAGCCATTAAATTCTACCGAATGGCATTAGATCAAATTCCAAGTGTCCATAAAGAAATGAGGTGAGTTTACATAATGATAACTTTGTAAAATTGTGTTATTTTCAGAAACAAGATAACTCTTCTGACCTGTTGTCAGTAGGTTGAACGTTTTGAGGTGTTTGTACAGGAGAGGTATTAGATTCATGTGATGTCTGTTCTTTCACGCATTTGTATAAGGACAAGTTAAAGGTATAATATGTGATCAATTGAAATTAAATTAAACTACTTGGCCTATATGGGGGGTAATCACCAAATGCAGCTTACTGCCAACACAAAATCAAAACTTAGTCCTTTAGGACATACCAGACTAGAGTGCAAGGCTAGAAATTCAGACCTCCCTGACATTCGTGCTGTAGATTGAGAGTGAAATCATGGGAGGAAGGGATTACTTCTGAATCTGAGAAGACAGGGTTAGAGAGGGAAAATTGGGATACTTTCTATTCCTATGATATTTCAAGAACAGACATAGTAAATTACCTTATGGTCTGGTAATAAATGTAGGAACATAGGTTTCCAGGATATTTACTGGTCATAATTTCTCCTAGTCCCAGTATACTCCCTCTGTGAAACTTAATTATTTGTAAATGCCACCTTCCATGATAATTTGTTTTTAATTGTGCACAATATCTTATCATCATCAGTAAATATCTGGCTTATAAAACAGTGCCCTTGAAGTACTTTTAACCCAGGTGATCCCAAGAATTTGACCTTTTTAGAAGATGTATTTAGATATAATATCAGACAGAATATATTAAGTACTTACTAATCAGGAATCAAGAGGTACTGTAGTGCCCTAGCTAGTGTGCTCTGTGGTTAGAGCATCGGCCCAAGCACCAGAGGATCACCAGTTCCATTCCCAGTCAAGGGCATATACCTGGGTTGCAGGTTGCATCTCCAGCTTCAGTCAAGCCTGTGTAGGAGGCAATTAATCAGTGTGTCTCCCTCACATCGATGTTTCTCTCTCTCTTTTTCTCCCTCCCTCATTTTCTCCCTCCTTCTTTTCTACTCTCTTCAAATTAACAACAACAAAAAGGAGGTGATATAGTAATTAAGTTGAGGGAATAATTATTGAGAACAAGAATAGTCAGTAAAAGCATTATGAAGGAGGTGTACTTGAGATAGGTGACTTAAGTGAAGAGGAAAAAAGGGGAAACATTCCAGACAAAAGGAACAACATAAGAAGAGTCAGGCAAATCAGTGTTCATGATCTGGTCAGAGAATTATGAATGAATGAATGAATGAATGTAGTTGAAACAGAGGGATTATGTTGAAAAGTAGTTAGAAATAAGATGAGATCATGGCCTTTAAAATGTCTATAATCAAAAAACAGGCAATAATATTATTGAAGAGATGTGGAGAAATCGGAAACCAAACATTGGTGATCTAAAATGGTATAGCCACTTTGGAATATAATTAGGCAATATCTTAAAAAGTTAAACATGGGTTTACTGTATGACCAGTGGTACTGTGTGTACCACTCTTAGGTACATACCCAAGAAAGTGAAAACATGTCACATATGATCCTATGTGAATGTTCATACAACATCATTCATAATTACCAAAAGAGGAACAATCAATGTCCATCAAGTAGGCTATGGATGAATGAAACATGGTGTATTCGTACTATGGAATACTATTTGACAGTATAAAAGGAATGAAGTGCTGACACATGCTACAGTATCAGGAACCTTTAAAATATTCTGCTGATAATCAAAAAACTTCAACAAACAAAAGCCCTGGACAAGACAGTTTCACAGGGGAGTTTTATCGAACATTCAAAGAAGAAATAAAACCTATCTTCCTCAGACTACACCAAAAAATTCAAGAGGAGGGAGCACGTCCAAGCTCTTTCTATGAAGCCAGCATTACCCTAATCCCAAAACCAGATAAAGACAATACAAAGAAAGAGAATTAGAGTCCAATATCCCTCATGAACATAGACACCAAAATCCTCAACAAAATTGTAGCAAATTGAATCCAGCATTACATTAGAAAGATCATACACCATGACCAAGTGGGATTGATTCCGGAGATGCAAGGATGGTACAATATCTGCAAATCAATAAATGTGATACACCACATAAACAAACTGAGAGATAAAAACCATATAATCATATCCATTGATGCAGAAGAAGCATTTGACAATATCTAACAACCTTCTTTTTTTTTTTATTGATTTTTTTACAGAGAGGAAGGGAGAGAGAGAGAGAGTTAGAAACATCGATGAGAGAGAAACATTGATCAGCTGCCTCCTGCACATCTCCTACTGGGGATGTGCCCACAACCCAGGTACATGCCCTTGACCGGAATCGAACCTGGGACCTTTCAGTCCGCAGGCCGACGCTCTATCCACTGAGCCAAACCGGTTTCGGCCTAACAACCTTTCTTGATAAAAACTCTCAGCAACGTGGGGGTAGAAGGATCATACCTCAACATAATAAAAGCCATATATGACAAACCCACAGCCAACATCATACTCAATTGGCAAAAACTAAAACCATTTCCCGTAAGAACAGGAACAAGGCAAGGATGCTCACTCTCACCACTCCTGTTTGATATAGTACTGGAAGTACCAGCCATTGTGATCAGACAAAAAGAAGAAATAAAAGGCATCCAAATTGGAAAAGAAGAAGTAAAACTGTCCTTATTCGCAGATGACATGATATTGTACATGGAAAAAACTACTAGACCTAATTAATGAATTTGAGCCGTAACTGGTTTGGCTCAGTGGATAGAGCTTCGGCCTGCGGACTGAAAGGTCCCAGGTTCGAGTCTGGTCAAGGGCATGTACCTTGGTTGCGGGCACATCCCCAGTGGGAAGTGTGCAGGAGGCAGCTGATCAATGTTTCTCTCTTATCGATGTTTCTAACTATCTCTCTCTCTCCCTCTCTGTAAAAAAATCAATAAAATATATTTTAAAATAAATGAATGAATGAGTGAATGAATTTGGCAATGTAGCAGGATACAAAATTAACACCCAGAAGTCTATGGCTTTTCTATACACCAATAATGAACTCAAAGAAAGAGAAATTTAAAAAGCAATCCCATTTACCATTGCAACAAGAAAATTAAGATACCTAGGAATAAACTTAATCAAGGAGACAAAGGATCTGTACTCAGAAAATTTCAGGACACTAAAAAAAGAGATAGAGGAAGACATGAACAAATGGAAGAATATACCATGTTCATAGATTGGTAGAATCAACATCATTAAAATGTCCCTACTACCCAAAGCAATCTGTAATTTCAACACAATCCCCATTAAAATACCAATGGCATACTTCAAAGACCTAGAACAAATTCTCCAAAAATTCATCTGGAATAATAAAAGACCCCGAATAGCTACAGCAATCTTGAGAAAGAAGAACAATGTTGGAGGTATCACAATACCAGATATCAAGCTATACTACAAAGCCACTGTTCTCAAAACTACCTGGTACTGGCATAAGAACAGACATATAGACCAGTGGAACAGAACAGAGAACTAGAAATCAACACAAGTCAGTATGCTCAATTAATATTTGACAAAGGAGACAAGAATATACAATGGAGACAAGACAGTCTCTTCAATAAATGGTGGTGGGAAAATTGGACAGATACTTGCAAAAAAAATGAAATTACACCACCAACTTACACCATACACAAAAATAATCTCAAAATGGATAAAGGACTTAAATGTAAGATGGGAAACCATAAAAATCTTAGAAGAAGTCATAGGCAGCAAAATAGCAGACATTTGTCGTAGCAATATACTGATACAGTTCCTAGGGCAGTGGAAACTAAAGAGAAAATAAACAAATGGGACTACATCAAAATAAAAAGCTTCTGCACAGCAAAAAAAAAAAAAAAAAAAAAAAAAACCATCAACAAAACAACAAGAAAGCCCACTGCATGAAAGAACATATTTGCCAATGTTATCTCCCATAAGGGTTTAATCTCCTAGGAATAAACTTAATCAAAGAGACAAAGGATCTGTACTCAGAAAATTTCAAAGACGAAATAAAACCTATAAGGGTTTACAGGGAACTCATACAATTTAACAAAAGGAAGATAAACAGTCCAATCAAAAAATGGGCAAAGGACCTAAATAGACACTTTTCAAAAGAGGACATTCAGAAAGCCATGAGACATATGAAAACATTCTCAAAGTCACTAATCATCCAAGAAATGCAAATCAAAACAACAATGAGGTACCATCTCACACCTGACTATCATCAACAAATCAGCAAACGACAAGTGCTGGAGAGGATGCGGAGAAAAAGGAACCCTCCTTCATTGCTGGTGGGAATGCAGACTGGTGTAGCCACTGTGGAAAACAGTATGGCGTTTCCTCAAAAAATTAAAAATGGAACTCCCATTTGACCCAGGAATACCACTTCTAGGAATATATCCCAAGACCCCAGAAACACCAATCAGAAAGGATATATGCACCCCTATGTTCATAGCAGCACAATTTACAATAGCTAAGATTTGGAAACAGCCTAAATGCCCATCAGCAGATGAATTGATTAGAAAATTGTGGTACATCTACATAATGGAATACTATGCTGCTGTAAAAAAGAAGGGATTCTTACCATTTGCAACAGCATGGATGGAACTGGAGAGCATTATGCTAAGTGAAATAAGCCAGTCAGAGAAAGATAAATACCACATGATCTCACTCATTTGTGGAATATAAAGAACATTATAAACTGTTGAACAAAAATAGATAGAGGCAAGGAAGCATCGAACAGACTGTCAAACTACAGCGGGAAGGCAGGGGAGGGTTGGGGGGATAAGAGATCAACCAAAGGACTTGTATGCATGCATATAAGCACAACCAACAGACGCAAGACACTTGCGGGGCAGGGTGGTGAGGGCAATTGTCAGGGAGTAGGAGGGGCCAGAGAGGAAGTCAATGGGGGGAAAAAGGAGACATAGGCACTACTATTTGTAATACCTTAAACAATAAAATAAAATTTTTTAAAAAGATTCTGCTGATTGAGAGACATCAACACAAAAATGTCACATTTGTATGAGTCCATTTATATGCAGCATCTAAAAAAGGCAAATCCAGAGACAAAGGAAGGAGGTTTGGGCCCTGGCTGGGTAGCTCAGTTGGTTGACACATACAAGAATTAAACAATGAATGCATAAATAAGTGAAACAATAAACTTACGTCTGTCTGTCTGTCTGTCTCTCTCTCTCCCTCTCTCTCTCTCTCTCTCCCCTCTCATAAAAGAAAGGAGGTTACTATTGTCCAGGGCTGGAGGTGATAATGGGAGTGACAGCTGATGGGCACAGGTTTTCTTTCTAGGGTGATGGAAATTACTTAATAAGAACATGGTTGTAGTTCCACAACTGTATGAACATAGTACTTGTCATTGAAGCAAATACTGAAAACAAATAAATTTTATGATATGAGCTCAGTAAAGCTTTAGGAAAACAAAGCAAAAAACTCAAGTAGAATAGAAATGAAGGGAACTATCTGTGGAGTGTCTGACTACTGTACTGAGGATTTCAGGTTTAAAGCTGATCCTTGTTTATTTCTCTTTAGGATTAAAATTATGCAGAACATTGGAGTTACATTTATTAAAACTGGCCAGTACTCTGATGCCATTAATTCGTTTGAGCACATAATGAGCATGGCACCAAACCTGAAGGCTGGCTTCAACCTCATTCTCAGTTACTTTGCTGTTGGAGATCGAGAGAAAATGAAGAAGGCTTTCCAAAAACTGATTGCTGTTCCATTAGAAATTGATGAAGATGATAAATACATTTCACCAAGTGTGAGTATGAGGAATACTGGTAGCCGGCTCTTAGCTATCCATGCTTTTCTTTTTCCAGAAATGAAAAAGTTGGAGTAGATGACTTCTTAGGTTTCTCTCAGCCCTGTATTAATGTATTTTTAAAAAAATATATTTTATTGATTTTTTACAGAGAGGAAGGGAGAGAGAGAGAGAGTCAGAAACATCGATGAGAGAGAAACATCGATCAGCTGCCTCCTGCACATCTCCTACTGGGGACGTGCCCGCAACCCAGGTACATGCCCTTGACCGGAATCAAACCTGGGACCCTTCAGTCCGCAGACCGATGCTCTACCACTGAGCCAAACCGGTTTCGGCAATGTATTTTAATTAAGTAAGTTTAATTAATGCATTTTCATTTATTATTTAAATTAGCTTGAGAATGGGACTCCATTGAAATAGGGGTAGAAAGTATGGTTAAAACAGACTGCAGTTTCAGTCAGAAAACAACAACAATAATATTAGGAAAAACAAGATTATGTGCCAGGAACCTGTAATACTCTCAAGAGTGAAAATAAATTAAAAAAAAGAAAAGAAAAAAAAGAGCAATAGCCCTGGCCGGTGTTGTCAGTAGTTAGAGCATTGGCCCACACACCTACCAATCGCAGGTTCGATTCCCAGTCAAGAGCATGTACCTGGGTTGCAGATTCGATCCCCAGCCCTGGTCGGGCATTGTGGAAGGCAGCCAATCAATGTGTCTCTCTCATATCAGTGTTTCTCACTCTCTCTCCCTCCCCCTCTTCCTTCCACACTCTCTAAAAATCATGGAAAAAATATCCTTGAGTGAGGATTAACCAAAAATAAAAAAAGAAAGGAAGGAAGGAAGGGAGGGAGGGAGGGAGGGAGGGAGGGAGGGAGGGAGAGAGAGAGAGAGAGAGAGAGAAAGAAAGAGTAATATAAAGCCTTTTAATTGTTTAGTTGAGCAGAGGGAACTTAAACCATATGTACTAAATACATCAAGAATAAAAATAAGTAATTCCTCATCCTTACTCATAGAATTCAGCATAATACAAAAGTCATATTTTCAAAGACCTGAGCAGATACTATATAAAGTGAAAACAACACACACAAGTGAAAATACTGATATACACTCATACTTAAACATAACCTGGAAGGAAGAATACCAAAATAGACACTGTATTTTCTGGAATAAGATTCTTTTTCTTTTTTTGTTATTAATATTCATATTCTTTTTATTCTATTTTTTGAAATCTTTACAGATGTCCCTCTCTTTTTTTCCTTTTGCCCCCTTCTACCCAATTCCCACCCCACCCTAGGTCTTCACCACTCTATTGTCTGTGTCCATAGTTAATGCATATCCTATATAATAAAAGGCTAATATGCAAATTGACCGAACAGTGAAACTACCAGTCGCTATGATGCGCACTGACCACCATGGGACAGACACTCAACACAGGAGCTGCCCCCTGGCGGTCAGTGCGCTCCAAAGGGGGAGCGCCACTCAGCCAGAAGCCCTGGGCCAGGCTCATGGCTGGCGAGTGCAATGGCGGTGGTGGGAGCCTCTCCCACCTCCATGGCAGCGTTAAGGATGTCCAGCAGGCGGCTTAGGCCTGCAAGCAGGCCTAAGCTGTCAGTTGGACATCCCCTGAGGGCTCCCACACTGCGAGAGGGCGCAGGCCAGGCTGAGGGACCACCCCCCCAAGTTCATGAATTTCGTGCACTGGGCCTCTAGTATGCATATAAGATCCTTTGTTAATCTCTTCCGCCCTTCCCTCTGATATTCGTCAGTCTATTCCATGCCTCTGATTCTATTTTATATCACCAGTTTATTTTATTCTATAGATTTCTTATTCATTTATTTTTAGATTCAGTTGTTGATAGATATGTATTTATTGCCATTTTATTGTTCATATTGTTTGTCTTTTTTTATTTCTTCTTCCTCTTCTTAAAGAATACCCTTCAACATTTCATGTAATACTGGTTTGGTGGTGATGAACTCCTTTAGCTTTTTCTTGTCTGTGAAGCTCTCTATCTGACCTTCAATTTTAAATGATAGTTTTGCTGGGTAAAGTAATCTTGGTTGTAGGTCCTTGCTATTCATCACTTTGAATATTTCTTGCCACCCCCTTATGGCCTGCAAAGTTTCTGTTGAGAAATTTGCTAAGAGTCGTATGGGTGCTCCCTTGTAGGTGATTAACTGCTTTTCTCTTGCTGCTTTTAAGATTCCCCCCTTGTCTTTAACCCTTGGCATTTTATTTTATAAATGTATTTCCTTATTGATTTCAGAGAGGAAGGGAGAAGGAGAGAGATGGAATCATCAATGATGAGAGAGAATCATTGATCGGCTGCCTCCTGCATGCCCCCCACTGGGGATCAAGCCCGCAACCCAGGCATGTGCCCTTGGCAGGAATTGAACCTGGGACCCTTCAATCCCCAGGCTGATGCTTTACCCACCGAACCAAGCCGGCCAGGGCTAACCCTTGGCATTTTAATTATGATGTGTCTTGGTGTGGACCTCTTTGGATTCCTCTGGATTGGGACTTTCTGTGCTTCCTGGACTTGTAAGTCTATTTCTTTCACCAGGTAGGGGAAGTTTTCTGTTATTATTTCTTCGAATACGTTTTCAATATCTTGTTCTCTCTCTTCTCCTTCTGGCATCCCTATAATGAGAATGTTGTTGTTATTGAAGTTGTCTCAGAGGCTACTTGCACTATCTTCATTTTATTCTTTTTTCTTTATGCTCTTCTGATTTGGTGTTTTTTGCTTCCTCATATTCCAGATGGTTGATTTGATTCTCAGAATCCTCTGCTCTACTGTTGAATCCCTGTAAATTATTCTTTATTTCAGTTAGTGTATGCTTAATTTCTGACTGGTCCTTTTTCATGTCTTTGAAATTCTCACTAAGATCCTTGACAGTCTCACTAAGTCCCTTGAAGCTCTCATGAAGATCCTTCAGTAACCTTATAACTGTGGTTTTTAATTCTGTATCCAGTAGTTTACTTGCTTCCATTTCTTTCATTTGTGACATGTTTCTTTGTCTCCCCATTTTGGCTGCTTCCCTGTGTTTGTTTCTATGTACTAGATGTACCGGTTAATAATGCAGATATTGTAATCAAAGAAAACACGGTAATTTCAAGAGAAACATCAAAAGTGCTTTATTCAAAGTAATTTCCATAGCTAGCTACACATTTCCCCCATCTTTCAGGTAATTTGTGGATACTGTTCCAATAGAACCTTCTGTGTTTTGAGGCAAACCATTCAGAGACCCATTTTCCACTTCTTCGTGTGTTTTGAAGTGCTGCTCAGAAAGTGCATGTGCCATCGATCAGAACAAGTGGTAATCTGAAGGAGCAAGGTCTGGTGAATATAGCGGGTGGGTTAATACTTCCAGGAAAGATCTTTTAATGTGTCTTTAACTGGTTTTAAAGTGTGTGATGGTGTGTCATCATGAAGCAAAATTACTTTGCCGTGTCTTCTGGCACATTCTGGTCATTTCACGATCACAGTGTGGTTCAGATTGATCATTTGTTTTCAGTAGCGATCAGTATTAACAGTTTCATCTGGTTTTAAAAGCTCATAATACACCATACCTTCCTGATTCCACCAAACGCAGAGCATTGTCTTCTTTCTGAAGCGATTTGGCCTTGCAGTTGATGTTGATGGTTGACCTGGATCAACCCATGATTTTGTGCATTTGGGATTCTCAAAGTACGTCCACTTTTCATCGCCAGTCACAATTCGATACAAAAAAGACTTTCTTTCGTGCCACTGAAGAAACATTTTACTGATGTCTTTTCGGTTTTCCATTTGTCTTTTGTTGATGTAGCACCCATTTGCCTTCCTTTAAAATCTTTCCCATTGCTTGTAAACGATCAGAAATTGTTTGCTGAGCAACATTTAATCTTTCTGAAAGTTGTTTTTGAGTTTGACATGCATCTTCATCCAATAATGCTTGTAATTGCTGGTCTTCAAACTTTTTCGGTTGACCTGGACGTTCTTTGTCTTTTACATCGAAATCATCACTTTTAAAGCGTTTAAACCAGCATTCACAAGTATCTGAGATGGAGCATGTTCACCATAAGCTTCCTGAAGTATACAATAACTTTTTCTACAAAATAAAGTAATGAATTAAAACTTCCTGCAAATGCTCTTTTTTTTTGACATGAAATTAGACATTTTTAAACGTAAAAATATCTATGATGTTAACACCTTCAGCAAATTTGACATATGAAGTTTTGAAGCTTGCTGTCAATACAACAGAATAGCATATATACCAAATTTCATATATATCAACATATGTGTAACTCCATCTATTGAAAAAAAATCTGCATTATTAACTGGTACACCTAGTATTAAGTAGAGCTGCTATGTCTCCTGGAGGTGGTAAAGTGGCCTTGTATATAGTAGGTGTCCTGTAGGGCCCAGTGGCTCAGCCTCCTAAATCACCTGAGCTGAGCACTCTAGGTGCACCCTTGTATGGACTGTGAGCACATTCTTGTTGTAGTTGAGCCTTGATTGCTGTTGGTGTCACTGAGAGGAATTGACCTCCAGGCCAGTTGGCTGTGAGGACAAGCTGAGACATTGTGGAATAACTGCTGTGCAGGAAACATCCTTATGGACCAGGACTTGCTTCAGTGGGGTTTTGGTGTTCACTGAGTCTGCCCCTTGAATGTGTCACTGTGGATGTGTAGAGTTGTAATCTGGTATGGTCTGAAGCTTCCCACTGGGTGCACTAGCTCTGGAGTCTCCAAGGAGGTGCAAAGTCAGCCACTGTCTGGGGCCACCTGTCAGGAGCTACAGAGAGATCTGCAGATGGCTACTACTTGTATTGAGTTTGGAAGTGCCCAGACGAGGCCCAGCTGTGAAGCAAGGCAGGCTGGTGCTAATGCCAGTCTTGGGCCTTTTATGGGTAGGTTTGGGGCACGCTGACACCAGCTGCTGCTTGTTTGAGAGATTTTAGCAAAGTCTGAAGCCTGAGCCAGGATAGGCCATTGGTATGGAAAAGTTGCTGCAAACAGCTTGGGTAGGGCTGCAAATTGGATGGGGCGGGGTCTCAGGGAATAATCAGGGTGGAGTAAACAGTGTACACCAGGGTAATGAAGACTTAGGTATGGCTGCCAGTCAGCCCTGCAACAAGGGAGGTCCTAGCATAGGAATAATGACCTCTGTGAGCACCCCTGTCTGGGAGAATGCCACCCCCGAGTTCCTGCCCTGATGCTAGACAATCCAGTTCCTCCCCATATGTGTCTAGGTCCCCCATCACCTCCTGATGCTGGAGCTCAGAGGATTCAGGAGTAAGTTCCTGTGCCAACCCTTTAAAAGGACACCTGGTCTCTGGCAGCATCAGTGTCCCTCAGCTACAATCCCTGCTGGTTTTTACAGTCTGAAGTTATGGGGACTTCTCTTCCCCGCTCTGGAACCCTGGGTCGGGGGTCTGGTATGGGGCTGGGACCCCTTGCTTCTCACAGGCAGCCTCTGAAGGGACAATCTCCCTCCTGATTAAAAAAAGGCACACATGGGTGCTGGACCAGCCCGTTCCATTTCCCCAACCCCCTACCTGTCTCCATGTGCTTTCTTCTTTACTTCTGTAGCTGTAGGACTTCCATTCAGTCAGCTTTCAGGTGGTTGTGAATGATGGTTGCTCTGTATTTTAGTTGTAATTTTGATGTGGTTGTAGGAGGTGGTGAGTACTGGTGTTTACCTATGCTATCATCTTGGTTCACTTCCAAGATTATTTTTCTTAATGCTTTTAAAATATTTTTCAGATTTTTACACATAAATTTTTGGTATACCACTATTATTTTACATTAAGTCAAACTATGTGAATGTGCCTATATTTATAAATCAAAATAGTATAATAATGTCAATTTCAGAAGTTGAACTTAATTGATTTTCTTAATAGATTTTAAGGGCATTTGGAGCTTTGTTGTTGGCCCCACCAGTCAGTACTTACTCTCTTGTGCCTCAATTCCTTTACATATAAATTATATCCTATCTAATAATAGACAAAGATACAAATTGACTGTACCTTCGCTACATCCACCATTGGCTAATCAGAGTGATATGCAAATTAACCACCAACAAATATGGTGGCTAATTTGCATATACCATCTGGGAGCAAAGACTGAAGACACCATAGAAGGAAGCCAAGCAACAGAGCCAAGGTAGCAGAGACGGGTGGGAGAGAAGCGGCAGAGAAGGGCGGGGTAGGAGCGGCAGAGACGGGCGGGGTAGGTCCCCCAGAGCCAGAGCGGACACAGACAGGGACAGGGGGTCCGGCCCGCAGCCTCTGCGGCCAAGTGCAGGCCCATAGAGGAAATGGCGGGCCTGCCTCCCGTGAAAGCGGCGCAGGTCCCTCCCAGCTCCCGTGGAAGCGGCGCAGCTACCTCCCAGCTCCCATGGGCACCAATGGCTTGCTTCCACAGGAAGCTGAATGGGAAGCAGTGCGGCTCCTGGCTGCAGTTCCTGCTGACTCCTTCGGAAGCGGCGGGCGGCCTACTACGCGCAATATTGCTCAATGGGCTACTAGTGTAATTATAATAACCTACCTTATGCTGTTGTGAGGATTAAATGAGGTTATGCATGTGAATGCTTAAAACGATACCTGGACTGTAGGAAGTTTGGGGTAAATGTTAACTATTATATATTACTTTCATATTGAGAAAAAAATATATGTTGTGAAAAATCATCACTTTTTTTAAGAGGGAGTAGAGATAGGGCTTTTATTAAGTAATTGATGATCATTAAAGCATTTGTATTTGTGTTTGGCTAACGGGGAGCATAAGTAGACAGAAGGGAGAAATGAGTACCATCAGATATGTGATCCTCTGGCTGCCTCCCTCTAATATTGGTTTAGGTTGGCTGTACTTCAACGAAAGTTTGCATCACCCTTCCAGATGACTTTCTATATAAGACTTTCACATTTCAGGTTCTAGCATCCACTTGCTCTACTTGGCCTTAATAATTGTGAGTCTCTTTGAATTATCTATTTCATATTAGTGAATTATAATAGTGTGTAATTATTAAACTGTTGATCCATTTGATCAAAGCTGTCAAATTTCTATGCATTATCATCATACAATGTCCCAGTCTGGCTTTGGTTTTTTTCTTTGCTCTAAAGTCTACTTTGTTTGAAATTATGTAGCCACTATAACATTTTAAGATTGTTTTCATGATATATATGTTTCACACTTTTGCTTTCAGCCTGCCTATGTTGTTTTATTTGAAACTAGAGGTCCGGTGCATTAGATTCATGCACTTGGGGGAGTGGGGGGCTCAGCCCAGCCTGTGCCCTCTCGCAGTCCAGGACCCCTCGGGGGATGTCTGCCTGCCGGTTTAGGCCTGATCCTTAGGCCAGCAGTCAGACATCCCTCTTGCAATCGGGGACCCCACACTCCTTACCGCCTACCTGCAGCAGAGGCTGGAGAGGCTCCCATCACTGCCACTGCGCTTACCATCCATGAGCCCGGCTTCTGGCTGAGCAGTGCTCCTCCTGTGGGAGTGCACTGACCACCAGAGGGCAGCTCCTGCATTGAGCGTCTGCCCCCTGGTGGTCAGTGCCCATTATAGCAGCTGTTCAGTCGATTTGCATATTAAGGTTTTATTATATAGGATAAGTATTTTATACTTAGTAAATAGTTGTTTTCATTCACTTTGGCAATCTCTGTCTTATAATTGGTGCAGTTTGACCAAATATTTTAATCTAATTATTGCTATATTAGAGGTTAAGTGTGTAATTTTAATTTTTGTTTTATTACTTATTTTTGTTTGTTTCTGTTTTATTTTCCTGCTTATGGAAGGAGTTTTCTGGAATTCCTTTTTTTTTTTTTAATATATTTTATTGATTTTTTACAGAGAGGAAGGGAGAGGGATAGAGAGTTAGAAACATCGATGAGGGAGAAACACCGATCAGCTGCCTCCTTCCTGCACGCCCCCTACTGGGGTGGTGCCCGAAACCAAGGTGCATGCCCTTGACTGGAATCGAACCTGGGACCCTTCAGTCCACAGGCTGATGCTCTATCCACTGAGCCACACCAGCTAGGGCCTGGAATTCCATTTTTATTATTTTTTAATGTTTTTGAGTGTATCACTTCATATAGCATTTTTAGGATTACTCTAGGTATGACATTTGTATATATATTATTAAAGTCTACTGGTGTCATCATTTTACCAGTTCTAATAAAGTATCAAAATCTTGAAAAAGAATCCTCTGGTGAGGATTAACAAACAAAACCCAAACAGAATTGACGATATTACACAGCTTCTGTGTACTAGGTCCTTTTCTGTCTAGCCTGACTTTTTTATCAGCTGCCCAGAATCTGTTAGTTCACTAGAGAATGTGACAGGTAATCAGAAATACGAAAAAAAAAAAACCTTCTACTTTACATAAGGGAAAGTGGTGTAGAAAGATTAATTTTCTGTTCATTTTCTACAACTAGTTAGTGATAAGGTTGAAATCCAAGTTCTTGATTTTTATTCGTAACTTGTTCTTTTTTCCCCCCAATTTTATTTCCCAGGATGATCCACATACTAACTTAGTGATTGAAGCTATAAAAAATGATCATCTAAGGCAGATGGAACGTGAAAGGTAATATTTGGGGCACTAAATAATTAAAACTTGATAATGTTGGTTAAATTTATATAAAAGAGTTAAATGTGCATATGATTATTTCTTTCAAAACTTGTTATATGCACTATATTTCTTGAATAGCCTTACTGTTTCATCATTTCTGTACTTTACTGGATTCTCTTTTCTTCACAATAATCACATTACTCATTTGATTCCAGTTATTCTTCCTCAGTTACTCTTATTTCCTTGTAACTTACTTTCCCTCTGTATTTGGTGCAACATTGGAATTTTGTTTACCTTACCTTTATTTTTAAAAAATTATATCTTTATATGTTTTTGTCCAGCCTCCCAATTAAATTTCAACTCCCAAAGACAAAATTATTTCTATTTTATTTCTTCCTTCAGTCTGGTACTTAGTCTCTGCAAAGTATGTTTTGAAACTTCTAGTACTTATTGAATATTCAACTTGTATATTAGCAGTATATCACATGATATACAGGGCCCTTAGTTGTTTTTTAATTGTGGTACAATACACATAACATAGAGTTTACCATCTAAACTATGGTGCATAATTCTTCATGGTTCTGTAGTGTTAATTAAGTACATTCACAATGATTTGTAACAAGAACTTCCCCCAAATTCCTAAACTGCAACTCTGTACCCATGAACAACTCTCCAGCATCCCCTTCCCAGCCCCTAGCACCCACCTTTCTACTTTTTGGTCTATGAATTTGTCTGCTCTAGGAACCTTATATAGATGAAACCACATTATTTGTCCTTTTGTGACTGTCTTATTTCACTTAGCATAGTGTCCTCAAGGTTCATCCATGTTGTAACAAGTGTCAGAATTTCCCTCCTTTTTAAGTCTGTACAATATTTCATTATATGTATGGAGGGCCGTTAATCTTTAGGAAGTAGTTTAACTTTTAAAAGGAGACTTGTACTTCTGGAGAGATAAGAATAGATGCACTTTCCCCTGTTCTTCTCACTAAGTCCAAATAACAACTCTGGAAATTACATGTAAATATATATATATGTAGAGAGAGAGAGAGAGAGTAAAATGGAGAGAAGAGGCCAGATCAAGGTATCTTGGGACATGATCAGTAAGTTCCGTTCATGTTTCCCAGACTTGGAGCTGAAGAAGCTGGAAAGCAGAAAATGCTCATGGGTGCATTAAACAAACAAACAAAAGACCTACTTTCTCTAGCTACAGGACAAGGAAAGGGGTAGGCCAGCAAGACAGAAAACTTTTAGACCAATACCACAGAAAAAAAAACACCTGCTGAAACCGGTTTGGCTCAGTGGATAGAGCGTTGGCCTGCGGACTGAAGGGTCCCGGGTTTGATTCCCGTCAAGGGCATGTACCTGGGTTGCGGGCACATCCCCAGTGGGAGATGTGCAGGAAGCGGCTGATCGATGTTTTTCTCTCATAATGTTTCTAACTCTCTATCTCTCTCCCTTCCTCTCTGTAAAAAATCAATAAAATATATTTTTAAAAAACCCAAAACCCTACCCCATGCATGCCAGCAAAAGCCAAGTGAGAGAGCCAGATTCCCACCCTCACAAGGCCATGTAGGGAGCCAGGACTTTAATCCCCAAAGGCCCTTAATGCGTCTCACCACTCTGTGGTTTCAGTGGACAGTACATGTGGAGTCTAGAATTCCACCACACCAGGCAATAACGAGGCAGTCCTCCCTCTCACCTGGGGTGGTGTCAGGGGAGATAGTAGATAATTAGGTATTTTCAGCAGCAGCAGCAGCAACAAAGGCCACCCCACTGGGGTGTCAGTAGGAACATGGTGAAAGTAGCAACTCCTCCTCCATCCAGCAGAAATGAGGATACCCTCCTATCTTGGCTGTCAAAGAGACCATGTGGGGAAACTGGACTTCTTTTATATAGCAACACAAAGGTGATGTCTCTTCTTCCTCTGCCAGAATGATGTCAAAAAAACTAGCCAAAACAAAAGACTTCAAATAAAATTCAGTCTCATAATGCAAAATGTTCAAGTTTTTATAAAAAATCACTCATAATAACAAGAAAATCTTAAATTCAATGAAAAACAATTGATAGATGCCAACATTGAGATAGAGATGTTAGAATTATCTGACAAACTTTAAAGCAACTATGATAAAAAAGGGCTCCAACAAGCAATTATGAACATGCTTAAAATAAATTAAAAAATAGAATACCACCTGGCCACGTGGCTCAGTTGGTTGGAACATCATCCTGTACACCAAAAGGTTGCAGGCTCGATTCCCTGTTGGGGCATATACCTAGGTTTTGGATTTGATACCTGGTCAAGGGATGTATGGGAGGCAACTGATCCCAATGTTTCTCACACCAATGTTTTTTTCTCTCCCTTCCTCTATCTAAAATAAATAAATAAATAAATAAATAAATAAATAAATAAATAAATAAATAAAAAACATACCCATGGTTAAGGACTAAAAAGAAAAAATAGAACCCTTCAGAAAAGCAGTAGTCTCAGAAAGAAAATATTACTATTGGATCTCAGTTTAAATATTATAAAATAATTAGGTCATTTTATTATACCACTTAAATATCGTCCAATAAATATAAGACTATATATTAAAAAAAGAAGAGCCAAATGGAAATTTTAGAACTACAAATTACAATAACTGAAATAGAAATTTCTACAAATGGTCTCAATAGGAGAATGAATGGGAGAGAGGAAAGATTCAATGAACTAGAAGATAGGAAATGGAAATTACTGAATCTGAACAACAGAGGGAAAGTGGACCCAAAATTTTTTTAAAAAAATGAACAGAGCCTCAGGAACTTCTCAGACTTTAACAGAAGATCTAATATTTGTGTCATTCATGTCTGGGAAGGAGAAGAGAAAGATTAGGCTAAAGAAATGATGGCTGGTAACTCCCCAAACTTAGCAAGAAAAAAAACCTACAATTAGAAAAACTCAACAAATCCCAAAGAGGATAAATAAGGAAATCTATGTCAAGATATATATTGTTTAAACTTCTGGGAATTAAACGCCACATCTTGAAATGAGGCAGAGAAAAACAACACATAAGGGAAAAGTGATTAGAATGACAGTGGTAGTCTTAAATTAGTAACCTAAGCTCGCAGCTGAAGAACCTAGAAAAAGTAGAGCAGAATCAACCCAAAGGAAGCAGAAAGAAAGAAATACCAACAGAAATCATTGACATTAAGAGAGAAACAATAGATAACATCAATGACAAAAAAAGAGAGAAGACACCAATGTCAGGAACAAGACGGGCTCTCACTACTGACCCTGCAGACATCAAAAGGATAATAAGGGGTTACTGCAAACATCCCTATACACACAAATTTGACAACTTAGACTAAATAGACCACTTTTTTGAAAACACAAGCTACCACTACTCGCCTAATATGAAATAGAGCACTTGAAGAGCTCTATATGTATATTAGAGAAATTGAATTTATTGTTTTAAAAATCCCAAGAAATCTGACCCAATAGAAAAATTATAGCAAATGTTTAAAGAAGAATTAACATCAGTTCTACACAATCTCTTCCAGAAAAGAGTTCATTCTATAAAGCTAGTATTACCCTGATACCAAAATAAAACAAAGTACCAAGGGAGGTGGGGGACGGGGAATATAGACCAATATCTTATGAATAGAGACGCAAAAATCCTTCAGAAATTCTAATGAACCAAAATACTATCAAAATATAAAGAGGATTATATGCCATGAGCAAGTGGGATTTATTCTAGGAATGCAGGATTGGCTTAGCATCTAAAAATCAGTTAATACATGATATGAATAGAATGAAAGACAAAAACAATATGATCATGTCAGTATAAGCCAAAAAACATTTTGGACAAAATTCAAAATCCAACAAACCTTAACCAACCTAGTAGTAGGAAGGAAGTGCCTTAGTCTGGTAAAGGACACATATGACAAATCCACATTTGACATCACACTTAATGGTAAAAGACTTACTACTTTCCTCCTCAGATCAGGAACAAGAAAAGGGTATCTACTCTCACCAGTTCTATTCAGCATATGCTGGAGATTCTAACTATGGAAATTAGGCAAGAAAGGGGATTAAGAGATATCCAGATTGGAAAGGAAGAAGTAAAACTATCTCTGTTTACAGATCACATGATCTTGAATACAGAATATCCAACATAAAATTTTAGAATCCACTAAAAAATGATTACCACTAATAAACAAGTTCAGCAAAGGTTGCAGAGTGAAGTATCAATATACAGAAGTCAATATATACTATAGAAAGATACTATACTAATGACTTATATGAAAGTAACAATTACATTTACAATAGCATAAAATAATTAGGAATAAACGTATTGCAAAACTTATGCCCTGAAAACTATAACCCATTTTGAAAAGAATCCACACTAATAAAAGAGAAACATGGTAATTGGCGTACGACCGCTACCCTTCCCATTGGCTAATCCCCCTGTCACTCACAGAGTAGGGCCGAGATATGCAAATTAACTGGCAGCCAAGATGGCGGCCGGCAGCCAGGCAGCTGATGCGAACAGGGAGGCTTGCTTGCTTCAGTGACGGAGGACTCCAACGTTCCCCGCCTGACTTGCCGGCCTCTCAGCTACAACTCCAAGCAACTATGTTGCGAATAAAGAAGCTAAAAAAAACCCAGAAACCTGCTTTACTCAGCAGAGCTTCAGCCAGCCGGACCGCAACATTGTATCAAATACAGACGGTAAACAAAGGCCAGAAACCTGTTTTCAGCAGCCGAGGCCTCAGAGCTAAAGCTGGCCCAGAATAAAAAAAGAAAAAAAGAAAAAAAGGAGCAGTTGGGAGCTTCAGTCCCAGCCTGAAAACAGCCCTCAGCCCCTCAGCCAGACTGGCCAGGCACCCCAGTGGGGACCCCCACCCTAAAGGGTGTGTGACCAGCTGCAAACAGCCATCATCCCCTCATCCAGGCTGGCCAGGCACCCCAGTGGTGAACCCCACCCTGATCCAGGACACCCTTCAGGGCAAACCAGCCAGCCCCCACCCATGCACCAGGCCTCTATCCTATATAGTAAAAGGGTAATATGCCTCCCAGCACCGGGATCAGTGGAGCCGCGAGGCCTCTCGGCACCGGGATCAGCGTGACGGGGCAGCGCCCAAACCCCCTGATCGCCCTGCAGCTCTGTGTGTGACGTGGCGGGGCCACAACCTCCCTATCCACCCTGCTCTGTTCATGACAGGGGAAGGCGCCCCAACCCCCCCCCCCCACAGGCCCTGCTCTGTGTGTAACGGGGTAGAGCCATAACCTCCCCATCGGCCCTGCCCTGAGTGTGACAGTGGCAGCGCCCCAACCCCTGATGGGCCCTGCTCTGTGGGTGATAGAGGGCGGCGCCCCAACCCCCTGATCCGCCCTGCTCTGTGCGTGACAGGGGGGAGCTCCCCAACCCCCTGATGGGCCCTGCTCTGTGCGTGACACAGGGGAGCTCCCCAACCCTGATCGGCCCTGCTCTGTGCGTGACAGGGGGTGGCGTCGCAACCTCCCCATCGACCCTGCCTTGAGTGTGACAGGGGGTGGTGCCCCAACCCCCCAATCGGCCCTACCCTGAGCGTGACTGAGGGTGGCATCGCAACCTTCCAATCCGCCCTGCTCTGTGCATGACAGGGGGCGGCGCCCCAACTCCCCAATTGGCCCTGCTCTGAGCCCGACCAGGGGCTGCACCTAGGGATTAGGCCTGCCCTCTGCCACCCGGGAGCAGGCCTAAGCCATCAGGTCGTTATCTCCCGAGGGGTCCCAGACTGCGAGAGGGCACAGGCCGGGCCTCTAGTCTCTATAATAAAAGGCTAATATGCAAATCGATGAAACGGCAGAACAACCGGTCACTATGATGCACACTGACCATCAGGGGGCAGACGCTCAGTGCAGCAGCTTCCCCCTGGTGGTCAGTGCACTCTGCTCAGCTAGAAGCCGGGCTCACAGCTGGCAAGCATAGTGGTGGTGGCGGGAGCCTCTCCCACCTCTGCGGCAGCACTAAGGATGTCCGACTGATGGGGAGCAGGCCTAAGCCATCAGTGGGACATCCCCTGAGGGCTCCTGGACTGCAAAAGGGCGCAGGCCAGGCTGAGGGGACTCCCCTCCAAGTGCACGAATTTCCTGTACTGGGCCTCTAGTTGTCAATAAAGGTACCAGTACAATTCCACAGGAAAAAAGATAGTCTTTTCAACAGATTGTGCTGGGACAATAGATATTTGCATGCAAAGGAAGGAAGCTGGACCTCTCTCACACACCAAACACAAAAACATACTTCAAAATAGGTCATAGCCCTAACTAAATGTAAGGGCTAGCTAGACCTGAAAAATTCTTAGTGCCCAAAAAAATGGAAGTAAATATTAAAGACCTTGTGTTAAGACAATGGCTTTTTAGATATGACACCAAAAGCACATGAAAAGAAAAAGATAGGTGAATTAGACTTCATCAAAATTTAAAACTTTTGTTCTTCAAAGAATTTCATCAAGAAAGTGAAAAGACAATGCACAGAATGGGAGAAAATATTTGCAAACCATATATCCAAGAAGGGACTTATTTCTGTGATATATAAAGAGGTCTTCTAATTCAATAATTAAGAGATCATAACCTAGTTAAAAATGTACAAAGGATCTGAGTAGACATTTCTTCAAAATAGATATGCAAATGTCTAATAAGCACTGTAAAAGATGCTTAACTTCTGTACTTACTAGAGAAATGCAACTCAGCACCACCATGAGATAACACTAATATGACTATAATAAAAAAAGACAGATGTAATAACAAGTATTGGTGATATCACACCCAGTGGTATGACTAATAAAAAAGACAGATGTAATCATTATTGGCAAGGCTGTAGAGAAATTGAATGGTGGGAATGTAAAATGGTACAGCAACTTTGGAAAACTGTGGAAATTCCTGAAAAGATTAAGCCAGAAATTTCTCTCCTAGGTGTGTACCCAAAAGAAATTAGAGCAGTTATCCATACAATAACTTATATAGGAATGTTCATAGCAGCATTATTCATACTATCCAAAAAGTAGAAACAACCCAAATGTCCACAAACTGATGAATAAATGACACATGGTCTTTTCATACAATGGAATAATATTTAGCCATAAAAAAGAATGAAGTATTGATACATATGAACCATAACATTATGATAAACTAGAAGCCCAGTGCACAAATTCATATATGGGTGGGGTCCAGTCAGCCTGCCCTGATCAGGCCGGGCCAGCTTGGGGGAGGGGCTGTGGGCAATTGGCCGGCTGGCCCTGCCCTCTGGTTGAACTCCCAGTTGAGGGGACAATTTGCATATTAGCCTTTTATTATATAGGATAAGAAAAACCAGTCACAAAAGACCACATATTCTGTGATTCCACTTACATGAAAGAAAGGTATAGATGAGGCAAATCTATATAGGCATGTAGTAATTCACTTTTATTTAACACACACTATTTCTTTAATGGCCATTTCCTTTAATGTCCACAGATAGTGCAGGTTATGGAATGTCAGCTGCAGAGCCATTTTTCTTTCAAGTTCCTCTTTCTTCCTTTAGTTTGTCAGCATGTATCATAAAGTAGAAGAAAAGGGAACTGTTGACTCAGAAGGCAGTCATGGCTTCCATTTCCTAGTCAACCTGACTTACAGATTTGTAGCTGTTTATCATTCAGTAGGCTTCATGGTATGTTAACTTTGATAGATAATGTTAGCACTTTTTTTTACATTTTATACCATGTTTCTTTATTAAAAATTTTTGTTTGTTTGTTATAGAAAAGCCATGGCTGAAAAATACATCATGACAGCTGCAAAACTCATTGCTCCTGTAATTGAAACATCTTTTGCTGTAGGATATGATTGGTAAGAGGGAAATTCAGTATAAATAGATGTGTATGGTATTTTCTTTTCTTAATTTATACTTTTATTGGTTTAAATTTTTATCTGATATGATTTGCAAATATTTTCTCTTATTTTGGTTGTCTTGTCATTTTGTAGATTGTTTCTTTGCTTTACAGAAACTTTAATTTGATGTAGTGTCACTTGTTTAATTTTTCTTTTGCTCCTTATGTTTTAGGTGTCATATCCAGGCATTGCCAAGACCGATGCCAACGAGCTTTTCCCCATGTGTTTGGTTTTTTTCTAGGAACTTTATGGTTCTCATTTCTGATTTTATTTGAGTCTTCCCCCCCCCCCCCCCGATAATCTAGCTAAAGATTTATCAGTTTTGTCTGTCTTTACAAAAAACTAGCTCTTGTTTTCATTGCCCTTTTCTATTGTTTTTCTAGTTTCTGTTTCATTTATTTCGTCTCTAGTCTTTGTGTTTTTCTCTTTATTTCCTTTGGGCTTAGTTTGTTTTTACATTTTTAGTTCCTTGAGGTGTATAATTTTAATGATTTTTTTCTTAATGTAGGTATTTATTGCTATAAACTTCTCTTTTAGAACTGTTTTTGCTGCATCCCATAAATGTTGGTATGTTTCGTTTTCACTTTATTTGTTTTAAGATATTTTTAAAATTTTTCTTTTGATTTCCTCTTTCACCCATATGTTACTCAGGGATGTGATTTTTAATTTCTACATATTTGTGAATTTTTCAGTTTTCCTCTTGTTACTGATTTATAATTCCATACCATTTGCTAAGGTTTGTTTTGTAACAACACATGATCTATCCTGGAGAAAGTTGTGTGTTTGCTTGAGAAGAATGTGTATTCTACTACTGTTGGATGGAATGTTCTGTATATCTCTACTAGGTCAATCTGAGCTAAGGTATAATTCAATTCCAATATTTCCTTTTTCATTTTCTGTTTGGATAATTGATCTATTATTAAAAGTAGGGTCTTGAAATTTCCTGCTATTATTCTATTATTTCTTCCTTCAGATCTGTTATTATTTGCTTAATATATTTTAGTGCTGTGATAGTAAATACATTTATAGTTATGATTGTTATATCTTCTTGATAACTAGACCTTTTTGTTGTTACATAGTGACTTTTTTCTATTTTGTTACAGATTTTGACTTAAAGTCTATTTTGTCTAAGTATAGCTACTTTTTTGCTTTCCCTTATATATGGAACTAGAGGCCCGATGCACAAAATTTGTGCATGGGTAGGGTCCCTAGGCCTGGCTGGTGATCAGGGCCAATCTGGGGGGCGACCGGTGGGGCGACTGGGAGGTCCCCTGCTGGCACCTGCCTTGGCTGGCCTGGCTCCACCCGCTCTGGTGGGGTGATCGAGAGCCAGTACCGGCCTGCTCACCGGCTACCCCCATCCCCCGATCACCCCGCTGCTGCCGGTTGCCTCCCTCTGAGGGAAGGTGACTGGTGGGGTGATCTGGGGGGGGGGGGGCGTAGCGCTGGCCTGCTCAATGGCCAGCCTCAACCCCTGCCTCCGCTACTGATTGCCTCCCTCTGTGGGGCGACTGGCGGGGCGATTGTGGGGCACCTGCTGGCATCCGCCTTGGCTTGCCTGGGGCCTGTGGGCTGGGGGCAGCTCCTGCGTTGAGCATCAGCCCTCTGGTGGTCAGCGTGCGTCATAGCATTCAGCCTATTTGCATATTAGACTTTTCTTATTTGCTAGAGGCCCGGTGCACAAAAATTTGCACACTTGGGGGGGGGGGTCCCTCAGTCCAGTCTGTGCCCTCTCGTAGTCTGGGAACTCTCGGGGGATAACCACCTGCTGGCTTAGGCCCACTCCCTTGGGGATTGGGCCTAAGGTGGCAGTCAGACATCCCTCTGGCAGCCCGGCAGCCCTAGGGGGATGCCCACTTGCCAGCGGGGAGAAGGCCTAAGCTGCAGTTGGACATCCTTAGCGCTGCTGAGAAGGTGGGAGAGGCTCCCACCACCACCGCTGTACTGGCAGCCAGCAGCCTGGCTTGTGGCTAAGCAGAGCTCCCCCTGTGGGAGCACACTGACCACCAGGGGGCAGCTCCTGCATTGAGCTTCTGCCCCCTGGTGGTCAGTGTGTGTCATAGTGACCAGTCATTCCCAGTCGTTCTGCTGTTAGGGTCAATTTGCATATTACCCTTTTATTATATAGGATACTAGAAGGCCCGGTGCATGAAATTCATTCACAGGGTGAGGGGGTCCCTCAGCATGGCCTGCACCTTCTCCAATCTGGGACCCCTCAGGGGATGTCCAACTGCCTCTCACAACCCGGGACCACTGGCTCCTAACCACTCACCTGCCTGCCTGCCTGTCTGATCGCTCCTAACCCCTCTGCCTGCCTGCCTGATGACCCCTAACTGCTCCCCTACCGGCTTGATCGCCCGTAACTGCTCCCCTGCTGGCCTGATAGCCCCTAACTGCCTCTGCCTCACCCCGCACCCGGGACCCAAGATTCCCTCCTCCAGCCAGTTGCAGGCACCCGGGATCTGGGCTTCCCTCCCTCTGGCTGGCCGCAGGCACCCAGGACCCAGACCAGCTTTGTCCGGACCGGCCACAAACACAGGGGACCGTGGGTGGGTGGCTTCGCCCAGGCTACAGCTGCAGCCGCTGGCACCCAGGACCACGGGGTAGGTGGCTTGTCCCTCTCTCGGGCCGCAGCCGCAGGTGCTGGCACCCGGGACCGCGGGGCGGGCGGCTTGTTCCTTTCCCGGGCTGCAGACGCAGGTGCAGCCACTGGCACCCAGGACCGTGAGACAGGCAGCTTGTCCCTCTCCCAGCCACAGCCTGGCTAGTCCCCATTCATCTCTCGCAAGCTCATTTGTGCCTGGCTGGTCCCCATTCCTCTCTCCCCAGTGTTGAGTGTCTGAGCCATTACAGCAGTGGTTCTCAACCTTCCTAATGCCACAACCCTTTCATACGCCAGGTACTTGTATGTGGGTGTATTTGCATGTGGGCAGACCCTCCTGGAGACAGATAGAGGAGCGGTGTCTCGGTTCATAAGACCATCGAAAATATGTGTTTTCCGATGGTCTTAGGCGTCCCCTGTGAAAGGGTTGTTTGACCCCCAAAGGGGTCGCGACCCACAGGTTGAGAACCGCTGCGTTACTGCATGACATAATGAGGGCATGATGACCATTTGCATATTAGCTCTTTATTATATATGGAATATATTTTTTTCCATCCCTTGAATTTGAGCCTATGTGTGTCCTTACAGCTAAAGTGAGTCTCTTGTAGGCATAATATAGTTAGGACTTGTTTTTAATCTATTCAGACACTCTATGCTTTTTTATTGGAGAATTTAATCCATTTACACGTAAAGTAATTTTTTATAGCTAAGAATATTTATAGGTTAATTAGTAATTATTGATAGGCACTAATGTCATCATATTGCATTCTGGTTCTTTTGTAGTTGCTTTGTTTCTTCTTCCTCCTTTTTCTTTTGCTGTCTTTGTGAATTGATGATTTTCTGTAGTGGTATGGTTTTATTCCCTTGTCTGTCTGTTTTGTGTATCTACTGTAGGTTTTTGCTTACATAAATATCTTATAGATATAACAGTCTATTCTAAGCTAATAACAACTTGAATTGCATATAAAAGCTATCCATTTACACTCCCCATAATTTTGATCTTGATGTCATAATTTACCTCTTTTTATATTGTGTATCCATTAACAAATTCTTGTAGCTATACTTATTTGTAATACTTTTTTCTTTCAACCTTTATACTAGAGTTAAGTGATTGACATACCACCATAATAAAATATTAAAGTATTCTGAATTTGACTATATAGTTACCTTTTCCAGTATATTTTATATTTTTATACATTTTTATGTTACTAGTTGGTGTCCTTTCATTTCATCTTAAAGAACTCCTTTCAGCATTTCTTATAAAGCAGGTTAGTGGTAATGAATTCCCTCAGCTTTTGTTCATTTGGTAAATCTATTTCTCATTTCTGAAAGACAGCTTTGCCAGGTAAAGTATTCTTGGTTGCCTTTTTTTTTTTTTTTTTTTTTTTAGCACTTTGAATATATCATCCCACTCTCCTGACCTGCAGGTTTCTGCTAAGAAATCTGCTAAAATCCTTATGGGGATTCCTTATATATAAGTAATTATTTTCCTCTTGCTGATTTTAAAATTTTCTCTTGTGTGTAACTTTAGCCAGCTTTATTATAATGTGTCTTAGAGAAGATTGTTTTGGGTTAAAATTTTGGAGTTACCCATTAGCATCATGAACTTGGATGTTCAAATCTCGCGCCAGATTTGGGAAGTTCTTAGCCATTATTTCTTTAAAATAAGCTCTCTGCTCCTTCTCCCTTTCTTGTTCTTCTTGAATTCTAGTAATACGTAGACTATTTCTTTTAATGATATCCCAAAATGCATGTAGAATTTTTTACTCTTATTCATTCTCTATTTTGCTCCTCTGACTGATTATGTCAAATGACCTGTCTTCTAGTTCATTAATTCTTTCTTGGCTTGGTTGAGTCTCCTATTGAAGCTTTTTATGAATTCTTTAGTTCAGTAATTGTATTCTTCAACTCTAGGATTTGTTTGTTTTTTAATTTTTTCTATGTCTTTGTTGAACTTCTTTATTAACTCATTGTGTTCCTAATTTCATTTAGTTGTCTATCTGTTTTCTTGTAATTGACTCAATTTCTTTAAGAGGATTATTCTGAATTTATTGTCAGACAGTTAATAGATTTCCATTTTTTATGGTCACTCATTAAAGTGTCACTACAGTGGGGCCTTGACTTATGAGTTTAATTTGTTCTGTGACGGAGCTCATAACTCAAATTACTCGTATGTCAAATCAAAAAGTGAACGAGTGAGACACGTGATGCTGGGCTGATGTTGTGGCGTTCACTGTGACGTTCGCTTCGCCAACTAGCGGTGGGGTATCTGAAGCTGGCTCGTAACCCGAATTTTAGCTCGCAACTCAAAGCAAAAAATTGGCTGAGAGACGGCTCGTATCTCGAAAAATTCGTTAGTCAGGACACTCGTAAGTCAAGGCCGCACTGTAGTTTCTTTGGGTGATAATATATTTCATTGTTTATGATCCTTGTGCCCTTGTGTTGGTGTCTGTATATTTGAGGAAGTTGGAACCTCTTCCAGTCTTTACAGATTGACTCTGTTGGGCAAAGCCCCTCACCAATCAGCCTGTGCAGAGATTCTGGGTATACCATCTGGTGGTGTTCAGCAGGCTGCTAGGGTACTTGGGTAGGCAGGTCTGGTGGCTGAATTAGCACATCAGCAGGCCTAGTGCTTAGGTACACAGGGACCTGCCTAGTACTGTATGTAGGGGTGGACCTGGGTCAGTTGGGACAGGCTTTGTGTTTGAATCTGTGGTTATGTGGCTGGGACCTCGGTCTGCATGGACACACCTGGATTCTAGGTCCCCAAGGGCAAATTAGGCACTAGGGACTACTGGGGTGGGTTCAGCATCTAGGTCCCCAGAGGCTGGTCTGGTACTGGCATAGACCAGGAGCCTGGTTTTGCAGGAGTCTACCTGAAAGCTGGGGGGGCTACAGGGGCCAGCTTAGCCCCAGAACAGTCCTGGAGTCTGGGGCTATAGGAGTTGGCCTCTAGCTGGGGCCCTCAGGAACTGACTTGGAGGTTGGGTCAGTAGAGGTTGTTGTGGCTCTTAGATGGACCAGAAACCTGAATCTATGGGAGCTGCCCTTGGCTGGTCTATTGGTCTAGGCCAGAGGTTTTGAAACATTTGGCCTGGTACTGAGGTGGGTTGGGGCCTGGGGTGACACAGTCAAATGTCCAGGAGACACATGGAACTTTGTTAAAGTATAGGGTTAGTAAGGATAAAAGCGGGGGAAAAGGGAGGACATTCTAAGTAGAGAGAAGAGTGTTCTTAAAAGGGCAAACACTATCAGCCCTTCTCACATAGAATCCTACAGTTAAGTCCTGAGGTTCTGAGGCATCTTATGCAACTAGAATGGTGAGAGCTATGTACCATCCTTAGGAAAATTGTGGGAAAATTACTCAAATAATTTTTCTTTGCAGAACCCCATTTGAGAAAGATAGGTAGGGGAGCATGATGCATTTGTCTTTGAGACCCTTGATTTGTTAATGGCACCACAGTGAATTAATCCATTTCTTAAATTGTTCCTGCTTTTTTTGTCTTCCACATTTGTGCACATGCTAACCCCCTTCCTGGGATGCCCTTCCTGTTTTTTGTTTTGTTCTTTTTTTAAAAAAAAAAATGTTTCTATTGATTTTTTTAGAGAGAGAGGAAGGGAGAGGGATAGAGAGATAGAAACATCAATGAGAGAGAAACATCAATCGGCTGCCTCCTGCACACACACACCCCCTACCCCCATAGGGCATAGAGCCCACAACCTGACCAGAAATCAAACTGGTGACCTCTTGGTTTGGGGGTTGACACTCAACTGCTGAGCTGCACCAGCTGGGCTCTTTTATTTCCTTCTTATCCTCACCCAAGGATGTGTTTACTGGTTTTAAAGAGAGAGAAACATCAGTGTAAGAGAGAAACATTGATCAGTTGCCTCCCATACACGCTCCCAACTGGGGATGGAACCTGTAACCTAGGTATGTGCTCTGACTGGGAATCGAACCTACAACCCTTTCGGCATATGGGATAACACTCCAACCAGCTGAGTCACCCAGCTAGGCACCTTTCTCATTTTTGCCAACTCAGTTCTTGTTCTTCAAACTGAGTTCAGATATCTCTGGAACTCCTTTCCCCAGTCTGGTCTAGATGATCTGTTCTTATATTCGTGTATTCTTTACAACAGTTCTCACACAGTGTATTTCACTGGCCTATTTCCTTCATAAAAGCATGAACATTATTTTACTTATACTTACATCCCTGTACCAAACATAATGTCTGATGTACAGTAGACAGTAAAATGTTTGCTGAATACATAACTGAATCAGTGTTTTCCAGATTATTTGATTGGAGTTCTTGAAGTTTCATTAGCCCTGTCTACAAGTTAATTTGTTGGGTGGGGCTGGGGACAGAGGGTCATTGAAAGGAGCACTGAGCAGGCGGGGCTTCAAGTCCTCTCTCCCCACTTCAAGCACAGGGTCTCTTTTATAAATCAAGGTTAAAGTAAAAAGATTCTGCTTGAAGAAAGAGATCTGCTTTAATAGTTTTAAACTGTTGGTGTAGGCCAGTGGCTTTGAAACATTTGGTAACCAGACCTTCAGTAAGAAATATATTTTCCATTGTTTACTGAAATTTATAAAGTTTCATGAAACAGCCCTTGCCCTTATTATGTACAATGCCCATTGGTATTTTTTCTATTATGTTTTTTTAAATAAGGTTCATGATCATATTTTAAATTAATCATGTTAATTAATCTAACTAATCCTAAATTGATCTCAATTGACCTCAATTTTAAGACCAGTGGTCTTCGTACAATGGGTATTGGGTTCAAATTCTTGACAGTTTCCTACCTGTGTGGGCTCAGGTCTCCATTTTCCTACCCATAAAGTAGAGACAATGCCTGTCATTCAAGGTTGTTATGGGGATTAAATGTGACAATGCTTGTAAAGAATTGGCACAGTGCCTACTATACTGTAAAAAAAAAAAATAGACATTCTGTGTGCTTTGGGGAACAGACCTACAATTGTCTGTTCAAGTTTGAACTCAAAAAAATTAAATATGTTCTATAATTTCTTTTGAATTTTCCTCACCATCACATCATTTAAGATGAAAAAAATATATAAAAACAATTTTACATGTTGGAAATTGTTTTAGTAAATAAAAAAATCAGAATGTAGCTATCAATCCAATTTCACTTAAAATACCATAAATATTTAGAAATGACAGCAGGCTAGTGAAAAATTGGGTGAAGAAATCATTTGAGAACTAAAGAATGCAGTAACTTAATGCCATTATTGGAAGAAAGCAAGTACTTAGCCTTACATAACACTAGGGACACTTAAAAAAAATTTTTCAAAAGTCACATTTAAGAAAAACAACAATAACAAAATACTAAAACAAAATAACCTTTTTTCCACTTTACATTATAGGTGTGTCGAAGTTGTGAAAGCTTCTCAATATGTAGAGCTAGCAAATGACCTGGAAATAAACAAAGCAATTACATATTTGAGACAAAAGGACTTTAACCAAGTAAGTTTAAAAACTTAGATGAAATTTCATGTTAATGGAACAAAACAATAGTATTGGGAAACTCCTTTCTAGAATAATGTTACCTCTGAATATTTTGAAGTTGGGTGACTTCTGTCTGACCATAATTTTCATTAGGATGATACTTTGTTTGAATTTTGACCAGTTTGTCCTGTTTTTTGTTTGTTTGTTTTTTAAATCCTAACCCTAGGACTTGTTTTTATTGACTTAAGAGAGGAAAAGAGAGACAGAGAAACATCGATATGAGAGAGAAACATCAATCAGTTGCCTCCCGTATGCACCCCGACTAGGATTGAACCTGCAACCTAGGTATGTGTCCTGACCAGGAATTGAACCTGCTACCTTTTGGTGCATGGGACAACATTCCAACCAACTGAGCCACCTGGCCAGGGCAGTCCTGTTTCTTAAAATGTAAATGCTTTTCAGGTAAAACATGATTGTTTGCTAAATTACTAAACTGTGTTCTAGTCCAGAGATCAACTTTCTCCTAGAGGTTTTCAAGCTGCTGCCTGAAGCTGTAAGGTTTTTCAGAATTAGGTATTATGTGTATGAGAAAGAAGGCCAGGACCTGGAATAGCAGCCTGGTGCTCCCATCCACTGTTTTCACTTGTTCTCTGTTTTGTTTTTGTTTTTCTTATTGATGTTGCATTGCGCCTAAAAGGGTCCTACTGATCACACAGTTTCAGAATCCTCCAGGACCTCTCACTGTACCACTCCTTTCTTGCTGCCTTGGGTGAAGGTGGAACAGGTGAGACATAGTTGACGAACCAGAATAGACAGCTTTATAAGAGGGGGAAGGGGACAAAAGAGAATAAACAGAATGAAACTTGATATTCTAGTTTATCAAACCAATGGTAAGTGTCATATGTGCCAGCAACCAGAAAACTCAGCTCCTCTGAGTTTAGACCCAGAGAGCAAGGGCTAGAGAACATCCTATCCCAAGCCTGTGTTTTCAGGCTTTCTTCCAACTGAAGGACCTTCCTTTTGTCTAGGAGACTGTAGGAATCACTAACTCCTTCTAGTCATTTCTAGAGCGGTGAGGAGAATGCCATCGACTCCGGTGTTCATGTTATGAATACGTGATTAATACAGTGCAGTGCCATGGACTGATTCCATTTTGTGTATGAATTTAGTGTGCTTAACATTGCTTTAGCACCCTGGCTGGTGTGGGTCAGTGATTAGAGTGTTGGTCCGAGCACCAAAGAATGGAGGGTTTGATTTCCAGTCAAGGGTAGGTGCCTGGGTTGCAGGTTCCATCCCCCGCCCAGTTGGAGTGTGTGGGAAGCAACCAATTGATGTGTCTCTCTCTCTCTTTCCCTCCCTTCCACTCTCTCTCTCTAAAATAAAAAAAAAAAATCAAACGAAAAAATACCCTCGGGTGAGGATTTAAAAAATTGCTTTAGCATTTGTAAAGCACTAAAAAGACTTTTCAAAGGGTCTTTATATCTATTCTTTTATTTGATCATTACACTGTTGGTCATTAAAAGTGCCACTGATAGCTCTTTAATGCTGCTGTCATGCTGTTTGAATGGAAGTGAAGGGAGACAGCTTGTTCTTTGTTATCCTGCCGAGGTCATCTCTGGACCAAAAGAAACAGTTTTTGTTTGTGTGATAAGTACTGTAATAGGTCACAAAATAGAAAAAAATGTTTGCCAATTTTCTCAGTATTTTATTTTTAAATGATCTTTTCAGAAAGATTTAACAATGTATTACCATAGTTCAAGGCTTTAATAACAATCTCTTTTTTTTTTAATATATTTTATTGCTTTTTTACAGAGAGGAAGGGAGAAGGATAGAGAGTTAGAAACATCAATGAGGGAGAAACATCGATCAGCTGCCTCCTGCACACCTCCCACTGGGGATGTGCCCGCAACCCAGGTACATGCCCTTGACCGGAATCGAACCTGGGACCCTTCAGTCCGCAAGCCGACGCTCTATCCACTGAGCCAAACCAGCCAGAGCAACAATCTCTTTACCTGTATTTTAAGTCAGAATGTAATCTCTGCTTTCTTTTCAACTAGGGAGTTTTCTTTCCCTCTCACGTGACTTCAGAAATTAATGTCTGTGTATTAATTCCTGTTCATATGACTTATGTTTTAAATTAGCACATACATTTGTGACACAATCTGAAAGTAAAGATAAAAACATCTCAATTCTTATTCAAAGTGAAATGCAACTTATAAACTTACATAAATAGTGGCTTTTCCATGAATAGTATGGAGACTGAGTGAGGGGTCAATAAGGTGACTTCCACTGGTGTGCAGTACAAGCAGCAGTCACTTCTGATATAGGTTTTAGGACAGGGGTGGGCAAACTTTTTGACTCGAGGGCCACAATGGGTTCTTAAACTGGACTGAAGGGCTGGAACAAAAGCATGGATGGAGTGTTTGTGTGAACTAATATAAATTCAAAGTAAACATCATTACATAAAAGGGTACGGTCTTTTTTTTTCAATAGTTTTATTCATTTCAAAAGGGCCGGATCCGGCCAGCGGGCCGTAGTTTGCCCACGGCTGTTTTAGGAGCTTCTTGGCAGTTTAATAGAGGACTTGTTCAAGAACATAAGTGAAAGAGAATCACAAAAGCAAGGGCATGTTTAGGTTTTTTTCTTCCAGATTTTACTTTGTGGAATTATAAACTGCTGGCCTAGAAACTCCCAACAGTTTTCTTTAAAGTAATAAAAATAAAAAAAACCCTGAAAATAATTATTATTTACTTATATTATAACCAAGGCTTATGGAATCTAGTATTTTTAAATCTTCTACCCTTAAAAACATTGAGTCAACTATGTTTCATGGTACTTCGAGTTCAGACATTTGAACAGCGTATAGGTCAGACTTTGTCAGGTATTTTTACTACCAGTGGCTGATGGCCATTGTCAGAGCTCAAGTAGGACTTTTGCTGGGACACAGTGCTCTCTGGGAGCAGGAGGCACAACAAGGCAAAGCATTTTTTACTCAGTAAATGCATTCGGAAGGGAGGTGGAAAGAAGGAAGAAAGGAAGAAAGAAGGAGAGAGGGAGGGAGGGAGGGAAGGAAGGAGGAAGGAGGAAGGAAGACCCATCATCTTTTTCTAATTCTTTTTTTACACCCTGATATATCTCGGTAATTTCCAGTTTGATAACTCATTCACCTTTCATGCAAGGTGTCTGGCCATTCCAAATGTCCAGTTTGGTTACGATTATCTCAGACCTCTAGGTGGTTAAAAGTGTACTTTGATTTCTCATGGCTTTAAAATGTACTTCTGTTTGGGTCTACTTCATATCATTTTCTGTATTTCTTCCCCTTCTGGAATTCCAGTTATGTTTGTCAGTGGTGGTCAAGGGGGGTAGGGGGGCGGCTGTCTCTGGCCTAGGTAAGCTCTGGCCAGAGACAGTCCTCTGTGCCCCCCAGTTCTTGTCTTGCTTGTAGGAATGAATCCAAGCAAGAGACAACAAATAGCAAAAGCAGGTGAGGATTTATTTGTAGGAAAGAAATACACTCAGGACCTGAGTGGGCAACTCAGCCAGCAAGACTGAACCAAGTGCCCTGAGCAGGCAGCTCAGCTGACTGAGGCCAAACTGAGTGTCCTGATATTTGGGAGTTAGAGGATTTTCACTCCTAGGCTGGAACGCCCCTAGGCAAGGAGCACGTCACCCTCACCCTCATGTCTCAAAGCAACGTATCTATAAGTTATAAGGCTCTTCATCTAGGTGCTCTCCACCAGTTAGACCACATCCTGGAGGGCTCTAATCTTTGCCCCTCGCATGGAGGCCTGCCACCTCCATTGTCTGTTTTCAGTTTGTTGCTTCTCACACATATTTTCTCCAAGCCCCAGCTGCCTCTCCCAGCTCATATCTTTCTAGCTGCCTACTCTAACATGTTTATGTGAGATTTCACTCTGTTCCTATATGTCTCTTATGGTCTTTTCTAAGAACATTTTTTAGCCTTTTATTTTTCTGTGCTTATTTTACTAGTATTTAGTTGGAACATTTTCTGGGATCTTGTTTTATCTTCAAATCCTGGTTGCCTCTGTAGCTCTCCAGTGCCTTCACAAAGTATTTTCAGTATTTTATTTAATTTTCTAATTGTTCTCTGTAGGAGAATGGTCTTCTATAGGCTAGTTTCTAATAGCCAGAAGCAGAAATTCTAGAATTATTTTACAAAAAGCAAATTGGATCATGTCTTTTAGGTAAAACCTTACGGCCCACCCCATTATGCAAGGCAAACGAAACTGTGTAACAAGACTCACAGGCTAGATATTTACTTTCTCTTCTGCTGTGTCTAATATGGAATTAAACCCATCTCTTGCATTCTTAATTTTATTATTTATTTTTTTAAATACATAAATATTTTTAATTGATTTCATAGAGGAAGGGAGAGGGAGAGAGAAATAAAAGCATCAGTGATGAGAATCACTGATTGGCTACCTCCTGCACGCCCCATACTGGGGATCAAACTCAAAACCTGGGCATGTGCCCTTGACCGGAATCAAACCGGGAACTCTTCAGTCTGCAGGCCGATGCTTTATCCACTGAGCTAAACCAGCTAGGACCATTCTTAATTTTAGTTATTGTATTTTTAGTGTAATTTTATTTTTTATAAATTTTAATTCTCAAATGAAATTCTCAATTTGTCATGTTTTTTAAAACATATTAATGAAACTGTCTTTTGTCAGTCCCTGCTCCTACAGTTCAGACACTAATCTTGCCCCAACTGTAAATCTGAACACTGTCATATTACATTGGTAATAACTTTCAGATATTTTATTTCTAGGCTATAGAGACTTTGAAAATGTTTGAAAAAAAGGACAGTAGAGTGAAAAGTGCAGCTGCAACCAACCTCTCATTCCTGTATTATTTGGTAAGTTTTATGTTTTGACAACTAAGAGTTGATAATGTGGTATTTTCATGTTGCTAAATTTCTGCCTGAGGAGCTGGCCTAAGGAGAGGCTCACGAGAGGACATGCAGAATGTCAGTGGTATGGCATATATGGAGGGTCAGGTCATGAAAAGTTCTGGGTTAGGGGTTGAGTTTATGGGCATGAGTGAGAGGACCATCTCAGGAGGAGAAGGGAGGGTGAAAAGTAGTGGAAACATCACATCATGAAATTGTTCAGTGTAGACCTGGGAGATGAGCTGGAGACACATTTCAGTTCGATCCTAGTAATAACAAAAGTGACATCTTAGGTTATATGACTTATGTAAGGTCAAAGTGTCATCTGTAACAAGCAGAAGTTGAACATCTATGGATGCCAATCATGGGGAATACCAAAAGGCTAAAAGCTTCCTAAAAACGGAACATTCTTAATTTAGAGTGAAGGTGGGTAGAGTAGGAAGGAAGAAAGGTTGGTTGAAAGTAGAGAATAACAAATTAATGTGAGATACTAAATGCTTTAGCAATTCAGAGGAAGCAAATAGCATTTTAATTTAGGGATTTGGGGGACAATCCCAGAGAGAAGTTGGATCTTAAAAGTCAGACTATAGATAAAAGAGAAGGGGACATTTGTGTGGAAACTGAGGGAGTAAACAAAGCACAGAGGCAAGAAAGCTGGGAGGGATGGGGTACTTAGGATCACTGTGTTTGATTCTACTACACTTTCAGTCCCTCTCAGAGCTTCTGGTTTGTGCACATTGAGAATTGTTGCCACATAGAACCTCTGTTATGGTGGAAATATGTTATGGCCCTCATGTGTTAAGAGGGAAAGGAGATAAAACCCCTGGTGAGGAAGGACCCCAGTGTTTTATTCTGTTGGCATGAGAGTGGTACCAGGGGCATGTCCAGAGGAGTGTGTGATTTGGGGGAAAGATGCCAAGTTTGTTCTTAAATATATTTTTAAAATTTTTATAGTGATGGTGATATAATTCAAATGGCCAATGAGGCATGTGGAACACTGTACTCAGACAGGAAGTCAGATTAGAGATAAAATTTGATGATTGTCTCTGTGCATAATAAGTTTTCATAATAGATGCTATGGACTGAATTGTGTGCCCCCAAAATTATGTGTTGAAGCCCTAAGCCCAATGTCGGCAGGCATCTCAGTCCTTCACAACGCTTCTCTAGCAGGAGAGCCTAAACTTCCTACATGGGATAGGGTCCATTGAGGAGACCCAAGTGCACAGGTGTTTATCAAGTTCCCTTGTGCATTGAATTTGTTGTCATCTTATTGGGCAAAATGAACATGGGAGAGAAACATACAGGGGCATGAAGACTGGTCAGTGTGATCCATTGGGGCCATTGTTTTAACAGTGAGTGTATCACTGCCTGCATTCCAGGCCTAGTTATTCACATCCTTTCCATATGCAAAATGTACATACTCCTCCCAACACTCTCATAGTCTCATCATCGTAGTGAAAGGCCAACCACTGCATAAGGTCTAGATAGAGATTGAGCTTTATCAAACACAGATCCTCTTGATCTAAAGATCAGGGAACAACAAAAAAAATGTAATCTGCCCCGTACACTTAATAACCCATGGTGAGATAAGGCTAGGAAAACTGTAATAGACACTCCTATCCAAAAGGGGTGGGATGGAGGCATTAGTTCCTAGCAGTTCTGAAACCCAGCTAAGCACTTGTGGTCAGTGCCCCCTGAACATGGGAAAAGACAGTGATCTTTGATGAGGGCCCAGCTCTGATCCCTGATGGGTAGTCCCCATTCCTTTGGTCTCTCTGGCTCTTGGCTCTACCCTCCGAGAGCACCTTACTTTTACAGAAAAAAATCAACAACAACTTGTGTTTGCAGCTGGTTAACTCTCTTAGCCTGCTTTTTGCCCAGAGAAATTGGGGACCCAGAGGCCTTTTTTCATTTTGTTCTATGTCTGTCCCTTTAATGCAAGCTGGCAACACTTTATTTATTCCAACTCCCTTAAAAACTTGGAAATTTTCTATACATCTTATTGGGGTGTTCTTTATGCCCCCAAAGCCACATCCGTAATTCTTTTCAAGGCAGACCCTTTTCTACTTACCATAGATGTATGAGGCTGCTGTGGAACAGAGTCCTAAACATACTACCTGAGAGAGAAGGTTGGCTCTGTTAGGGACTATCATAAATATGAAATGTTTCCAAAGATGATAGAGCCACATTCTTGATTTGATCTCTGCCCTGCAGCCATTTCTTTGAGGATCTCTTGTCACCAAGACATGAAATATATAAATGCCACTGAACTGTACATTTTTAAAGGGTAAATATTTGAAATATATCTCAACTTTTCAGAAATTCCATCAGGGAGTGTTATAAGAGAAGGGATATAGGACTTAGAACATGCACAGTAGTGGAGATGCTGTGGGGGTTACGGAGAAGAAGGGGTGTTTGGGGATCTGAGCAGAGGTTACCATTCAGTCAGTGAATTGCCTAGCATGTCCAGAAGCCACCCAAGGGGGACTTCATGGAGCAGCTGCCTCCCTTGGGTGCACTGCCAAGACTTAGCATGGATCTGGGTCACCATTGTCAGGAGGGACAGTGTAGGCAGGAAGAAGAGTCAGGTGTGGAGTAGTTGTGAATGAGGACAGGTTAGAACCCCAGCATTTCTGTATCAGACAAGCATTTGATGGCCAGAAAAGGACCCGCAGAGAGGAAGGCTGCTGCTTCATATTCTAGAAGCCAACTCTGGACAAGAGCCACACGGGTAAAGGTGTTCTGGGAACTGTGGCTCCTGGCTTAGCTAAGCCAACAGGGCACCAAAGGCCACGCCACCGAAGAACTGAGAGGTCCCCGTGGCTCACATGAATGATGGCAGGGTCCTGATGGAGCACTTGGCAGCGAGACAGCATGAAAGGAGTGCAGACAATCGAGTGCTAGAAATGTAGGACCTAGTAGGTGACCCACCCAGTTACATCAGGATAGACGACAGTGATGCCTTCATAACTACTTTAGGACTTGAGGTTTAAGAAGCATGGTTTGCAGTAAACACTGATGTTAAATTTGGGCATTTGAAATGGAAACATCCACATATAGTGATGTTATTCAAAACATGAGACCGTGGAGACATCAATCATAAGACACAGGTATTTGAAAGTGCTGATGAGTACAAATCTTTTGTAGAATAAGCCTATCAAATGGAGATATGTAAAATGCTTGTTTCTGTTTTTCCTGTCTGTAATCTCAAAAAAAATATTTGATGAACTTCAAATAATTTGTATATGTTTTGTGCTTTAGGAAAATGACTTTGCACAAGCCAGCAGCTATGCAGATTTAGCTGTAAACTCTGATAGATATAATCCATCTGCTCTTACTAACAAAGGGAATACAGTGTTTGCAAATGGTGATTATGAGAAGGCAGCTGAATTCTATAAAGAGGCTCTGAGAAATGATTCTTCTTGTACTGAAGCACTTTATAATATTGGTAAGTAAGAGAGGATAAGTTGTTTTTTGTACTTTTTAAAATTTATTTTTATTGTTGAGAGTATTACAGATGTCCCCCATTCTCCCCCTTTGCCCCCCTCTACCCAGCTCCCACCCCACCCAGACTTTCACCACTATTGTCTGTGTCCATGGGCTATGCATATATGCATATAAGTTCTTTGGTTGATCTCTTCCCGCCCTCCCCTCCCCACTTCCCTCAGATAGCTGTCAGTCTGTTCCATGCATCCATGACTCTGGACCTATTTTGTTCATTAGATTCCACATATAAATGAGATCATATGATACTCATCTTCCTCTGACTTACTTATTTCACTTCGCATAATAATGTCTAGGTCCATCGATGCTGTCTCAAAGGGTAAGAGGTCCTTCTTCTTTACAGCTATATAGTATTCCAATGTGTAAATGTACCACAGCTCTTTTATTCTCTCATCTACTGATGGGCACTTAAGCTGTTTCCAGGTTTTAGCTATTGTAAATAACTGTACTATGAACAGAAGGAGGCATATGTTCTTTCTGATGGGTATTTCAGGATTCTTAGGATATATTGGCAAGGTTGGGATTGCTGGGTCAAATGGCAGTTTCATTTTTAAATTTTTGAAGAAACTCCATTCTATTTTCCATAATGGCTTCAACAGTCTGCATTCCTACCAGCAGTACTAGGGTTCCCTTTTATCCACATCCTCTCTAGCACTTGTCATTTGTTGATTTCTTGATGGTAGCCATTCTGACAGGTGTGAGGTGATACTTCATTGTCATTTTAATTTGCATCTCTCTGATGATCAGCAACGCAGTATTTTTTCACATGTCTCTTGGCCTTCTGTGTGTCCACTTTGAAGAAGTGTCTATTTAGGTCCTTTGTCCATTTTTAATTGGATTGTTGGTCTTCCTTTTGTTAAGTTGTATGAGTTCCTTATATATTTTGGATGTTAACCCTTCCTTAGATGTATCATTGCCAAATACGTTCTCCCATACATTGGGCTCCTTTCTTGCTTTGTTGATGGTTTCTTTTGCTGTGCAGAAGTTTTTAATGTTGATATAGTACCATTTGTTTATTTTATCCTTAAAACATTTCCTTTGCCCTAGGAGATGTATCCATAAACATATTTCTACAAGAGATGTCTGAGATTTTGCTACTTATGGTTTCTTCTAGGATTTTTATGGTTTCCCAACTTTAAGTCTTATCCATTTTGAGTTTATCTTGTCTATGGTATAAATCGGTGGTCTAATTTCATTTTTTTGAATGTATCTGTCCAATTTTCCCAACATCATTTATTGAAGAGACTATCTGAACTCCATTGTATGGCTTGGGTAGATTTCTGGGTCTCTGTTCTGTTCCATTGATCTTATGCCAATTCTTATGCCTGTTCTTGTGCCAATACCATGCTGTTTTGAAAAAGTATAGTGTCTTTGTAGTATAATTTGATATCTGGTATTGTGATTACTCCAACTTTGTTCTTCTTTCTCAAGATTACTGCAGCTATTAGGGCTTTTTTTTTTTTTTGTTCCATATAAATTTATGGAGTATTTGTTCTAGATCTATCAATCCATGAACACAGTATATTCTTCCACTTGTTTATATCTTCCACTATCTCTTTTTTCAACAACCTGAAGTTTTCCAAGTATAGGTCTTTTACCACCTTGGTTAACTTTATTCCTAAGTATCTTAATGTTTTTGTTGCAATGGTAAATGAGATTGTTTGTTTAGTTTCTCTGTCTGAGAAGTCATTATCTACACTAATAAAAGAGAAACATGGTAATTGGCGTACGACCGCTACCCTTTTCATTGGCTAATCAGCGAGATATGCAAATTAACTGTCAGCCAAGATGGCCGCCGGCAGCCAGGCAGCTTGAAACTAACATGAGGCTTGCTTGCCTCAGTGATGGAGGAAACCAACGTTCCCCACCTGCGGCTGCAGGCCTCTGAGCCGGCAGTTTAAGAAACATTGTAACAAATACCGCCCAACTTCAGCCAGCAGGATCGCAACATTGTATGTAAAGGCCTGAAACCTACTTTTAGCAGCGGAGGCGGCCTAAGAGCTGGAGCCAAGCCTCAAGCTAAAGCTGGCCCAGAATAAAAAAAAAAAAAGGAAAAAGGAGCATTTGGGAGTTCAGTCACCCCCAGCCTGAAAACAGCCCTCAGCCCCTCACCCAGACTGGCCAGGCACCCCAGTGGGGACCCCCACCCTGAAGGGTGTGTGACCAGCTGCAAACAGCCATCATCCCCTCACCCAGGCTGGCCAGGAACCCCAGTGGGGACCCCCACCCTGATCCAGGACACCCTTCAGGGCAAACGAGCTGGCACCCACCCATGCACCAGGCCTCTATTCTATATAGTAAAAGGGTAATATGCCTCCCAGCACCGGGATCAGCGGAGCCGAGAGGCCTCCCAGCACTGGGATCAGCATGACAGGGGGCAGCGCCCCAACCCCCTGATCGGCCCTGCTCTGTGGGTGATAGAGGGCAGCGCCCCAACCCGCTGATCCGCCCTGCTCTGTGTGTGACAGGGGACGGTGCCCCAACTCCCCTATCGGCCCTACTCTGTGAGTGACAGGGGGGAGCTCCTCAACCCCCTGATGGGCCCCGCTCTGTGCGTGACAGGAGGGAGCTCCCCAACCCCCTGATGGGCCCTGCTCTGTGTGTGACAGGGGGCAGCACCCCAACCCCCGGATTGGCCCTGCTCTGTGTGTGACGGGGGTGGCGCCGCAACCTCCCCATCGACCCTGCCTTGAGTGTGACTGGGTGGTGCCCCAACCCCCCATTCGGCCCTGCTCTGAGCCCGACCAGGGGCTGCACCTAGGGATTGGGCCTGCTCTCTGCCACCCGGGAGCAGGCCTAAGCCAGCAGGGCGTTATCTCCCGAGGGGTCCCAGACTGCTAGAGGGCACAGGCCGGGCTGAGGGACCCCCTCCTCCCCCCCGAGTGCACAAATTTTTGTGCACCGGGCCTCTAGTCTATAATAATAAAAGAGTAATATGCAAATCAACTGAACAACAAAACAGCAGAACGACCACGCTATGACACACACTGGCACCAGGTCAGCCAAGGCAGGTGCAATGCGATTGGTTGGGGGGCCCACAATCACCCCACGATCACCCCACAGAAGGAGGCCCAGTCCACCTTCTGCAGTGTGATCAATGGTGGTCTCCATGATCGATCGCCCCAAAGAGGGAGGCCCAGGCCATGCTCTGTGTGGCGATCGATCTTGGAGTCCCGGCCGGGTGGGCGAGGCCTCCCTCTGAAGGGCAATCTGGGGGCCCCGTGATCGATTGCCCCACAGAAGGTGGCCCAGGCCAGCCAAGCGATCACACCCCATGCCTATCCCCCACAGAGGGAGGTGACTAGTGGCAGAGGAGGGGGTGCAGCCCAGCACAGATGGCAAACGGTGGCAGTGGCAGGGGCGGGGCCAGCTGCTGGCAGCCAGGGGAAGGAAAGCCCCGATAGGCCCTGATTGCCAGCCAGGCTTGGGAACCTACCCAAAGGTTCCCGGATTGCTAGAGGGCGCAGGCCGGGCTGAGGAACACCCCCCCCCCCTACACGATTTCGTGCACCAGGCCTCTAATTGGTTTATAAAAAAGCCATAAATTTTTGCATGTTAATTTTGTATCCTGCTACATTGCCAAATTCATTTCTTAAATCTAGTAGTTTTTTGGTGGAGTCTTTAGCATTTTCTATGTACAATATCATGTCATCTGCAAATAATGACAGTTTTACTTCCTCCTTTCCAATTTGGATGTCTTTTATTTCTTCTTCTTGTCTTATCGCTGTGGGTAGGACTTCCTTTACTATGTTGAAAAAGAGTGGTGAAAGCAGACTTCCCAGTCTTGTCCCTGTATTTATGGGGGATGCTTTTAGTTTTTCCCATTGAGTATGATGTTGGCTGTAGGTTTGTCATACATAGCCTTTATCATGTTGAGATATACTCCCTCTATTCCCACTTAGCTGAGAGTTTTTATCAAAATTGGGTGTTGGATTTTATCGAATGCTTTTTCTGCGTCTATTGATATGATCATGTGATTTTTGTCTTTCAATGTGTTTATGTGATGTATCACGTTTATTGATTTGCAAATATTGTACCAGCCTTGCATCCCTAGAATACACCCCACTTGGTCATGGTATATGATCTTTTTAATATATTTACTGGATCTAATTTGCTATTATATTGTTGAGGATTTTAGCATCTGTGTTTATCAGGGATATTAGCCAGTAATTCTCTTTCTTTGTAGTGTCTTTATCTGGTTTTGGAATTAGGATAACGCTGGCCTATAAAAAGAGCTTGTATACAAGCTTTCTCTTGTATTTTTTGGAATAGTTTGAGGAGTATAGGTGTTAGTTCTTCCTTTAATGTTTGGTAAAACTCCCTGTGAAGCCATGTGGACCAGGTCTTTTGTTTGGTGGGAGTTTTTTAATTACTGCTTATATTTCATCAGTTATTGGCCTGTTTAGGTTTTCTGATTCTTCCTGATTTGGTTTTGGGAGATTGTATTTTTCTAGGAAATTGTCCATTTCATCCACATTGTCCAGCTTGTTGGCATCTAGTTGTTCATAGTATTTTCTTACAATCCTTTGTATTTCTGTGGTGTCAATGGTTACTTCTTCACTTTCATTTCTGATTTTATTTATTTGGATCCTCTCTCTTTGTTTCTTGATGAGTCTAGCTAATTTCATCAATCTTGTTTATCCTTTTAAAGAAATAGCTCAAGGTTTCATTATTTTTTTTGTTTGTTTTTTTAGTCCCTATGTCATTTATTTCTGCTCTAATCTTTATTATTTCCTTCCTTCTACTTACTCTAGGCTTTTCTTGTTGTTCTCTTTCTAATTCTTTAAGTTGTAGGGTTGATTAGTTTATTATTAATTTTTCTTATTTTTTCAGGTAGGCCTGTAGTGCTATGAACTTCCTTCTCAGGGCTGCTTTTGCTGTGTCCCAGAAATTTTGGGTTGTGTGTATTCAGTTTTATTTGTTTCCAGGGAGTTTTTTATTTCTTTCTTGATCTCATTGGTAACCCATTCATCCTGTCTAATAAGGAAGGAATATGTTAATTGACTGCCCTGCCCTCAAAGATGGCAACACCCACAGCCAATAAGGGAGAAATATGCTAATTGGCAGCCCCATCCTCAAAGATGGCAGCACCTACAGCCAATAAGGAGGGAATATGCTAATTGACTGCCATGCCCTCAAAGATGGTGGCGCCCACAGCCACAAGGTGACCGGCAGGGGAGGGCAGTTGTGGGCGATCAGGCCAGCAGGGGAGGCCAGTTAGGGGTGACCAGGCCAACAGGGGAGGGCATTTGGGGGCGACCAGGCCTGCAAGGGAGGGCAGTTAGGGGTGACCAGGCCGGCAGGGGAGGGTAGTTAGGGGTGCCCGGGCCGGCAGGGGAGGGTAGTTGGGGGCTATCGGGCCGGCAGGGAAGTGGTTAGGCATCAATCAGGCTGGCAGGGGAGTGGTTAGGGGGTGACCAGGCTGTCAGGCAGAAGCAGTTAGGGGCAATCAGGCAGGCGAGCAGTTGGGAGCCAACAGTCCCAGATTGTGAGAGGAATGTCCAACTGCTGGTTTAAACCAGCAGTCAGACATCCCCCAAGGGGTCCCTGATTGGAGAGGGTGAAGGCCAGACTGAGAGGCCCCTCTCCAACGCCCCCCACACACGAATTTCATGCACCGGGCTTCTAGTATTTCATATATTTTAACATTTTGTAATATTTATTTCAGATTGTTTTTAATTAACAAAGTGACACCAGACCTGAAAACTCACCACCTCATTCCCTTCCCTCTCAGAGGACACCTGAAATGAGTGCATTCCTCCCTGTCATGAGTTTGCAGTGTTGCATACATAGTTCAATGCAGTACTATGTCTCAACTCGGGTTATTTATGAAGTTTGCTTTCCAATTTTCTTTTTCCTGCATTTTGGGATGTGTGTATGTTTTATCCTCTTTCTCGTTGTGACTTTTTCTGTGATGTTTGAGTATACTGCTGTGTCCTCATGTTCAGGAGTGTGCAGCTGAATCCAAGCAGGAACTCCAAGGCATGAATGAGGCTGTTTGAGGGCCACCTGCCACAGGCCATTTATCTGACTTGTCCACTCGGGGATCTGCAGATCTCTCCCCCAGGGAAGACTAAAAAAGGAAGCCCTAGCTGGGCCAAGAGGAAAGGAGGCAGGGGGAATTTACAATTTAGGTGGTGTTAAGGAGAACCTCCCTGAGTAGACATTTACAGTCATGCTGGAAGGTAGGGAGGGTACTGCCTTTTGGGCATCTGGGAAACTAACATTACTGACAAGTGGAGAGCAAAGGTCTCCATGCAGGAGGTGGCATGCCTTGGTATATATTTATCCTCTTTATACATTTCAAATACTTGTCCTAGTTCATTGCTTGACTTTTTAATTTCTTTTGTCAAATAGAATTTTTCTATAGAAATTTTGCTTTTTGAAAATACGTGGCACCCTAACCGGTTTGGCTCAGTGGATAGAGCATCGGCCTGTGGACTGAAGGATCCCAGGTTCAATTCCAGTCAAGGGCATATGCCAGGGTTGTGGACTTGATCCCCAGTGGTGGGCGTGCAGGAAGCAGCCAATCAATGATTCTCTCTCATTGATGTTTCTATCTCTCTCTCCCCCTCCCTTCCTCTCTGAAATCAATAAAAATATTTTTAAAAAAGAAAATGTATTCAAATATATTTAAAAAGAAAGAAAATATGTGGCTTCACTTGCTTGTTGCTTTACAAAGTCCTTCTTTTCCCCAAGATTTTCCTATTTTTTTGTAGTTTTACAGCTTTATTTTTCCTGTTTAGTTTTAACATAAATTTTCTATTTATTCAAAATAGAAATAAATTGAAAATGGGAATCTGTATTTTTTTCTTCATGCATAGTCAGTTGTCCTGGCACCATATTCAACTAGTCCCTTAGTCCTCATTAATTTTAAATACCCATTAACTAAATTCTGTAACTGAGTCCACTTCTAAATTGTTTATGCTATTCTATTAATCTTTTTACCTCTTCCTTTTTCTACCACACTTTACCATCACTAAAACTTTTTGGTGTCTGCCAAATACTAGTAGAACATCCCTGCTCCAACTTGTTCTTTTTTTTAATTTTTTATTCATTATTTTTTAAAGAGAGAGAGAAACATTGATTTATTTCACTTATTTATGCTCCTTGTTTGTGCCCCAGCCAGGGATTGAACCCACAACCTCGGGACGATGCTCCAACCAATGAGCTACCCAGCCAGGACCCAACTTGTTCTTAAAAAAAAAAAATTGATCCAAGCTGGTTTTGCTCAGTGGATAGAGCTTCGGCTTGCAGACTGAAGGGTCCCAGGTTTGATTCTGATCCAGGGCACATACCTTTGGTTGTAGGCTCAAAACCCAGCCCTGGTCAGGTTGCATGCAGGTGGCAACCAATCAATGTATCTTTCTCACATCAATGTTTCTCTCTCTCTGTCTCTCACCCTCCCTTATACTCTCTCTAAAAATCAATGGAAAAATATCCTTGGTGAGGATTAACAACAACAAAATAACCTGTTCATCTTTATTTTTTCTTCTGGATGAATATTTACATATATTTAAAAGTTCATTTTGTTATTTTGAGAAAATTCCTTATAACTTTTCTTTTTTTCTTTCCTTCTTTTTAAGGCCTTACCTATAAGAAGCTAAACCGGCTTGACGAGGCTTTGGACTGTTTCCTGAAGCTTCATGCAATCCTGAGAAACAGCGCTCAAGTTTTGTACCAAATAGCCAATGTGTATCTTACATGAAAAATTTAGGGATCATTATTAATTCATTCAGTTGGTAATTGTGTACCAATTATTAAGTAAGCTTAACCAACTAAGTAATTGATGAGGATAATATTTTAAAACCTAATAGATTAATATATAATAAAAATATTTTTTGAGCAATCCTGTTTTAAAGGATCATTTGCATTTTAAGAGGAATTATTTAAAGGTTAAAACTATTATTAATTTTTAGAAATAATCATTAAAGTAATTGAGTATAATGTGTTGAGTACTCATAAGCTAATTATCAAATGTAAATTAGATAGTTTACAATGTATTAACTCTGAGTTTTAGAGGGTTTTTTTGAAGCAGTAACTAATTAAAAGGAAAATATTGTTTATTATTGATTAGTACTATTAATTGAATTTGAACTTATTCTTTCTGTTCACTCAGTAGTCTACTCATTGACTGTGGGCTGTATGTGCCATATTTTACTTAGGATTCAGGACCTGCTGAAATATAAAACATTGCTCTCCTGTCAGTTTCTTCTGCAACTCTTAGCTTTTCTGTAGTTGATTTTTTCCCCTGCTCTTGGTTGGAAGAGCAGAAATCTGTTAATGTTTTTAATGTCTTTGACACTATTTGAAAAAAAACTTTAATTTCTCTTCTTATTTTAAAAACTAGAGGCCCGGTGCACGACTATGCACGGGTGGGGTCCCTCTGCCTGGCTGGCGATTGGGCCTGATCGGGGCCAACTGGGGCCAGCCAGCCATCAGGGAGGCACCGAGGGAGGTTGGCCAGCCTTGGGGGGGAGGGACTGTGGGAAGTGGACCAGCCACCAGAGGTTGGCTGTGGGAGCGCACTGACCACTCGGCTGGCCGGGGGGAGAGACTGTGAGAGGTTGGCCAGCCACAGGAGGTTGGCCAGCCACAGGAGGTTGGCTCTGGGAGCGCACTGACTACCAGGGGGCAGCTCCTGCATTGAGCGTCTGCCCCATGGTGGTCAGAGAATGTCATAGCGACCAGTCGACAGGTTGTTCGGTTGTCTGGTCATTTGGTCACTTAGGCTTTTATATTTAGAGATAATAAGCTTTGAAAACTTTGGGAAGGATTAAAATTTTATGAAGGTTTAAGTTATTATTATCTTGATATAAACTTTATGCAAATACATTTAGAAAAAAGTATATTATGAAGTGTACCATTAAAAATTTTGTTAATCCTCACTTGAGGATATTTTTTCCATTGTTTTTCAGAGAAAGTGGAAGGAAGGGAGGAAGGGGGAGAGAGAAAGAAAAAGATTAACATAAGAGAGACACATCAACTTGCTGCCTCCCTAACACACCCTGACTAAGAGTGGGGAGCGAACCCTCAACCCAGGTGTGTGCCCTTGACCAGGAATCGAAAGTGCAACTCTTTGGCACATGGTTTGATGCTCTAATCACTGAGAAATACCAGCCAGGGCACCATTAATAAGTTTAAGTAGTATCTGGCATATTATTGGTAGAGTAGATTTTAAAAATTTTATTAAAATATTTAGTTGTAGAGCAAATTACTTAATAGTTATTTCTTTTAGCCTTTTTGTTTTGTCTATTTAATTTCGCTGAAATTGCCAGTATCATGATCAATTTGGACCCAGTAAAGTAATTGATATGCTTAAGGCTATTTGAATATATTTCCTTATTTTTGTGTATTCCTTATGGTATCGCATTTTTCATCATTAAAAACAGGAGACTCTTATTTTTTTAAAAAAAGGATTAGAATAGGTGTGAACAAGGTATCTGAGTGTATGCAAAGGACCTCCTAAGCACACAAAAAAGAACTCCCTATGTGTGGCTCATAATCTAATTAGGAAAACTCACAGGAAAATACATGAAACTATGCCCTGAATATGTTGAATGTGTTACAAGAGATAGGATGGTTGAATACGACACTCGGGCATTTTATTAAGGACAAACTTTGGACAGTGCTTTGGAAATCGATACTATGGATGGAAATGAGGCAAAGGAAAAGCCAAGTGTACATATGGAACAAGAGTCACGTACAGTGCTGCTCCATTTTTCGTTTTCATCCCTAAGGAAATCCAGAATAAATAGTATTAGATAGTACATCACTATAGCCTAGGGCAGTGGTCGGCAAACTGTGGCTCACGAGCCACATGCGGCTCTTTGGCCCCTTGAGTGTGGCTCTTCCACAAAATACCACATGCAGGCGTGCATGTACAGTGCGATTGAAACTTCATGGCCCATGCGCAGAAGTCGGTATTTTGTGGAAGAGCCAAACTCAAGGGGCCAAAGAGCCGCATGTGGCTCGCGAGCCACAGTTTGCCAACCACTGGCCTAGGGAATCATTTGAATCATTTTTGTTGTAATGTTATTTTTAGGTTTGCTTATTGATCAGTGAATTCAGAATAACTGTGTTATCCTTAACTGAAATTGTCCAAGATATGAATTAATGGAAGATCCCAATCAAGCTATTGAATGGTTAATGCAGCTGATCAGTGTTGTTCCAACTGATTCTAGAGCTCTGTCTAAACTAGGAGAATTATATGATAGTGAAGGAGATAAGTCGCAAGCATTTCAATACTACTATGAGGTAGGCGGATAATCTTTCCTTCTACTTTTTAGCTTTTATGAATTGTTTTATAAAATGCAGTGGCCTTTTAACTTACAGTTTTTTAAATTGTTGACACTATTACAGATGTCCCCCAATGTTCCGCCCCTTTACCCACCTTCTACTAGCCCCTGCCCCCCTCTCTCTGGCCATCACTACACTGTAGAAATGTTTATTAGTTTTTAAATGAAAAATAATTTAAAATTAAACATTTGTGGAATATAAAGTTGTTTATTAATTTTAATAAAAATGAAATTAGTACAGACTCATTTTTCTCAACACATGATTTTCATGTCTTTTTTATTCTATTACATATTTAATTTGACTCAGATTATGTATCAGTACATAAAAAAGATACAGATAGTCAAAAAATGTGTAAAACAAGTCTTGTTTTCTAAATCTTGTATAGTTTCAAAATCTTTTGAAGTGTATATGACAGCTTATACTTCTTTTATTAAGAAATTCTATAATGGATACATTAATCACTCAGTAGGTAAAATGTCCAAGAAGTAAATTATGCATTGCAACTGAAGTTGTATTGTCATGTTCTGTATTTTCTCTAGTCATACAGGTATTTCCCTTCTAACATCGAAGTCATTGAGTGGCTTGGAGCCTATTATATTGACACCCAGTTTTGTGAAAAAGCCATTCAGTACTTTGAAAGAGCTGCTCTTATACAGTAAGTAACCATATTTATGTTTATGTTTAATTTAATGTCTCCTGATGAGATTTTATTTTATTTATAGAATTAGAATCTGATAGACACATTAAGTTCATGAACAAATATTAATGAACATTCATTATTTCCATTTTCTTGTGTTATGTTCCATTTTACTTGGTCTTTATTGTGATAAATATATTTCCTTTTTATGCAAAAGTTTTTAAAATACTGCTTTAAAATACTCTTCTTTATGTATTTTTCTTACTCATATCTCAGCAAACAAGTATTGTTTCTTTATCAGCCAGAAAAATTGCTATCTCAAAATAGTCACGGGATATAAAGTACAGCATAGGGAATGTAGTCATAACATTATAATAACTATGGATGGTGTTAGGTGAGCACTGGAAATATCAAAGAAGCACTTAATAAATTATATGATTGTCTATTTACTATGCTGTACACCTGAAACTAATACAAAATAATATTGAATGTAAACTGTAATTGAAAAATAAAATTTTTAAAGAGAAAAATAAAGTTAAAAAAAGAAAAAGAAAAAAATTTTTTTACTTCCCCAGAAAAAAAGAAAATTACTATCTCAGTTCTAGAACAAAGTTTCATTTCTGAAATAAGTTTCAATTTATAATTGATATACATTGTATATTAAAAATTAAACTTCTAAAGATATCTTTAATTTTATATCAGTGTTTTGTACATGTATGTTTCAAAAATAATTGAAATACTAGTATATAATATTCTGCTTTGTATTTGGCCAAATTTAATTTTAACATTAAATATGACTTTGAATCATTTGAATGATAAAGGAATGCTTAATAATTTGAGTGATCTCTGTGTAGAATTTGTATTATATAATTAATTTTTGTGACATTTGTTTCACCAAACATTTTGAGAATTATAAAACAAAAAGCATAGGGGGATAGCTTTAACTTAAATTATATGCTCTAGATATAGCTGCAGAGAAAATGCATTGTAACTTTTTTATTATACTTAACTAGAGGCCCGGTACACAAAAATTTGTGTACTTGGGGGGGTCCCTCAGCCCGGCCTGTGCCCTCTCACAGTCTGGGACCCCTCGGGGGATGACCACCTGCTGGCTTAGGCCTGCTCCTCAGGGGATTGGACCTAAGCTGGCAGTCAGACATCCCTCTGGCAGCCCGGAGCCCTCGGGGGATGTCCACTTGCCAGCAGGGAGCAGGCCTAAGCTGCAGTCGGACATCCTTAGCGCTGCTGAGGAGGTGGGAGAGGCTCCCACCACCATCGCTGCACTGGCAGCCGTCAGCCTGGCTTGTGGCTGAGTAGAGCTCCCCTTGTGGGAGCACACTGACCACCAGGGGGCATCTCCTGCATTGAGCGTCTGCCCCCTGGTGGTCAGTGTGTGTCATAGTGACCAGTCATTCCCAGTCGTTCTGCTGTTAGGGTCAATTTGCATATTACCCTTTTATTATATGGGATAGAGGCCTGGTGCACGGGTGGGGGCTGGCTGGTTTGCTCTGAAGGGTGTCCCGGATCAGGATGGGGGTCCTGCTGGAGTGCCTGGCCAGCCTGGGTGAGGGGCTGAGGGCTGTTTTCAGGCTGGCCACATCCCCTTCAGGTTGGGGGGTCCGGCTGGGGTGCTGGCCAGTCTCGGTGAGTGGCTGATGGCTGTTTGCAGGCTGGCCATGGCCCCCAGCCACCCAAGCTCCCAGTGGAGGATGGCTGGAGCAGGTATCTGGGATTTATTTATCTTCTATAATTGAAACTTTGTTGCCTTGAGCGGAGGCCACAGCCAGCCAGGGCAGGCGGGAACCTTGGCTTCCTCCATCACTGGGACAACCAAGCATCCTGCTTGCTCCAGCTCCGTGGCAGCCAGCCGCCATCTTGGTTGGGTTAATTTGCATATAGTCGCTCTGATTGGCTGGTGGGCATGGCTTGGGCATAGTGGAGGTGCAGTCAATTTGCATGTTTCTCTTTTATTAGATTAGATCCTAATTCTAACCTTGTTAGCTCAGGTAAGACCCTTCCTCCTTTGAGACTCCATCTACCATTGTTCCCAAATGAATGTCACATGTTGACCTCATCTAGTTCATGTTCTTTCTATCCCATCAGTAGTCTAGCCTCACAAGTGTCAACCTCCCCAAATTCATTGATCTAGATTAGCCATCTAGATCTTACCTGATTGATTACCACCCAGCATATTTTTACCAATAAAATATTTTATTATAACACCCAGCTGTCTAAACATAACCTCTCTTCTCCCTCACCCCTACTCTCCAGTGTACCTCTCTCAGGTAAGACCAAGACCTCTAGTCTCTTGACCCTCATTCCTCTCACAGGCTCTCCAGGCTTTAGTTCTGAACCGATTCTTCCTAGGCTGCTTCGTTGTTCACATCTGTGCTCTTTCTTACCAACATTTTTTGGTTATTTTGCTGTCCCATTTGTCCCCCAAAATTTCATGGGTTGATACAGCCTTTTCACTCTTGTTTGCAGCCTGGGAAGATCTATCATACATAGGTAAACTGATGCCACACATATTTGTGTTATGTGAACACTGCTCATCAATCTGATGTGTTTCTCATTAACTCCCCTTTTTATTTCCCTCACAGATCACCTCAACTTTCATTTTGTACTTCAGTTTACCTGAAAATAAAAGCCTTTTCCAGGAACTCCCCTAATATTTCCCTCTCCCTGCTTCCCTATAAATTTGCTTCCACTTGCATCTGGATTTGCCTCCTTCTGACTAAATGACCGAGACATTCCATATGCATTGGTTACCTCTCCTATTCCTGTGCCATACATCAGAATTTCCACTTTATGGAGGGGTGCTGGTTTCTTTGCCTTGGTAAGAGAGTTTGGAAATAGATGACAGTGATAGTTGCACAACATTGCAAATGTAATTAATGCCACTGAGTTGTGTACCTAAACATGGTTAAAATGACAAGTTTTTGTTATATCTGTCTTAATGATAACTTTTTAAAATTATTAATGTAATATATCTAAGCTTTTGAATTACACACTTTAAATGGGTGACTTATATGTTACATGAGTTATGTCTCAAAGCTGTTACAAAAGGATACATGCTATGTTAGCTCATTCATGTGAAGTTCAGAAACAGACTAAGTCAACCGTTTTAAAGTCAGGATGATAGTTACCGTCACAGGTGAAGGAGGGGATGGTGGAAGGGAGCAGGAAGGACACATCTGGGGTCTTGGCAGTGTCCTGTTTCTTGAACTGCAGAGCAGTTACTTGTGTATTCACTTTAAGACAATTTCCGGAGCTGTACAGCTGTTTTGTGTGCTTTTCCATGTGTTTTACTTCACAATAAAAGATTTAAAAGTTAAAGAAAAAAGATAATACAAGCCAAGAAAGGAGTACTGCCCCACCCTAGTGGCACCATTTGGAAATGGGGGGGGGGGGCATTTTATGGTCTTGATGATGGGGACACACAGTGGGTATTACGTGTGCAGCTGCCTGAGATGGTGAATACTCAGTAATGTGTAGAGGATTTGCATAGTGAACAGGGTCACCCCAAATGCTAACAGCACCTTCCACCAAACACTGCACTAGAAGAGAGCATGTTAATCATATGGCTTTGTCACTGAGATTGTCATCTTAAAACTCGAAAGTCTTTTCTCTGGGGCCATTTGATGTGTTCAAGGAAAAGTGTCAACCTGACTGCTGCCATTCCAGTAGCTGAAAGGGGCCCGGGCTTAGGGCCTCACTGTTCCAGAAGTGACTTCTCACTTCATCCTCCAGTTTTCATATCTCATCTCAAACCAGCCTGAGCCCTGACTACAGCCTCCCTGAGTAACTCCTAGAACAGTGGTTCTCAACCTTCCTCATGCCGCGACCCTTTAATACAGTTCCTCATGTTGTGGTGACCCCCAACCATAAAATTATTTTCATTGCTACTTCATAACTGTAATTTTGCTACTGTTATGAATTGTAATGTAAATATCTGATATGCAGGATGGTCTTAGGCGACCCCTGTGAAAGGGCCGTTTGACCCCCAAAGGGGTCATGACCCACAGGTTGAGAACCGCTGTCCTAGAGCATGGGGGCCAGCTACTTCCCAGTAACATTGCTAGTCTGTCTTCCTGTTGTAGTTCCTTGCCTTGTCCTCCCTCCTCTGTCCTGCTGATTCCAGTTCTCCAGCATTTCTGGAGATTTTCAGGGAAGATCTCCTTCTCCTCACATGCCCTTTGTACACCCTTGAGTTTAGCTTTTTCTGCCCTGCTGAAGGCAGTTTCTATCTCCTTCATCCATCACCCATCATCTGTGGCTTTATACCATTCCAGTTTCATCTGAGGTGGAGCTTGAGACTGCCTTTCTCCTTCTTGTTTTTTGGGGTTAATTTCTAGAATAGACATTGCAACGTAAAAAGTCTTTACTCTGCCCTCTTAAAACCAAGTCATGATTCTCCTTCAGGTACTTACTTATTTATTCCAAACACAGAAATAATTCTCCCCAGTGGCAATTTTCAAACTTCATCTCATTGCTTTGTGGAAGTGTGAAATAAGGGATTAATATGGAATATTATACTGGTATATACTGTTGGGGGTGTGACCTTAGACATAGCTCTTACCCTTGGCTGGTCTGTTTCTTTTTTTAAGGTGAATGGATAGAATGAAATACTATCTGAGGCCACTTCTATTTCTAAAATACCATCATTCTCTAACTTAAAGCCAAACCATTGCAGATTTAAAATACTTAAAGCCTTTAGTACAGCTCTGTACTTATTATACTGTGCTAGGCAATTTGTAGCCAATTTGCTATGATTTTTTGGTACATTATTTTATATATCTTACTTACGCTATCTGTAAAATAATGGTATTTTTCTTTACTATGAGGATGGAGGAGAAAAATAGGCATTCATTCAAGAAATGAACTTGGCACAGTTGACATAGTTCAGTGATTGAGCATTGACCTTGAAATCAGGAGGTCAAGGTTCGATTCCCAGTCAAGGCACATGCCCAGGTTGTGGGCTTAATTCCCAGTCGGGGGCATGCAGGAGGCAGCCAATCGTTATTTCTCTCTCATCTATCTTTCTATCTCTCCCTCTCCCTTCCTCTCTCTCTAAAAATCAATAAAAACATATTTTTAAAAATTTCACAGTCCTGACCTTGAAGGAAGCAATCAAGATATGTAATAGAATATGCAAAGAAGGAGTACTTAGTGAATATTGACACCCATTATGTGTCAGGCGTCATGCCCAGTCCTTCATATACAAAGGCTATGCTACCCTCACAAGTTTATGGATTAATAAGGTTCAGAAACCTAAATAACACTGCAGAATATTAAGTGCCATATGAAAGAAACTGTAGAGTGTTGAGCAAGTCCATGGAACAGTCTATCCCAGCCTGCCCAGCAGAGTGTGATGAGGTCAGCAGAAGCCTTCACGTGGAGGGGCTGGCCTGTGCTGAGGACTAGAGTGTAGACATGTAGCATGCAGGCATTTGTGTTCCTGTCTGAATTTTGTCGTAGCAGGGCATGGTGGAAAACTCATGAAGAGGCAAAAGATTACAAAAAGTGAGAAAATGGGATTGGGATCTTGGATTATCATGCAGTTGAAGGAGAGGTGATGGATTTTAAGGAGGAAAATAATATGGTTAGATACATATTTTATGTAGATGAAAGCACATGGCTGTGTAGGCAGTGGATTTGAGGTTGAGTACTAGTAACTTGCATAGGTAGCAGGGCTATGACCTGTGTATTTCGAGAGCTTGTAGGTTCACCGTCCAATTGAGTAGGTGCCATAACTATAAAGCCATCAAGTAAATAGAAGGGAGATTCTAAAAGGAAATGAGAAGAGCATTAATTATTCCCTAGTGTTTTATATCTTGTTTTTCTTACATAAATCCTGATTATGGTTATTTATTTTAGAAAATTAATTTTAAGGGAAAGGGAGGGATGAATAGAATTCTCTTTTTATGTTTTTATTGATTTCAGAGAGAGGAAGGAAGAGGGAGAGAGAGATAAAAACATCAATGATGAGAGAGAATCATTGATCGCTGCCTCCTGCACTCCCCTTACTGGGGATCGAGCCCACAACCCAAGCATGTTCCTTTGACCAGAATCGAACCTGGGACCCTTCAGTCTGCAAGCCAATGCTTTAGCCACTGAGCTAAACCAGTTAGGGTTAGAATTCTTTTTATTCTCTCTTAAGTTGAAGCCTCATTGTTCAAACACAAGGTCAAAAATTGCCTCTTAGGTGCTAAATTTGCAAGCCTAAGCCTAGATTTCTAAGCCTAGGTATAAGATTATGGCAAAACTAATAATAATGTTTAAAAATAGCAGTCATTGGGGGGAAGGAGGGACATATGTAATATTTTCAGCAATAAAAAATTATTTTTTAAAAAAGAACTTAATAATAAAAAAATAGAATGCAGTGGTCTTTAACCAAACAGGTTAAAGTTTCTCATAAAAATTTCTAAATAAAGGCATGAACTGGATTGAAGGGCTTTAAAATTTAAATTTATTAATATAAATATGACAGATAATAAGGAAGGAAGTTGTATGTATGCTCTTTTCAGTAATAAAGATGATCTAATCAGAGGTCAAAAAGTAATTGAAAGATAGTACATATTTGTAGCTTTATAAATATATTTGAACATCTCAGATTATTTTTGTTTCCTTTCTAATTTCATATCATTTATTTCTCTTATAGACCCACGCAAGTGAAATGGCAGCTGATGGTAGCTAGTTGTTTTAGAAGAAGTGGTAAATGCTTTTATTTTATTCATTTTTAACATATTTTGCTGCTTTTGTCTTTTAGGTAATTATGCATAAAATGTATTCCAATTGCATATTTATTTATTAAAACATTAACTTTTGATAACTACACATATTTGAAGCATTATATGAAAAACATAATAATTACTACAGACAGAAAAAAGTTATGCTTTAAAAGTAGGGCTTAATCATGTATTTCAGCACCTCTGTTAGACACAGATTTATTATCTCTCAAAGTTAACATGTAATCATTTTCACAAGATAGCCACAGAAAAAAACAGGCATTCTGTACACATCAATTTATATTCCATTTTCTGCCACCTAATTCTAAATGTCCTATGTGTGTGGCCACATTAATGAGACTGTCTCCACCTTCCTGAGGAAGGCCCAGGACTGGAACACTGGATTTATATTTTTATACCAGATATCATTTGTGTTTCCAGCAATTGCTCTACTAGGTTCTGTGCTGTTGACCCCTGTCCTGAAGGGTAGCGATGTTAATAGTTTTGAACTGACATGAATGATGTTTAAAATACAGAGATTGAGCAGGAGATGAGCGTTAACAAATATGTGATCCCTCTTGTAGAGCATACATATGGCCCAGGAAAAGAAACTCCTCAATCCCAGGGAAGCATTTGTTACAAAAGTGTTAACAGGGTTCTCTTGCCTAGTGCTGTAGCTTCTTTCTTGATGGATCTCTGTGAGCTCCTTCAGAGTGCCATCAAAATACGTATTCTGTGTCATCCTCAAGTCATTGAGAGGGTTAATCTATGATGAAACTGTGTGTCCTATCAAATAACATATAACATATAACATATACACTTTATTTATCTCAGCTGAGTTCTGATTGCCTCTGTTCATTTCCACATCAGTCATATGTAGAGTGTACATACATGGGGTATTCTGAATAATTTAAAGACATACACCTTCTTGAGTTATTGAAGGGCAGGTTAGAAAAGAAACTAATGTTTTTTGAGAACTTGCTATGAGTTAGATGCTTCCTCTCTATTTGATTTCATTCTCACAACAACACTTTGAGGTTAGCACAGCCATCCTTCTTGCGACCTGAGGCCCAGAGAGATTCTTAGCTCATTCACTGAGATTTTAGTCAAGACCTTTGACCCAAAATTCATTTATCTAATTCTTTGCTGTTTCATGAAGCTCAATTATTTTATTACAAAACAAAATGTTTCCTATAAACATTTTAATATTTCAAAATGATAACTACAAAAAAATGTTTCATCTTTTCCAACTAAGTGAATGACATTGAAGTTATTAACTCTATCATGTAAATTTTTCTAAATTTTCAGTTGTTCACTTGAAACAATCAATTTTTAGGAAATTAAATGGATCTTAATTTGTACCACAAACATTTATTTTAAGAAGTGGAACTAATAGTTAACCACCATTCATTTCCTTCTGCTCTAAACCTTTCAAATTTCTTCTGTCTATACATTTTCTTCCAAAAGTTATGTTAAGAACTGTTACACATGCTTGAGGCAAACATGAAAGTCTTCCTGCTTAAAAAAAAATTCTTCCTGCTAAAGCTATTAATTATGCCAGTATATTGGATTAAAATTGTTTTGCTAAATCCTATTAATTTCTATAATCTCCTAGTGTGTTTCTCTTTCTTTTTTTATTTTTAGGTAACTACCAAAAAGCATTAGATACTTATAAAGATATTCACAGAAAATTTCCAGAAAATGTTGAATGTAAGTGAGATTACATTTTGTAGCTTTGAAAGTATAGGTTCTCATGTTTTATACCCTATTTTACATTTGCTACAGTAATTGCATACATAGATACCAAGTTATAATTGTGGTTAATATGTTTAAATAGGAGTTTACAGGATCAGAGAATCTGACTATACACATTTTTATAGAATTTAATTGTTGATGGATTTACATTTGAAGAGAACCATTGAATTCTCTTCAAAAGTAAACAAATCTATATTCCCCATCTTGATGTACAATGGATTTGATGTAACTTAAAATAGTGTGAAGTATTACAGCAATAACAACAACTCAGGATCAGGAAAGACACAAAATAACCATGTTTGTATGCGCTATATCTCCACTAGACTGTATATTTGGCCCTGAACAGCCTTGCGGCTACAGGAAAGAGATAAACGACAATCTGTTCTATAATCTTTACTGTTTATGAGGAAATAAAAAGCAATTCCTTGGGAAGAAGAAATATTTTCAACTTCTAATTCATTCAAGCGGAGACACTGAGAGATACAGTAGATAAAGTCATTGAAAGATAATGCAGCTCCTTGCTTTAAAACATCCCTACAGCAAATAAAATAGCATACTTGGACAGACTATTTTTAATTTTGTCCTTCAGTGATAATGAACACAAAACAGCACATTGCAACTCAGTAAAATCAATGTTTCTGAGCCAAGTGTCCCAGTGGCCCAGCCTGATCCTGGGATTAGAAGTACTGCCCCTTCTTAATTAACATTTTCCTCACTTTGGCTTTTATTAAAGCTCAGCAGCAGCTGCCTCACAGATACGGTGTTACTGGTAGCTTAGGAGTAAGGAATTTCTAGTGCTAATTAGAGCAGATTGATTAACCCACAATAGTGGTTTCCAAAGCCAGTCAGGAAACAGGTTACTTGGAAGGGATTCCTTGTTACACTTTCAAAAACTACAGTTTTATTGCCCTATTTATAGAGATTCTCACGTAGGTTTGCTGCGAATCCAGATATTTAATTTTCTCTATTTAAGCTTATTATTTGATTCTCATTCTCGGTCACATTAGGGAATTGGTGCTTTAGAGATTAAATGAGAGAGAGCAGTGATATTTTCTGTGGAAATGATGCAACCCAAAAGTCACCTGGGCAAAAGTCTCTCGGGACCACTGATGTTGGGACTGGACCATTCTGGATCCCATGGGTTGCAGTGTTTTAGCAGTACTCCTGGCCTCTGCCCACTAGATGACAGTAGCACTCCCCCTACCCCCGCACTGTTGTTATAAAAAACATAAATATCCCCAGACATAGCCAAGTGTCCCTTGGGGGCGGGATTGCTGCCTGTTCAGAATCACTGCAGTAACCTGAGCACCTGGCACTGGACCAGTAAAGGGACTGTCTCCAAGCAACGCCAAATGTCTTTCTTTATGGAGAGTTTAGGTTTACTCTAAATATTAAATGAATGTTTACCTGTGCCACAGGGAATGTTCAAGATGACCTTGGCCTGAATAATTTTCAAAACAAATGTCACCAATAGTCTATCTTAACTGTAGTCTTAGGAAAACATTTGCACCCATGGAATGTGTTGTTTTAAGCAGAGTAGTTTTCCAGTGAACCCAACAGATAATTTAGTCTTAAAATATATTCTTCATTTACCAAAAATTGACCTGCACTATGGAGTTATAATTGATGTACTGAATTTCAGAGGACATCTACCAAAAACAGTAATTTTTTGTTTTACACTAAATATTCCTAAGTCACTCTAAGGATAGGTAGATAAAAAGGAATAGTTGTGTATTATTTATAGGAAATGTAAATTACCTTATTATGAATTACTAGTGTATGCATAGGCAATTTATATGCTAAAGTATGACATTTTAAATTATTTTAGTACTGTTACTTTGCAAAACAGTGGTCATGAATAGGTCATTTATTTACAAGTTCTTATGGAGTTTTGTGGCATATTCTTGAACTTCTTTTAACTACTGTGTTGGCATAGCACTGAGCAGAAAACAATACAGATGAAAGTCCTTGTCCTCATGGAGCTTGCTAGTGGGAAGACAAGAGAACACACTTGTAGAATATGTCAGAAGTTAGAAGTGCCATGAAGGAAAGCAGACGAGGGTAAAGCATAATATTGGAAGGGCTCTGATTATAGGTGGTGTGGACAGGTCAGTGAAGAGCGTCCCTTTATTTTTTTATTTTATTTTTAATTTATTGATTTTTAGAGAGAGTGGGCAGGAGAGAGAAACATTGATTTGTTGTTCCATTTATTTATATATTTATTGGTCAATTCTTGTTTGTTCTCTGACTGGGGATCGAACCTGTAATCTTGTTGTAGCAGGACAACGCTCCAACCAAATGAGCTACTCGGCCAGAGTCAAGAGAGTCCCTTTAAACCCCTCTCAGGGAAGTCCATCTTGCCAGGTCAAGAAAATACAGAGTGTAGATACTTTTAAAAAAAATTTTATTGGGCTGTCATTGTTTAACAAAATTATATAAGATTCAAGTGCACAATTCTATAACACAATTTTCAAGAGAGAAACAATCACTGTTCATGAGCATCATTCCTGTGTCCCAAGAGATTGTGGTTAATGATTTGTTATACTTTCAACACAATACACAAATACTTTTCTAAATATATTTTTTACAATTTAGGTCTGCGTTTCTTGGTTCGTCTCTGCACAGATATTGGATTAAAAGAAGTTCAAGAATATGCAACAAAACTCAAGAGATTGGAAAAAATGAAAGAAATAAAAGAACAGGTATCCCATACAGGCCAAAAACTACTATCTGTTAATTTTCAAAATGTCAGCCTTCTATAACTTAACTGAGTGATGTTGGGGCTTCTGTCAGTAAAATGAAGTTGAATTTTTTTTCTGCTCTGGCATAAAGAAAAAACAATAACTAAAATCCTAGTTTTAGGATAAAGTTCTGTCAAAAGTGAGTTTCCAATAGGAGGAAGTTCAATAGACTCATACTCTTTAGTGGATTGTACTAATAGGCAAATAATTTTCCACCATACAAAGTAATTTATTTAGTCATTTTCCAGACTTAATTTTTAGAGAATAAGTTAGTTTATAAACTTAATTTTAATTTGAGAGTCCTGTGACCCATGGAAACTAAGAAGCAGTTAATTGTATACAACATAGTACTTTTTCACTAATATAGTAGAGATGGCTTTGAGAATAATATTAACATACAGGGGAGCATTTTAAATATATTTCCATGTTCCATGAAGTATGTGGAGTAACAATGTACTTAACTTTACTTATTTAAAAGAATAAGCTCTTCTAAATTTGAGCCAAGAATATTTAAAAGTTTAATGTGTTTTTTTAAGTGTCTGCCTTTCATAAGAGATATATTTTTTACCTTAGACTTTTTTTATCTTGGATAATTAAGTCTAAATTCTATATTTGCTTTCAAAATGTGATTACCTTGTTTTTGCTTTGAAGATGTGATCGGAAAGTTTTACAGTCTTTTCAAAGTATCAAGTGTAGAGGAGAGAACCAACATGGCGGTGTAGGTAAATGCCGGTAGATGCAGCTTCCCACAACCACATTAAAATTACAACAAAAATACAGAACAACCATCATTCAGAACCTCCTGAAAGCTAGCTAAATGAAAGTCCTACAACTAGAAAAGTAAAGAAGGAAGTACATTGAGACTGGTAGGAGGGGCAGAGGGCGGAATGGGCTGGTCGGATATCCACATGTGCTGTTTTCTTAATCGGGAGTGATATCTCAACTGCAGAGCCCCACCCCCACTCCCCAGTGAGGAGCAAGGAATCCCAGCCCAACACCAGACCTCCAGCCCAGGGTTCCAGAGCTGGGAAGAGAAGTCTTCATAACTTCAGGCTGTAAAAACCAGTGGGGAATTGTGGCTGAGGGACTCAGGGGCTACTGCAGACCCAGGTATTCCTCTTAAAGGGCCAGCGCATGAACTTACTCAGACTCAATCCCTCTGGCTCCAGCGCTGGGGCCATGACTTGAAAGGAACCAGGGACATTTGGGGAAGAATTGGATTGTCGGGCATCAGGGCAAGAACTCAGGGGCGGCTTTCTCTCAGATAGGGGTGCTCAAAGGAGTCATTGTTCCTGTGCTGGGATCTCCCATGTCACAGAGCTGAGCAGCAGGGGCCATATCTGAGTCTCCATCAACCTGGCTCACTGTTCCCTCTGCCCTGGTGATTCCCTGAGACCCCGCCCCATCCAATTTGCAGCCCCACCCAAGCTGTTTGTAGTGGCTTTTCTATATGAATGGCCTGTCCTGGTTCACGCTTCAAACTTTAAAATTTTTCAAACAAGCAGCAGCTGGCATCAGCGTGCTGCAGACCTATCAATAAAAGGCCCAAGACTGGCACTAGCACCAGCCTTTCTTGCTACACAGCTGGTCCTTGCCTGAAGACTTACAAGCACAATACAAGTAGCAGCCATCTGCAGACCTCTCTGTAGCTCCTGCCAGGTAGTCCCAGGCAGTGGCTGACTACCAGGAGGCCCCAGAACCAGTGCAGCCAGTGGAAAGCTTCAGACCATACCAGATTACAACTCTACACATCCATGAGCGACACATTAAAAAGGCAGATTCAGTGAGCACCAAAGCCTCACTGAAGCAAGTCCTGCTCCATAACAAGACCAAAAGACATAGAAGCTCTACCTAGTACACAGAAACAAACACAGGGAGGCATCCAAAATTAGGAGATAAGCATGTCCCAAATGAAAGAACAGAACAAATCCAGAAAAGGAACTACGCAAAATGGAGACAAGCAACTTACCAGATACAGAGTTCAAAACCCTGGTTATAAGGATTCTCAGTGACTTAGGGGAAGAGTAGATGAACTTAGCAAGAACTTCAACAGCATCAAAAAGGACATGGATATTATTTTTTTAAAAACAGTGAGAAATGAAGGATATAATAACTGAAATGAAAAATAATTTACAGAGATCAACCAAAGGACTTGTATGCATGCATATAAGCATAATCAATGGATACAGACAGTAGGAGGATAAGGGCATGTGCTGGGGGGTGAAGAGGCTGGGGAGAGGTCAAGGGGGGAAAAGAAGACATATGTAACACTTTCAACAATAAAGAATTTCAATTTTTTGAAAAAAGAGTAGAGTTGATGAAGCAGAAGATCAAATCAGTGATTTAGAAGGTAAGGAAATTTTCCTAACCTGGTGAAGGAAATATATACAAGTCCAGGAAAAGCAGAGTCCCAACCCAGATGAACCCAAAAGGCCCACCCCAAGACACATCATAATTAAAATGCCAAAGGTTAAAAACAAGGAGAGAATCTTTAAGTCAGCAAGAGAAAACCAGTTAGTAACTTACAAAGGAGCCCCCATAAGACTGTCAGGTGATTTCTCAACAGAAACTCTATAGCAGGGGTCCTCAAACTTTTTAAACAGGGGGCCAGTTCACTGTCCCTCAGACCGTTGGAGGGCTGGACTATAGTTTAAAAAAGAAACTATGAACAAATTCCTATGCACACTGCACATATCTTATTTTGAAGTAAAAAAACAAAGCAGGAACAAATACAATATTTGTATTTGCATGTGGCTTGCTGGCCATAGTTTTGAGGACCCCTGCTCTATAGGCTAGAAGGGATTGGCATGAAATATTAAAGTAATGAAAAGGAGGGATCTACAACCAAGATTACTTTACCCAGGAAGGCTATTGTTTAGAATTGCAGGACAGATAAAGAGTTTCCCAGATAAGAAAAAGCTAAAGGAGTTCATTACCATCAAACCAGTGTTACAAGAAATATTCAAGGGTCTTAAGAAGAAAAAGGAAAAGGCGGAGAAAAACATAGAAAATATGAATAATAAAATTGATATGGATACACACATATATACTTTACGTTAAATCCAAATGGATTAAATACTCCAATCAAGAGGCATACAGTGACTAAATGGATAATAAAACATAACCCTTACATATACTGTTTAAAAGAGACTCACTTCAGATCAAAACACACAAACAGACTGAAAGTAAAGGAATGGAAAACAATATTTCATGAAAATGAAAACAAACAAAAGCTGGGGTAGCAATACTTATACCAGACAAAATAGACTTTAAAACAAAGCTATATAACAAGGGACAAAGAAGGACCCAGCAGTTTCACTTGTAGGTATTTATCCAAAGAAACCCAAAACACTAAATAAAAAAAGAAATATACACCCATATGTTCATTGTGGCATTATTTCAATAGCCAAGATATGGAAGCAAATTAAGTGTCCATTAATAGATGAGTGGATAAAGAAGTGTGCATATATACAATCAAATATGACTCAGCCATAAAAAAAAAAAATGACAACATGGGTGAACTTAGAGGGTATTGTGTCAAGTGAAATAAGTCAAACAGAGAAAGGCAAATACCATATGATTTTACTTATATGTGGGATCTAAAAAGCTAAATGAAGTAGCAGAACAGAAACAGACTAATAGATACAGACACCATTTTGACAGTTTCCAAATAGGATAGGGATTGGGGGATTTTATTTAAAAAGATTAAGTACAAATTGGTAGTTACAGAAAAATCGTGGAGATATAAAGTACAGCATAAGGAATACAGTCAATAATATTGTAATAACAATGGACTGCCAGGCTGCAGGGGCACAACATCAGTGCCATGCTGCCCAGCCCCACAAAGAGGGGCAGTCTCACTGTTGCAGGGCTTGTCGATGCTCACCACCGCCTCGTCCTGGCAACCCGCAGTTCTTCTCAATCTGTGAGTGACTGAGTAGTTTGTGCATCATTCTGGTGGCAAAGCTAAAATTCCCAATTATCTTGTCTACCTGACCTACTCTGCCTATTCTGAAGTCAAGAGAAGACTGCTTTATAAGACTACTCCGAACATTGCTGCAATGTTTGTATCTAATTTATCATGTGGGCAACGCAAGTTTTATAGCTGGTCTTAAATGCAGAGCTTGGAAAATTGTTTTAATCTGTCCTTCTGGAGACATGGAAAAGCAGTGACCGGGAGACCTGCATTTGGTCATATCCCCCCCCCCCCCAAAATTGAAACACCCATTTTTCATGAGAGGTGCTGCAGCCCCTCCCAGAACCATAGTCAGGAAAAGGGGGAAAAAACCTGCTCTAGTGATATTACCCGCCCCATGCTCAGGAGCCCTGCCTGCCACACCATGCATCTACCTTTGCAGAGGAGACAGCAGCAGAGGCCAAGCCTGTGGGTTTGAACAGTCTCAGGGAGCATAGGTGACTGGTTTGGGTTGGGGCTGTTTGCCCCACATCCTGGGAATTTGGTGCTTTCCCAAAACTCCCAGTTTCCAGCTGATCCCACTGGACTGCATAGTAGGATCTCTGCCCAGCCAAAGGCAGGGAAATATTCTGAGACGTTCTCAGAGGAGTAGCTCTGGAACAGGGAAACACACCCATCACTTTCCCTGAAATCTGAATGACACCTCCCCCTCATTGAAGTCCTAGAGGTCTGTACTCCTGATTCTGCATAAAGACCTTTCAGAAACAGACTGAATGATTAAGATTGACAGCTGGCTGTCAGGAAAAGACAGGTGGAGGCAGAAGGCTACTGACACGTAAATGGGTCCTAAGCTGCTAACAAAATGGCCTTAGAGTGCAGCTGGGACTCTCCCACATAAAGTCCTATGGAGAATGATACAAACTGTGTATAGGTTGAAGCTTCAAACAGGTTGCTGAGAGCCAAAGGATGACAGTTTCTCACAGTGGTTAGCACCTAAGTACCTCCTGGGAAGTCCAGAATTAGCCGGCAAAATAGCCTCAGTAATCAGAAGAGCAGGACCCAAAGGGACCTCCCAGGAGACACTAAACTCTGCTGAGGTGAATGCCACTTTACTTTTTTTCTTTATCTTTCTTCTTTATTGATTTATTATTTTAGTTATTCTTTTTATTTCATAAATATAATTTCTGCTTTTCTTACCCTATTTTTTCTTCTTTTTCCTGTTTTTTTTAAATTAAATCTTTATTGTTCAGATTATTACATTTGTTCCTCTTTTTTTTCCCCCATAACTCCCCTCCTCCCAGTTCCCGCCCCACCCTCCGCCCTCACTCCCCACCCACTGTCCTCATCCATAGGTGCACGATTTTTGTCCAGTCTCTTCCCGCATCTCCCACACCTCTTTCCCCCCCAAGAATAGTCAGTCCATTCCCTTTCTATGTCCCTGATTCTATTATAATCACCAGTTCATTCTGTTCATCAGATTATTTATTCACTTCATTCTTAGATTCACTTGTTGATAGATGCATATTTGTTGTTCATAATGTGTATCTTTACCTTTTTCTTCCTCTTCCTCTTCTTAAAGGATACCTTTCAGCATTTCATATAATCCTGGTTTGCTGGTGATGAACTCCTTTAGCTTTTCCTTATCTGTGAAGCTCTTTATCTGACCTTCAATTCTGAATGATAGCTTTGCTGGATAAAGTAATCTTGGTTGTAGGTTCTTGGTATTCATCACTTTGAATATTTCTTGCCACTCCCTTCTGGCCTGCAAAGTTTCTGTTGAGAAATCAGCTGACAGTCGTATGGGTATTCCCTTGTAGGTAACTGAGTTTCTTTCTCTTGCTGCTTTTAAGATTCTCTCTTTGTCTTTTGCTCTTGGCATTTTAATTATGATGTGTCTTGGTGTGGTCCTCTTTGGATTCCTTTTGTTTGGGGTTCTCCGCGCTTCTTGGACCTGTAAGTCCATTTCTTTCACCAGGTGGGGGAAGTTTTCTGTCATTATTTCTTCAAATAGGTTTTCAATATCTTCCTCTCTCTCATCTTCTAGCACCCCTATAATTCTGATGTTGGTACGCTTGAAGCTGTCCCAGAGGCTCCTTACACTATCCTCGCATTTATGGATTCTTTTTTCATTTTGCTTTTCCAGTTGGGTGTTTTTTGCTTCCTCGCATTTCAAATCATTGACTTGATTCTTGTGTTCCTCTGGTCTGCTGTTGGGAGTCTGTATAGTATTCTTTATTTCAGTCGGTGTATGCTTAATTTCTAGTTGGTTCCCCATCATAACATCAAGGGTCTCATTAGTTTTCTTGTAGATCTCATTAAGTTTATCGGCGGCTTCTAAACAGTTCTTGAGAGACCTTAAAAGTGTGGTTCTGAACTCTATATCTTCCATTGACAATTTTGTCCTGTTTCTTTGTCTCCGCACTTTGTTATGCTTTCTTGGTGCACCCCCTAGTGGTCTTTGTGCGCAGTCTTGTAGTTAAGCCTTGATTGTTGTAGCTAATACCAGGGAGGGTTTGACCTCCAGGCCAAGTGGCTGTGAGAGTCAGCTGTGTCTGCAGTGAGAGAACTTCTGTCCTCTAGGGAGGTGCTAATCTGGCGTTTGCCTGAGGCTATCCGGCAAATGCCTCTGTGCAGGGCTTGGGCGGGGCCGGTGGGTCGCTCGGGATCAACAGGGTGGGCCGGAGAGAGCAGTTTTGGCGGCTCTCAGTCCTGTCCCCAGGGGCTCTGCCTCTCTGAGTCCCAGCACCCGCTGCAAACCTTGGAGAGAAAGCTGCACTTGCTCTGACCGAAGCCAGACAGTCCCGCTTCTCCCGTTTGAGTCTGGGTCCTTAAAGACTCGCCCGTATCTGGAGCTCAGAGTCTGCGACTCCCTCCCAATTGAAAACGCCAACCGCGCCCTCCGCCTCCAGCCCCCTCCGCGCACTCTGCACCTCAGAATTTGACTTCAGCACTGCGCCTCCTCTGAGTGTCCGTATGCGTTTCTCTTTCCTCCTAGTTGTGGGACTTCCACTCAGCCAGCGTTCCTGTGGTTCTGGGTGATGTCCGTTCTGTCTTTCAGTTTCACTTTTGAAGTAGTTGTTCAAGGCAGCAAACTCCGGCGTTTACCTATGCCGACATCTTGGTTCCGACCATCTTTTTCCTGTTTTCTCTTTGTTTTTCCTTTTTTTATTTTTTTCTATCTGTTTTCTCTTCTATTTTCTTCCTTTTTTATTTTATACTGTTTTCCTCTCCCTATTCTTTATTCCTATTTTCTTTCATTCATCTCTGCCCTTCCATATTCCTTTTTCTTCCCCCTTTTTTCCTCCTCATAGTTGTTTTTTTTTTTTTTTTAATTCTATTACACTCATTTTTCCTTCCTAATTTCCTCTTCTTTTCTGGTTGTTTTTGTTGTTGTTTTAGGGGTCTTGTGTATGTTTATGTTTTGTTTCTTGTTTTGTTGTTTTATTTTGTTGTGACACCACCTGCACAATAGTTCTCACCAAGTGGTGTGGGGTGAGCCTTACAGTCAGCCTGCCTGAGAGGAGCTTCCACCCATGAACGGGACAAAAATAAGACCCAATTACAACAGGAGAACCCAAATAATTCACATAAGGGAAATTCCTAGAGCAACCAGCTCAGAAGATCTGAGGAACTGCACCACTAGGTCCCACAAAATACTGACTACATTGAGCCACACCACAAAGACTGGGAGGCATAGCAGTTTGATCTACCACATAGAAACAAATACAAAGGGTAAAGAAAAAGGGGGAGACAAAGAAACTATCCCCAAATGAAAGAAAAAGAGGAACTCCAGAAAGAGAGCTAAACTAAATGGAGAAAAGCAAATTACCAGATATAGAGTTCAATGTCATGATTATAAGGATGTTCAAGGAACTTAGTGAGAATATCAAGAAACGTGGTGGGAACTACAACAGCATAAAACAAGAAATAGAAACCATAAATAAGAATCAGTTGCAACTGAAGAATGACAAAGCTGACATCAAGAATACACTGGAAGGAATTAAAAGTAGATTAAATGAGACAGAAGATCGAATCAATGACTTGGAAGACAAGATAGAAAAAAATCACCCTATTAAAGAAGCAAAAAGAATTAAAAAGTAGAGGAGTACTTTAAGGGAACTTTGAAATAACATGAAACGTAACAACATCCACATCATAGGATTACCACAAGGAGAAGATAGTATTCCAAAAATTCCAAGAGGAAAGAACACCTCCAAGCTTTTTTTCAATGAGCCCAGCATTATCCTAATCCCAGAACCAGATAAAGACACTACAAAGAAAGATAATTACAGGCCAATATCCCTGATGAACATAGATGCTCAAATCCTCAACAAAATATTAGCAAATCAGATCCAGCAATATATTAAAAAGATCATACACCAATACCAAGTGGGATTTATTACAGGGATGCAAAGCTGGTACAATATTTGCAAAACAATAAATGTGATATATCACATAAACAAATTGAAAGAAAAAAATAACATAATCATATCAGTATATTCAGAAAAAGCATTCAACAAAATCTAACACCTATTTTTGATAAAAACTCTCATCATAATGGGATAGAGGGAACATCCCTCAACATAATAAAGGCTATCAATGACAGACCTACAGCCAACATCATACACAATGGACAAAAACTAAAAATATTCCCCCCTAAGAACAGGGAAAAGATTGGGAAGTCTGCTTTCACCATACTTATTCAACATACTACTGGAAGTCCTAGCCACAGTTCTCAGACAAGAAGAAAACAGAAAAGAAATCCAAACTGGAAAGGAGGAAATAAAAGTGACATGATTGACATGATATTGTACATAGAAAATGCTAAAGACTCCACAAAAAAACTGCTAGATTTAATATGTGAATTTGGCAATGTAGCAGGATATGAAATTAACACCCAGAAATTGATGGCATTTTTATACATCAATAACAATCTCTCAGAAAGAAAAACAAAAAAAAAAACACAAATTAAAAACCACAATCTCATTTACCATTGCAACAAAAAAAATTAAGATACTTAGGAATAAACTTAACCAAGGAGGTAAAAGACATGTACTCAGAAAACAGGACATTGAAAAAAAACATAGAGGAAGATATAAACAAGTGGAAGAATATACCGTGTTCCTGGATTGGTAGAATCAACATCATTAAAATGTCCATATGACCCAAAGCAATCTACAGATCCAATGCAATCCTTATTAGAATACCAACAAGATATTTCACAGATCTAGAACAAATATCCCAAAAATTTATACGGAGCCAAAAAAGACCCCAAATAGCTGTAGCAATCCTGAGAAAGAAGAACAAAGTTGGAGGAATCACAATACCAGATATCAAGTTATACTACAAAGCCACTGTACTAAAAACAACCTGATACTGGCATAAGAACAGGCCTATAGATCAATGGAGCAGAATGGAGAACCCAGAAATCGACCCAAGCCATGATGCTCAATTACCATTTGACAAAAGGGGCAAGAGGATACAATGGAGTAAAAGTAAAGACAGTCTCTTCAATAATTGGTGTTGGGAAAATTGGACAGATACATGCAAAAAGAAAAGGAAGAAAGAAACTAGATCACAGACTTACACCATACATAAGAATAAACTCAAAAAAACTTAAATGTAAGTTGTGAAACCATAAAAATTTTAGAAGAAATCATTGGCAGCAAAATCTCAGGCATTATATTTGCTGATAACATCCTAGGGTAAAGGAAACCAGGGAGAAAATAAACAAATGGGATTACATCAAAATAAAAAGCTTCTGCTCAGCAAAAGAAACCAGCATCCAAATGAAAAGGGAGAACATATTTGCCAATGATACATCTGATAAAAGGTTAATATTCAAAATATATAAGGAACTCATACAACTTAACAAAAGGAAGAGAATCTAATTAAAAAATGGGCAAAGGACCTAACTATTCACTTTTCCTAAGAGGACATACAGAAGGCCAAGAAACATATGAAAAAAAATGCTCAAAGTCACTAATCATCCGAGAGTTACAAATCAAAACGTCAATGAGGTACTATCTCACACTTGTCATAATGGCTACCATCAACAAATCAACAAATGATAAGTGCTGGCGAGGATGTGGAGAAAAGGGAACCCTCATACGTGGCTGGTTGGAATGCAGACTGGTGCAACCATTATGGGAAACACTATGGAGTTTCCTCAGAAAATTAAAAATGGAACTGTCATCTAACCCAGGAATCCCACTTCTGGGAATATAGCCTAAGAAACCCAAAGCACCAATCAGAAAGAATGTATGCACCCCTATGTTCATAGCAGCATAATTTACAATAGCTAAATCTGGAAACAGCCCAAGTGCCCATCAGTAGATGAGTGGATAAAAAAGCTGTGGTACATTTATACCGTAGAATACTATGCAGCAGTAAAGAAGAAGAATCTCTTACCCTTTGAGACAGCATGGAGGAACCTGGAGAGTATCATGCTGAGTGAATGTCAGTCAGAGAAAGGCAAGTATCACATGATCGCACTCATGTGTGGAAACTAAGTAACAAAATAAACAGATGAATGGAGTGGATCTAGAGACATGGAGGCATGGAACAGAGTGCAGAATCTCAGAGGGAAGGCAGGGGAGGGTGGTTGGGTGTGAGGTAATCAACCAAGGACCTTGTATGCAAATATGCATAACCATAGATACACAATAGGGTGCTGAAGGCCTGGGACGGGACAGGGGGCTAGAGGGAGTCAACGGGGAAAAGGGGGACATATGTAATACTTTGAACAATGAATAATTTTTTAAAAAAAGAATACTTTATTAAGCTTGTTACCATATGAGTTATCATTGATGCATTTAGATCATCCACTGTTTACCTTACCAAATTATTAATGTCTCCCTGTGCTGAAGCAAAACTTCTTTCAGTAATATTTTATCACTATTCTTATTGTAATTTATATAAAACCCAGTGTCATTTATGTTCTTTTAGCTTCTCCTTAATAACTTCCCTTCCCACCTTGTTATACCTTCATCTTTCGGGTTAAAGCTCTGTCCTCATCCACAAAGCACTGTCTTCATTTTCCTTGAAATCAATTTCTCTATCATTCTTCAGTACTCCTCATTAAATTTTATGTCAAAGAAACATTTTCCTGATGTTTTCTCTTTTTATGTTTTGCTCATAAACACAAAGTGGAGGGGGAAAGTTAGTTGGCAAGGAAGATCCTAGGAAGAAGAAGAAGCTTAAAGAGAAAGAATTCTCATATATCTGAGAGCCAGCTTCTCAGTTAATTGTTGCATGTCTCAGTTTCTTCTCTAGGTTGTGAACCCAGGGCACAAGGAGCTCTTTCCTGGCTTGTAGAGCACAAAACATAATAATAATCATGAAACAAGATATAATAAGTTCCTTTTCTAAATTTGAACTTAAAACTTTGTTACTTTTTTTTCTGTTTCTTGTTTAGAATCTGTCCTTAACGTTTTTTCCTATGTAATTAAAATTTCTTCATCAAATCATTGTTGATGCCTCCATAATACCCTGTTATATAGATATATCTTGATTTCTTTAAATATTGCCACATCTTTAGACAGGTGCATGTCTTTTTTATAGGTGGTAGCTTTCTATGTCTGATTTTTTTTAAAAAAATCTTTACCTGATAACCTCCTGAATGATGTCAGCAATCTTTTGGTGACAGGTTTTCCTTTAATTCTACTTTACTACACTGCTTAACCAGACATTAATAACGACAGCTAACATGTATTTATTTCATGGTTAAGTGCAGGCATTGTTCTAAGCAATTTACATGCCTCAACTACTGTGATCACCCCAATAATCCTATGATATTGGATATGGTGTGATTATTACTACTTTTTACAGGTAAGAAAACTGAGTCCTGTAATGGCTAGTAACTTTCTGCAGGTCACCAGGTATTGGGGGCAGACCTGAGATTCAAATCCTGCCTCCTAACACTGTGCCTGACACCTTGGGAAAAGCAGAGAAAGAGAGTGATGCAAGTCATCATTTTTAGTTGTATACAGTCCTTATTTATTCTGCATCCAGCAAGGTTGCTATTTTGTGCAATGGATTAGATCAAAATGTACCTTGCCATCAACTCACCATAGGAATTAGGGTCTCAGAACAGTGCTAGTCAAGTGTGGTCTGTGGACTAGTAGAGCTTCAGAATCATATGTAGTTAGAATTACAAACTACCCAAACCCTACTCCAGAATTACAGTCTCTGGGTATTGATCCAAAAATCTGTGTATGTGATTTTTAAAATAATTCTCCAGGTAATTTTTATATTAACCAAAGTCTGAGAAGCACTATTGTACAGTTTATGCTCCCAAAGGGTCACCTTGCAGATAATAAAAAGACAGCTAGGGTATGGAATCTGATTTAAAGGAGGGGTGTAGACATAAAATAAATCAGGCCATGAATTTTTTTTAAATTTTTTCAAATGGAAAAGAATTTGTATAAACCTAAGAAAGAAAGATAAATTGATTCAGGTTTATTTGATTCAGGATTAATGTGTCTCCCTGAGCCCCTAGTGCCTTTTTTAAGATGTTAAAGCCAGAAGGTTGTTTATATAGAGTAATTCATCAAAGAAATTCGTCATCTTCCTGGAACTATTATGGAAAAGAAGGCCGTTCTCACATTTGTTGTTGAGGGATCACATTCTGAGTAAGAAGAAATTCCATACATGTGTATTCATTAGTGCCAGCAGGAAGCGATTCCAGACACAGGCCAGTGGGCCCGACAGGAGTCGCTTTACCATTTGGACACTGGGCCCCGCAGCAGTATTATGTTTTAAGAGAGGTTTGGTTTCTACCAAACTTGACTCTTTGGGAAAGAGCAAAATGGGAAGAGCAGGAAGTGATGACACTGTTTTAAATATGAAAAAGAGAAAAATGTCAGCTAAAATTCTAAAGAGGATTAGACAACAAAAGGAAATTATTAGGAGGCAGAAGGAAATGGATAAAGAAATAATTTACAGAATATAGGAAGTTTTAATTGCTAGTCCAAAAATAGGAGTACTTTAGTAATTCATTCCATTTAAAAAATCAAATTTCTGAATTCTCAAAATATTGAAATAGAGAAATTCTGTTCTAATATTTGCTATTTTCTCCCCAAAGAAATCAGCAAACAATTTCAATAAATGCTTTCTTTTTTCCACAATATCATATGACATTCAAAACTAATGTAAAATGTAGTTGGTATTTATCCTCAAGTTTAAATTTTATCAAAAAGCATAAAAATAACTATACAATCTATTTGAGCAGAAACCCTTTGATTATATTTCCTAAAATAAAAGAGATCCTATATAATAAAAGGCTAATATGCAGATTGACCGAACGGCAGAATGACCAGTTGCATGACGTGCACTGACCACCAGGGGGCAGACGCTCAATGCAGGAGCTTCCCCCTGGTGGTCAGTGTGCTCCCACAGGGGGAGCACCACTCAGCCAGAAGCTGGCGAGCACAGTAGCGGTGGCGGAAGCCTCTCCCACCTCTGCGGCAGCTCTAAGGATGTGTGACTGACGGCTCAGGGGAGCGGGTCTAAGCCATCAGTCAGACATCCCCCGAGGTCTCACAGACTGCGAGAGGGTGCAGGCTGGGGTGAGGGACCCCTCCCCCCCCAGTGCAGGAATTTCATGCACCGGGCCTCTAGTTTAGTAATAAGGTCTCATAAAGGCATGGCTTTAAAATTTACTTACAGAAGAAATAAAATTTGTTTTAAAGTTTATTTAATGAAAGCTACAAGAATGTCTTGCACATTTTATGCATTATTGAATTTACAAAATCTAACAAAAATGTGGAAGAAAATATGCATTTTTGATATCAAATTAATGGTAATTTGAGCATTAGTTACATTTTTCAGGTGTAGATTCCTAATCACTTTTTTGTTAAAGGCCATTGATGTCAGTGTCTTCATGCATTGCCTTGTGTTAGTCCTCATTCCTCCTCTCAGGAAACATTTATCACAATGCTGTGCTCTGTGGAAGACACAGTGACATGTAAGAGTCAGCCACATGCTGAAGGTACTCGTAACATGGGAGTGCAAGGTGAACACCAGTTCCTCTTCCAGGGTCATGGGGCATGTGAGGGAAACGAGCTCTGGGAACAGAGGTGGAGGGGTTTTGCTTCAGAGGAGGGCTCAGAGATCATTCCTAGAGGAGCTAGTGTTTAAGCAAGTATGGAGATGTCTACGAAGAAGTGTGCATAGGGGTCTGAGTACAGGAAGTTACAGCCAGCTTTATGCATTCTTTTGCAGTTTTCTCTTGAATTTGAAGTCAGAGCCAATCTTAGGAATCCTTAACTAGGAAACAATAACTGCTACTTGTTCTATTGGACAAATATCTAAGTCTTATGTAATAAGTGCAAATGTGGTGGACAGGACCCTGGACTTCTCTCCTGGCTTGATCATTGGCCAGCTCTGAGACTCAGAAGGGACAGTTGTTCCTTCTGACCTCATTCTCATTAGCTGTAAAATTGGAAGACTATTCTAGATCAATGCTTCTCAAATGATCTGTGGTGCAGTTAATTTTTTGTCTCAATCTGTCATTGACATCACTAGAAAAATGATCATGCACTTGGATGTCAGAAACATGAAATCGGTACGCAGGTTTGAAAACCCTCAACCTTGAGTTCTGTGCTCACTTCATCAAGGACAGGTAACAGTTCATAGGGTGGCAGGTTTTCAACCTCCACTCTGAGTAGAATGTGTAAGGCTCTGGTTTTATTCCAATTCCAGAAGAGTAGTAGAAGACATATTTAGTCATATGCTCATATTGAACAGTAGATGTAAAAGGAAAAAATGTTTCTTACTCTCAACGACTGTTTTTTAATTTGTCCCATTATATTATTTGTATCTACATTAGTCTTGTACCTTCTCTCTTTTTTTTTTTTTTCAAAATGGGAATGGCATCATATTTTTTCAGGATAGGAATGTCAACTTTTAGTATAGTATTAAAAAATAAACATTCTGTTAAAAAGTCAAGTAGATTACTTTTATAAGTACTATTTTAATTCAAATAGAAATGTATGAAGAAAGACGTGAAAATCATCCATCCTAGTACTTTGAGAACACTAGCATTTTGGTATGTGTCTTCCTGGGCATTTTACAAATATACACAAACATAGCAATACATATATTTTTAATGGGACTTTTTTTTTTACAAAAATTGAATTTTTACAAAAATACTGGCTTATAACCCCCATATGTTTTCCCCAAAATAACATGGACAGCTTTCCATGTCAACAAACATAGACCTCTGTCACTTTCTGATCTGTGTCCCATTATGTGGCTCCTTCCCTCACATTTTAGTTTTGCTGTGATGAGAATCATTTTGTCAGTTATTATTCCAAAGCTTCCTCTTTTACCTGCTGTCAGGACCTGCCTCACACCAGTCAAAGTGCGACTTGAGGCAGATTCATGTTGATATAAAAATTCTAACACTTGCCCAGCCGGTGGGGCTCAGTGGTTTAACATCAGCCCATGAACCAAGAGGTCACTAGTTTGATTCTGGTTGGCGCACATTCCAGGTTGTGGGCTCTATCCCCAGTAGGGGGTGTGCAGGAGGTAGCTAATCAATAATGTTTCTCTCTCATCAATGTTTCTGTCTCTCTGTCCTTCCTTTCTCTTGCTCTAAAAATCAATAAAAATATTTTTAAAGGCTTTCCTCTTTTTAAAAAATTCTAACACTTAAGCAAAATACAAAGCAATCTATAATAATAAAAGCATAATATGCTAATTAGACCAGACGTCCTTCTGGACGACCTTCTGGATGAAGCCGGGGCTGTGAGGGCCAAGGCCTGGGTCCCAGGTGCCTGCCGGCGACTGGGGGGAAGCCCGGGACCCAGGTGCCAGAGGGAAGCCAGTGCCGGCAGCAGGGGGTGAGGGGGGGTGGGGGGGATGGGGGGGGTGTCCAGGGGAAGGAAGGGCTACTCTTGCATGAATTTCCTGCATCAGGCCTCTGGTAAAATATAAAAGGAAACCTAAGAATGTCACAGCTTGGAGGTATTTTTCTTTAAGGGTGAATTTGTGTTTAAGAAAGTAGACAATTGAACAGATTAGGCATTTTGTGAGATTTTAATAGCACATTTATTGTAGATGTTGAATTTCAAAAGCCATTTTGCCTTTAGCCCTGTAATAGTTTAGGTTCAACCATTGTAGAGTAGAACAATGCAGGAAATAGCCTTTTAATAGATTCTCTTCTCTTCTACCCACCCTCGATTCCAAACAATCGTGTTTAAACCTGAACTTCCCCACCCACAGAATATTTGAGGCCTGGCCAGTGTTGCTTAGTGGTTGAGCATCAACCCATGAACCAAGAGGTCCTAGAATTGAGCCAGTTGGTGCTCGATCCCCAATAGGGGGCATGCAGGAGGCAGCAGATTGATGTTTCTCTCTCATCGTTGTTTCTGTCTCTCTGTCTACCCCCTCTCTCCCTCTCTCTCTAAAATCAATAAAAACATGTTTTTTAAAAAAGAGAATATTTGGTTTTTAGGATGTTTGTATAAGCAGAGGTTTCACTGCAGTTTGAAGTGTAAGTGCCACTTGAGTGTGACAAGGACTGATCACTCAATATGTTAGAGGGCAGACTTTGAATCTCTACGTTACACAACATAGTCTTTATTCCTATAGAAGTGATTCAGGTAATAATCAATTTGACCCCAGCTTTCAGAAATGTAGGAGCAATAAGTCTTCAGAGTTACATAGTAATGTTAATTTAAAAATCAACATTTAGTTATATTCAACTTTGAAGAAATATGAGTTATTCTTTTAAACTCATCTTCTTCTTGTTCTAGCGTATAAAGTCTGGCAGAGATGGCCCTGGAGGTTCCCGCAGCAAGAGAGAGGGTAGTGCTGGCAGTGGTAAGTTTTTTCTGTCATCTTGAAGTTGTGGATTATAATGTACATGGGCTTCTGGAAACATTTTGAAACAATCCAAAAATGTCTTTCATCTGTGTGTGTGGTGTGTGTGTGTGTTGTATACACAGTTAAACCTCACTTATTCTAATTAATTTTGTAGGCAGTCAGTCTGATATATAATTAAGTATAAATGTTAGTTATTTTAATTCTTTTTTTAATTGTTTTTTATTGATTTTAGAGAAAGAGAAACATTGATTTGTTGTTCCACTTACTTATGCATTCATTGATTGCTATTTTTATGTGTCCTGAGTGGGGATTAAACCTTCAACTTTGGCATATCAGCATGACACTCTAACCAACTGAGCTGCCTGGCCAGTGAGCAATTTTAGTTCTTAACCAGAACTGTTTCTGCTAATAGCGTAACAAGTTTGGGTTGGATAAATTATTATAGATGTCCATCCTAATGAGGCTTTACTGTGTGATGTTTAAAATTTACAATTTAAGGAAGTACCATGAGAAGTAAGACAGTCTTATAAAATGCAAACAGTCTCAGGTCTTCAGTCCCACTATCAGTGTAGAAACAGTGCCAATTCAGGAACTCGGGGACATGGTTCTTGTTCCAGTCTTGATCATGACAACCATGCGTCTCTGGAGCAACCATGTAAATGCTGTATGATTGAGGTGATTTCTGAAGTTGTTTGCATCTCCAAATTCCTTGACTCTGTAACTGCTCGTGACATTATCTATACTAATAAAAGGGTAATATGCTAATTAGACCGGAAGACCTTCCGGGAGACCTTACAGACATCCTTCCAGACAAAGCCATGGTGGCGGGGCCGAGGCAGAGGCGGTTAGGGGTGATCAGGCCAGGAGGGGAGGGCAGTTGGGGGCAATCAGGCCAGTGAGGGGTGGCAGTTGGGGGCAAGTAGGGGGCACTTGGGGGTGAGCAGACCAGCAGGTGGGGCAGTTGGGGGCACTCAGGCTGGCAAGGGTGGGCAGTTGGGGTGAGAAGGCCAGCAGGCAGAGTGGTTAGGGGTGATCAGGCAGGCAGGCAGGTGAGCGGTTAGGAGCCAGCAGTCCTGGATTGTGAGAGGGATGTCCGACTGCCGGTTTAGGCCCAACCCAACAGGGATCGGGCCTAAACCGGCAGTCGGACATCCCCCGAGGGGTCCCAGATTGGAGAGGGTGCAGGCCAGGCTGAGGGACATCCCCCACCTCCATGCACGAATTTTGTGCACCGGGCCACTAGTTACTTAATAAGAAGGTTTGTTTGCCAAGTCTTCCTTCTCTTTTTCCCATCAACAAAATCTACCTTCTCCCTCTGCTTCAGGGGATAGTTTAAGTTAAACTTAGTAGAAATTCGGTGGTTTTAAATAAACTATTGGAAAAATAAATGCTAAATGTGACCAATAAATACAGCTCCATTCTCTCACATCCCTACTTAGCAAGGTCGTACATAGATGACCCATTTCATGCATCTGCCCAGCTGCGTATCTGTCTGTGATCTAGGAGTCAGGACAAAGCAAGACGTGACCCTTAGATAGGCAGGCCTTTCATTCATTCACAAATGTTTACTGGATGCATTCTCAGTGCCCAACACTGTGCTCAGTGCCAAGGACACAGGGATGAATAAGATGGTGGCCCCTGTGCTCAAGAAAATTCTAATTTAGCTGGAAAGACACACAAGGTTCTAGTGATGAGGATGCTGCCACAACAAAAGCACGTGTGTCTTCCAAGATTCAGGACTTGAGACTGGGAACAAAGACTCTTTGTAGAAATCAGAGCTCTGCTTTCACCAAGTACATTAGGCATTTACTAGTAGTCATCAGTGCCTCTAGTTCTAGCAAGACAGCCTGACTCTCTAAGGATCAGTCCAGCTCCTCCAACTAAACCACAGAGTCCTGACCAGTTAGCCCTCAGGTCACAGGAGCTGTTGCCCAGAGCCAGCATCCTGGGAGTGTGAAGGGGCTGCCACCTCAAGGAGCAGCTGACTCCTGTCTCGTCAGACTCCTGGTCATGATAGACGCTGATATTGCCATACTGTCCCCCTAGTCCTCAGATATACCTCAGTTTTGTCCCTAACTCAACCCCACTCCTGTTTTACCATATTTCTTTGGCTCTCTGGGGTTGGATTAAGCTGCGTTCTGGATCTAAGAAACAGGTGCCGGGGTCCAACCCCAGCAGGTCCAGGGGTTCCCAAAGGCGTAGACGGAGTCGGCGAAGAAGGAATGACATGGAGACAGCGTTCAGTTGATCAGCAGCCTAGCCAGGATCTCCAGTCAGGATCTCCAGCCAAGTTCTGGTCTGGATCTCCAGAGAGGTTCTGCTTAGGATCTCCAGCCAGGTTCTGTACAGGTTCTCCAGCCAGGTTCAGTCACCAGGTTCTAGTCAGGTTCTCTTGCCAATTTCTGTAGTCAAGTTCAGTCCAGGATCTTTTGCCATGTTCTCTCCAGCGAAGTCCTTCTGTCTCTGGAGAACGTTCTGTGTAGGTTCTGTGCCTAGGTTCGGTCTCTCTTGGTCCTGTCTTCTAAGTCCTGTCTCCTAAGTTCTGTGTCTTGCTGTCTAGTTACATCTGTATTTATACCAGTTGATTCAATCCTATCAATCTCTATTACAAAGGTTAGGGCGTTTCTTATCTCCATTCCAGGGAGTAAAAATTATGTAGCTTAAGCATGATTGTTCATAGTTAAAGTGATTAATTACCCGCCTGGCACTTAGTTGAGGGGTTTTATTCCCTCCCTAACTTCAGGGGAAAATCCCTACCTGGGGATTCAACCTTTCTCAGAGAGGTGACCTTGGTTAAAACACAGCGCCAAGAAGGTGAGCAAACATATTAAGAACAGTATGCCATATATGCCAGGTCCCTTGAAACAGCAAGCATGGACCGGCTCCCGGCAAACAGGCACCTACAATTGTCTTTAAGCCAAAGACAGCAATCCGGGCCCACAGTCCCTATCCAAGCTTTTGGGGCCAAGTATGCTGTGGAATTCAGCATTTTTTGGACTTTAAAAAGTAATAGGGTGTATTAGCTATATGACATCTAATTCCCATCCGAACACCTTATCACCGAATAAAGTATTAATTCAGTGAAGCATGAATATTCACATTTAGGATAGATAGTGGCTAAAAATCGCTTCAGGGCAAGTTAGGTTTTATGTCCCAGAAGTTTACATACTGCCACCTGAGCACATAGCTTTCAGACCTCTTCATTTGGAATTGTAGATGAGGGATCATGGACCTGTATTACCAAAGATGTTCTGAATGGCCACAAAGTCAGCAGACCCGCACTGTGCTTCCGTGAAGGAACCTCTGGAAGGCTGCCAGACCCGCTTGCTGCTGCTGGTTCATGCGTGCTCTTAGGAAGCAGGCCATCCTGATATGAGCTCTTTTAAAGTTTTAATTATTTTACTAACATTCTGGGACCAGATTCACCATCCTCTTAGTATCCCACACATCCTCTAAAAATTTTGAGTTCAGACAGAGTCAGTCACCAACCAGTCTCTCCCAAAATAGCAGCAGCAGCCTTATGGGGAGTTCTCAGCCTTCCCTGGTAACTCGTGAAATGTCTTCAGTGTTAATCCCTAACATGAGCCTAAGTTAACTCCAATGTCTTCACTTTGAAAATCTGTTTCAGAAACTTCAGGACCTCCTAACAGGATGCCAGGGCAGGCCTAGAACTGTTGAGCAGGTTGGGGCTTAACCAGAGCCCTGAGAAAGTATCCCCAGGCCAACTCCAATGTCTGCCTCTCAGAAACCTCAGAAAGGTCAAGCTGCACTTCAGGGGCCCCCAGGTCCCAAGTCCTCTGACACAAAGATCTGTGCAGCCTCCCTAGGTGACCTTTCCCCAATACTTCTGGAAGCATGCCGTGCCTCAGAACAAAACAGGCCCACACCTCCTCCGCAGTCAGGTCAGGTCGGTGAAGCCATGACTGATGTGTAGGAAAGGTGAGCTGCCTTGTCTGACACCTGTGTGCAGAGAGAGGCATCTGTTAGAGAGAGGCACCTCCTGGTCTTGGCCTCCCCACTGTGGCTTGTTCTTGTTCTTCGTAAATAAGTTTTCCTCTCTCTGATCCAGTCCACTTCAGTCCAGCACAAATAGTCAGTTCAAGTGCACAAATAAGTTTTATTCTCACATGAGGTCAGTTTGGAGTAGAAACTGTGGTTTGGAGGCATTTTTACAAGCTGGCTTTCTTGTTCCCAGTTCCTTGGCACAAGTTGAAGGCACTAAACAGTTCCTTCCCAGGGGACTTGCCCACTTTCCCCACCATTTGCCTTTTTGTTCCTTATTTCTTCCCTCATCCTGAAGCTCAAGTTGGAGTACCTCTTTTGATGACAGGAATCATGTTTTCTGCCTACTTTCTCCAGTTCTCAGCACAGGCCCAGGGCAAGGCTGTCCCTGGCTTTGAAGTCTGTGTAAACCATGCTGTGGACCCCTCCCTCACTGTCTCCTCTCTTTTTCCTTGTGCCCCGCCCCCCAGTACACTGGACACACCCATCCTCAGCAGCCGCCGGCCCCCCACCCCCACACTAGCGGCAGTCACTCTGCATGGCTGTCACTTACCACTTGCCATTCAGGAATTTCTAGGACAAACCTCTATGTAAAGGGAGCCCCAATCTCACCCATCCACCTCTAACCTGTAAAACGTAGACTTGCACATTTATAGCTTAACATGGAAATATTTGGCCCTTCAGCCTGGATTAGATGCACAGTGCAGTTAGGAGAAAGGGACGGTTTTCATGTGAATCCAAATGAAGTTAGCCATAGCTAGTGTAAGTATAATAATTTAAATGCACTGCCTGCAACTTGATTTTAGAGAATTGCCTAGGACAGAGGACCATGGAGAACTAATACATTATCATTATTCATTTATATAAAATAACTATTTCTGAAATGCTCGGAGATCCTACGAAATTGTCCTTTTTGTGGATCAGACTAGTCTCCTGGAAGTCTGATTTTTGCTATTAATTTGTTCAGTAAATCTCAGTTCCCTTCCTCTTCAGTGGTTCTCAGATGTTAGTCAGAATCACCTAGAGCCAACCACAGAGCTTTAGTACTTCTGAGTCAGTCAGCCTGTGATAGGCCAGAAATCTGCATTTCTGACAAGGTCCCAGCTGATGCTGCTGGTACTGGGAACACACTTTGAGAACCACTGCTATATCTCCATTGAGATACTACAGGATTAGATGTGACAGAGTGTCTATAAAAAGGGCACCACAGCCCTAACCGGTTTGGCTCAGTGGATAGAACGTCGGCCTGCAGACTGAAGGGTCCCAGGTTTGATTCCGGTCAAGGGCATGTGCCTTGGTTACGGGCACATCCCCAGTAGGGGGTGTGCAGGAGGCAGCTGATCAATGTTTCTCTCTCTTCAGTGTTTCTAACTCTCTATCCCTCTCCCTTCCTCTCTGTAAAAAATCAATAAAATATATTTTTAAAAAAGGGGGGGGGGGCACCACATTTAAAACCACAGTGTGTGGCAGTGTATAGTCATCCAGCCTCGGCCTCTTGTCCCGGCTCTGTCACAGCCAAGGTGATAGAAGTATTACATGCACAACCCACAGAGGGCCGTGCTGAACCTGGCACATGCTGGTGCTGAGTGAGTATGACTGTTATGGTTATTACTTGATACAAATCCCATTGAAAGGCAGTACTATCTGGTTTAGAATTTTGAATATCCATTCCAGGATTGTTAGTATATTAGTTTGCTTTTAAAACAGAATTGACTTATTTTTTTTTGTTGTTAATCCTCACCTGAGGATATTTTTTCCATGATTTTTAGAGAGAGTGGAAGGGAAGGGGAAAGACAGACAGAGAGAGAGAGAAAGAGAGAGAGAGAGAGAGAGACATCAATTGGTTGCCTCCAGCATGTGCCCCAACCAGGCAGGGGACAGAATCTGCAACCCAGGTATGTGCCCTTGACCAGGAATTAAACCTGTGATCCTTTGGTGCACAGACCTACACTCTAACCACCAAGCAATGCCAACCAGGGCAAAATAGAATTAACTTAAATGAAATGAAGTTGTTTTAACTACTTGAAGTAAAGATGTATTTCTCTTTTAAATGCACAATTTTGAGTTAAAGTTTTAGCAGCTCAGTGCCAAACATCAATCAGTTTAGAAGAAAAATTAAGCCATGTCACACAGAAGGTCAACTCCCACAAGTAGAGCTGTGTCCTCCGAGTTCACAGTCTCAGTAGTCAGCCTGTGCACAGTCCACAGGGAGAAGTGGATCGAGCTCCTGCCGTGTGCTGGCTGCATTTAAAGGCCCGGAAACCACAGAATACCTCTGCTTCTCATAGGCACCTGTCCTCAGGACAGAGAGTGCCTTCCTGGAGGGCCTCTTCCCTTTTGCATGCTGTTGGCAGTCCTGACTTACTTTGAGTGCTGTGTTGTTAACGTTCTATTTTAAAATTGTTTTTTGTTTACTATGTGTACTTAATGGTTTGCTGCATTTTACGCTTACTTTTTATTATGTCTTGGGTGCCAACTTTTCCTAAGAAAAATGTATCTCATTTTCATACTGAAAATAATTTCATAATGAAAATTATAGGATATTATGACTCAGTGAATAGAAATTCACTTTAAGATCAACTTTTTTAAAGAACGTCTTTTATAAAGTACATTGTAACCATTTTTTTTAATCAAAGTTTTATTTTAAGATTATAGTCAAGGGTAAACAACTTCTTTGACTAGAATACCTTTGCACAGTTTTGCTGGGATCCAGTGGCTCATGCTCAGTGCCCACCACATATGAGGGACAAAAGATCACTGACTAAGGAGGAGAGATAGAAAATCGATGTGAATACAGCCAAATTCAGATAATTAAATCAACAGAACGTAGGTAATCTCCTGGGAAAAAGAGAGTGAGTCTGTAAAGGGTGAAAAAAGCCTTCAGAAGCTGGCAGGACTGGGGCTCTTACTTCTAAAGAGCGTCACTCCCATCAGCTTCATCCCATGTAAGCACCCACTTCTCCACAGAAATCTCAGGAGTAACTGTGCTGGACACCCTGGCTGCTATGCACTTTTTTTTTTTTAATATATTTTATTGATTTTTTACAGAGAGGAAGGGAGAGAGATAGAGAGTTAGAAACATCGATCAGCTGCCTCCTGCACATCTCCTACTGGGGATGTGCCCGCAACCCAGGTACATGCCCTTGACCGGAATCGAACCTGGGACCTTTCAGTCTGCAAGCCGAGGCTCTATCCACTGAGCCAAACCGGTTTCGGCTGCTATGCACTTTGAGGCTTGACGCCACAGTGTAACTGTTAGTAATAAATATCAGAGGATAGTTAGCAGTATCGCGATAGCACCAGCATATTCAGTGTCACAGACCCTGCTGGTCTAATCTGCTAACAAGTCACCTGTCTTCTGGCAAACTGGTTCTCTAACCCGAGTGGTTCTCTCAACACACTTTTCCCATAGAGGCCCATACAGTAGGTAATTTTGACTCAAGGGCCATGTCCTCTCATGCCACTGTGGTGAGAGGCGGCATAGACAACATATAAGTGGGGGGATGTGGATGAGTCTCTAAACTTCATATTCAGACACTGAAATTTGAATGTTGTGTAAATGTCATTGTGTCACAAAATATTATTCCTCTTTAGCTTTTTCCCCCCAACCGTTAAAAAAGTCTATAAACCATTGTTAACCCACTAGACATACATAAACAGGATGGGCCAGGTTTGGTCCACAAACTGTACTTAGCTGATCCCTGCTCTACACCCACCTCTCCATGAATGTTCTTGGTCATAACAGGTGGGGACTCAGGAATTTCCTTTTGACCAAAGCACCAGTTACAGCTATCTAATCTAAGGATACAGCTCTACAATGAGACTGTTGTTTACCTTTCCCTCTTAAAATGATCTCGACTGTTTACAGCTCTGCCACCTCCAAATATGTCACACAGAATAACGGAGTGATGAGACTTTTTGTCAACAGAAGGTGCTCCTTCCCTCTATCCCTTGGCTTACTGCCCTTAGTTTGAGGTCATTTGAATTAGTTACTCAGTCCTGCTGTTCGTTCAGCATCCATGGACTTCCTTTTTCAAGTTACTGCATCTTATGTGGTCTCCGGCAAGTTACTTAATCTTTTGTCACAGTTTCCTCATCGGTCAAATGGGAGTGAAAATAGGATGTACCTGGCAGGGTGGTTGAGAGAAGGAACTGAGTTTGCACAAAGGAAGCACTGGCAAGGGTGATTCCTTTGACAAGGGAGAACATGGGCAGTACCCAAATTTTAGTGTCCACCTGTGGATATAGTGAGGGTCCATGTGTGTACCTTTGCTGGATGTATGACCTTGAGTTTGTTGTTCTCAGTTTTTTCCTGACACTGAAGGCTCATGTGTATTTGTGCATGAAGGTAAATGTCAGCACATGGACCACTGCCTTACTGTTTATAAAATTTAACAAAAAGTACTAGAAATTATATCTACAAATGAATGTTGGTTTTTTTGTGTGTGTGTGTGTTTTATTTTTTTAATTAAATCTTTATTGTTCAGATTATTACATTTGTTCCTTTTTTTCCCCCATAACTCCCCTCCTCCCAGTTCCCGCCCCACCCTCCGCCCTCACTCCCCACCCAATGTCCTCATCCATAGGTGCACGATTTTTGTCCAGTCTCTTCCCGCATCTCCCACACCCCTTTCCCCACCAAGAATAGTCAGTCCATTCCCTTCCTATGTCCCTGATTCTATTATGATCACCAGATTATTTGTTCACTTGATTCTTAGATTCACTTGTTGATAGATGCATGTTTGTTGTTCATAATTTGTATCTTTACCTTTTTCTTCTTCTTCCTCTTCTTAAAGGATACCTTTCAGCATTTCATATAATACCGGTTTGGTGGTGATGAACTCCTTTAGCTTTTCCTTATCTGTGAAGCTCTTTATCTGACCTTCAATTCTGAATGATAGCTTTGCTGGATAAAGTAATCTTGGTTGTAGGTTCTTGGTATTCATCACTTTGAATATTTCTTGCCATTCCCTTCTGACCTGCAAAGTTTCTGTTGAGAAATCAGCTGACAGTCGTATGGGTATTCCCTTGTAGGTAACTGAGTTTCTTTCTCTTGCTGCTTTTAAGATTCTCTCTTTGTCTTTTGCTCTTGGCATTTTAATTATGATGTGTCTTGGTATGGTCCTCTTTGGATTCCTTTTGTTTGGGGTTCTCTGCGCTTCCTGGACCTGTAAGTCTATTTCTTTCACCAGGTGGGGGAAGTTTTCTGTCATTATTTCTTCAAATAGGTTTTCAATATCTTGCTCTCTCTCATCTTCTGGCACCCCTATAATTCTGATGTTGGTACGCTTGAAGCTGTCCCAGAGGCTCCTTACAATATCTTCGTATTTTCGGATTCTTTTTTCATTTTGCTTTTCTGGTTGGGTGTTTTTTGCTTCTTCGCATTTCAAATCTTTGACTTGATTCTTGCGCTCCTCTGGTCTGCTGTTGGGAGTCTGTATAGTATTCGTTATTTCAGTCCGTGTATGCTTAATTTCTAGTTGGTTCTTTATCATAACATCAAGGGTCTCATTAGTTTTCTTAAGGATCTCACTACATTTATCGGCGGCTTCTAGACAGTTCTTAAGAGACCTTAAAAGTGTGGTTCTGAACTCCATATCCTCCATTGACAGTTTTGTCCTGTTTCTTTGTCTCCACATTTTTTATGCTTTCTTGGTACACCCCCTAGTGGTCTTTGTGCGCAGTCTTGTTGTAGTTAAGCCTTGATTGTTGGCAATACCAGGGGTGATTTGACCTCCAGGCTAACTGGCTATGAGAGTCCACTGTGTCTGCAGTGGGAAAGCTTCTGTGCTGGATCTCTAGGGTGGTGCTAATCTAGCGTCTGCCTGAGGCTATCCGGCAAATGGCTCTGTGCAGGGCTTGGGCGGGGCGGGTCCCCGGGGGATTTACAGGGCGGGCCGGAGCGAGCAGTTATGGCTGCTCTCAGTTCCGTCCCTAGGGACTCTGCCTCACAGAGTCCCAGCAACCGCTGCAAACCTCGGAGAGAAAGCTGCCTTCGAGTTCCGACCAAAGCCAGAGAGTCCCGCTTCTCCTGTTTGAGTCTGGGTCCCTAGAGACTCGCCGGGATCTGGAGCTCAGAGTCTGAAACTCCCTCCCGATTGAAAACAACAACCGTGCCCTCTGCTGCCAGCCCGCTCCGTGCGCGCACTCCGCACCCGAGTATTTCACTTCAGCACTGCGCCTCCTCTGAGTCTGGGTATGATATTCTCTTTCCTCCTAGTTGTAGAATTTCCACTCAGCCAGCCTTCCTGTGGTTCTGGATGATGTCCGTTCCGTCTTTAGTTGTTTTTCTTGAAGTGGTTGTTTGAGGCAGCAATCTCCGGCGTTAACCTATGCCGCCATCTTGGTTTCTCCTCGAATGTTGGTTTTTGAAGTTACCAGTGTGGAAAGTGGAACATTTATTCCAGTAATGCTGCAGTTAATCAAAACATTTGTCAAACACCTCTTTTGGAATTTCCATCACAGGCAAATTACAAAAAGCACAGGAAATGCAGTCTAAAAATTTTATAGATATGTGTACTATATATATTTAAATATGATAAAATCTGTACAGTATATGTATTACATGTATCTATAAATATATACACATATATGCACATTTTATACATATAGTTCTTTTCCCCTGTCCCTTCCTGTCTTTCTGCATTTCTATCAACAAACTTTTAGCGAGTTCCTGACCATCATAGGTACTCAGCAAATACCAATTCCCTTCCAGATTCTTCTCCTATGTCCTTTTTATATTGCCAGGTATTGAGTTAAGCATTTAGGATGTGAATTATAGTAAAAACAGAATAAATAAATTGTCTACTTTGCCTCCATCTTCACTGATCTCTCCACAGGATCACTCTGCCCCTGAGTGTTGCCTATTTCAGTGGCTGTCAGAGCTAATTTCAGTTTTGATGGGTAATACACAATTAGGTGAACAAAGGATGGAGTGAGTGGTGCAGGTAAACTGAGCCTCACAGCTGGGAACAATGTAAAAACGAGCTGACATTCTCACAGTGCAGCTGGGTCCTAGCCATGGGCCTTATGCAGTTTTGTGCCAGTTGTGTCATCTGTGCTGTCAGGCCATGATGCTGGGGCCTGGGAGGGAGCTTTGGATTTGTAGCCCCTTAACTCTCAAAAGAGATGGAGCAAAGGAAGAGCAGCTTCCTCATGACAAAGGGTAGGTCACTTGCAAGTCAGACTACAAAGTAAGTTGGACAGTACATAGATTCACGCAAAAGGTCTCAATGTGCTGTCTGAAGTTCGTTAGTGTTTATAACCATAAACAAAAACTCCCTCATACTTATGGAGTGAGTACTTTCCTTAGTGACTGCATTTTAGTTGGTGCTAAATTGAATATCATCCTGGGGATGAAAGAGACCAAAGAAAGTTTAATGTCTAATGGAGTTTATAGTTCACCAAAAGAGGATCCCTTCAGAAGATATTTCAAGGATTAAGGGCACTATGTTTGTAAACACTCCGAGGAATGAGAAGAATTTTTTAGGTTTCATTTGGATAGCACTGTCAAAAAATAAGAAAGTAATGGAACAATTGATAAGGCTTCCTAACTTAAGGGAAATGATGGGGGAAGATAATTATTATCTGACTAGAGGTCCGTTGCATGGATTTGTGCACCAGTGAGGCCTCTCGCACCAGTGCACGATTGGGGCCCGGGAGGGACTGCAGGAGGGCTCCAGGGTGTGTCCAGCCTATCTCGCCCAGTCGGGATCAGCTGGACCCCAGCAGCAAGCTAACCTACTGGTCGGAACATCTGCCCCCTGGTGGTCAGTTCACATCATAGCTACCAGTTGAACATTTACTTAGGCATTTATATATATAGACTAGAGGCCCGGTGCACAAAAATTTGTGCACTCGGGGGAGAGGAGGGGGTCCCTCAGCCCGGCCTGTGCCCTCTCACAGTCTGGGACCCCTCGGGAGATAACGACCTGATGGCTTAGGCCTGCTCCCGGGTGGCAGAGGACAGGCCCAATCCCTAGGTGCAGCCCCTGGTCGGGCTCAGAGCAGGGCCGATTGGGGAGTTGGGGCGCCGCCCCGTCATGCACAGAGCAGGGCAGATTGGGAGGTTGTGATTCCACCCTCAGTCACGCTCAGGGTAGGGCCAATTGGGGGGTTGGGGCACCGTCCCCTGTCACACTCAAGGCAGGGTCGATGGGGAGGTTGCGGCGCCACCCCCTGTCACGCACAGAGCAGGGCCAATCAGGGGGTTGGGGCGCTGCCCCCTGTCACACACAGAGCAGGGCCCATCAGGGGGTTGGGGCACCGCCACTCTCACACTCAGGGCAGGACCGATGGGGAGGTTATGGCTCTACCCCATCACACACAGAGCAGGGCCCGTGGGGGGGGGGGAGCTCCCCCTATCAGGCACAGAGCAGGGCTGCTCAGGGGGTTGGGGCCCCGCCCCCTCTCACACACAGAGCCGCAGGGCAATCAGGGGGTTTGGGCGCCTACCCCTGTCACGCTGATCCCGGTGCTGGGAGGCATATTACCCTTTTACTATATAGGGTAGAGGCCTGGTGCATGGGTGGGGCCGGCTGGTTTGCCCTGAAGGGTGTCCAGGATCAGGGTGGGGGTCCCCACTGGGGTGTCTGGCCAGTCTGGGTGAGGGGCTGAGGGCTGTTTTCAGGCTGGGAGTGACTGAAGTTCCCAACCGCTTTTTTTCTTTTTTTCTTTTTTATTCTGGGCCAGCTTTACCTTGAGGCTTGGCTCCAGCTCTTAGGCCTCTGCTGCTGAAAGTAGGTTTCTGGCCTTTGCTTACAATGTTGCGAATCTGCTGGCTGAAGTCCGGCGGTCCGGCGGTATTTGTTACAATGTTTCTTAAACTGCCGGCTCAGAGGCCTGCAGCCGCAGGCGGGGAACGTTGGTTTCCTCCGTCACTGAGGCAAGCAAGCCTCATGTTAGTTTCAAGCTGCCTGGCTGCCGGCCGCCATCTTGGCTGACAGTTAATTTGCATATCTCACTGATTAGCCAATGAAAAGGGTAGCGGTCGTACGCCAATTACCATGTTTCTCTTTTATTAGTGTAGATAATTTAAGGAATTATCGGATATGTATTGTTTAATTAAACTTGAAGCCAAAAAAAGAGGTCATTCAGTTTTTCAATTACGACAGTGTTGGAAACCCTAAAGACAGCATTCTCAGTACACTGTTGGAGGCAAAAGTCAGATTTCCATGATTTTAAGGAGAGGAAAATGTGGGATGCAGAAAGGTGATAAAGAGGATTAATCATTCTCTTGTGTATGGTGGTACGTATGCAGCCTCACCAATTATTAAAGAAATGCCATTAACCTGTACAGTTAGCAAGGCCAGCTCTCCAGGATCCAAGGGGAAAAGCTTTCTTTTTTTTTTTTTTTTAATTAAATCTTTATTGTTCAGATTATTACATTTGTTCCTCTTTTTTTCCCCCCCCATAACTCCCCTCCTCCCAGTTCCCGCCCCACCCTCCGCCCTCACTCCCCACCCACTGTCCTCATCCATAGGTGCACGATTTTTGTCCAGTCTCTTCCCACATCTCCCACACCCCTTTCCCCCCCAAGAATAGTCAGTCCATTCCCTTTCTATGTCCCTGATTCTATTATAATCAACAGTTCATTCTGTTCATCAGATTATTTATTCACTTGATTCTTAGATTCACTTGTTGATAGATGCATATTTGTTGTTCATAATTTGTATCTTTACCTTTTTCTTCCTCTTCCTCTTCTTAAAGGATACCTTTCAGCATTTCATATAATCCTGGTTTGGTGGTGATGAACTCCTTTAGCTTTTCCTTATCTGTGAAGCTCTTTATCTGACCTTCAATTCTGAATGATAGCTTTGCTGGATAAAGTAATCTTGGTTGTAGGTTCTTGGTATTCATCACTTTGAATATTTCTTGCCACTCCCTTCTGGCCTGCAAAGTTTGTTGAGAAATCAGCTGACAGTCGTATGGGTATTCCCTTGTAGGTAACTGAGTTTCTTTCTCTTGCTGTTTTTAAGATTCTCTCTTTATCTTTTGCTCTTGGCATTTTAATTATGATGTGTCTTGGTGTGGTCCTCTTTGGATTCCTTTTGTTTGGGGTTCTCTGCGCTTCTTGGACCTGTAAGTCCATTTCTTTCACCAGGTGGGGGAAGTTTTCTGTCATTATTTCTTCAAATAGGTTTTCAATATCTTGCTCTCTCTCATCTTCTGGCACCCCTATAATTCTGATGTTGGTACGCTTGAAGCTGTCCCAGAGGCTCCTTACACTATCCTCGCATTTTTGGATTCTTTTTTCATTTTGCTTTTCCGGTTGGATGTTTTTTGCTTCCTCGCATTTCAAATCATTGACTTGACTCTTGCGCTCCTCTGGTCTGCTGTCGGGCATCTGTATAATATTCGTTATTTCAGTCCGTGTGTGCTTAATTTCTAGTTGGTTCCCCAATATAAGATCGAGGGTCTTATTAGTTTTCGTGTAGATCTCATCAAGTCTATCGGCAGCTTCTAAACAGTTCTTGAGAGACCTTAAAAGTGTGGTTCTGAACGCTATATCTTCCTTTGACAATTTTGTCCTGTTTCTTTGTCTCCGCATTTTGTTATGCTTCCTTGGTGCACCCCCTAGTGGTCTTTGTTCGCAGTCTTATAGTTAAATCTTAATTGTTGTAGCTAATTCCAGGGAGGATTTGACCTCCAGGCCAAGTGGCTATGAGAATCAGCTGTGTCAGCAGTGAGAGAACTTCTGTCCTCTAGGGAGGTGCTAATCTAGCCTTTGCCTGAGGCTATCCGGCAAATGCCTCTGTGCAGGGCTTGGGCGGGGCGGGTCGCACAGGATCAACAGGGTGGGCCAGAGAGAGCAGTTATGGCGGCTCTCAGTCCTGTCCCCAGGGGCTCTGCCTCTCTGAGTCCCAGCACCCGCTGCAAAGCTGGGAGAGAAAGCTGCACTCGCTCTGACCGAAGCCAGACAGTCCCGCTTCTCCCGTTTGAGTCTGGGTCCCTAAAGACTCGCCCGGATCTGGTGCTCAGAGTCTGCAACTCCCTCCCGATTGAAAACGCCAACCTCGCCCTCCGCCGCCAGCCCGCTCAGCGCACTCCGCACCTCAGAACTTGACCTCAGCACTGTGCCTCCTCTGGGTGTCCGTGTGCGTTTCTCTTTCCTCCTAGTTGTAGGACTTCCACTCAGCCAGCGTTCCTGTGGTTCTGGGTGATGTCCCTTCCGTTTTTTTGGTTTCACTTTTGAAGTAGTTGTTCAAAGCAGCAAACTCCGGCGTTAACCTATGCCGCCATCTTGGTTCTCCCCAGTATTTTTCCTAGGGACTCGGGAAAAGCTTTCTTTATGAGCTAAATGCTGCTGGTGGAAGCTGGAAGTGGGACTCTGCAGGGTGTGTTTGGTAATATTCTTCAAGATCTTTAAAAGTTCCACACCATAAACTCAGAGAATTACCTTATATATACACATGTTGATCACATTATTTATGACAGGAAAATGCTGGGAATAAACAAAATGTTCAACAGGAGTAATCCTGGGTTTAATTGTGTTTTGCACAGTTGCCTCACTGTGGCAGTTACAACAGGCCCCTTTCTCCTTCCCTGTGCTCGATCCCACATCCTGCTTCCCAGCCTGATCTATGAGGGGTTATGTTGCCACTGGAAGCCCCAAAGCTAGAGAACATACAATTCCCAAGAAACAATCTTATTTGCAACCAGAGAGCAGTGATTAATAGTAATTTTACAATGTGGTTTCCTTCTCACTTTTCTATAAACAAAATAATGTTCACTTAAAAGCATACTGAAGTCAATAAAATAAGAAATAAGCAGAAAAGTCAGATATTTTATTGGATTTTAAAATTGTGTTATAGGTGTAACATCATGGAAAATTATTTATAGGAAATGTTTCTGGTAAAAGTTACCCACAGTCGGTGGACCTGACTGACGGTGGTGGCTGTGTCTCCTTTTCCTCTGCCATGGGGCACAGTTAATAGTCACCACAATTTTTAAATATCATTGATGGTATTAAAGATAAAAAGCTATATATTTTTCTTACTTTCATTACTAGGGTAAATGTATTATGTACTCAATTTGTTGAAATTGTTGAATTTAAATCATAAAATATTTGCCAAAATCTAATTGTTTAAAGAATTAACAAAAATGAAGTACATGGCTTTTCATCTTCTCTTTAGTTTTTCTTTTCTACTTTTAGTTTATCTACAACTGTAAATAATTTTCATGCTCTTAACCATATTCTTTCTAAATAAAGACTGTCTTCCCTTGGAAACGGAAGTTTATGTAGTCAGCCTCTTAATTTGTTCCATGAATAGAGCTTATGTTATAAAACTCAGTTTCTCACAAAAAAAGAACTCGAATTTAAAAACTGTAACATTCTAGCCCAGCCAATGTGGCTCAGTAGTTGAGCATTGACCTATGAACCAGGAGGTCATGGTTTGATTCCCAGTCAGGGCACATGCCCAGGTGCAGGCTCAATCCCCAGTGTGGGGCATACAGGAAGCAGCCAATCAATGATTCTTATCATTGATGTTGCTATCTCTCTCCCCCTCGCCCTACCTCTCTGAAATCAATCCTATATAATAAAAGCCTAATATGCTAAGTGTCCGGTCGTCCAGTTGTCTATTTAACCAATCAAAGCGTAATATGCTAATGATATGCTAAGGTCACTCAACCACTCACTATGATGTGCACTGACCACCAAGAAGCAGATGCTCCAACCGGTATGTTAGCTTGCTGCTGGGGTCCAGCCAATCAGGACTGAGTGAGATGGGCCAGACACACCTTGGAGCCCTCCCACAGTCCCTCCCCGGCTGACCAACTTCCCACATCCCTCCCCAGCCCCGATCATGCACTGGTGGGGTCCCTCAGCCTGGCCTGCACCCTCTCGCAATCCGGGACCCCTTGGGGGATGAGAGCTGGTTTCAGCCTGATCCTGCAGGCCAGGCCAAGGGACCTCATTAGTGCACGAATTTGTACACCAGGCCTCTAGTAAAAATATATTTTAAAAAGTAAAAATAAAAACTGTAACATTCTAGCCCTGGCCATGTAATTCAGTTGATTAGAATGTCATTTGGCTACACCAAGGTTGCGGGTTCGATCCCAGTCAGGGCACATACAAGAATCAACCAATGAATGCATAAGTAAGTGGAACAACATATCAATCTTTCTCTCTCTCTCATTCTCACTCTCTCTCCCTCCCTCTGCCTTCTCCCCTCTCTCTAAAATCAATAAAATAAAACAATTTAAAAAATAAAAACTATAACATTCTAAAATGTTACAATAGGTCACCTTCTTAGTATGAATTGCCTTGAAAAAAAATATTGGTCAAATCAGGATGTCATCTCCCCTGTAGCAAAGGAATGTGAGATTTTCCCCCAAATTTCAAGATTGTAAACTTGCTTTATAAGTCACAAGACAAGAAGAGGGTCACTGGGGATGGGGGAGGGTCTAAAACAGGACTGTGAAAAGAGATTGTGAGTTTCCTTTGTCTGGATGTTTGTCATTATTCAGACAGCTGCATTTCATGGTCAGCTAAGCTGCTAAGCTTAGAATAGCATATGTCAGGAATATGTGAATAAGGCCATAGTTATTCATATAAACTTTCCATGTCTATATGAAAAGTGCCACACTTTACATAGATTCTTTGCCAAAATAGACATTACTGTGTGATGGTTAAGGACCATGCTGGCAGACAGAAAACCTGGATTTTGGTGTTGGCCTTGCCACTAACTATGAACTCTTATTAAATAAGTGATTTCACCTCTTTAGGCCTGTTTTTTCATCTGTAAAACAAAGAGGTTAGACTTAACCTTTTTAATTACATTTTCGTGTGTTTCTCCTGACTGAAATTATTACAGACTTCTGACAGTAAGATGGACTGAATATTCAGGGAAACTCCTCCATGTACAGCACTCCTGATAATGGTGGACTGAGTATTAAAAAAAAAAAAATAAAGAGGTCCATGGCCAGTATGGCTCAGTTGGTTAGAGCATTGCCCTGTACACCAAAAGGTGGAGGGTTCCATTCCCAGTCATGCCCTATGCCAGGTCGTGGGTTCAATCCCTGCTCGGAGTGTGTGTGTGAGGCAACTGATCAATGTTTTTCTCTCTCTCCCTCTCCCTCTCTCCCTCTCTCGCTCTCTCCCTCTCTCCCTCTCTCCCTCTCTCTCCTCTTCTTCTCCCTCTCCCTTCTCTCTAAAATCATTTTTTTAAAAAGAGGAAGGAAAAAGAAATGAGAAGATGAAAAACACTTTTAAAATTTATGGCTGAGTTGGCAAGAAAGAAGGAAATTATTTGGAGACTAAAAATGAGTAGAAAATTTAAATGCAAAGGCGTAAGTACAGAAGCTAATGTTTGCCTTAGCAAATTCCTGTGGCCTAAAGCCTGGGTTTATAGGCACTCATAGGGAACTAAAGATAAAACCTGGGCCCCCAAAAAGACCGAGGTCAGACCAAAGAATCCCCTTCATAAAGCCAGGACCCCTAATAAACAGTACCATCAGTGGGTCAAACAGAAAAGAATTCACCCCACAAGGGCTGGGTTTCCACCTTGGCTCTGTTGGAATGTGATAAACAGGAAGCACGCCCTTGAAATTCCTGACCATGAGTCCTCATATGGTTTTGGAGCTAGAATACATTATTACCTGTGTGGCCTGAAGACTCCAACCTGAAAATACGGAATTGAGTTGGTGGTGCTCCCAGGCACCTGGAAGAAATAAGTGTACTCCTTCCTGGAGTAATACACTTTAAATAAGTCTCAAATAATTCTTTCAGATAAAATTCTAAAGAGCAGGAACCTACAACTTTAAGAAAATACATGCGGAAATAAGCCTCTATGAGTGAGCAACAGAAACTATAGAATGTAGCCTTCAAAGACTAGATATATATTATAATTATCAGATAAAGAATATATTTTAAAAGTAAAAATACACGTATCTCTTGTTATCTGAATTCTAGAACTGAATAGATTCAGGTACTTTTTTTTTAGGTAGAGCTGTTATCCTCTGCTATCTGAACTCTAACACTATCTAAAATTTAGGAATTAAGGTTTTTATGGCTTTTGTGCACATGCGGACACTGAATCATGAAGCAGGTTGAGCAGATTGTGGATTTGGTGGTTCCAGAAGGGTGTGATCACCCAGAAGGAAATAATGGTGTGATTTGGGGATTTTTTTTTTTTTTTGGCAGGGAGCAGTGGTGGCTTTGTTTCTTGTTTTTTGTTTTTTCTTTTTGGCTATGCATTCGAAAATTTTGATGTTTCAAGGATGCTTGTACATAATGCGTGCATACCACTTTTGTTCTTGGTTTGTACATTAACTTTTATAAACTTTCTCTTTTTTTACACATAAACAAAACCAAGTTTCTTAAGGCTACCTTTGTATTCTCTCCTGTACCTCTTGAGCCTTGAACTTTGACCTCTGCAGCAATAAAGCAGCATTTTTATGACATACACAAGGTCATTTTTTTTAAAGAAAAAGAAATGCACAGAGTTGTTACATTTTTAAGTGCTGCATTTAAAAGATACAGTTACTCAGAAGTCTCTAGTTTGATTAAACTCTTGCAAAATACCCCTCCTGTAATTTGTGATACACTGCTGTGCCCTAAAGTGTATTTTTGTACTAATAGAAGACGATTTATTACGGCACATCAGCACGACTTCCTTTTGGATAATACACCACTACATTCTGTTAACCATTAGGTGTGACTGGATTTCTTTTGCGGTTATTTAAAAAAGTCTCAAATTTCTAAATCTGCAGAATAAAACTTTTAAAATAAATTAATTAATTAATTAATTAATTAATTAAATTAAATTTAGGAATCAGTCCGACCTGTGTGGCTCAGTGGTTGAGCGTTTACCTCTGAATTAGGAGGTCACGGTTCCATTCCTGGTCAGGGCACATGCCCGGGTTGTGGGCTCCATCCCCAGTGTGGGGGCATTCAGGCACATGATTCTTATCATTGATGTTTCTATCTCTCTCTCCCTCTCCCTTCTCTATGAAATCAATATATATATATATATATATATATATATATATATATATACACACACACACACACACACACATATATATATTTAAGATTGGGAATCAGGTAACACACAATGCCTCACTATCCAAATTCTCTCTATATAAACTCAGCAATTGGATTCAAACAGTGTCATACTTACGTATCTTAAGTATGGCAACAGAATAAAATAATATAAAAATTACTAGGCAGACTTGAAAAAACCAAATTGAATTTCCAAAAATGAAAAATGTAATTGAAATCAGAAACACAATAGATGTTTTAAATCAGGGGTCAGGAAACTACAGCCTGCACGACCAAATTTCGCGTTATCTACCACCTGCTTTTGTCAGTAAAGTGTTACTGGAGAAGAGCCATACTCAATCATTTGTAGTCAGAAACCATTTGGTATGCAAAGCCTAAAATATTTACTGTCTGGTCGTTTACAGAAAAATCTTCTTGACCCCTGAAAAGCAAATTACATTAGAAGAAGAGAGAATTTGTGACCTGGAAGAGAGCTGAAGAAATTACCCAGAATGCAGGACAGAGTCAAAGTGATGGGAAATACGAGGGATTAAGAGACATGAAGGATGTAGTAGATACATATTGAAAGACAGAATGAGGGAAAGGAAGTAAAGAATTAATGGCTGAGAATTTTCAAGGATTAATGAGATCCTCAGATTTACAAAGCTAATCAATAAATGTGATACACCACATAAACAAACAGAGAGATAAAAACCATATAATTATATCCATTGATGCAGAAAAACCATTTGACAAAATCCAACACCCTTTCTTGATTAAAACTCTCAGCAAGGTGGGAATAGAAGGTTCATACCTCAACATAATAAAAGCCATATATGACAAACCCACAGCCAACATCATACTCAATGGGCAAAAACTAAAACCATTTCCCCTAAAAACAGGAACAAGACAGCGATGCCCCCTCTCACCACTCCTGTTCAACATAGTACTGGAAGTACTAGCCATTGCGATCAGACAAGAAGAAGAAATAAAAGGCATCCAAATTGGAAAAGAAGTAAAACTGTCCTTATTTGCCGAAACCGGTATGGCTCAGCAGATAGAGCGTCGGCCTGCGGGCCGAAGGGTCCCAGGTTCGATTCCGGTCAAGGGCATGTACCTTGGTTGAGGGCATATCCCCAGTAGGGAGTGTGCAGGAGGCAGCTGATCGATGTTTCTCTCTCACTGATGTTTCTAACTATCCCTCTTCCTTCCTCTCTGTAAAAACTCAATAAAATATATATTTAAAAAACAAAAACAAAAAACTGTCCTTACTTGCAGATGACATGATACTGTACATAGAAAACCCTAAAGACTCAATCAAACAAATTATTAGACTTAATAAATGAATTTGGCATTGTTGCAGGATATAAAATCAAAGCCAAGAAATCTATGGCTTTTTAAAACACCTATACTGAATTTACAGAAAGAGAGATTAAAATAACAATCTCCTTCACCATCGCACCAAAAAAATAAGATACCTAGGAATAAACTTGACTAAGGAGGTAAAAGACCTACACGTGGAAAACTACAGGACACTGAAAAAGGAGATAGAGGAAGACATAAACAGATGGAAGAATATACCATGTTCATGGATTGGTAGAACCAGCATCATCAAGATGTTCATACTATCCAAAGCAATCTATAGAGTCAATGCACTCCCCATTAAAATAGCAATGGCGCCGAAACCAGTTTGGCTCAGTGGATAGAGCGTCGGCCTGCGGACTGAAAGGTCCCAGGTTCGATTCCGGCCAAGGGCATGTACCTGGGTTGCGGGCACATCCCCAGTAGGAGGTGTGCAGGAGGCGGCTGATCGATGTTTCTCTCTCATCGATGTTTCTAACTCTCTATCTCTCTCCCTTCCTCTCTGTAAAAAATCAATAAAATATATTAAAAATAAATAAATAAAAATAAAATAGCAATGGCATATTTCACAGACCTAGAACAAACTTTCCAAAAATTCATCTGGAATAAAAAAAAAACAAAAAACAAACAAACAAAAAAAAAAAACGAATAGCTGCAGCAGTCCTAAGAAAGAAGAACAAAGTAGGTGGGATCTCAATACCAGATATCAAGCTCTATTACAAAGCCACTTTTCTCAAAACAGCCTGGTACTGGCACAAGAACAGACATATAGACCAATGGAATAGAATAGACAACCCAGAAATCGACCCAAACCACTATGCTCAATTAATATTCGACAAAGGAGGCAAGAGCATACAATGGAGTCAAGACAGTCTCTTCAATAAATGGTGTTGGGAAAATTAGACAGATACATGCAAAAAAAATGAAACTAGACCATCAATTTACACCATACACAAAAATAAACTCAAAATGGATAAAGGACTTAAACATAAGATGGGAAACCATAAAAATACTAGAGGAATCCACAGGCAGCAAAATCTCAGACATATGCCAAAGCAATTTCTCCACTGATACTGCCACTAGGGCAATGGAAACTAAAGAGAAAATAAACAAATGGGACTACATCAAAATAAAAAGCTTTTGCACAGCAAAGGAAACCATCAACAAAACAACAAGAAAGCCCACTGCATGGGGGAACATATTTGCAAATGTTATCACCGGTAAGGGTTTAATCTCCAACATTTACAGGGAACTCATACAACTTAACGAAAGGAAGATAACCCAATCAAAAATGGGCAATGGACCTAAATAGATACTTTTTGAAAGAAGGCAAAAGAAAGGCCAAAAGACATATGAAAATATGTTCAAAGTCACTAATCATCCAAGAGATGCAAATCAAAACAACACTCTCACACCTGTCAGAATGGCTATCATTAACAAATCAACAAACGACAAGTGCTGGTGGGAATGCAGACGGTGCAGCCATTGTGGAGAACAATATGGAGTTTCCTCAAAAAACTAAAAATGGAACTCCCATTTGACCCAGTGATCCCACTTCTAGGAATATAGCCAAAGAAACTAGAAACACCAATTAGAAAGGATATATGCACCCCTATGTTCATAGCAGCACAATTTACCATAGCTAAGATTTGGAAACAGCCTAAGTGCCCATCAGCAGATGAATGGATTAGAAAACTGTGGTACATCTACACAATGGAATACTGCCCTGCGGTAAAAAAGAAGGAACTCTTACCATTTGCAACAGCATGGATGGAACTGGAGAGCATTATGCTAAGTGAAATAAGCCAGTCAGAGAAAGATAAATATCACATGATCTCCCTCATTTATGGAATATAATGAACAGCATAAACTGATGAACAAAAACAGATCCAGAGACAGAGAAGCATCAATCAGACCGTTAAAACTCAGAGGGAAGGTAGGGGAGGGTGGGGGTAAGGGATAAATATCAACCAAAGGACTTATATGCAAGCATATTGGCCTAACCAATGGACACAGACAACAGGGGGTGAGGGCATGGGGGGGGGGGAATAATGTGGGGATAAGGACACATATGTAATAACTTAATAAAAAAAATTTAAAAAAGGATTAATGAAATCCTCAGATTTACGAAGCTAAATCAAAAGTGGGATAGCCCTGGCTGATGTTGCTCAATGGTTAAAGTGTTGGTCCTCCAACTGAAGGGTCTCGGCTCAATTCTTGGTCAAGGGCACATACTGGGTTCAGGTTCACACTCCAGTCCCGGTTGGGACGCAAGCGGGAGGCAACCAATCGATGTGTGTCTTTTCTCTCTCTCTCTCTCTCTCTCTCTCTCTCTCTCTCTCTCTCTCTCTCTCTCTCTCTCTCTCTCTCTCTTCTTTCTCTCTCCCCCTCCCTCCCTTCCTCCCTCCCTCTCTCCCCTTTCCTCCCTTCTCTGAAAATCAATGGAAAAAATATCCATAGTTGAGGATTAACAACAAAAAAGTGGGATAAATAGAGAGAATGATTGCATATATCACAGTCAGATTGCAATACACAAAAACTGAAAAGCTCTTGCTGACTTTTCAAAGTCAAAAATGAAAACCAGAAACACGGCATTAAATCATCACCTCACTATCTCCAGGGAAGTGTCTCACTTCATAAAAGTAATAAATTCCCTAAAATACTACAAAAAAATGAATACTGTTTATCTTAGAAAATGTAGACTTCCAGCTAAAAATAAACTAGTTACTCAAAACATCATACCCAAAGATGAATGTGTGCTAGTATATTTTAAGAGAGATCATAGTGCTGTAAAATGTTGTACTCTGCTTTCTTCATTCAGCATTATTTCATGTCTACTTTCCTGTCATCAAATATTTTCATGATTTTCTTAGTAAAACATTTTAGGAGTGGAATTGCTGAGTATAAAGGTTTAAAAAATTTTAATAATTTTTGAAAATTGTAGTAAAAAATGTAAAATTTGCCATCTTAATCTTTTCGAAGCATACAGTATTAACTAATGTATATTGCTGTGCTGTAGGTCTCTATAACTTTTCCATTTTGCAAAACTGAAACTCTAAACCCAGTGAACAATGACTGCTCTTTTCTCCCTCCCATCTCTCCAACACTGGCAACCACTATTCTACTCTCAGTTTATAAGTTTGATGGCTTTAGATAACTCATATAAGTGGAGTCATGCAGGATTTGTCTTTTTGTGACTGGCTTATTTCACTTAGCATAGTGTCCTCAAGGTTCATTCATAGTGTAGCATATGTCAGGATTTCCTTCCTTTTGAAAGGTGAACAATATCCCATTGTATGTCTATACCACATTTTCTTTATCCATTTATCTGTTGATGGACACTGAGGTTGTTTCCACCTTTTGGCTGTTGTGAATAATGTTGCTATAAACATGGATGTGCAGCCCTAACCGGTTTGGCTCAGCAGATAAAGTGTCGGCCTGCGGACTCAAGGGTCCCAGGTTCGATTCCAGTCAAGGGCATGTACCTTGGTTGCGGGCCCATCCCCAGTGGGGAGTGTGCAGGAGGCAGGTGATCGATGTTTCTAACTCTCCCTTCCCCTTTCTCTCTGTAAAAACTCAATAAAATATATTTTTAAAAAAACACAAACATGGGTGTGCAAATATCTCTTTGAGATCCTGTTTTCAATTATTTTTCATATATGCCCATTGTATCATATGATAGTTTTATTTTTAATATTTTGAGGAACCTTCATTCTGTTTCCATAGCACTGCAACATTTACATTCCCACCGGTGGTGCACAAGTGTTTTAATTTCCCTACATTCTTGCCAACACTTATTTTCTGTTATTTGATATTGGTTATATAATGGATGTGAGGTGTTATCTCATTGTGGTTTTGATTTTCATTTCCCTAATGGTTAGCAATGTTGAGTATCTTTTCATATGCATCCTGGCCATTTGAATATCTTCTTTGGATAAATATCTATTTAAATCCTTTGCCCATTTTAAAATTACATTGTTTGTGTTTTTGTTCTTGAGTTGTGGAATTTATGTAGTCTGAATATTAACCTTGCATCAGTTATATGGCTTGCAAATATTTTCTCCTATGCCTTAGGATGTCTTTTCACTCTCTTGATTTTTTCTTTAGTTGAACAGAAGTTTTTAAAGTTTGATGTGGTTTTATTTGTCTGTTCATTTTGTTGCCTGTGCTTTTGGTGTCATGGCTTTTCCTCTATGTTTTCTTCTAAAGGATAAAGTTTCAGGTCTTACATTTTTATCTTTAATCCATTTTGAGTTAATTTTTGTATATGGTTTAAGGTAGCAGTCCAGCTTCATTCTTTTGCATGTGATTATCCAGGTTTTCTAATAGTATTTGTTAAAGAGACTATCCTTCCCCTATTGTATTGTCTTAATACAATTGTTGAATATCAGTATAACTAGGTTTCTTTCTGGACTCTTTATTCTGTTCCATAGGTCTATATGTCTGTCTTTATATCAGTACCATATTGTTTGGTTATTGTAGCTTTGCAATATGTTTTGAAATCTCTAAATGTAAGATCTTCAACTTTATTGTACTTTTTCAGCATGGTTTAGGCTAGTCAGGGTCCTTTGAAATTCTATACAAATTTTAAAATGTCTTTCAATTTCTGCAAAAAAAAATTCATTTGGATTTTTTTTATTTTAATTAAATCTTTATTGTTCAGATTATTACAGTTGTTCCTCTTTTATCCCCCCATAGCTCCTCTCCATCCGGTTCCCACCCCACCCTCTGCCCTTACCCACCACCCCCACTGTCCTCATCCATAGGTGTACGATTTATTTCCAGTTTCTTCCCACACCCCCCACACCCCTTTCCCCCCGAGAATTGTCAGTCCACTCCCTTTCTATGTACCTGATTCTATTATATTCACCAATTTATTCTGTTCATCAGATTATTTATTCACTTGATTTTTAGATTCACTTGTTGATAGATGTGTATTTGTTGTTCATAATTTGTATCTTTACCTTTCTCTTCTTCTTCCTCTTCTTAAAGGATACCTTTCAGCATTTCATATAATACTGGTTTGCTGGTGATGAACTCCTTTAGCTTTTCCTTATCTGTGAAGCTCTTTATCTGACCTTCAATTCTGAATGATAGCTTTGCTGGATAAAGTAATCTTGGTTGTAGGTTCTTGGTATTCATCACTTTGAATATTTCTTGCCACTCCCTTCTGGCCTGCATGGTTTCTGTTGAGAAATCAGCTGACAGTCGTCTGAGTATTCCCTTGTAGGTAACTAACTATTTTTCTCTTGCTGCTTTTAAGATTCTCTCTCTGTCTTTTGCTCTTGGCATTTTAATTATGATGTGTCTTGGAATCCAATCCTCTTTGGATTCCTTTTGTTTGGGGTTCTCTGTGCTTCCTGGACTTGTAAGTCTATTTCTTTCACCAGGTGGGGGAAGTTTTCTGTCATTATTTCTTCAAATAGGTTTTCAATATCTTGCTCTCTCTCTTCTTCTAGCACCCCCATAATTCGGATGTTGGTATGCTTGAAGTTGTCCTAGAGGCTCCTTACACTATCTTGATATTTTTGGAATCTTTTTTCTTTTTGTTTTTCTGGTAGGGTGTTTTTTGCTTCTTTGTATTTCAAATCTTTGACTTGATTCTTGCGATCCTCTAGTCTGCTGTTGGATCTCTGTATAATAATCTTTATTTCAGTCAGTGTATGCTTAATTTCTAGTTGGTCCTTTTTCATAACCTCGAGGGTCTCACTAGATTTATCGAGGGTCTCACTAAATTTATCGATGGTTTCTAGAAAATTCTTGAAAAACCTTATAACCATGGTTTTGCATTCTATATCCAGTAGTTTGCTTTCCTCCATTCCTGTCATTTGTGACCTGTTTCTTAGTCTCTGCATTGTGTTGATAGAGTGGCTTTGTGTGCTCGGTGTCCTATAGAAACCAGTGGCTCAGCCTCCCCAATAACCTGAGGTGGACACTCTTGGTGCACCCCTTTGTGCGCTTTGTGCACAGTCTTGTTGTAGTTAAAGCCTTGATTGTAGTAGGTATCACTGGGAGGAATTGACCTCCAGGCCATTTGGCTGTGAGAATTAGCTGTGTTTACAGTGGGAGAACTTCTGTCCTGGAGACACCCTTATGGGGCAAGACTTGCTTCAGTGGGGCTCTGGTGCTCACTGAGTCTGCCTCCTGAGTGTGTCCCTTATGGATCTGAGGAGTTGTAATCTGGATGGTCCCACTCTGACCACTGGGTACACTGGCTCTTGGATCTAAGGAGGTGCTAATTTAGCCTCTGCCTGAGGCTACCCAGCAGGAGCTATGGAGAGATCTGCAGGTTCCTCTTCTTTGTTTGGGGTTTGGAGGTGCCCAGATAAGGCCCAGCTGTGAAGCATTGCAAGTGTTGTGGGGCCTTGGGCTTTCTTTTGGATGTTCTGGGTCTCTCTGACCCAGCTGCAGTTTGTTAGGTAATTTTAGATTGCAAAGGGCCAGGCCATTCATATGCAAAAGCCTCTGCTCACAGCTTGGGTGGGGCGGGGTCTCAGGGAATCAACAGGGTGGAGCAAACAGCTATGGCTGATCCTCAGCCCTGCCCTAAGAGTCCCCGGGTCTCAGGGTTCTGCAGTAATCGCTGCAAGCACCTCTGAGAGAAAGCCGCCCTCGAGTTCCGCCCACCTCCAGACAGTCCAGTTTCTCCCTGTATGAGTCTGGGTCCCCAGAGACTCGCCCAGAACTGGAGTTTAGAGCAGTTGGGAGCTTTTGTCTCCCTCCCAATTGAAAAAGACAACCGTGTCCTCAGTTGCCAGCGCTTTCCGCATGCACCTCCGTGCCTCTGCACTTTACTTCTGTACCGCCTCTGAGTCTCAGTGTGCTTTTCTCTTTCCTTCTAGTTGTAGAATTTCCATTCAGCCAGCCTTCCTGTAGTTCTGGATGATGTCCATTTTGTCTTTTAGCTGTATTTTTGAAGTGGTTGTGCAAGGCAACAATTTCAGGTGTTTACCTATGCAGCCATCTTGGTTTCTCCCCTCATTTGGATTTTAATAGGGATTGCATTGAATCTGGAGATTTCTTTGGGTAGTATGGCCATTTTAAGAGTGTTAAGTCTTGCAATCCATGAACATGGAATGTCTTTCTATCATTTGTGTCTTCCTTAATTTCTTTCAGTAGTGTTTTGTAATTTTCAGTGTACAAATTTTTCACCTCCTTTATTACATGTATATTTTTTAAGTATTTTATTCTTTTTTATCCATTTGTAAATGGAATTGTGTTCTTAATTTCATTTTTAGATTGTCCATTGTTAGTGTTTAGACATGTAATTGATTTTGACCCTACAACTTTTGCTGGATTTGTTTATTAGTTCTAACAGTCTTTTGTCAGTGTCTTTAGGGTTTTCTATGTATAATAAGGTCATGTCATTTATGAACAGACAGAATTTAACTTTTTCCCTTCCTTTTTGAATGTCTTTTTTTTTTTTTTTTTTTGCTAACTACTCTACCTAGAACTTCCAGTACTAGCTATATAATAAAAGTCTAAGCGACCGTTTTGGTGGAATGACCAGAACGACCAGTTGCTATGATGCGCACTGACCACCAGGGGGCAGCTCCTCAATGAAGGAGCTGCCCCCTGGTGGTCAGTGCGCTCCCACAGGGGGAGCGCTGCTCAGCCAAAAGCTGGGCTCATGGCTGCCAAGTGCAGTGGTGGTGGCGGGCGCCTCTCCTGCCTCCACAGCAGTGCTAAGGAGCAGCAAGCCAAGCAGTAAGGAGTGAGCAGGAGGGCAGTAAGGAGCCAGGGATCCCAGATTGTGAGAGGGTGTAGGCCGGGCCGAGGGGACCCATCCCCTCCCATGCCCCCTGGGCCTCTAGTGTTGAATAAAAGTGGTAAGAGTGGTCATTGTTGCCTTATTCCTGGTCATAGAGGGAAAGCTTTCAATTTTTCACCATCTAGTATTATGTTCACTGTGGGTTTTTCATATATGCCCTTTATTATGTTCAGGTCATTTCCTTCTATTCTTAGTTTGTTTAGTGCAAGCATGTCTAATTTGTGGCCTGCAGGCCACATGCGGCCCACAACAAATATTTTTGTGGCCCAGCCAATATAACAGTATGTAAGAAACTTTTAATAAAAATTTTGTAGCTTAATTTTTACAATATCCTGTTATACATAATCTATATATATATAAAAGGCTAATATGCTAAGTGTCTGACCAGTTGCTATGAGATGCATTGACCACCAGAGGGCAGACACTCAACACAGGAGCTGCCATGACGCACACTGGCCATTTACAAAGAAACGGCACCTTGGACCTGGCGCCTACAAAGCAACACTCAGCATCCCCAACTGGGACACAGGCCCCGCCACCACCCCAGATCCACAGCCCAGCAAATTGCAGCCGACGCTGCTGAGGCCCCATGGGGCAAAATGTGGTCCACAACCCAACCCAGCCTGGTAATGGTAGCTGTGGGCGCCAGGTAATGACATCACATAGCAATGCCCGGCTTCCTCTCCCTAGTGACAGACCATTTAACAATAAACGGCACTACAGACCTGGTGCCCTCAAAGCAACACTCAGCTTCCCCCAAGTGGGACACAGGCCCCGCCACCACCTCAGAGCGACAGCCCACCAAATCACAGCCAACGCTGCCGAGATTCCATGGCGCAAAATCAGCCCACAGCCCAGCACAGCCTGGAAACAGTTTCTGTGGGCGCTGGGTAATGACATCATGTAGCAATGCCCAGCTTCCTCTCCCTAGCAACTAGCCTCCCTGGAGTTTCTTCAGCCCAGGAACATGACTTGCTTTATAGCCAGGTGGAAACATTTTACACTTTAACCAAATGTCTGTGAAGCATTTTCACGTGCCTCATCTCATTTGATCCTCACAGAAATCCTGGAGTAGGTAGATAGGAGACTTTGTGGAATCCTATTTTCTTTTCATTAGCCAGAAAACAGAGATTTAGAAAGCTTAGAAACTTGACCTGACTGAAAAGAAGTAAGAAATGGTGGACCTTGAAAATGACTTAAGGTTTTCTCACTGCGCAGAATATAGTCAAACACTGCTGCAGTTAAATATTTCACTCTTTGTTCTCCCTGCATGATCTACAATAATAATCTGCTTCATGTTGATCTTTACTGCAGTGTTGCTGACAATTACTTGAAAGAGAAGTTGGGGTGCTTCACTGGGCTTGAAAAAGTTTAGTTAAATCAGAAAGCAGATCTAATTAAGCGAGTTTATCTATAATAATAAAAGCATAATATGCTAATTAGACCAGACGTCCTTCCGAACCACCTACTGGACAAAGCCGCAGCTTTGAAGGCCAAGGCAAGCCACGGCAGCTGCGAGGGCTGCGCCACTTGCAAGAATTTCCTGCGTTGGACCTCTAGTTCTATCAACACTAATAAAAGAGAAAAATGGTAATTGGCGTACGACGATACCCTTTTCATTGGCTAATCAGAGCTATATGCAAATTAACTGCCAACTAAGATTGGCAGTTAACTGCCAACTAAGATTGGCAGTTAACTGTCAACAAGATGGCGGCTAATTTGCATATGTAGGCACAATGCAGGGAGGCGAAAGGGAAAGCAGGAAGAAGCCCCCTGCCACTGACAGTGATCGGAAACCCAGGGGGGAGCTAAGAGCTGGGGGGCAGGGCAAAGGCGGCCCTGGGGCCGCCTTTGCCCTGCCCCCCAGCTATGATGGGAGAATCAGGTGCCTTTTCCGCCCTGGCCAGTGATAGCAGGAAGTAGGGGTGGAGCCAGCGATGGGAGCTGGGCACGGTCAAAGCTGGCAGTCCCAGGAGCTAGGGGTCCCTTGCCTGGGCCTAAAGCGAAGCCCACGATCGCGGGGCCGCTGCAGCTGTGGGTCCCCGCTGCCTGGGCCGGACGCCTCAGCCAGAGGCATCCTGCAGGGGCAGGGGCGGAGCCCGTGCAATCGCGGCGCCCCCCGCTGCCATTGCAGGTCCCCGCTGCCCGGGCCCAACGCCTAGGCCAGAGGCGTCAGGCCTGGGCAAGGGGCTGATCCTGCGATTGGAGGGTGATGGGGGTCAACGCCTGAGGGCTCCCAGTATATGAGAGGGGGCAGGCTGGGCTGAGGGACACTCCCCCCCACACACACCCAGTGCACGAATTTCGTGCACCGGACCCCTAGTATATATATAAGGCTAAGTTGACTCGCGCATGCGTGGTATATATAAAGCTCTTGCTGGTGCCAGTCGCGCGTATTTTGATCTGTCATTGTTGATCGTGATTTTTGTTGACATTTCTATTATAGAGAAAGGGCAAATAGCAATATTAAAATATTTCTTCTAAATAATTTCCTTTCGATGGGCACGAATTCATGCACCAGGCCACTAGTTATTAATAAGAAACTCCAATGTTCACTAATGACTAATTACTATAATCATGTTACATTCATTTCCCTTAGGTGCCATACACGCAGGTGCACCATTTCTCTCCATTAATACCAGCAGTGAATCTTTTAGCAGCCAATTGCCATGTCATTAGTCTTGTACTGACTTGTCTGGTGTGCACAACAGGAAATATTTACTTTTCGGAGAAGAAGAAAAATAGGCCCTCGCCAGTTTGGCTTAGTGGATAGAGCATCTGCCTGTGGAGTGAAGGGTCCCAGGTTCAATTCCAGTCAAGGGCACATGCCCTGGTTGTGGGCTCAATCCCCAGTATGCAGGAGGCAGCCAATCAGTGATTCTCATCATTGATGTTTCTATCTCTCTCTCCCTCTCCCTTCCTCTCTGAAATCAATAAAAATATTTAGAAACAAACCAAGAAACATAGGTTTATTTGTGTTGTGCTTATTAATTTGTGCAGTTATTCAGTGACTGGTAAATGTTCAAGAAAAAAATATTAATTTTTATTAAAATGTTCTATTATTTTATGTTAACGATTACTCATTTATTTCAGCCGTTTGTATTCAGCATGTCTCTATCGAAATAAACCCACATTTCTATGAAAATTGAAGCTTTTGTTTTTTTGTGGCCCACATAAACTTAAACCTTGTTTATTTGGCCTGTATTAGCCTTTAAGTTTGACATGCTTGGTTTCGTATTTTATCTTAAAAAAATGTCAAATTGTCAGATGCCTTTCTGCATCAAAGAAATTATCGTATGGGTTGTTTGCTTTATTAATGTGATATATTATACTGATTTATTATTATATTCCTTGCATTCCAAGAATAAATCCCACTTGGCCAAAATGTATAATCCTTTTAATGTGTTGTTGAATTTGGTTTGCTATCCTTTTGTTGAGGGTTTTTGCATCAGTGTTCATCAGGGATATTGTTACGTAGTTTTCTTGCAGTATTTTTGTCAGATTTTGATGTCAGTGTATGCTGGCCTCATAGAATGAGATTGGAAGTGTTCCCTCCTCTTCAATATTTTGGAAAGATTTGAGAAGGATTGATGTTATTTCTTCTTTAAATATTTGGTAGAATTCTCCAGCAACGCCATCTGGTCCAGAGCATTTCTTTGTTGGGAGGTATTTTATTACTGATTTAATCTCTTTACTAGTTATCAGTCTGTTCGTTATTTTACTTCTTCATGATTCAGAGATTTATTTCTAGAAATTTATCCATTTCTTCTGTGTTCTCCAGTTTGTCACATAGAATTATTTATAGATGTCTCTTATGCTCCTTTTTATTTCTGTGGCATCAGTTTTAATGTCTCCTTTCATTTCTGGTTTGTTTGTTTTGTCTTTTTTATTTTAATCCTCACTTGAGGTTATGTTTATTGATTTTTATTTTTATTTTCTTGAGAGGGAGAAAGATAGAGAGATAAACATCGATGTGCTGGATTTGAACCTGCAACATAGATATGTCCCTGACCAGGAATCAAACCTACAACCTTTTGGTGTACAGGCCGATGCTCCAACAAACTGTGCCACCCAGCTACGGCTCCCGTTTTGGTCACTTGATTCTTCTCTTTTTCTCAGTTTAGACCTAAGGGTTTAGCAATTTTGTTGATCTTTTAAAAAACCTGCCTTAGTTTTGTTTTACTTTTTCTATTTTATTACATATTATGTTTATTTCTGCTCTAATATTTATTATTTCCTTCCTTCTGCTAACTTTGATCTTTTTTTTTTTTAATTCCTTGAGGTGTTTAGGTAGGGTATTGATTTGATATCTTTTTCTTTTTTAATGTATGTTTTTACAGTTATTGCATTTCCCTTGTAGAACTGCTTTTGCCACATCTCATAAGTTTCAGTATTTTGTGTTTTTATTTTCATTTATGTCAAGATATTTTCTAATTTCCCTTGTGATTTCTTCTTTGACCCATTGGTGTTTAAGAGTGTGTTTAATTTTGACATATTTGTGAATTTTCAGTTCTTTTTTATTAGTTTCTAGTTTCATTTTCATTGCGATCAGAAAATATACCTGGTATGGTTTCAATCTTCTTAAATTTATTAAAACTGGTTTTATGGCTAACATGCACTGTATCCTGGAGAACAGTCTATGTGCACTTGAGAACATATATTCTGCTGTTGTTGGATGAAGTGTTCTTTATATATCTACTAGAGGCCCTATGCATGAAATTCGTGCAAGAGTAGGCCTTCTCAGCCCTGGCTGCCTCAGCCCTCACAGCCCTGGCTTCATCCGGAAGGTTGTCCAGAAGATCGTTCTGCTGTTCGGCTGTCTGGTCAATTTGCATATTATGCTTTTATTATTATGGATTAAGTGTACTAGGTCTATAATGTTGTTCAAGTACTCAATTTTCTGTTGATCTTCTGAACTGATTGACCTATTTATTATTGAAAGTAAGATATTGAAATCTTCTACTACTATTGTGTTACTGTCTTTTTCTTTCTCCAATTCTGTCATTGTTTGCTTCATACATTTGGATCTCTGTGCTGTTAAGATGTGTCTATATTTGTAATTGTTACATCTTCCTAGTGAATTGACCTCTTGATCCTTCTATAATGTCCTTGTGACAGTTTTTTTTTAATTAAATCTTTATTGTTCAGATTATTACAGTTGTTCCTCTTTTTCCCCCCCATAGCTCCCCTCCACCCGGTTCCCACCCCCCCCCTCCGCCCTCACCCCCCCCCACACTGTCCTCATCCATAGGTACACGATTTTTGTCCAGTCTCTTCCTGCATACCCACACCCCTTTCCCCCCTGCAAGAATAGTCAGTCCACTCCCTTTCTATGCCCCTGATTCTATTATAATCACCAGTTTATTCTGTTCATCAGATTATTTATTCACTTGTTGATAGATGTGTATTTGTTGTTCATAATTAGTATCTTTACCTTTTTCTTCTTCCTCTTCTTAAAGGATACCTTTCAGCATTTCATATTGTACTGGTTTGGTGGTGATGAACTCCTTTAGCTTTTTCTTATCTATGAAGCTCTTTATCTGACCTTCAATTCTGAATGATAGCTTTGCTAGATAAAGTAATCTTGGTTGTAGGTTCTTGCTATTCATCACTTTGAATATTTCTTGCCACTCCCTTCTGGCCTGCAAAGTTTCTGTTGAGAAATCAGCTGACAGTCGTATGGGTACTCCCTTATAGGTAACCTTGTGACAGTTTTTACTTAAAGTCTATTTTGTCTGAAAATAGGTATGGCCACTCCTGCTCTCTTGGATTACCATTTACATGAAATATCTTTAGCTATCTTTCACTTTCAGCCTACGTATGTCATTATATCTACAGTGAGTCTCATATAGATAACATATAGTTGGAACTTTTTTTTCTTTAACCATTTAGCCACTCTGTCTTTTTGATTGAGGAGTTTAGTCCATTTACTTTTAAAATAATTATAGTTAGCGCTAGCTGGTTTGGTTCAGTAGATAGAGTGTTGGCCTGCAGACCAAAAGGTCCCGGGTTCGATTCTGGTCAAGGACACGTACCTTGGTTGCAGGCTCCTCCCCGGCCCAGACCCTGGTTGGGGTGCATGCAGGAGGCAACCAATCGATGTATTTCTCTCACATCGATATTTCTCTCTGTCTTTTCCTTTCTCTTCCAATGTCTCTAAAAATCAATGGAAAAATATCTTCGGGTGAGGATTAAAAATAATAATAATAAATTATAGCTAGGGAAGTTCTTACTATTGTCATTTTGTTAATATTTTTGTATGTCTTGTCCTTTTTTATTTTTCATTTTCTTTTGTGCATTTTCTATGTGTATTTTTTGTGATTACCCTGAGAATTACATAAAATATCCTATAATTATATGTCTACTTTAAATTAATAACTTCAATTGAATACAAAAACCTCTACTTCTTTTTATATCTTCCTTCCCTCACTTTATGTTACTGATGTTGCAATATTTTGTGTTCATTAACATAGTTTTATAGTTATACTTATTTTATGGTTTTATTGTTTATATTCTATACTTGAATTAAAAGTGATTTATCCACCACCATGACAGTATTGCAGGATTCTGTGTTTGTCTATTTACCTTTACCAAGGAGCTTTATATGCTTTTTTGTTGTTTAGCATCCTTTTGTTTCAACTTGAAGGACTCCCTTTAGCAGTTCTTACAAAGCAGGTGATAAAATCCCTTAGTTTTTGTTTATCCAGGAAGGCAATTACTTCTCATTTACTTTTTTTAATTAATCTTTATTGTTGAGATTATTATAGAGGTCCCTCTTCTTTCTCCCTATAGCTCCCCTCCACCCGGTTCCCACCCCGCCCCAGGCCCTCGCCACCCTATAGTCTGTGTACATAGGTAATGCATACATGCATATAAGATCTTTGTCTAATCTCTTCCCCCATCCCACCACACCCCTTTCCCTCTGAGAATCATCAGACTATTCCATTTCCATGCCCCTGATTCTATTCCATTTATCAGTTTATTATGTTCATCAGATTTTTTATTCGTTTGATTTTTATATTCAATTGTTGATAGATATGTATTTGTTGCCACTTTGTTGTTCATATTTTTTATCTTTACCTTTTTCTTCTTTTTCCTCTGCTTAAAGAATACCCTTCAGCATTTCATATAATACCGGTTTGCTGGTGATGAACTCTTTTAGCTTTTTCTTGTCTGTGAAGCTCTTTATCTGACATTCAATTCTAAATGTTAGCTTTGCTGGGTAAAGTAATCTTGGTTGTAGGTCCTTGCTATTCATCACTTTGAATATTTCTTGCCAACCCCTTCTGGCCTGCATAGTTTCTGTTGAGAAATCAGCTGACAGTCGTATGGGCACTCCCTGGCAGGTAACTAACTGCTTTTCTCTTGCTGCTTTTTAAGAGTCTCTCTCTGTCTTTTGCCCTTGGCATTTTAATTATGATGTGTCTTGGTGTGGTCCTCTTTGGGTTCCTCTTGTTTGGGGTTCTCTGTGCTTCCTGGACTTGTAAGTCTATTTCTTTCACCAGATAGGGGAAGTTTTCTGTCATTATTTCTTCAAATAGGTTTTCAATATCTTGCTCTCTCTCTTCTTCTAGCACCCCAATAATTCGGATGTTGGTACGCTTGAAGTTTTCCCAGAGGCTCCTTATACTACCTTCATAATTTTGGATTCTTTTTTTCTTTTTGCTCTTCTGGTGAGATGGCAGGCACCCTCCCGACTTGCATCACCATATCCACGCCTCAGCTTCTGTAATCCTGCTTGCTTCTTCTGCTTTTGCTCTGCTGCCAGTCAAGCTTCTACTGTCTCAGGTTACAGCCCTCTTCCCAAATCGCAACAGATACACGGAAACTTAACATGTAACATAGAAAGAATGTCTAGAATGTTTGTATATGCCATATATGGGAGACAAAGAGCCTGAGAAACTATAAAATGCTAAACCCCACTTTGTTTAGGGCTCAGCCTCTGGAGAGGACTCTGCTGAATAGGCATCAGTGTAATTAAAGAGTCCTTATTTGAACCTCTGAGTGTGTCTGGTTTCTTGCTTTCCACCAGCCTGATTTCTGCCATAACACTTGATTACAAGGATGTTTTCTGCTTCCTCATATTTCAAATCATTGATTTGATTCTCAGGATCCTCTAGTCTACTGTTGAATCACTGTATATTATTATTTTTTTCAGTCAATGTATGCTTAATTTCTGACTGGTCCTTTTCCATTTTTTTTTTTTTTTTTTTTTGCATTCTCACTAAGATCCTTGAAATTCTCACTAAGTCCCTTAGAGGTTTCTAGAAGATTCCTGAGTAACCTTATAACTGTGGTTTTGAACTCTATATCCAGTAGTTTGCTTTCTTCCATTTCTTTCATTTGTGACTTGTTTCTTTGTCTCCGCATTTTGGGTGCTTCCCTATGTTTGCTTCTATGTATTGTGTAGAGCTGCTAAGTCTCCTTGAGTTGATAGAGTGGCCTTGTGTGGTAGGTGTCCTATAGGGGCCCAGTGGCTCAGCCTCCTCAGTCACCTGAGGTGGACACTCTAGGTACACCCCTTTGTGAGCTGTGTGCACAGTCTTGTTGTAGTTGAGCCTTGATTGTTGTTGGTGTCACTGGGAAGAATTGACCTCCAGGACAATTTGTTGTGGGAACCAGCTGCAACTACAGTGGGAGAGCTATGCAGGAGACACCCTTATGGAGCAGAACTTGCTTCAGTGGGGCTTTGGTGCTCACTGAGTCTGGCTCTTGGGTCTCCCGGGAGTTACAAAGTCAGCCACTGCATGGGGCCACCCACAGGAGCTACAGAGAGATCTGCAGATTCCTCCTCTTTGTATCAGGTTTGGAAGTGCCCAGACAAGGCCCAGCTGTGAAGCAAGGCAGGCTGGTGCTGGTGCTGGGTCTTGGGCCTTTTATTGATAGGTTTGGGGCTCCACGACCTAGGTTTTTAGTTTGAGAAAGGACAGGCCATTCATATGCAAAAGCTGTTGCCCACAGCTTGGGTGGGGTTGTAAATTGGGTGGGGCAGGATCTCAGGAAATCACCAGGGTGGAGCAAACAGAAATGGCTGCCAGTCAGCCCTATAACTGAGGAGGTCCCAACACAGGAACAATGACCACTGGGAGCACCTCCGTCTGGAAGAAAGCCACCCCTGAGTTCCTGCCCTGATGCCAGACAATCTAGTTTCTGCCCGTGTGTGTCTGGGTCTCCCAGAGCTTTGCCCAGCACTGGAGCTCAGAGGAAGTAGGAGCTTGTAAATTCAGTTCGTGGTGCCAGCCTTTTTAAAAGGAGCAGCTGGGTCTCCAGCAGCCTGTGTGTCACTCAGCCCTAATCCGCACTGGTTTTTACAGCCTGTAGTTCTTATTGCCTGTAGGAACTTCTTTTCCTAGCTCTGGGACCCTGGGCTGGGCATCTGGTGTGGGGCTGGGACCCCTTGATCCTCCTGGCAGCCTCCGCAGAGGCGATCTCCTCCTGATTAAAAAAGCAGCCCACGTGGCTGCCAGACCAACCTGTCCCGCACCTCACACCTCCTACCAGTCTCAGTGTGCTTTCTTCTTTACTTCTCTGGTTGTAGCACTTCCATTCAGCCAGCTTCCTAGCGGTTCTGGATGATGATGGTTGTTCTGTATTTTAGTTGTAATTTTGATGTGGTTGTGGGAGGCAGCAAGTACAGGGATTTGTCTATGCTGCCATCTTGGTTCTCCACTTCTTTACTTTTGAAGAACAGTTTTGCCAGATATAATATTCTTGGTTGGAAGATTTTTCTTTCAGCATTTTGAATATATCATCTCACTCCGTTCTGGCCTGTAATGTTTCTACTGAGAAATCTGTTGATAATCAGATTACCTTGTACATGATTAGTCACTTTTCTCTTGCTGGTTTTAAGATTCTCTTTTGGTTATAATGTGTCTCCATGTGGGTCTTTTTGGATACATTCTAGTTGGAGTCCTTTGAGCTTCTTGAACTTAGATGTTCATTTCCTTCCTCATATTTGGCAAGTTTTCTTTGATCATTTCTTTAAATAATCTCTGTCTCATTCTCTCTCTTCTTCTGGGTCTCCCATAGTACATATATTGATCTACTTACAGTGTTCCATGATTCTCTTAGGCTTTTTTCAGTTTTTCTTTTCCCCTTCCTTCCTTCCTTCCTTCCTTCCTTCCTTCCTTCCTTCCTTCCTTCTTTCCTTCCTGTGTGTTTATTTTGTTCCTCTGACTCTGTAATTTCAAATTATCTATCTTTGAGTTCACAAATTCTTTTTTTTTTTTAATCCTCACCTGAGGACATGCTTAGAGAAAGGAAGGGAGAGAGAAACCTTGATGTGAAAGGGAAACTTTGATTGGTTTCCCTCTGCATGTGCACTAACTGGGGGGTCAAACCTGCAACCCAGGTATGTGCCCAACAGGAGTCAAACTTGCAAGCCAGGTATGTGCCCTGATTGGGAATCGACCAGCAACCTTTCAGTGCACAGGACAGTGGTCAACCAACTGAGCTTCACCACTGGGCCACAGATTCTTTATGTGTGATTATGTCTGTTTTTGAGCCCTTGTAGTGATTTTTTTTAACTCAGTTACTGTATTATTGTAATCCTTAGCTCCAGAATGTCTATTTGGTTCGTTTTTATTATCTCTATCTCGTTGTTGATAGTCTCATTTTATCCATGCTTGATTTTTCTAATTTTATTTATTGTCTGTGTTCTTTTGTAGCACATTGAGCTCATTTAAGACAATTAATTTGAATTCTTGGTTAGGTAGTTCATAGATCTCCATTTCTTTAGAGTCAACTTCTGGAGATTTATTTTGTTACTTTGGATCATGTTATTGTATTTCTTTGTGTATCTTGTTACTTTTTGTTGTGTTTTCATTTGGAAAAAAAACAAACAAAAACAGCCACTTCTCCCAGTCTTTTTGTACTGGCTTTGACCTTCACCCATCAGCCCTGCTAGAGATTATGAGAATTTTTCAAAATTTTTAGGGGATGCATCTTCTTTCTGCTTCTATGTGCAACTTCCCAATTTAAGAGGCTTGATGATTTCTTTTTCAAGATTTGTAATCTTTTGGTCCTCTGGTGTACTGCAGAATCTCTGGCACTGCAACAAGCTGCTGAACCCCCATTTGTTCTCTGCAGCCCACAAGTATCCAAAATATGCCAGTTCCTCTTTAGTGCTACAAGTCACATGAGACAGAAACCAGACCCTTGGGCAGTCCCTTAAAAAGCTGGCATGTTGGATGTACATGTCATTCCAATCTTTCCCTGCTGAGGAAGAAGCCATGAGTTGGACACATTCTCTTGATCACAAGCTGTGCCAGCTTTTGTCTGTAGTGGGGGAGGTTCTCTGATGCTTCAACAAGCCACTGAGCTCTTTTGTGTTCTTAGCAGTTCTCGGGCATCCAAAATATGCTGGTTCCTCAGGAGCACTCCAGACCAGTCTCTCAGGCAGTTCCATGAAAAACCCAAATGTTGGATATATATTCTATTGTTGTCTTTCTTCCCAAGGGAGACCTGCAAGTTGGGCTTTTCCTTCCAAATGTCAACTATGTTGGCTGTGAGTAGGAGCTGACATAGTTGAAATAAAATTGCTTTTCTTACCTGTTTCAATAAAGTTGTTCTTGCCTTTGAGCATCCTAACTGTTTTCTGGAGTTCTCGTGAAGGCTTTTGGACCATAGGCAATGTCTTTGTAAAGGAACAAGGTCTGGGGCTTCCTGTTCCATTATCTTGCTGATGGGAAAACTTTTAAGTCTTTTGATATATACTACCAAATCTTAGAAAATTTGTTCATTTCACTTGCTATTCTGATATTTTTTAATTTTAGTCATTTTAATAGGTGATGTTAAATCCTAAATTTAGAATTATATGAATTTTAAATTATGTAATGTTTGATATCTATAAAAGAATCTGTATAGTGCTGTTATGAAGCATATTAATAAAATTAAAATTGAGAACTTAGAACAGAATCAAGAAGACAGAACCTACACGGAGCCTAGAGACAGAAGAACTTCGCTGGAGAGAGCATGCCGGAGGATCCTGGAGAGGGACTGGCCTCGGAGCCTAGAGACAGAGCCTAGCGGGAGAACATGGCAAGGGATCCTGGACTGAACCTGACTACAGAGATTGGCAGGAGAACCTGACTGGAACCTGGACACTGAACCTGACTGGAGAGCCTGGACAGAACCTGGCTGGAGAACCTAGCGAGGGAACATGGCTACAGAACCTGGCTGGAGATCCTAAGCAGAACCTCTCTGGAGATCCACCCCAGAACTTGGCTGGAGATCCGGGCTAGAGATCCTGGCTAGGTTGCTGATCAACTGAACGCTGTCTCCGTGTCATTCCTTCTTCGCCGACTCCGTCCACACCTTTGGGGACCCCTGGACCTGCTGGGGCTGGACCCCGGCATCTTACTACATTTACTGTCGTATTCAGTCAGGGAGGTTTCCAGTGGAAAGCTGTGAAATGACGAAAATACTGGTAATATTTACAACTCCGGGTACTTCCGGTGGCGTTATCACGGGACTGTGCTTTCAAATATTAAGAGTTCATGCTTACAGAGCTCAGAATTGGTGTCTAAACCCTTGGAATGGCGAGAATAGTGTTTCTGTTTACAATTAAGGAGGATTGGCTTTGGCGTTTTTTTGTGTGAATCAGTTAAAATGGTGACGATTCCGGTAAATACTTCTAAGCAAACTGTCTAATTTTGGTAAAACTGTTAAAATACACAATGATAGTTCCCAGAAATGATTAAGAACGTGTAAGAAACACCTCAAGTACACGTAAATAGATTCTTACTACATTTACTGTCGTATTCAATCACGGAGGTTTCCCGAAAGCTGTGAAATGACGAAAATACTGGTAATATTTACAACTCCGGGTACTTCCGGTGGCATTTTCACGGGACTGTGCTTTCAAATACTAAGTGTTCATGCTTACAGAGCTCAGAATTGGTGTCTAAAGCCTTGGAATGACGAGAATAGTGTTTATGTTTACAATTAAGGAGGATTGGCTTTGGCGTTTTTTTGTGTGAATCAGTTAAAATGGTGACGATTCCGGTAAATACTTCTAAGCAAACTGTCTAATTTTGGTAAAACTGTTAAAATACACAATGATAGTTCCCAGAAATGATTAAGAACGTGTAAGAAACACCTCAAGTACACGTAAATAGATTCTTACTACATTTACTGTCCTTTTCAATCACGGAGGTTTCCAGTGGAAAGCTGTGAAATGACGAAAATACTGGTAATATTTACAACTCCGGGTATTTCTGGTGGCGTTTTCATGGGACTGTGCTTTCAAATACTAAGTGTTCATGCTTACAGAGCTCAGAATTGGTGTCTAAAGCCTTGGAATGGCGAGAATAGTGTTTATGTTTACAATTAAGGAGGATTGGCTTTGGCGTTTTTTTGTGTGAATCAGTTAAAATGGTGACGATTCCGGTAAATACTTCTAAGCAAACTGTCTAATTTTGGTAAAACTGTTAAAATACACAATGATAGTTCCCAGAAATGATTGAGAACGTGTAACAAACACCTCAAGTACACGTAAATAGATTCTTACTACATTTACTGTCGTATTCAGTCACGGAGGTTTCCAGTGGAAAGCTGTGAAATGACGAAAATACTGGTAATATTTACAACTCCGGGTACTTCCGGTGGCGTTATCACGGGACTGTGCTTTCAAATATTAAGAGTTCATGCTTACAGAGCTCAGAATTGGTGTCTAAACCCTTGGAATGGCGAGAATAGTGTTTCTGTTTACAATTAAGGAGGATTGGCTTTGGCGTTTTTTTGTGTGAATCAGTTAAAATGGTGACGATTCCGGTAAATACTTCTAAGCAAACTGTCTAATTTTGGTAAAACTGTTAAAATACACAATGATAGTTCCCAGAAATGATTAAGAACGTGTAAGAAACACCTCAAGTACACGTAAATAGATTCTTACTACATTAAAAAAAAAAGAAAATTAAAATTAATAAAGCCATCATAAAACATTAGAACCAGGACATTACTGTTATACCTACCTGTGTGCATTCTGTCTTCTGCTTCTTTCACACATAACTACTATGAGTTTTATATGTTACTAGAGGCCCAGTGCACGAAATTTGTGCACTGGGTGCGGGGCGGGGGGGGCGGGGTCCCTCAGCCTGGCCTGTGCCCTCTCACAGTCCAGGACCCCTTAGGGGATGTCCAACGGCCTAAACCTGCAGTCTGACTTCCCCTGAGGGATGTAGCAGTGTACCAAAGTGGCAGGCAGCCAGGGTGGAGCCCGAATTGGGACCAGGCACCGCTCATGCTCAACCCGGCCCACTGCTCCTGCTGCTGCAGAGTCGGGAGAGGCTCCCAACACCATGGCAGCTGCACTCACCAGCTGTGAGCCTGGCTTCTGGCTGAGCGGCGCTCCCCCTGTGGGAGCGCACTGACCACCAGGAGGCAGCTCCTGCATTGAGCGTCTGCCCCCTGATGGTCAGTGCACATCATAGCAACCGGTCGTTCCAGTCATTCTGCCGTAATGGTCACTTAGGCTTTTATTATATAGGCTAGAGGCCTGGTGCACGAATTTGTGCACCAGTGGGTTCCCTCAGCCTGGTCTGTGGGGTCGGGCCAAAACCGGCTCTCCAACATCACCTATAGGGTCCCGGATTGTGAGAGGGCTCAGACCAAGCCGAGGGACCCTACGAGTGCACAATCGGAGCCGGGGAGGGACACGGGAGGTTTGCCAGCTGGGGAGGGACTGCGGGAGGGCTCCAGGGCGAGTCTGGCCCATCTCGCTCAGTCCCAGTCGGCCGGACCTCAGCAGCAAGCTAACCTACCAGTCAGTGTGTCTGCCCCCTGGTGGTCAGTGCACATCATAGTGAGCTGTTGAGCGGCCTTAACATATCATTAGCATATTACACTTTGGTTGAATGGCCAACCAGTCGACCAGACACTTAGCATATTAGGCTTTTATTATATAGGACTAGTAGCCCGGTGCACAAAAATTTGTGAACTCGGGCCGGGGGGTTCGGGGGGTCCCTCAGTTATTAAACATTTATCGGCACAACTCTGACCACATTGGTGGTGGTGGTGGTCTTGTCAGAATGTGTTATATTATGCAGATGAAAATCTATTTAAACAGACTTGATGTAGGTATTTTTTAAATTAAATCTTTATAGTTCAGATTATTACAGTTGTTCCTCTTTTTTTCTCCCCATAGCGCTCCTCCACCCAGTTCCCACCCCACCCTCTGCCCTTACCCCTTCCACTGTACTCATCCATAAGTGCACGATTTTTGTCCAGTCTCTTCCTGCACCCCCACGCTCCTTTCCCCCCAAGAATTATGAGTCCACTCCCTTTCTATGCCCCTGGTTCTATTATATTCACCAGTTTACTCTGTTCATCAGATTTTTTATTCACTTGATTCTTAGATTCACTTGTTGATAGATATGTATTTGCTGTTCATAATTTTTATCTTTACCTTTTCTTCTTCCTCTTCTTAAAGGATACCTTTCAGCATTTCATATAATACTGGTTTGCTGGTGATGAACTCCTTTAGCTTTTCCTTATCTGTGAAGCTCTTTATCTGACCTTCAGTTCTGAATGATAGCTTTGCTGGATAAAGTAATCTTGGTTGTAGGTTCTTGGCATTCATCACTTTGAATATTTCTTGCCACTCCCTTCTGGCCTGCATGGTTTCTGTTGAGAAATCAGCTGACAGTCGTCTGAGTATTCCTTTGTAGGTAACTAACTATTTTTCTCTTGCTGCTTTTAAGATTCTCTCTCTGTCTTTTGCTCTTGGCATTTTAATTATGATGTGTCTTGGAATCCAATCCTCATTGGACTCCTTTTGTTTGGGGTTCTCTGTGCTTCCTGGACTTGTAAGTCTATTTCTTTCACCAGGTGGGGGAAGTTTTCTGTCATTATTTCTTCAAATAGGTTTTCAATATCTTGCTCTCTCTCTCCTTCTGGCACCCCTATAATCCAGATGTTGGTGCGCTTGAAGTTTTCCCAGAGGCTCCTTACACTAACTTGATATTTTTGGATTCTTTTTTCTTTTTGCTTTTCTGGTTGGGTGTTTTTTGCTTCTTCGTATTTCAAATCTTTGACTTGATTCTTGGGGTCCTCTTGTCTGCTGTTGGATCTCTGTATATTATTCTTTATTTCAGTAAGTGTATGCTTAATTTCTAGTTGGTCTTTTTTCATATCCTCCAGGGTCTCACTAAATTTATCGGCGGTTTCTAGAAAATTATTGAAAAACCTTATAACCGTGGTTATGAACTCTATATCCAGTAGTTTGCTTTCCTCCATTCCTGTCATTTGTGACCTGTTTCTTAGTCTCTGCATTTTGGCTGCTTCCCTGTGTTGATAGAGTGGCTTTGTGTGCTAGGTGTCCTATAGAAACCAGTGGCTCAGCCTCCCCAATTACCTGAGGTGGATACTCTTGGTGCACCCCTTTGTGGGCTTTGTGCACAGTCTTGTTGTAATTAAGCCTTGATTGTAGTAGGTGTCACTGGGAGGAATAGACCTCCAGGCCAATTGGCTGTGAGAATCAGCCTTGTCTATGGTGGGAGAACTTCTGTGCTGAAGACACCCTTCTGGAGCAAGACTTGCTTCAGTGGGGCTTTGGTGCTCACTGAGTCTGCCCCCTGAGTGTGTCCCTTATGGATCTGAGGAGTTGTAATCTGGATGGTCTCTCTCTGACCACTGGGTGCACTGGCTCTTGGATCTAAGGAGGTGCTAATTTAGCCTCTGCCTGAGGCTACCCAGCAGGAGCTACAAAGAGATCTGCAAATTCTCCTTCCTTGTTTGCGGTTTGGAGGTGCCCAGATGAGGCCCAGCTGTGAAGCAGTGCAAGCTGCTGTGGGGCCTTAGGCCTTCTCTTGGAAGTTCTGGGTCTGTCTGGCCCAGCTGCAGTTTGTTAGGTAATCTTCAGATTGCAAAGGGCCAGGCCATTCATATGCAAAAACATCTGCCGCAGCTTGGGTGGGGCGGAGTCTCAGCAAATAAACAGGGCAGAGCAAACAGCTATGGCTGATCCTCAGCCCTGCCCTAAGAGTCCCCGCGTCTCAGTGTCCCGGTAATCGCTGCTAGCACCTCTTAGAGAAAGCCGTCCTCAAGTTCCCAGTTTTGCCCGCTGCCAGACAGTCCAGTTTCTCCCCATATGAGTCTTGGTCCCCAAAGACTTCGCTTCTGATTGAAAAAGACAGCCGCGTCCTCAGTTGCCAGCCCTTTCCGCGCACACCTCCGTACCCCTGCACTTTACTTCTGCACCTCCTCTGAGTCTCAGTGTGCTTTTCTCTTTCCTTCTAGTTGTAGAATTTCCACTCAGCCAGCCTTCCTGTAGTTCTGGATGATGTCCGTTTTCTCTTTTAGTTATATTTTTGTAGTTGTTGTGGGAGGCAGCAATTTCCAGTGTTTACCTATGCCGCCATCTTGGTTTCTCCCTTGATGTAGATATTTTCAAAGATGGAAGAATTGTCCCTGTCAACTATTTTAGTTGATTCATATCTTCAGTAATTGTCATCTTTGCAAAGTTTTGAGTCCCCATATGGATTGCTGGATATAATAGGTCATGTGCTGTCCCTGTCCTTTGTAGCCTTTGTTACCTTAAGGACTCTAGTTTTCCATTTATATGTTTAAGTACCAATCTTACTGGCTTAAAAATGTAAGCTTTTAACACTGCTCTCTCTGTTCCGTATCCTTCCGATGAAAAGTGGAGTTGGTTTGCAGCACAGGAGAGAAATTTAGAAGGGGAATATTGAAGTAATGACTGCAGTAGGTGAAGAGAGAACCTATTTCCCTGGCCACAGGCGCTGGCACCCTGGACCACAGGGCTGGAAGCTTCTCCGGGTGGCTGCAACCTGGGACCTCGGGCAGGTGGCTTGTCTGTCTCCTGGGCTGCAGCCAGCCGCAGGCACTGGCACCTGGACCAAAGGTGGGCGGCTTCTTCTTCTGGTGGCTTCTTCTTCTTCTGTGCTTCCAGGGAGGGCAGTCAGTTATGTGTATACGTGTATGCATGCAAACATAGGCGTGTACACGTGTGTTTGTGGAAATCTACTGGGCAAGTCAAAACCATAGAAGAGTTGCCCCCTATCTCTTGAATCTTCCAGAGATATCCCCCACTATTTTATTCTATCACTACTGGAGAGTCAGTATTTGCATCCAGCTAGCCAGTGACTCTCTCAGTGTCTATTTCTGACTTCTTTCCCTGTCTGTCTTCCAACCCCTAATCATATTTCCACCTGGATGCATCATTTTTACTCCCAATATGCTGTATAGAGAAGGAGTCAGGATGCTGTCTTCCCATGAATAGTACTCAGTAACAAATCAATTGCATTTTAGTTGGGCAATGCCCCTACCCACCCTTCAAATCCCTTCCACCATGCATTTCTGTTTCACTTTTTTTTGTTGGATTGTTCTGCTGCTCCTTCTCCTCATCCCACCACCCTTGGATCGTAATGTAAAATTCTTTTACCATGTCAAGAAATTATTAAAAATACAGGTACTTTGAAAAAAAAATACAGGTACTTCTCCAAACACCGGCCGGGGTGGGGGAGGGGGGAGACCGGGGCGGGGGGGCAGAGGCAGGGAAGAGGTGGCCACCAGCAGAGTGTGTACCCCAATGTGCCGGAGATGTGATGAGGCCCAGCCCCCTGTATTCAGAACCAGGCTTTGGCCGTGTAGAAATGTCTCATTTATACCTCTGGCTACAGCCAGCTGCACACAAAAGGTTAGGAGTCCTGAAGCCTGTCCTGCCGAGGAGAAAGAGTGTGGCCCTCCGTCCCCCCAGCGCCTGCACGCCCACGGCCTCAGGCATAGAAGATGAGCTCGGGGATCTGCCCGCCCTGCACCCCGGTGCCGTTGGTGCTGTCGGAGGAGCACTGGAACTGGAAGGTCACCTTCTCTTACTGCACCTCCGTCAGGCCCTCCTGCCCGAAGTAGCTGAGCTCGCTGCCGTCGAGCACGGCACTGGCCGTGTAGAAGGTTTCCTGCTCCACCTGCACTGGGTGCTCGAACCTGTCCGGGAAGGTGCTGCTGGAGCCGTTGGACACGAACCTGGTCAGGTTCTGGGCCGAGGACCACCCCCAGGCACTTGAGCTTGATCTTCACACTGTACTCGGCTTTCCTGGAGCTGGACCCATACAGGCCCAGCCCCGCCACAAACACCCTCCTGTCCACCGCAAACTGGATGCTGTCGCAGCGCCCCCAGTGGCGCCACTGGTTGCTGTGGTAGGCCAAGGACTCGAAGCGGTGGCACCTCTGCGGGGCCAGGCCTCGCCTCTTGGTCAGCGGGGTCTTGTTGGCACCGTGTACCACAGGAAGATGTTGTGGGTCTCCTCCAGCATCAGGATGTCTGACTGGGCAGCGCCATTGGCAAACTCCTCCAGGGTCATGGTCGGAATGCGGACCAGGTAAAGGGCCGGCCCCCAGCTTTTGCCTGCCACCTGGGTTTCCGATCACCATCAGTGGCAGGCAGCTTCTTCCGTCCTTCCCCTTTCGCCTCCCAGCATTGTGCCTACGTATGCAAATTAGCCGCCATCTTTGTTGGCAGTTAATTTGCATATTGCCCTGATTAGCCCATGGGAAGCGTAGCAAAGGTATGGTCAATTACCATGTTTGTCTATTATTAGATAGGATATGTATTGAGGTTTACATTTTTCAGTTTCTTGCCTTTTCATATATAATTTTATCATGTATGCAAACAGTATATTCATTTTGCTTGTGTTTAAGCTTTCTAAAAAGGTATTCAGTATATAGTGTTCTGGCTTGCTTTTTTTAACTTACTATGTTTCTAAGGTTAAGTAAGGTTAACCATTTCTATATGTTTTTTGTCCATCTGTGATTTTACTTTGGGAATTATCTCTTCGTATACATTGTACATTTTATAGGGATATTCTTTTTTACTGGTGCAGGTAAATTTCAAGATTCCTTGTTACTCTAAATTCTATGATTTTAAGATTATTTCTCTTATAAAATAAAAGTATCATTTGGAAGTTTAAATGTTAGTTGATTGATAATTCAGATAAATTGATTTTACAATTCAATTTTCTGAACCTATTTGTTTTTATCTTCCCTCTATGAAATAGCAATTGTTGTTTGTTGGACGTAAAACCCACCCCAACTTACTAATATTGCTCCATTTTTACCTGCCTCTGTATGGCAATGTTACTCCATGAAAGTTCATGAAAATGATGAAATGAAGATATTCACATTATACCCTTAGTGGTCTTTATAATAGAAAATATTTAACAATTCTATTCATGGCTTTTCAATTGGATAATTAAAGTTTTCTGAGGAGGTCAGTTTTCATCTTTTTTAAAAAATATATATTTTTATTGATTTCAGAGAGGAAGTGTAGAGGAGGGAGAGAGAGAGATAGAAACATTAATAATGAGAGAGAGTCATTGATTGGCTGCCTCCTGCATGCCCCGCACTGGGGATTGAGCCCACAACCTGGGCATGTGCCCTTGACCAGAATCAAATCCTGGACCCTTCAGTGCATAGGCTGATGCTCTACCAGTGGTTTTCAACCTTCCTAATGCCGTTACCCTTTAATACAGTTCCTCATGTTGTGGTGACCCCCAACCATAAAATTATTTTCATTGCTACTTCATAACTGTAATTTTGCTACTGTTATGAATCATAATGTAAATATCTGATATGCAGGATGTATTTTCATTGTTCGCGACCCACAGGTTGAGAACTGCTGCTTATCCACTGAGCCAAACCAGCTAGGGCCACTTTTCATCTTTAAAAGTTTGTTCTTCAGTCTTGGAATTATACATTAGGATTTCAGAAAGGCTTTGGATGCCTGAGAGAGATGTTGGGTTTTTGTTATATTCATATAGATAGCTTATATCTGTGTGAAAAGTGAAGTGAAAGCAATATTGCCCAGAGCAATAGTTTTCAAACTTTCTTTAGCTGAGCTCACTCAGGCACTTTGAAAGACCCCCATTTGCACTTGTAGATGGAAAAAAAAATTGACTTAATTGTACCAAAAAAATTAGAGAAGAACAAAATAAGATATGTTGACACATTCATTGCATTTTATTTTCAGTAATATCTACAATGCAGGGAAATGGTAAGTTTTTTATAAGAACCCAGAGGGAACTTATAATTTTGGTTCAGTTGACCAGCCTTAAAATGTGGGTACTTTAAAGGCCATCTTGTTTTGAAGCGTATTTATTGACATTGTCAATAAGCTAAAATATAAAGTATACTCAGAAATGATCAGAGCATATCTGTGGACTACTCTCATTGAAAGTGAAGCTTTCATAACAGAAAAAAAAGAATATTGTGGTTATTTTAAGAGGAAGAAATAAAAATTGTGGGACTGGAGGAGTGGTTCTTTTAAAATGTACAATAGAGATTTAAGATTCAAAAGTACTACTAATATTTCTTACTAATATGAGTGTTCAACTTTATCTGAAATTCTTCAGTGATGTGAATTGCATTATTTCCCATGGCAGCCATTCCATATTCAGACACTATCATCCTTTTCAAGTTTTTTCTTATAGTGAGCCAAAATTGATTGTACTACGCAGGGCAAACAAATCTAATGTTCTTCTATATAAATATTCTTCAAATGTTTGAAGAAAATGGATTGTATGTCTATGTTATCTCGTACCTGGTTTGAGCTTGCGCAGTCTCTTCTGGTGTGTGTGTGTGTGTGTGTGTGTGTGTGTGTGTGTGTGTGTGTGTGTGTGTTTCTATTCGATGTGGTTTTAGGGCCACTCAGCTGCCTTGATATGAGGTTGATGACACAGCTCATATTGATCTTAACACTTCCTATTTCTCCAGTTGCTTTGTTCTTTGCCAGATTAAACTTGGCAAAGTAGTCTCTAACTTTTCACAAGTGAATTGGTAAAATTGAAACCTATAATTAAGCACGCATTTGAAAAAATACATATAAAGACTTTTAAGTGATGTTTCCTCTATATTATAGATTTCCAACAAGAGATTTCTTTTAAATTTTAGATAATAAGAATTACATCCCTTGGGATTGACTATAATCTTACTCAATAATGCGCTATCATTGTCAGTTTAGACCAGACCAAACCAGGAGAGAGGGGCTTGCAAACTAAAACTAAAAGGATTACAAAAGAGAGAACTGCCCAGCCAGCATGGCTCAGTAGTTGAGGATCGACCTATGAATCAGGAGGTCACAGTTTGATTCCTGGTTGGGGCACATGCCCAGGTTGTGGGCCTTGTCCCAGTGGAGGACGTGAGGGAGGCAGCCGATCGGTAAGTCTCTCTCATCATTGGTGTTTCTATCTCTCTCCTTCTCCCTTCCTCTCAGAAATCAATAAAAATATATTTTTAAAAAGAGAGAGAGAATTATATCCCTTGGAAGTTGGCTTCAAACAAAACAACCTTGGCAAATAAGTATGCTTTAACTTCGTGATGTAGTATTGTTTTCTCAACATGTTAAGCAAATGCATTTTTGTTTTTGTGTTTTCAGATAGTGGCCAGAACTGTAGTGCCAATAGTAAAGGTGAACAGCTAAGTGCCAAACTCAGAGCTTTACCTGGGACAAACGAGCCTTATGAAAGTAGCAGTCACAAAGAAATAGGCAAGTGACCATGTTCCCCACCCAGCCCCACAGGTACAACAGGTCTGAAAGCTGATGAAATGGCAAAAAATGTATAATTGGGCATTAAGAATTTCATATATACAGAGAATTGAAATGACTTGGGAGAGCATTTCTATTCACTCTGCATTGTTCTGACAGTTTTGATTATGAGACTAACTGGCTTCATGTTTGTTTGTTTGCAATATATATATATTCTAATGTAACTATCTGTTTTGAACTTAGATGCCTCATATGTGGATCCACTTGGCCCTCAAGTAGAAAGACCAAAGACTGCGGCCAAGAAAAGACTGGAGGAGGATGATTTTGCTGATGAAGAGTTAGGAGATGATTTGCTTCCAGAATAATATGTACATTATGTTATTTATTAAAGGAAAGAAATTACCTTGCAAGATAATACCCATCTTAAAACCTTGGATTAGATATACAAACTTTAATTTTGTACACTTCCAAAGGTTTTAATAAGTGTATTGTGTTTTGTGAGTATGGGTTTAAGTCTTGTTTTGTTTGTAATGGAAAAAAACATGTGAAAGTAATCCGTTAACCTATGACTTCCTTACCCTTTTTAAAAGATTGACCTCCACCCCCCCCGCCCCCCCGAGTAAGTAATGAATTTTGTTGGACAACCAGTTATCACTCACACACACACAGACACACACACGTGCATAAAAATTATCTTTAATACTGCAGTGTATGCTATTTTCTATAATTTCATTTTTAAAGTGTTATAATGAAAACTGCATTGATTTCTTGGATTGCAGCTTGAAAAATACTATACTAGAACATATCATTGCTGGATATTTAGTCAAGCTAATTTGCTTCGAGTTTGGAAACTATACTTCTTTGGAAGTTTGCCTGAGGAGGGATTATACTACCACTAGAGGCCCAGTGCACAAAATTCGTGCACAGGCGGGCGGGGGGGGGGGGTTCCTTCAGCCCATCCTGTTCCCTCACACAATCTGGGATCCCTCGGGGGATGTCCGACTGCCGGTTTAAAGGCCTAAACTGGCAGTTGGACATCCCTCTCACAACCCGGGATGCTGCATGCACCAGTGACCATACTTTTCATACAGGTGAAAGGCATCTTGCTGTTGTGTGGGCAGCTACATTTTTTTGCCCTGATTATAAAAGTAGTACATAACATGATCCTTCTGAGGCAGTAGTACCATTTTCCCCATCTTATGGGAGGAAAAACTGAAGCAGAGAGAAGTTAAGTAATTGGCTTTGTCACACAGTTATAAGTGTCAGAATCAGGGCTGACCACAAAATGCAAGCCAGAATCCATGCATGTCATTGCTGCATCATCCTGTTTTTTCAGTGTTAGAGTAGCCTTGCCTGGTTTTAATTTTTAAATCTAAGAGACTGTTCCCAGTATATAGGGTAGGGTCCCTAGGCCTGGCCAGCAATCAAGGCCAATTTTGGGGGCAATCAGGGCGGCCCTCACTGGCACCCACCTTGGCTGGTAGCCTGGTGCTGCCCACTCACTGCCCCCATCCCCCGCCACTGCCGCCACCAGTTGCCTCCCTCTACCCACTGGCACCCGCCTTGGCTGGCCTGGCACCGCCCACTCTCAGACCCCACCAACCACCTACTGGTCATTCCGCAGGTCGTTCCACCATTTGGTCAATTTGCATATTAGGGTTTTAAGAGTAAAACAATATGGGAGATCAAAGATGGCTGCAGAGGAGGTAGAAACTATGCACACCTCCTCCATGTGCCAACCTGGATTTACAGCCAAAAATATAGAGCAATCAACCTGAAAAAACAACTGAAAAACACCTGAACAGGAGTATTATATCCAAGGATTGCTAGAAGAAGCTACAAAGAGACTGGTAAGAAGGGCAGAGACACGAAGAGAGCTGGTCCCTGCACCCAGGTGTAGTGGCTGAGAAGCCAGAGGGCTATTGTTGCTGCAAAAGTTTCCCCCCAGGCCCGGTTGGTGTGGTTCAGAGGTTGAGCGCCAACCTATGAGCCATAAGGTCACAATTCATTCCAGGCCAGGGCACAAGCCCAGGTTGTACGCTCAATCCCCAGTGTGGGACGTGCAGGAGGCAGATGATCAAGGATTTTCTCTCATCGATGTTTCTCTCTCCCTTCATCTCTGAAATCAATAAAAATATTTAAGTCCTCTCTGAGGAGAATGAGGTCTCAACCTCATGCGAGAACCCCCAAATCAGAGCACCAGGGCTGGGAAGAAGAGCCTACATAGCATCTGGAAGCAAAAATAAGCAGGGTCTTTGCTGGGAAGAGAAGAAAGCCTGCTAGCATCCCAGGTGCTCTCCTAAGGGGCACTGCACAGGAGCTTGCCCTTGGGCACTTACCCAGGGCTCTCATAGAGGGAAGAAGACTCAAAAGCTATAAAGAGAAGATCTGGGTAGCATAGCTCCAGAGATCTGGAGGGTTGGCTACTGAGGTCCCAGTCCTGAGTCAACATCCCCCACTGCCCACAGGCATCATTTCCCAGGGTCAGGCACTTCTATTCTTACAGCACCAGCTGGGGAAAGGGCACTAACCCCATCCTCCAAATACTGGTGACACCTCCCTTCAAAGCTCAAGTCCTGCATAAAGGACTGTTGGCTGCATCCAACAGAGACCTGGAGAAACTACTAGCGTAGAAAGGCTTTCAGATGGTCATTGAACTGATGGCTTTGGAACCAGGGCCAATCTGCCCTATCCCACAGGTTAGGGAGACTCCCTTGTCAGGGTCTGTGGCAGCGGGCAGCTGTAGAGCTAGGGTAAGGCTTGTACTTGCTCCCCTCCCATGGGCCTGTGCCACTCCCAACAGAGGGCTGCCTTGACTTGCATTGCCAAATCCTGCTAAGCTCAGTTCTTTGAGGGGAAGGGAGCAGCGCAACTCAGAACTGGGACATTTGGTGCAACGCCCCCTCAGAGTCCTCCACTAGGTCTCTGGAAGTGCATTGCAGAGCTAGGCAGAGGTGAGCAGATGGCTCCCCTCCCAAGAACCGCCATTCCCAGTGGAGGGCTGCCTTGATTTGTTCTTCCAAGGCCTGCTGGCACTGCCCTGCTGGGTACAGCTTTACAGGGGGAAAGGGGCACAACTCAGAACTGGGTCATTTGAGGTGTCCCCCTCAGACCCTCCCATCAGGGTCTCTGGTGGTACACTGTCGAGCTAGGGGAAGGTGAGAAGCTTGCTTCCCTCCCAAGGGTTTATGGCTGCCTTGATCTGGTGCTCCAAGTCCTGGGTGGGGGGGGGGGGAGCACATCTGAGAGCCCAGGGCTTCAGATTGCAGCTACAGCACCAGAGTTTCTGAAGGCATGCCCACAGAGCTATGGGGAGGAGGCATGCAGTTTTGTTTTTTATGTTTTTTTTAATATATTGATTTTTTACAGAGAGGAAGGGAGAGAGATAGAGAGTTAGAAACATCGATGAGAGAGAAACATCGATCAGCTGCCTCCTGCACATCTCCTACTGGGGATGTGCCCGCAACCCAGGTACATGCACCTTGACCGGAATCGAACCCGGGACCTTTCAGTCCGCAAGCCGACGCTCTATCCACTGAGCCAAACCGGTTTTGGCATGCATGCAGTTTTTTATGGGCCAGTGCCACCACCAATGGAAGACTGACTTTATCTGTTTTCAAACCCCCAGCTGGCCACGTCCTGCTGGACTGTTTCAAGGGAGGAAGGAGGCTCCACTCAGAGCCGGACATTCAGAGTGCATCTATCTCAGAGGCTTCAGTCCAGGACTTGAGCAGGTGTGGCTACAGAACTGAAAGAAAGAGTGAAGCTCACCCCCCTCCCATCCCACCCCAGTGGTGCCACTCCTAAAAGAAGGCTTTCTCCATCTATTTGCCCAAATTCCAGTGACCCTTTTTTGTCTTACTGAGCTTGATCCTGCAGTGAGGACAGCTGGCTATACCCAACCTGAGCCTGCAGTATGCTCCTCCTGGGGGGCTAGTTTTGGAGACTGTAGCAGAGACCAAATGGTATAGCTCTGGAATAGGGCCCATATTCTTCCCATTGTGTGCCAAACCATGCTGCATTGAGCTAGAGGGCCGACTAGCCCTGTCTGCTCAATCTGGTCACTATGACACACTGAGCTTGAGCCTTGTGGAAGGGCCAGTGGGGCATGGCCATCATGAGTCCACTCTACAGCCTTTCTTCATAAGACTCTGGAGGAAGTCCAGGCAACTATGGGGGGGGGGGGGTGGAGGGGCAGAGCAGCCAACAGGTGAAGGCCAACCTCAGGAAACCTTGGACTTTTGTTGAATTGATCCCAGCTCAGAGTTCTAGGAAGCCAAGTCATCTACACAGATTGGCCCCTCCCACACACACCCAAGTCAAGTAGACACAGGCACACACAGTGAACAGCTTGGTAAATCTACATAGGTAGACCAAAACTGGTTACACATAATGTCTGGCAGCAACCTGCACCTGAACCACACTCAAGTGGACCAAAAAACAACACAAGCAGTGGTGGGCTTCAGACCAAACCAGAGCTTGACCCAACCAGCCACACAAATTATATACCCAAAGGAAGATTCCAGCAAGAACCAGATCCTGATGAGAATAACCTAACCTTGGGAAGCAGCCCCTGCATAGCATCTCATACAACATGACAGAGGTTTACTCCTATAATCATCCAATCTGAAAGGTTAACTGCATCCACAATAGGGCCAACAGCATTCATCAAGATGGAACTACAACATGAGATATACATAATCCACAAGAAACATTCTTGGAATATGAGGCTCAAGTGATCTGGAAGATTTTGCCACTGAGCCCAACAAGACACCTTGAGATTGCACTTGCACAGCAGCTTGCATGCCATGATAAGGGTTGAGCCTTACAGTCAGACAGCCTGATGGTTGAAACCACCCACAAATTGGCCAACAGCAATTAAGACCCAATTACCAACATGAAGGCCCAAACAACCCACACAAGAGACATTCCTAGAGCACCCAGCTCAGGATATGGAGGCTGCAACACTGGGTCCCACAGGACACCTGCAGCAGAAGGCCACAATACCAAGACTGGGAATCATAGCAGTTCTATCTAATCCATAGAAACAGACACAAAAAGCTAAAATAGGGAGACAAAAAAAAAAAAATAGGTCCCAACGGAGAGAATGCTGGTAATCTCTAGAAAAAGAGCTAAATGAGATGGAGGCAGGCAATTTATCAGAAACAGAGTTCAAAGTAATAGTTATTAGGATGCTCAACAGCATGAAAAATGACATCAAAACCATGAAAAATAACCAGTTGGAAATGAAGATACCATATCTGAAATAAAGAATATATTGGAAGGAATAAACAGCCAGTGAATCGAATCAGCAATTTGGAAGACAAAGTAGGAAACACACACACACACACACACACACACACACACACACACACACACACACACACACACAATCAAAGCAGGAAAACGAATGAAAAAGAATGATGGTGGTTTAAGGGAACTTTGAGACATGAAGTGTAACATACACATCATAGGGATACCAGAAGGAGAAGAAAGTGAGCTAGGGCTACAGAACCTGTTTACAGAAATAATGACAGAAAACTTCCCTAAACTGGTGGAAAAAAAAAACACACAAGTTCAGAAAAACAGAGTCCAATCAAGATAAACACAAAGAGACCAATACCAAGACAGCATAATTAAAATGGCAAATGTTAAAGACAGTGAATTTCAAGGCAGCAACAGAGGGATAGTAAGTTACCTACAATGGAGTTCCCATAAGACTGTCAGCTGATTTTTCAACAGAAACACTACAGGCTGGAAGGGATTGGCATGAAGTATTCAAAGTAATAAAAAGCTGCAACCAAGCAGCTCTATCCAGCAAGCCTATCATTTAAAATCAAAGATAAAGTGAGTTTCCCAGACAAAAGACTAAAGGAGTTCATTACCACCAAACCAGCATTTCAAGAAATGCTAAAGGAACTGCTTTATGAAGAAAAATAAATATATAGAAAGAGGATAATAGGCATAAAGAAAAAAATGGCAATAAGTAAGTACCTATTAATAATGACCTTAAATGTAAATTGATTAAATGCTACAATCAAAAGACAGAGAGTAGCTGAATAGATAAGAAAACAAGACCCATATATATGCTGTCTACAAGAGACCTGCCTCAGAACAAAAGATTCTCACAGGCTGAAAGTGAAGGGATGGAAAATATAGTCCATACAAATGAAACAAAAAAGGCTGGGATAGTAATACTTATATCTGACAAAATAAACTTCAAAACAAAGGCCATAAAAAGAGACAAAGAAGGTCACTAGATAATACTAAAGGGATCAATACAACAAGAGGATATAACCTTTGTAAACACATGCACCAAATATAGGAACATATAAACTCTTGGTAGACTTTAAGAAGGATATCAACAGCAATATGGTCATAGAAGGGGACTTTAACACCCCACTGTCATCAATGGATAGATCTTAAAGACAAAAAAATCATCACGAAACAGAGACATTTAACAACACACTAGATCAGATAGATTTAATTTATACTTACAGAAAATTTCATCCCAAAGCTACAGAATATATATTCTTCTCAAGTGCACATGGACCATTCTCAAAAATAGACCACATGTTAGGACACAAAATAAGTCTTAACATATTCAAGAAGATTGAAATCATATCAAACATCTTCTTGGATCACAATGGCATGAAACTAGAAATCAGGTACAATTTTAAAAAAAAACACCTCAAAATCAAACACAATGGAGTCTAAATGGCATGTTATTAAACAATGAATGGGTTACCAATGAGACAAAAAAAGAAATCAAAAATTACCTGGAAATAGCCAAGCCCGTGTGGCTCAGTGGTTGAGGGTCAACCTATGAACCAGGAGGCTTGATTCCCAATCAGGAGCAGGCCCAGTTTGCGGGCCTGATCCCCAGTAGGTGGTGTGCAGTACACAGCCAATCAATGATTCTCTTATCATTGATGTTTCTATCTTTCCCCCTCCCTTCATTTCTGAAAGTCAATCAAAAATTACCTGGAAACAAATGAAAATAAACACACAACAACCCCAAATCTATGCGACACAGTGAAAGTAGTCCTGAGAGGGAATTTCTTAGCATTACAGGCCTACTTCAAGAAGCAAGAAAAATCTCAAGTAAACAATCTAACCCTACACCTAAAAGAACTAGAAAACAAGAGGAAAAGACCAGAGTAAGGAAGAAAGGAAATAGTAAAGATCAGAGTGGTAATAAATAGCATAGAAACTTTTTAAAATACTACTAAAGATCAATGAAACCAAGAGTTGGTTCTTTGAAAAGATAAACAACATTAATGAACCTTTAACCAGACTCATCAAGTAGCAAAGAGAAGACCTATATAGATAAAATCCAAAATGAAGGGAAGAAGTAACATCTGACACCACAGAAATACAAAGGATCGTAAAAAGAAATACTACTAAAAACTAAATGCCAACAAATTAGACAACCTGAGCAAAGTGGACAAATTCCTAGAAACATATATTCTTCCAAAATTCAACCAGGGAGAATCAGAAAACCTGAATAGACTGACAATAACTAATGATATTGAAGCAGTAATCAACAAACTTCCAGCAAACGAAAGTCCTGGACTAGCTGGCTTCAGAGGCAAATTTTACCAAACATTCGAAAAAGAACTAACACCTACCCTCTTCAAAGTATTCCAAAAAAATTCATGAGGAGGGAAGACTTCCAAGCTCTTTTTAAAACGCTAGCATTATCCTAACCCCAAACCAGAGAAAGATACTACAAAGAAAGAGAATTACAGGCCAATATCCCTGAAGAACATAGATGCTAATATCCTCAACAAAATATTAGCAAACCGGATCAAGCAGTACATTAAAAAGATCATACACCATGACCATGTGGTATTTATTCTAGGGATGCAAGGTTGATATAATATTTGTAAATAAATAAAAATGAAATATCGCATAAATGAAAGATATGTCGTATGATCATAGCAATATACCAGGTATGTAGAGAAAGCATTCAACAAAATCCAGCATCCATTTATGATAGAAACTCTCAGTAAAGTGGGAATACAGGAATCATATATCAACATAATAAAGACTACATACAAAAAAACCTACAGCAATTATACTTAATGGACAAAACTAAAACCATTTTCCTTAAGATCAGGAACAAGACAGATAAGTTCGCTTTTACCACTCACTTCAACATAGTACTGGAAATCCTAACCACAGTGATCAGAAAAGAAGAAAAAGTAAATGGCATCCAAATCGGAAAGGAGGAAGTAAAATTGTCATTATTTTCAGATGACATGATATTGTACATAGAAAACTCTAAAGAATCCACCAAAATACTACTACATATAATAAATGAATTCAACAAAGTAGCAGTATACAAAATCAATATCCAGAAATCAGTTGCATTTTTGTATACCAATAATAAATTATCAGAAAAAATAAACTAATAAAACAATTCCATTTACTATTGCAACAACAACAAAAATAAGGTACCAGGAATGAAATTAACCAAGGGAGTTAAAGACCTGTACTTGGAAAACTATAGAACATTGAAGAAGAAACAAATAAATGGAAACATATACCTTGTTAATGGATTGGAAGAATTATCATCATTAAAATGTCCATACTACCCAAAGCAATCTATGGAATCAAAGCAATGCCTATTAATTTCAATGGCATATTTCACAGATCTAGCAAAAATATTCCAAATCCTTATATGAAACCAACAAAGACCTCAAATGGCTGCAGCAATCTTAAGAAAGTAGAACAAAGTTGGAAGGATCAGAATACCGGATAGCAAACTATATTGCAAAGCTATTGTAATCAAAACAGCTTGGTATTGGCACAAGAATAGGCATATAGATCAGTGGAACACAGCAGAGAGCCCAGAAATCAACCCATGCCTTTATGGTCAAGTAACATTTGACAAAGGAGGCAAGCACATACAATGGAGTAAAGACAGTCTATTCAATAAATGGTGCTGGGAAAATTGGACAGTTACATGCAAAAAAAAAAAAATGAAACTAGACCACCAACTTATACCATACATAAGAATAAACTGAAAATGGATAAAAGTCTTAAATGTAAGTCATGAAACCATTGAAAACCTATAAGAAGACATAGACAGTAAAATCTCAGACATATATTGTAGCAATGTTTTTTGCCAATATATCTCCTAGGGCAAGGGAAACAATGGAAAAAAACAAATGGAAGCTTCTGCAGAGCAAAATAAACCATCAACAAAATGAAAAAGGATTAAAAATAGTGGAAAAGTGGAAGCTATACTAACACTCTGGACCAAACTGGAAATACAACTAAATACAGAAAATCAGCCCTGACCAGTTTGGCTCAGTAAATAGAGCGTCAGCCTGTGGACTCAAGGGTCCTGGGTTCAATTCTGGTCAAGGGCATGTACCTCAGTTGCGGGCACATCCCCAGTGGGGGATGTGCAGGAGGCAGCTGATCAATGTTTCTCTCTCATCGATGTTTCTAACTCTCTATCCCTCTCCCTTCCTCTCTGTAAAAAATCAATAAAATATATTTTAAAAATAAATATATTTAAAAATAAAAATATATTTTTAAAATATATTTTAAAAATAAAATATAAAATATATTTTATAAATAAATAAATAAATACAGAAAATCAACCCTAAAACATCATCTGAGGACTAGTTGGAGAGAACCCTGATAACCAAGGATGGAAAGTGAAGACTGCATAGAGACTGGTAGGAGTTGCGAAGATGTGAAAGGGCAGGTAGTGCTCCCCCAGACAGCAGTCGAAAGTTGGAGGCATAGCTCATCTGGGGGGAGTTCCCACTGAGAACTCTGAGGTCTAACCCCCAAGCTCAGCTCCCCAGCCCAGAGATCCAGAACTGAGAAGCTCACAGAACATCTGGCTATGAAAAGCAGGCATCCTCTAAAAGGGCCAACACAAAAAATGTTATGTGCAGCCACTCACCTTAGGCTCTGACAGAGGGAGGGCAAAGTAGAATGGAGCTGTGTGTGGAGAGTCCAGGGTTGGGGACTCTGAGGTTGGAGCTTGGAGGGCAGCCATGCTGGTTTCCTGTGCTGATTCATTCTCTCATGCTGCAGAGGACATCTTTCTCCATGGGACTTTTCTATCCAGGCAGTTTTTGCCTGGGGGCGGGGGGGAGGCAATTTCCTCACCCTATTGGAAGATCTCACGCCCCACCCTATGGTCAATAGCATGAGACAAATTAAGACTCAGAATAATCAAATTGCAGGCAGAGGTGGATCTCTGGAGGATTTGAGTCCTTGCCTGATCTCCTTCTGGGTATGGGGCTAGGAAACGCAGAGCCTGGTGCACATCTTGGTCCTTTCCAAAGGCACCCAGCCCCATCAGAGGAGCCACAAGCTGTGAATTGTTGATAGCTCCAAACAGGGGACTCAGGGCCAGTAATAAATAGCATCTGACACTGTCCTGAAGTAGATATTGGAAGTCATAGCAGATCTACCTAATACATAGACACAAACCCAAACAGGCAGCTAAAATGAGGAAACAAAAAACAACCCCCAAATGAAAGAACAACAGAATACTCCAGAACAGCTCAATGAAATTGACATAGGATATTTACCAGATATAGAGTTTAGAATAATGATAGCAAAGATGCTCAAAAAAAAAAAAAAAAGATGTAACTATGAAAAAAAGACCAGCTGGAAATAATGAATGACATAACACTAATAAAGAACACACTGGAAGGAATACACAGCAGAGTAGGGAAAACCAAGGATCAGATCAGTGAATTAGAAGACAGAGTAGAAAAAATAAGTTAGTCAGAGAACTAAAAAGAAAAAACAATTTAAAAGCAGGAGGACAGCTTACAGGAGCTATGGGACAACATGAAACATAACAATATCTGCATAATAGGTGTGCCAGAGGAGAAGAAAGTGAGCAAAGGATAGAGAATGTGTTTGAAGACATAATGGCAGAAAAATTTGCTAACCTGGTGAAAGAAAAAGTCACAAAAGTCCAGGAGGCACAGAGATTCCCAAGCAAGAAGAACCCAAACAGGCCCATGCCCAGACACAGCATAATTAAAATGGCAAAAATTAAAGGCAAAGAGAGAATCTTAAAGGCAGCAAGAGAAAAGCAATTTGTTCCTACAAAGGAGTTCCCTTAAGATTGTCTGCTGGTTTCTCATCAGAAACTCTACAGGCCAGAAAGGAATGGCATGGAATATTTAAGGTAATAAAAAGCAAGGATCTGAAACCCAAGATTACTATATCCAGCAAGGCTATCATTCAAAATAGATAATGAAATAAAGAGCTTCCCAGACAAAAAATGACTAAAGGATTTCATTACCACCAAATCAGCACTGCAAGAAGTGCTAAGGGGACTGCTGTAATGAGAAGAAGAAACAGAGAGAGAAACCCAGACATACAGAATTTAAAATGGCAATAAACAAGTAGCTATCAATAATAACCTTAAATGTAAAATGGATTAAATGCTCCAAACAAAAAACATAAGGTAGCTGAATGGATACAAAAACAAGACCCATGTATGTGCTATCTACAAGAGACCCACCTCAGAATAAAAGACTCACATAGGATGATAGTGAAGGGATGGAAAAAATTTTTCCATGCAAATGGAAAGTTTAAAAAAGCTGGTGTAGCAATACTCATGTCTGACAGAAATGAAGGCCATCACAAGAGATAAAAAAGATACTACATAATACTAAAGGGATCGATCCAACAAGAGGACATAACCGTGGTAAACATATATGCATCCCATACAGGAGCAACTGAACATATGAAGAAACTTCTAGAGAACTTTAAGGGAGAAATTGACAACAATACAGTCATAGTAGGTGACATTAACATCCCACGGACTTCACTGGATAGATCTTCCACACAAAAAGGAAACAGTGACTCTAAATGACACACTGGATCAGATTAATTTAATTGACATTTATAGAACATTTCACCCCAAAGTTGCAGAATATACATTCTTCTTAAGTGCACATGGGTCATTCACAAAGGTAGCCATGTTAGGACATAAAACAAGTCTCTACAAGTTCAAGAAGTCTGAAATCATATCAAGCACCTTCTCAGATCACAATGGAATGAATTCGAAATCAACTACAGTAAAAACACTCAAATACAAGGATGCTAAATAGCATGTTATTAAACAATGAATGGGTTACCAATCAGATCAAGAAAGAAATCAAAACTTTCTGGAAACAAATGAAAATGAACCTACAACCTCAATTCTATCTGACACAGTGAAAGCAGTCCTGAGAGGGAAGTTTATAGCACTATAGGCCTACCTCAAAAAAACAAGAAAAATCAATAATAAACTATTTAACTCTACAACTATAAGAATTAGAAAGAGAGCAACAACAAAAAAGCCCAGAGTTAGGAAACAGAAGTAAATAATAAAGATTATTGCAGAAATAAATGACATAAAAACTAAAAAACAGCACAAAAGATCAATAAATCCAAGAGCTGGCTCTTTGAAAAGATAAACAAGATTGATGAGCCCCAAACCAGACTCATCAAGAAACAAAGAGAGATGACCCAAATAAATAATATCAGAAATGAAAGAGGCAATATAATAATGGCCACCACAGAAATACAAAAAATTGTAAGCCAAAACTGTGAACAACTATATGCCAATAAGCTAGACAATGTGGATGAAATGGGGAAATTCCTAGAAAAATACAATCTCCCAAAACTGAATCAGAAAAATCAGGAAAAAAATGAATAGGCCAATAACAACTGATGAAATTGAAACAGTAATAATAATAATAATAATAATAATAATAATAATAATAACTCCCAGCAAGCAAAAGCCTGGTCCAGATGGCTTCACAGGGGAGTTTACCAAACATTCAAAGAAGAAATTAATACCTATATTCTTCAAACTATTCCAAAAAAATCCAAGAGGGGTTATTAAAAATGGCACCAGGGTAAGTGGAAGCTCCCAAACATGCTCCCAGGACTAAACTAGAATTACACCTAAAATACAGATGAGCCACCCTGAAAAATGGACTGAGGACTAGCTGGAGAGAGCCTTGATAACCAGGGATGGAAAGTGGAGACCACGTAGACACTGTAGGAAGGGTGGAGTTGTGGAAGGGCAGGTAGGGCCCCCACAGACAGCAGCTAAAGTTACAGAGAGATATCTCAGCTGTGGGAGGTTGTCACTAAGAACTTTGGTGTCTAAGTCCCAAGCTGGGCCCCCCAGGAGAGCACATAACATCTAGCTGTGAAAAACAGCAGGGTTTGCTGTCTGCCACGGAGGGATGGCTAAGAATGTAGGCACCCAATTAAAGGGCCCACACACAATATTCCGAGTGCAGCCACTCACCTTGGGCTCTGGGAGAGGGAGGGAAGAGTGGACTGGAGAGCTATAAACATAAGCCAGGGTCAGGGGATCACGTGTTAGAGCTCAGAAGGCAGAAACCCTTGTTTCCTGTGCTGAGTCATTCCCTCACACTGTGGAAGTTATAATTCTCAGGCAAACCTTTGCTATCCTGTCGTTTTTGCCTGGGGGGGAAGACAGTTGACCCATCCTAATGGAAAATTCCTTGCCCCACCCTTTGGAGATTCTGAGGCCCATTAAGACACAGAGAATAACAATTAACCTCCAGGCAGAAGCAATTGTCCCACCCTGTTGGAAAACCTCTCACCCCACCTGTAAATGATTGCTTGAGGCTACTCCAGACTGAACCAAATCAGTCTGCCGGCAGGGGTGGGTCTCTGTAGGATTTGAGTCGTTACCTGATCTAATTATTCAGAAACAGCAATTTGATTCCCCATTGCAGACACCATCCTAGACTGCTCAGCAAGGCAAAAGCAAGCAGGACCCCAAGCACCTGCAACTGATACCTGTGGGACCAGCTCTGTAGGGGAAGGAAGTACAACTCAGAACAAAGTCAATCAATGTGTGAGACTCAAGGCAGACCCACCACCCTCTGGGCTAAGGAGTCCCCAACCATTAGACAGATGGTATGATGGCACTGGATTTGAACCTCAATGGCAGCAAGTCAAAGGGGAGATGCCTCCCACACATGGGACATTCACAATCAAGTCCCAAGTACAACAGAGAGCTAAAACAATGCACACAGGGGCATGTCTAGAGCATCCAGCTTAGGTGAACAATGAAACTACACCACTGGACCCCTCGAGACACTTTCTACATAAGGCTATCCCACAAAGACTGGGAGGCATAGCAGTACTATCTAATACAAAGAAGGAAATAAACGTAACAACATAAATGTAACAACATCCACATTATAGGAATACCAGATGGGGAAGAGGATGAGCAAGGAACAGAGAATCTGTTTAAAGAAATAATGACAGCCCTCACTGGTTTGGGTCAGTGGATAGAGCGCTGGCCTGCAGACTGTAGGGCCAATTGGTTCGATTCCAGTCAAGGGCACATGCCTGGGTTGTGGTCTCAATCCCCAGTAGGGGAAGTGCAGGAGGCAGCCAGTCAATGATTCTCTCTCATCATTGATATTTCTATCTCTTGCTGCCTCTCCTCTAAAATCAACAAATATGTATATATTTTTAAAAATTAATAAAATAAAGAAATAATGACAGAAAACATCCCCAACCTGGTGAAGAAAAATATCACACAAGTTCAGGAGTCACAGAAAGTCTCAATCGGGATGAACTCAAAGAGACCCACACATAGACACATCATAATTAAAATGGCAAATGTTAATAGCATGCTATTAAACAATGATTGGGTTACCAAAGAGATTAAAGAAGAAATTAAAAACTTCCTGGAAATGGGATGATCAAAGTTGGCGGCATAGGTAAACACCGGAGTTTGCTGCCTCGAACAACCACTTCAAAAATACAACTAAAAGATGGAACGGACATCATCCAGAACCACAGGAAGGCTGGCTGAGGGGAAAGTCTACAACTAGAAGGAAAGAGAAAAGCATACCAGGACTCAGAGGAGGCACAGTCCGGAAGTAAAATACTAAGGTGCGGAGGTGCATGCGGAGCGGGCTGGCGGCTGAGGGCGCGGTTGTCTTTTACAATCGGGAGGGAGTCTCAGGCTCTGAGCTCCAGTTCCGGGTGAGTCTCTGGGGACCCAGACTCATACGGGAGAAGCGGGACTGTCTGGCATCGGTCGGAACTCGAGGGCAGCTTTCTCTTGGAGGGGCTTGCAGCGTTTACCAGGACATTGAGAAGCAGAGCCTCTGAGAGCAGCCATAACTGCTAGCCCCACCCTGTTGATCCTGTGGTACCCGCCCCGCCCAAGCCCTGCAGGGAGGCTTTTGCTGAATAGTCTAAGGCAGAGGCTAGATTAGCACCTCCCTAGAGATCCAGGAGCCAATGTACCCAGTGGTCAGAGTGGGACCATCCAGTTTGAAGCTCTGTGGAACCATAAAAGACACACTCAGGGGGCAGACTTAGTGAGCACCAAAGCCCCATCGAAGCAAGTCTAGCCCCAGAGGGGTGTCTCCAGCACAGAAGTTCTCCCACTGCAGGCAGCTGATTCTCACAGCCAATTGGCCTGGAGGTCAATTCCTCCCAGTGATACCAACAACAATGAAGGCTTAACTACAACAAGACTGTGCACAGAGACCACAAGGGGGTGCACCAAGAGTGTCCTCCTCAGGTAATTGGGGAGGCTGAACCACTGGGCCCTAGAGGACACTTAGCACAGAAAACCACTTTATCAACACAGGGAAGCTAAAAAATACAGAGACAAAGAAAAAGGACACAAATAACAGAAATGGAGGAAAGCAAACTACTGGATATAGAGTTCAAAACCACACTTTTAAGGTTTTTCAAGAATTTTCTAGAAACTGCCGATAAACTTAATGAGACCTACAAGAAATCTAATGAAACCCTCGAGGTTGTGATAAAGGACCAACTAGAAATTAAGCGTACACTGACTGAAGTAAAGAATATTATACAGAATCCCAACAGCAGACTATAGAATCACAAGAATCAAGTCAACGGTTTGAAATAGAAAGAAGCAAAAAACACCCAACCGGAAAAGCAAAAAGAAAAAAGAATAAAAAAATGCGAAGATAGTGTAAGGAGCCTCTGGGAAAACTTCAAGCGTACCAACATCCGAATTATTGGGGTGCTAGAAGAAGAGAGAGAGCAAGATATTGAAAACCTATTTGAAGAAATAATGACAGAAAACTTCCCCTACCTGGTGAAAGAAATAGACTTACAAGTCCAGGAAGCACAGAGAACCCCAAACAAAAGGAATCCAAAGAGGTCCACACCAAGACACATCATAATTAAAATGCCAAGCGCAAAAGACAAAGAGAGAATCTTAAAAGCAGCAAAAGAAAGAAAGTCAGTTATCTACAAGGAAGTACCCATATGACTGTCAGCTGATTTCTCAACAGAAACTTTGCAGGCCAGAAGGGAGTGGCAAGAAATATTCAAAGTGATGAATACCAAGAACCTACAACCAAGATTACTTTATCCAGCAAAGCTATCATTCAGAATTGAAGGTCAGATAAAGAGCTTCACAGACAAGAAAAAGCTAAAGGAGTTCATCACCACCAAACCAGTATTATATGAGATGCTGAAAGGTATCCTTTAAGAAGAGGAAGAAGAAGAAAAAGGTAAAGATACAAATTATGAACAACAAATACACATCTATCAAAAAGTGAACCTAAGAATCAAGTGAATAAATAATCTGATGAACAGAATGAACTGGTGATTATAATAGAATCAGGGACATAGAAAGGGAATGGACTGACTATTCCTGGGGGGGAATGGGTGTGGGTGATGTGGGAAGAGACTGGACAAAAATCGTGCACCTATGGATGAGGACAGTGGGTGGGGAGTGAGGGCGGAGGGTGGGGTGGGAACTGGAAGGAGGGGAGTTATGGGGGGGAAAAAAGAGGAACAAATGTAATAATCTGAACAATAATGATTTAATATAAAAAAAGATGAAGAAAAGGAGAGAGATAGAGGACCATAGGCCTAATGAAAATAAAAATGGCAATAAATAAATACCTATAAATAAATACCTTAAATGTAAATGGATTGAATGCTCCAATCAAAAGACATAGGGTGACTGAATGGATAAGAAAACATGACCCATATACTGGTATATGCTTTCTACCAGAGACCCACCTCAGAACAAAAGACACACACAGACTGAGTGAAGGGATAGAAAAATGTATTCCGCCCTAGCCAGTTTGGCTCAGTGGATGGAGAGACAGCCTGCGGACTGAAGGGTCCCGGGTTCGATTCCGGTCAAGGGCATGTGCCTTGGTTGCGAGCACATCCCCAGTGGGGGGTGGGCGTGAGGCAGCTGTTCGATGTTTCTCTCTCATCGATGTTTCTAACTCTCTATCCCTCTCCCTTCCTCTCTGTAAAAAAATCAATAAAATATATATTTAAAAAAAAAAGAAAAATGTATTCCATGCAAATGGAAATGAAAAAAAAGTTGGAGTAGCAATACTGATAGCAGACAAAATAGACTTCAAAACAAAGGCCATAACATGAGACAAAGAAGGCCCCTTCATAATACTAAAGGGAATGATTCAATAAGAAAATTTAACCCTTGTAAACATATATGCACCCAGTATAGGAGCAACTAAATACATTAAAAAAAACTCCTGATGGACTTTAAGGGAGAGATTGACAGCAATACAGTCATAGTGGGGGACTTTAACACCCCACTGACATCACTGGATAGATTTTCCAGACAAAAATTAATAAGGAAACAGAGGTCTTAAATGACACACTACATCAGATGGATCTAACCAATATTTACAGAAAATTTTACCCCAAAGCAGCAGAATATACGTTCTTCTCAAGTGCACATGGAACATTCACAAAGATAGACCACATGTTAGGGCACAAAACAAGTCTATATAAATTCAAGAAGATTGATATAATACCAAGCATCTTCTCAGATCACAATGGCATGAAATTAGAAATCAACCACAATAAAAACACTCAAAAATACTCAAATACATGGAGGCTAAATAGCATGTTATTAAACAATGAACGGGTTATCAATGAGGTCAATCAAGAAATCAAAAACTTCCTGGAAACAAATGAAAATGAATACACAACCACCCAAAACCTCTGGGACACAGCAAAAGCAGTCCCGTGAAGGAAGTTTATAGCACTACAGGCCTACCTCAAGAAACAAGAAAAAGGACTAATAAACTACCTAACCTTACAATTAGATGAATTAGAAAGAGAACAGCAAGAAAAGCCCAGAGGAAGTAGATGGAAGGTAATAATAAAGTTGAGAGTAGAAATAAATGACAGAGTAAAACAACAGTACAAAAGATCAATAAATCCAAAGAGCTGGCTCTTTGAAAAGATAAACAAGATTGATGAACCCCTAACCAGATTCATGAAGAAACAAAGAGAGAGGACCCAAATAAATAAAATCAGAAATGGAAGAAGAATATAACAAAATGGACACCACAGCAATACAAAGGATTGTAAGCAAATACTATGAACAACTATATGTCAACAAACTCAACAACATGGGTGAAATGGACAAATTCCTAGAAACATACAATTTCCCAAAACTCAATCAGGAAGAATCAGAAAACCTGAGTAGGCCAATAACAACTAATGAAATTGAAGCAGTAATTTAAAAATTTCTAGCCAACAAAAGTCCTGGACCAGATAGACTTACAGGGGAATTTTACAAAACATTCATTGAACTAACACCTATCCTCCTCAAACTATTAAAAAAAAATTCAAGGGAAAGGAACACTTCCAAGCTATTTTTATGAAGCCAGCATTATCCTAATTCCAAAACCAGATAGAGACACTAAAAGAAAGAAAATTACAGTCCTATATCCCTGATGAGCATAAATGCTAAAATCCTCAACAAAATATTAGCAAATCAGATCCAGTAATATATTAAAAGATCATACACCATGACCAAGTGGGGATTTATTCCAGGGACAATATTTGCAAATCAATAAACGTGAGACATCACATAAACGAATTGAAAGACAAAAATTACATGATCATATCAAAAGATGAAGAAAAATCGTTCAACAAAATCCAATACCCATTTTTTTATAAATCCTCTCAGCAAAGTGGAAATACAGGGAACATATCTCAACATAATAAAGGCCACACAGGACAAATCAACAGCCTACATCATACTCAATGGACAAAAACTAAAACCATTTCCCCTAAGAACAGGAACAAGACAGGAATTTCACCACTTTATTCAACATAGTAGTGGAAGTCCTAGCCATAGCAATCAGACAAGAAGAAAAAAATAAATGTCATCCAAATTGGAAGGGAGGATGTAAATCTCTCATTATTCACAAATGACATGATATTGTACATAGAAAACCCTGAAAACTCCATCAAAAAACGACTAGATTTAATAAATGAATTCAGCAAGGTAGCAAGATACAAAATTAACACCCCAAAATTGATGGCATTTTTATATACCAATAGTGAATTCTCAGAAATAGAAACTAAACATATAATCACTTTTACCATTGCAACAAAAAATTAAGATACTTAGGAATAAACTTAACCAAGGAGGTAAAAAACCTGTACTCAGAAAACTCCAGGACATTGAAAAAAGAGATAGAGGAATTTATAAAGAAGTGTTCATGGATTGGTAGAATCAGCATCATTAAAATGTCCATAAGACCCAAAGCACTCTACGGATTCAATACAATCCCTATTAAAATACCAACCGTATATTTCACAGATCTAGAACAAATATGCCAAAAATGTATATGAAACCAAAAAAGACCCTAACTCACCACAGCAATCCTGAGGAAGAAGGACAAAGTTGGAGGAATCACAACACTGGATATCAAGTTATACTACAAAGCAACTGTACTCAAAACAGCATGGTAATGGCACAAGAACAGACATATATATCAACGGAACAGAATTGAGAACCCAGAAATTGACTCAAGCCATGATACTCAATTAATATTCGTCAAAGGAGGCAAGAGCATACAATGGAGTCAAGGCAGTCTCTTCAATAAATGGTGTTAGAAAAATTGGACAGATACATGCAAAAATATGAAACTAGACCACCATACACAAGAATAAACTCAAAATGGTTAAAAGACTTAAGTGTAAGTCATAAAACCATAAAAACCCTAGGAAAAAAACCATAGGCAGCAAAATCTCATACATCTCTCATAGCAATATGCTTACGGATACATCTCCTAGGGCAGTGGTCGGCAAACTGCGGCTCAGCAAACTGCGGCTCATGAGCCACGTGAAGCTCTTTGACCCCTTGAGTGTGGCTCTTCCACAAAATACCAACTTCTGCGCATGGGCCACGAAGTTTCAATCGCACTGTACGTGCGCACCCACACGTGGTATTTTGTGGAAGAGCCACACTCAAGGAGCCAAAGTGCTGGGGTCCAACCCCAGCAGGTCCAGGGGTCCCCAAAGGTATGGACGGAGTCGGCGAAGAAGGAATGACATGGAGACAGCGTTCAGTTGATCAGCAGCCTAGCCAGGATCTCAAGCCAAGTTCTGTAGCCATGTTCCCTCGCTAGGTTCTCCAGCCAGGTTCTGTCCAGCTTCTCCAGCCAGGTTCAGTCACCAGGTTTTCTTGCCAATTTCTGTAGTCAGGTTCAGTCCAGGATCTTTTGCCATGTTCTCTCTCTAGGTTCTGTCTCTAGGTTCTGAGGCCAGTTTCTGTCCAGGATCTTTTGCCATGTTCTGTCTCTAGGTTCTGTGTAGGTTCTGGTCTAGGTTCTGTGCCTCTTGGTTCTGTCTTCTAAATTCTGTGTCTTGCTGTCTTGTTACATCTAAGGGTCCCTGTTCGGGCGCCAGATGCCGGGGTCCAACCCCAGCAGGTCCAGGGGTTCCCAAAGGCGTAGACGGAGTCGGCAAAGAAGGAAGGACACGGAGGCAGTGTTCAGTTGATCAGCAGCCTAGCCAGGATCTCCAGCCAGGATCTCCAGCCAAGTTCTGGTCTGGATCTCCAGAGAAGTTCTGGTTCGGATCTCCAGCCAGGTTCTGTGGCCATGTTCCCTCGCTAGGTTCTCCAGCCAGGTTCTGTCCAGGTTCTCCAGCCAGGTTCAGTCACCAGGTTCTTGTCAGGTTCTCTTGCCAATTTCTGTAGTCAGGTTCAGTCCAGGATCTTTTGCCATGTTCTCTCCAGCGAAGTTCTTCTGTCTCTAGAGAACGTTCTGTGTAGGTTCTGTGCCTAGGTTCTGTCTCTCTAAGTTCTGTGTTCTAAGTTCTGTGTCTTTCTGTCTTCTGAATTCTGTCTTTCTAAGTTCTGTCTCCTGCTGTCTTGTTGCATCTGTATTTATACCAGTTGATTCCAATCCTATCAATCTCTATTCCAAAGGTTAGGGCGTTTCTTATCTCCATTCCAGGGAGTAAAGATTATGTAGCTTAAGCATGATTGTTCATAGTTAAAATGATTAATTACCCGCCTGGCACTTAGTTAAGAGGTTTTATTCCCTCCCTAACTTCAGGGGAAAATCCCTACCTGGGGAAACAACCTTTCTCAGAGACCTTGGTTAAAACACATAGTGCCAAGAAGGTGAGCAAACATATTAAGAACAGTATGCCATATATGCCAGGTCCCTTGAAACAGCAAGGATGGACCGTCTCCCGGCACCAAAGAGCCGCATGTGGCTCGTGAGACGCAGTTTGCCGACCACTGTCCTAGGGCAAAGGAATCTAAGGAGAAAATAAACAAATGGGACTACATCAAAATAAAAAGCTTCTGCACAGCAAAAGAAACCATCAACAAAACGAAAAGGGAGCCCACTGTATGGGAGAACATATTTGGCAATGATACATCTGATAAAGAGTTAATATCCAAAATATATAAGGAACTTATACAACTTAACAAAAGGGAGACAAACAATCCAGTTAAAAATTGGGCAAAAGACCTAAACAGACACTTCTCTAAAGTAGACATACAGATGGCCACCAGACATGGGAAAAAATGCTCAAAGTCACTGATTATCAGAGAGATGCAAATTAAAACAGCAATGAGGTATCACCTCACACCTGTCAGAATGGCTACCAACAGCAAATCCACAAATGACAAGTGTTGGCGAGGATGTGGAGAAAAGGGAACTCTAGTACACTGCTGGTGGGAATGCAGACTGGTGCAGCCATTATGAAAAACAGTATGGAATTTCCTCAAAATGTTAAATATAGAATGGCCAGTTGACCCTGTGATCCCACTTTGAGGAATATATCCTAAGAAACCCAAAACACCCATCAGAAAGAATGTATGCACCCCTATGTCCATAGCAGCACAACGTACAATAGCTAAGATCTGGAAACAGCCCAAGTGCCCATCAGTAGATGAGTGGATAAAAAAAAAAAAAACCTGTGGTACATTTACACAATACAATACTATGTGGCCGTAAAAAGAAAGGAACTCTTAACCTTTTGTGACAGCATGGATGGACCTGGAGATTAATATGCTAAGAAAAAAAAAAAAGCAAGTCAAAGAAAGACAAATACCATATGATCTCACTTATATGTGGAATCCAATGAACAAAATAGAACCAGAGGTCTGAATACATTGGTACTAACTGACTGATAGCAGAGGGGCGGTAGATGGGGCGGATTGGAGGAAAAAGATGAAGAGATTATCCAAAGAACATGCATAGTTCATGGACACAGACAACAGTGTGGTGACTGCCTGAGGGAGAGGGGGGCTGGGTCTGAGTGGAGGTGGGCAAAGGGGGGAAAATGGGGCACATCTAAAATAATGTCTACAATAAAAAATAAAAGAAAAAGAAAAAAAGCAATATGTTTTGGAGGCAGTACAAAATACAGTAAAATACCATGCCATGACCCCATTGTTCTTTCCTGTAGGTGCGAGTACCCATAGCACTGAGCAGTGACCCTGCATATCAGATATTTACATTATGATTCATAACAGTAGCAAAATTACAGTTATGAAGTAGCAACGAAAATAATTGTATGGTTGGGGGTCACCACAACATGAGGAACTGTATTAAAGGGTCGCGGCATTAGGAAGGTTGAGACCCACTGGAGGAATCACAATGATGTGCTGTCAGAAGATGTGGCTCATCACAAACCCCTCACTAGAGGATGGACCCCTTCACCTTATGTAACGTCATCACTACAGGATGCACTCTGCTGCTGGTGCAGGAGAAGGAAAACCAAAATCGGTTATGCTCCCAAGATCGATGATGATCCAACAGGGGTGGCAGTCAACAAATGCACTAACATCTAGTATGTGCAAGTCTCTGGGGAGACAACAGTGACTCAACAGAAAAAGACCCTGTCCTCAAAGAGCTTAAATTCTGGTCAGAAGAAAGGCAATGATTATATTTTTAAAAGCTCTTTAGATATGGTTAAGTGCAGTTAAGAAAGTAAAACAGTGATGTGATAGAGGGTGATGATAGTGGAATGATATGGATAGGAAGGGATTGTATCAGGGAACAGGATGTTTGAGATCAAATGTTTGCATATAGGGCCATCATTGGTGATGACAGTGTCTGGAGTATGACCATATGATTTGATAGTTGAGATGTAAAGAGAGAGAAAACAACTGGAGCTCATCTGGTCATGTAGAGGCCAGGGCCTGAATGAATCATCTGTGTGGGTGTTACAGGTGCCAGGAAGGCGGAACAGGAATAGTGGTAGGTCCAGGTGCTAACCAAGATGACAGCAATAACGAGAACTATGGTGGGAAAACCTGACAGTCATTTAAAGGATGGAGAAGTCGGGGTAGATATGTATATCAGTAACCCAAGCAGTTAAGTGTAAAGGTAGTCAACACATTGCCTTTTGGGGTTATGGGCCTAAAAGATCTTTCCACAGTTCAGTCCATGTTAAGCAGTCCCACCTGTGCCTGGTACTGGGGCAGCTGAGTGACCAGAGGGTGAACAGGAACTGAAGATGACAAATCAAGTTTATGTGACTGGAGGATGATGACATCTTCAGTAGAAAACACTGTGAGGATTTGTTTCTAAGTGAGTGTGACAAGCTTGGTTTTGAGTATTTTGTTGCCTTTTTCTCACTTGTATGTCTCAAATTTGGATTTAATTATTACCATGCTGATTTCACATATTCATAACTATGTTCAGATAGGGGAGAACTGACCACAATTGACAACTAAAACACTTTGCACCTGTTTATAAGACATTTTCTCAACTGTTTAGACTGACAAAGATGAACTTTATGTTTGCCATCTTTCAAAAATATTTTCCTTCCCATTTCCAAGGTAATGAAAGGAGAACAGAGAAGTTTCCATGTTAACAGACAGTGGCAGGCATTTTGTTGAGTAATATACAGAATAGTCTGGCACTGTATCACCTCACATATGAAAGGATGTCGTAATGAGACATACTGAGTATTCTTATGAAACATGTTATATATTCTCTCTCCTAAAGGACTCCTACATTTTTTATCAAATAAAAAAATAAGCATCATTTGAGTATTGGTATCTCTATTTCCATTTTACCAGAAAGGAAACAAAAACCATTAACAGCCCAGTCTACATGGCTCAGGGGTTGAGTGTTGACCTATGAACCAGTAGGTCACGGATATCCTCAGTGTGGGGTATGCAGGAGGCAGCCAATCAATGATTCTCTCTCATCATTGATGTTTCTATCTCTCTCTCCCTCTCCCTGCCTCTCTGAAATCAATAAAAATATTTTTAAAAAAGAACATTAACAATTTACTCTTCAGAAAAAGGTGTTTTATAACCTCAAAAGAAATGTTTACCCACCAAGAGCTGTAAATCGCTTAAATTGGAGATTTCAGTGGGATTTTTAGCAGTAAATAACATAATTCCTAAACCCTTCAGTTATAGAATATTCAAGGCATATAAAAGCGTTGCTTTTCTACACTGGATAGCTGAAATGTAGTTTAACTAATGGTTTACAAGGTAGTCAAACACCAACGATTCCGGGAGCCATGACAAGTATTTTCCACACGTTTGAAAACGTTTCAGCAGATATCGATCTTTTGTTTTTATTTTCAAAGTATTACTGCTGTACAATGACCATATTTATGAGCCTGCCACCTAAAAAGGATGAAGCGTTGATTTGTGGAATGAACAAATGAGCGGGTTTGTTTTTTTTGTATTCTTGAAATATAACACATACAATTTAAGTATATTTCCTTTAATTTATTCACAGGATATGAGATTTAACATAATTGCTTGCACTAACAATTTAGTTATCGTGAAGTAGGAATCCCCAACCCTGGGACAAACCAAGTGACACTCACTTACAGCCGTAAAAATACAAGTTGAGAGAAGATTTTAGTGCTTTGATTTCAGAGTTGATAGAGACGCAGAAGGATCATTTTCTGGGTGTTTAGGAGAAAGGAGAAACTGCCTCCTCTCGCCCTACTGAAGTCATTTTAAAATCTGTAATGTATCTCTGAACAGTGGAGTCTAAGAGGAGGAAGTCATCCTGCAGAAGAGAATCCTTCTAGGGCGGCTGTTGGGCTCGCTTTCCCCAGGTGGCCTGCTGTGATCACGGTGAGCTTGTCCCTGGAGACGTCTTTTCGGCCTGAGCACAGTCCGTCCCCCTGACAGGCCAGGTTGGCCCCTCTGAGCCGCACACTCGGCGGCGGGGGCGGCGCCATCTCCGGCCACGGCCCCTCCTCGAGCCTCGGCCCAGTCCCGGCCCGCGGTCCCGACACGGCTCGGCGTGCCGATCCCAACAGCATCTCCGGGGACATGGGGGCACTGGTGAGTATGCGCCACCGGCGGTAGGCTTCCCATGCCCGGTTCGTCCCTGGGACCCGCACGCCGGACACCGAGGAGGAGCCACCGGGATCCCGCCCGGGCAAAGTCGGGATACGGGCCGCGCGCGCGGGCGGCGGGAGAGAGGTGGCGATGGCGCGGGGACCGCTGGCTCACAGGCACTCGCAACCCGCGGCGCAGCAGCCCGGCCGGCACACGCACACGCGCACGCCGCACGTGCCCCCGCTGCAGGCTCGGGGTCCGGCTCGAGGTCGGGCGCGAGGGGCGCGGGGCGGGGGCGGGGGCGGGGGCGGCACGGGGCGCGCGGGGCGCGGGGCAGGGACGCGGGGCGCGCGGGGGCCGGTGTGCTCGGCGCCCATCCTCGGGCGCAGACGCGGCTCTGAGCGGCCTGTCCCGCAGGTCCGGACGCTGGCCACCGGCGTGCTGCTGGCGTTGGTGCTGTCGCCGGGCCGGGGGGGCGCCCTGAGGAGCAGCCGGCGGCCGGCGCGGGGCTGCGCGGACCGGCCCGAGGAGCTCCTGGAGCAGCTGTACGGGCGGCTGGCGGCCGGCGTGCTCGGCGCCTTCCAGCACACGCTGCAGCTGGGCCCGCGTGAGCAGGCGCGCAATGCCAGCTGCCCGGGGGGCCGGCCCGACCGCCGCTTCCGGCCGCCCACCCCGCTCCGCAGCGTGTCGCCCTGGGCCTACAGGTAAGCCGGAGACAGAGGGGGCGGGTGGGGTCGGGTAGGTGGGATGGGGACGGGCGGGAGGTTGGGGGAAGGGCAGCTGGAGTGGGAGGTAGGGTGGATGGAGGGGAAGGGCGAGGGCAGGGGAGATGTGGATATGGGGCCGGGCAGGTGATACAGGTCGCGGGCAGGTGATACAGGTCGCGTATGGCGGGCAAGCGAAATGGGTAGGTGTCCCAGGACAGGAGGTGCGACTGGGTTGGGAGCAATTCAGTCCCACAAAGGCCCGTCACCTCCCTTGAAGAGAACCTGCTGCCCGTACTGCTAGGCGCCAGGTGATGTCTGGGTGGGAAGTATATAGGACATTGGTTCCATACATTATAATGGAGCGATGATGCCACTAACCTATTGCCTAATGAGTCATAGCTCTCATAATGTCACTAAATAGTCTTAAAGACACTTGGAAAATCTCTCAGGGCATTAGCTTGGCTTCTCCGCACAGAGGCTGCTCCCTTTGCATTTTACTGTGGCCAATGCTGACCTCTCCAGGCGCACAGATGCGTCCCAAATCTGGCTGAGGGCCAGCAGGGGGAAGAGTGTAACACACAGTAGTAGCAGTAGTTTGCAAAGACCTCCAGTTGGGCACATCTCCCAGTACAATTGGATCTCAGTCCTACATGGAAATAAATTCGAATGTAAAAAACAAACAACGACAAATAAAAACATGGTCAATTTGGTGCTTGATGGTATTTGAACAAAATGGGGAAACAGAATGAGCAGCAAGGTTTTTGGAAGGAAATGAATATAGCACTGGACCCATTGAGGCACCTCTACCTGGGAGCTGCGAAGGTTTAATTACCAGCCGGGGAAGGTGTGGTCTCAGAGATAAGGGCTGGAGTGCAGATGGGAACTTGTGCCCCTAGAATTCTGCACAGTGAGCTAACCTGAGCTGCCTTTGCTGTGCTCCCTGGAACTGACACCGGTGCCTCCCCAAAACCCCTCCTAGGGCCTCTGGGAGGAGGGGATGACTAAAGGAGGTTACGGACAGGAACAGTACACATTGTTGGGGAGTCCGGTCTGGGCTGCCTGGGCTGCCCCGGAGCCTTTGTGCTGTGCAGGGCCAGGAGCTGTGTCCGGTGGCCAACAGTATCATCAGCGTTGTTTTTTTCCTATTATTTAGCAACACTGATGAAATTGCCCTTTCCCCTGAGCAAATGGAAGCCTGAGGGCTTGCACTCTTAAGTCTTCTAGGAACTGGTGTGGGCCAGGACTGCAGATTGCTGGATGCTAAAGGGTCCTGCCTGCTGATCACTTCTTCCCACTTCTCTGCAGTGTGTGGGAGGACAGGATTGGCTCCTCAGTGATGTTTCTGTGGGAAACTTGGTGGGAGAGTGTGCTCCCTGTAGGGCTTGAAGCATGGCTTCTGGAGAGTATTTAAGGCTAAAGACAAAATGTGTGCTTAATAAAGATCAGTGAGGAAATGGACTCCAAGTCAGAAATTCTGAAAGGCTCAAAAAGGACCACTACCTAGGATAAAACAGGCTTTAAAATAGAAATTTGGAATATAAGGTGACATTCCATATCTTTACGGGAGAGATGGAGCACTCAGTAAGTTGTGTTGGGACGGCTGAGTAACCCGCTGGAAAAAAATACAATTGGATCTCAGTCCTATATGAACATAAATTCTAATTAAAAAATAAAACCACAAAAATAGATTAAAAAATGTTCAGTTATATTTGTAATCTTGGAAGAGAGAAGGCCTACTTTGTAGACTCCAAGTCATAAAAAGCAAGATTCATCAATTCACTTACATAAATATACCCCATTTATTCTTGGCAAATTTTAATTTAAAAAAGAAAAATACAAGGGCAAAGAGGGAGAAATACTTGCAGCCCATGTCATAAAGGGCTCCTCCCCTAAAGAGCTCCTCCGAACCAGTAAAAGGAAGGCCTGGTGAAATGCTGAGCAGGGCAGTGGACGGTCCCCAGAAAGGAGGTCAAATGACTCGGGCACTGGAAACATAAAGAGATGCTGCACTTTAGGCACAATAAGTGAAATGCATATTAAAACTGTACTGAGAAACTTGGGTTTTTTTGTTTTGTTTTGGCAACCATCAGGCTCTGTTGTCAAGGCTGCAGGAAAAGGTATCTTGTGCAGTAGAGGGTGTTCATTGATGCATAGTTTATGGAGGGCAGTTGAGTATTAACTATCAAATTTTACAATCACATGCTCTTCAACCCAGCAGTTCCACTTGGAATTCTACACTTGTCCATGTTACAAGTGGTGTTCACTGTGGTAACAGCAAGGGATTAGAGCCATCTATACGTCCACCAAAAGGCAACTAGTTTGATAAATACTCTGAAAGCAGCTATAGAGAGGAAGGGGGCTGGTCTGAAAGTGCCTCAGTGGAGACTCTATCATCAGCATAAGAGAAGCAGGCAAGGTGCACAGTGTAAGCAGCTCTCTGCCTGTGGCAGTAAAGAGAGAAGCAATTACATAACAGACATATGTTAAGTGCTATTTTAAACCATACACACACACACTTTGGGGCATCTTTGGAATCTGGTTATCATGGTGCCTCTCAAGAGGGGATAGAGGTGGGAAGGAGACTTAAGGAATACAAGACTTTCACTTTTGTATTGTCTATTTCCTGCCTTGTGTGTCCATTCCTTATTTTAAAAACATCTTAATTTTTAAATAGAGGCTAGAAAGGGAAGTTCAGCAACCATGAGGACACAACAGATACTAAAGATACAAAGCTCCGTAGGTAACAATGGCCCTTGATTTCCTGAGAGCACAGGAGTGAAGGGCAACTCGATAGATTTCCCAGAGCTCCCTGTGACCCCAGAGCTGGGCTGACCACCGGTGAGGAACTCGGCTTGGAGAGCATAAAGAATTGGGCCAGGATCAGACAGTAAATGGACTTTGTGATTCTATCAGAGGATATCCCATGCTGCTGACCAGTGTGTTATTAGAAAATCAACTTTCAACCTCCAGAATATAAAAATATTTTCTCATTTACTTTGTGGCATCATGTTTGTTTTTCTTGAGCTCTAAAAACAAAAATGCCAAAAATAGAATCAATAAGTTTTTTTAAGCCAAATTGACATAGTCAGAAATATATTGTAAGAACAGTGAGGTTTATGAAGGTTGAAAGATACACTCACTTATGTGGAAACCCCAAATATAAACACCTTCCAGTACTCTGAATAGTTTTCATTGTTTATATTTTTCAGTTCTGGGTTGTAATCTAAAGATAGCTTTACTCTAGGAAATGAATAAATAGTAACCATTTATTTTCAGGCTTTGTTACTTTCCCTCATAGCCCTTCTCCTGCATGGAATGTAAGAGGCTAGTAAACAGTCCCATGGAGAGCAGTAACAGCAAAGAACTAAAAGAAAAGAAACAGGACCAGGAGTGAAGGAGAGAGGAGGACAGGGAACGGGAAGTCTTAAAAATAGAGGTGGCGGGCCTCCAGGGAGTGTGCAGAAGCAGGGAGCCCTGGGCTGGGCCAGTCCTCCCGAAGCAGCCAGGGAGTATTTGGCAGGGGCCGCCCGCGGACCATCAGGACAGCCCAGGTGCTGGGTGGGCCATTAGTAAACATCAGTGAAGCTGATGTCTTCCCAAGAAAATCGAACTTGGCACCACTCTCTGTTCCCAGAACTTTGGGCAGGTGACTTTGTGGAGCTTACATGGGTTGGATGAGGTCACCGCCTAGGCCAGGCCACTCACTGGGATGACCTTCACAGTCTCAGGTCCGCTAAGTCCATCATCAGATACTTAGCAGTGCTTTATCGGAGAAGGGTTTTCGTCAGGTCAGGTTGAAATAAAAGGATAATTTTGCCTCACCCTCCTCTAACCCATACATTCGGTTTCTCCAGGGCATCCGTCACTTCACATCCACCTAATAGTAACCAGGCGGGGCTGGGTGCCCAGAACACAGACCCTGATGCCTTTCTTCTAGAGCACACCAGTTTTCTTCATCCTATTTTAAAGTTGTAAAAGAACTATACTATTAACTAGAGAAAGTTGGAGAAGTTGGGAGGATAATGTTTGAAAAAGTTATCCCCACTGCGGTGATTCATCTCTTAATATTTATCTCCTCCCAATGCACCCTCCCCCTGTGTGCACTCTCATTTGTCTCCAGCCCTAAGAACAAAGGTTTCCAGGGTCGGGCCCTGTGTGGTCTGACCCCGGGAAGGTGGGAAGGTGGCTGTGCCTGCCCAGCTGTAACCTGCAGGCAGACTCACCCGCTGTGGTGTCTGTCTCCCAGAAGTGACACATGGAGACTACAATGAGGACAAAGGCAAAGCCATCTCCTCAAAGCTCTTCTGGAACTTGCTGAAGAGTCTAGACTTGTGTGTGATATTAACTCTTCCTCATAACCCAGTGTGACACAGCTGGTTCATTTCAGATCAAGGTGGGCTTCTCCTCTTTGCCCCAGGGATGGACACATCAAAGACAGCTCCGCAAACATGGTGTGGGCCTGAGCTGTTCTTCCTTTGAAGAGAGTGTCCCAGCTGCACGAATGGGTGGCATCTGCCATGACAAAGGGACACAACCCCAGGAGAAATTCTGGCTCTGGTCTCATTGCTCTTCTCTCTTCCCTTCTGTAAAGCATTTTTCTGAGTTACTTTCCAAATATTTTTACAAGCCAAAGTATCTCTCCTGGTCCCTGACCTTCCAGGAGGGCAAATTTTACATGGTATCTGCAGGTTTCCTACTTTTAGCTTTACCACTGGCCAGGCATCTAGCTAATTGCAGAGCGATTGTCCGGGGCAGTATGGCTGATGGAAGACTCTGGACATGCCCCTCCCCTGTTGGTGCCTCAGTTTCCTCCCAGTATAGGGAGGGGGCAGGCAAGCTGGGCCCGTCCCCCCTGACAGCCTAGAGCTGCTAAGAAGGCCCTGCCTCATGGCTCATCCTCAGGACTGACCTTGATGCCAAGTTTAGGATCAGACCAAAGTCAACCTCAGGTCCCACCCAGGGGTAGGGCTGACGCTTAGCTGTCCTTGGCCTGCAGAGAGGGCCAGGTGGAGCCCGCTGGGACCTGGCTGCAGGCGTCTGTGCCTGCCACTCTCCAGGCAGATTTGTTTCATGTCCTCGTTCATGAGAAATGCACAAGTGATGTTTTCTTGTGGGGCCAGGAGAGCATTTTCCAGAGCTCCTGGCAGCATGTGCTGAGATCTGTGACTTGGGCTCAGCGAGTGGAGAGGGGGAGCTGCCAGCACGCTGGGCATCACTGCCTGGCACAGGAAAGGTGTTTTATTCTTCATGTCCCCAGTTACTCCCTGGCCAGCAAGCCTCCCGACACCAGCCTGTGCTCTGGGCCTGGCTGCAGGCCACTGCCAAGAGGAAAAGAGAGTCTGGAGGGTTAACACAAACCCCTGCCCTAGTGACTCTTTCTCAAACCTGGGGACCAAATAACCTACCAGGCTGTGTGCTGGAATGATCTGGGGGCTTTAAACCCACCAACACCCTGGCCCACCCAGAGTGTGACTTTGAATCTCTGGGGTCAGGGATGGATCACTGGTGTAAAAGCCCACTGTGTGCCTCAGTGAAGGACAACTGACACCTCCACACCATCTCCTCTGAATGCCAAGTGCTTGTTGGGTTGGCAGTGATTCCTCAGCATATGGGGTCCAGGGCCAGTAGGATCATGAAATTCGGGCATATTTGGGAAAATGCAATCACCTCACTGTTTCCTGTGAGCTGTGTCGGTGTGTGTATGGGGCCAGGTCCCTTGTAGAGAAACCGCCTAATTTCACTGCTGACTGTGTGACTGTCGGTGGTCCCCAGTTTGTGAGCAGACAGGGTGGGAGAGATGTGAGGATATGCGTTTGTCACTGAGCTGCTCACGGCTCTGATGCAGCGGTCTGAGAACCACGTTTTGGAAATCTTGTTGTGATTATTTATTGCCCACATCCCAAAGACAGGCATTTTTCAGAGAAATCTTAGCTGTTGGAAGGGAAGTTGCTTCTCCCTCCACCTGCCAGGGGTCCAGGTGTCTTGTATTACCGTAACCCCATGATGTCTTGGTGTCTGGTAAGTGAGCCCCTCCTTATCCTTTTCCACGATGGTCTTGACTCTTCTTGCCCTTTTCTCTCTACACAAATTTTAGGATCAGCTTGCCAGGTTCTAAGAAACATCTATCGGATTTGGGTTAGAGTTGCACTCACTTTCTAGATTAATTTGGGGATTCTCCAGTATCTTGGAGACTCAGTGGATTGTAAGAGTCTTTTCTAAGCAGAAGAGACAAAGTCAGACCATCAATCCTGCCGTCAAGGAGTAGGGGAGTAGCCTGGTCATCGGTCCTCCCCTTCATTTTGCAGAGATGAGCAGGGGCAGTGGTTTGCCTGATGCCACTGGTTGCTGACTAAATTTGAACAAAATTTCATAGAAGTCTGTTGAGTTGAATTCACTTAAGAACCAGGACTACTGAGGTGGTTTTGTTTCCACTTTACACAGTTCAGTACTTGTGGGTTTCCAGTCAGAACCCAAGAAGTCATATCCCTGCTTTGTTCCTGCTTTGAGTCTTGGATTGCAGTAGACTTAGCCTCTGCTGCTTGGAAATTAAAATAATGTTATGTTTGGGGAAAGGGGAGGTTGAGCCAGGTCTGTGAATCTGTGGCAGTAAATTCCTAGCTCTCGATACTGGGCCTCAGCTGGGGCGCGGGAGCTGCCCCTGGGTCTGCTGGGTCCCCTCAATGTTGCCTAGTGGCAGTGCTCCATGAGCTATTCCTAATTTTTTCCTGCCGAGTTCAGGATCCCCGAGGGCAGTGCTCTTTTTCTTCTCTGCTGTCATTTGCATTCCTGCCCCGGCTGAGTTCCCCTCACCTCCACTCGTTCCAGAAGGGCAACCCTTTGCTCTTGGATGAAGCAGGCCAGCTGTCCCTCCAGCCACGTGCCACACGTGGCCCCCGGAGCACTTCTGGGATCCAATCAGAAGGGGAAATTTGATGTGTTTCAAGTGTGTGTCTGTGCCAAGCTTCTGTGGAGCAGCACGCAGAACATGTGAAGACAGAAGAATTATTGCGCCCTAGCTGGTTTGGCTCAGTGGATAGAGCGTTGGCCTGGGGACTAAAGGGTCCCGGGTTCGATTCCGGTCAAGGACACATCCTGGGTTGCAGGCTCGATCCTCAGTGGTGGGCGTGCAGGAGGCAGCCGATTAGTGATTCTCTCATTATTGATGTTCTATCTCTCCCTCTCCCTTCTCTAAAAACAATAAAAAAAATATTTTTTTAAAAAAAGAGTTATTGCCCTAACAGGTTTGGCTCAGCGGATAGAGCATCCGCCTGCAGACTGAAGGGTCCCAGGTTCAATTCCGGTCAAGGGCATGTACCTGGGTTGTGGACACATCCCCAGTAGGGGGCGTGCAAGAGGCAGCTGAATCAATGTTTCTCTCTCATCGATGTTTCTAACTCTGTATCCCTCCCCCTCTCCCTTCCTCTCTGTAAAAAATCAATAAAATATATTTTTTAAAAAGAAGAGTTATTGCTTATGAGGAGGAGACAGCCACACAGGTCTCTCCTCAGTCCTATGGCCATGTTTGGTCCTTGTTGGAGTATCTTCATGTTTCATTTTCATGGCAGCTTTCTTTATACAAAAAGCACTCTAGCTGATAGTTTTCCCAGAATATCAAGGCTGGAGGTTGGCTGATGGGTTTTAGCGCTGTGTTTGTCACCTGGCTGCCCTGAGGCTTCTACACCTTCTTTCCTAGTCTCTTCTCCACCCCAAGCCCATGTCCAATAGACCATATCTGTCTGTTTTCTGTGGGAACCGGTGGCATGGGTACCCTCAGCACGGGGTGTGGGGGTGATGTGAGCATTGTATTCCTGTCCTGGTAGCACACTTCTAAGAGAACCTCCTGGTCATAAAACCACAATTTGAAAACCATCGAGCCTTATGCCTTATTATGTCCCTCATTTCAGACAGAGGGGGAGGCGGGTGTCTTTTTGTCACAATGCCTTAGCCCAGAGGTGTCAATGTGATGGTGGAAATTTCACTCCCAGGGGAGTGATTGATGGAGGTGAGGTGTATATTTCTAGTCAGATGAGCCTTCTGACCGTGGCAGCACCCAAGCCACTGTGGTTCTACTGATAAAAGTAATGGGTGACATGTGGCTTGGCACCTGCACATGCAGTGCACAGAAGAACCCCACCTGTTTAGGAACACATGAGGAAACTGAGTCTGAAGAAGCTGTGCTTGACCTTCTTACTTCCCTCCCAATTTGTCCTGTAATTGAGTCTATACCACTGTCAGAATGGTCATGTCTCTATCCCTTCTGTGGCCTCCCATAGTATTCAAGGTAATATCCAGACTTTTCTCTGGTCTTCAAGGCCCCATACACTTCTCACATTCTCACTAAATTGCCACCCAACCATGTGCACACATGCACACGTCACTCCAGCTACAGTGACCACTGGCAGCTCCCCCCCCCCCCATGGTCTTCTGCTTTCCTGGCTTCTTTGTTTAGCCTTTCCTCACCCCTTCGTTGCCAAGGTCAGCCCTCCTTGGCCTCCAGCTTCACCTCAAACTTCCTTGGGTGTGGCAGTGGGCCATCGCCCCTGTGTACACAGTGATCTGTGGCGCACGTGTAAGGTTTGTCCTGACCACTGGCAGTCCATTCATGAAGTGGCCACACTCTCATCCAGTGCCCACCTCGGGAGCCTGACAAGTCTGCTGAGTAATGACCATTACTGTCCACTATGTGACAAATTCAGGGGCACTTTGTAACTAGCATCTAGCACTGTGTGTACATTCTCACGTATTTGGAATGTATATCTAAAAGATAAGTACCCTTTGTTAAACAAAACCACACAATACCTTGAGCACACCTAAAAGTTAATATTTCCTTAATATTTTCAAATGGCCAGTCGGGTTCAAATATCCCTGATTGTCTCATAAGTGTTTGTTATTTTTTACACTTTAAAATATTTTTCTCTTTATTTTTTCTGCTTTATTATTTAACTCCTTTTTAAATAATTTCAAACTAATGAAAAAAATGTGAATTTGTGATGGGGGAGGGCAGTACAAGATCAACCAAAGGACTTGTATTCATGCATATGAGCATAACCAATGGACACAGACATAGGGAGGTTAGGGCCTGTGCTGGGGGGTGGGAGCAGGCTGGCAGGGATCAATGGGGGGAAATGAGACATATGTAATACTTTCAACAATAAAGAATTAATAAAAAAAAAAAAGTGAATTTAGTACAAGGAAGTCCGGGTACCTCTTAACCAGATTGCCCAAAGGTCAGCATCATAACTAAACAGCATTCTGAAGGTCAGGATATGGGCTGGCACAAGGGTGTCACCTACTCCGTGGCCCTTATTCAGTGTCCCACTAAGTCCCCTTTTCTTCTCCAGCACCAGCCCAGGCTCACAAATGGTTTCTGGTGCTCAGAGCTCTTTAGCTGCCTTCAGTCTGTGACAGTTCCTCAGTTCTGTATCCTCCAGGGCTGTGACACTTTTTTTTTTAAAAATTTCTTTATTGGTTAAGGTATTACAAATGTGTCCTCATTTCCCATTAACGCCCAACCTACCCGTCCACCCCCGCCCCCACTCATACTCTCATCCCCCTGTTGTTCGTGTCCATTGGTTCTCTATTCTATATCATTGATCTATATGTCTGTTCTTGTGCCAGTCCTTTGGTTGATCTCTCCCCCTTGCCCCTCCCTCCCCTAGTTTCCCTCTGGGGATTGATAGTCTGATCACTGTTTCTCTGTCTTTGGATCTGTCCCTGTTCATCAGTCTAGTGCAGGAGTGGGCAAACTTTTTGACTCGAGGGCCACAATGGGTTCTTAAACTGGACCGGAGGGCCGGAACAAAAGCATGGATGGAGTGTTTGTGTGAACTAATATAAATTCAAAGTAAACATCATTACATAAAAGGGTACAGTCTTTTTTTTTTTTTTTTAGTTTTATTCATTTCAAACGGGCCGGATCCGGCCTGCGGGCCGTAGTTTGCCCATGGCTGGTCTAGTGTGTTCCCTATATTCCACAAATGAGTGAGATCATGTGGTATTTATCTTTCTCTGACTGGCTTATTTCACTTAGCATAATGCTCTCCAGTTCCATCCATGCTGTTGCAAATGGCAATAATTCCTTCTTTATTACCGTAGCGTAGTATTCCATTGTGTAGATGTACCACAGTTTTCTAATCCATTCATCTGCTGATGGGCTCTTAGGCTGTTTCCAAATCTTAGTTATGGTGAATTGTGCTGCTGTGAACATAGGGGTGCATATATCCTTTCTGATTGGCGTTTCTGGCTTCTTGGGATATATTCCTAGAAGTGGAATCACTGAGTCAAATGGAAGTTCCATTTTTAGTTTTTTGAGGAAACTCCATACTGTTCTCCACAGTGGCTGCACCAGTCTGCATTCCCACCAGCAGTGCACGAGGGTTCCTTTTTCTCTGCATCCTCACCAGCACTTGTCGTTTGTGGATTTGTTGATGATAGCCATTCTGACAGGTGTGAGATGATACCGCATTGTCGTTTTGATTTGCATCTCTCGTATAATTAGTGACTTTGAGCATGTTTTCATATGTCTTTCGGCCTTCTGTATGTCCTTTTTTGAAAAGTATCTATTTAGGTCCGTTGCCCATTTTTTTATTGGATTGTTTATCTTCCTTTTGTTAAGTTGCATGAGTTCCCTGTAAATGTTGGAGATTAAACCCTTATCAGTGATAACATTTGCAAATATGTTCTCCCATGCAGTGGGCTTTCTTGTTGTTTTGTTGGTGGTTTCCTTTGCTGTGCAAAAGCTTTTTATTTTGATGTAGTCCCATTTGTTTATTTTCTCTTTAGTTTCCATTGCCCTAGGAGCAGTATCAGAGAAGAAATTCCTTCGGCATATGTTTGCGATTTCCTTGCCTGTGGATTCCTCTAGTATTTTTATGGTTTCCCGTCTTACATTTAAGTCCTTTATCCATTTTGAGTTTATTTTTGTGTATGGTGTGAGTTGGTGGTCTAGTTTCATCTTTTTGCATATATCTGTCCAATTTTCCCAACACCATTTATTGAAGAGACTGTCGTGACTCCGTTGTATGCTCTTGCCTCCTTTGTCGAATATTAATTGGGCATAGTGGTTTGGGTCGATTTCTGGGGTCTCTATTCTATTCCATTGATCTTTATGTCTGTTCTTGTGCCAGTACCAAGCTGTTTTAAGAACAGTGGCTTTGTAATGCAGTTTGATATCTGGTATTGAGATCCCACCTACTTTATTCTTCTTTCTCAGGATTGCTGCAGCTATTCAAGGTCTTTTTTTATTCCAGATGAATTTTTGAAACGTTTGTTCTAGATCTGTGAAATATGCTGTTGGTAATTTAATGGGGATTGCATTGAATCTATAGATTGCTTTGGGTAGTATGGACATTTTGATGATGTTGATTCTACCAATCCATGAACACGGTATATTCTTCCATCTGTTTATGTCTTCCTCTATCTCTTTTTTCAGTGTCCTGTAGTTTTTCGCATATAAGTCTTTTACCTCCTTAGTTAAGTTTATCCTTAGGTATCTTAATTTTTTTGGTGGGATGGTAAATGGGATTGCTTTTTTAGTCTTCCTTTCTGTAAGTTCACTATTGGTGTAAAGAAATGCCTTAGATTTCTTGGCATTAATTTTGTATCCTGGTACATTGCCAAATTCATTTATTAACTCTAATAATTTTTTGATGGAATCTTTAGGGTTCTGTATGTACAGTATCATGTCATCTGCAAATAAGGACAGTTTTATTTCTTCTTTTCCAATTTGGATACCTTTTATTTCTTCTTCTTGTCTGATCGCAATGGCTAGTACTTCCAATACTTTGTTGAACAAGAGTGGTGAGAGGGGGCATCCCTGTCTTGTTCCTGTTTTTAGGGGAAATGGTTTTAGTTTTTGCCCATTGAGTATGATGTTGGCTGTGGGTTTGTCATATATGGCTTTTCTTATGTTGAGGTATGATCCTTCTATTCCCACCTTGCTGAGAGTTTTTATCAAGAAAGGGTGTTGAATTTTGTCAACTGCTTTTTCTGCATCAATTGATATGACTATGTGGTTTTTTTCTCTCAATTTGTTTATGTGATGTATCACATTTATTGATTTGCAGATATTGTACCATCCTTGCATCCCCGGGATAAATCCTGATTGGTCATGGTGTATGGTCTTTCTTTTTATATATATATATATATATATACATATATATATATATATATGTATATATATATATATATATATATATATATATATATATATATAATTGATTTTTTACAGAGAGGAAGGGAGAGAGATAGAGAGGTAGAAACATCGATGAGAGAGAAACATCGATCAGCTGCCTCCTGCACACCTCCTACTGGGGATGTGCCCGTAACCCAGGTACATGCCCTTGACCGGAATCGAACCTGGGACCTTTCAGTCCTCAAGCCGACGCTCTATCCACTGAGCCAAACCGGTTTCGGCGGTGTATGATCTTTCTGATGTATTGCTGGATCCGATTTGCTAGAATTTTGTTGAGTATTTTGGCATCTATGTTCATGAGGGATATTGGCCTGTAATTCTCTTTCATTGTGTTGTCTCCATCTGGTTTTGGTATTAGGGTGATGCTGGCTTCATAGAATGAGCTAGGAACTGTTCCTTCCTCTTGAATTTTTTGTAGTAGTCTGAGGAGGATAGGTTTTAGTTCTTTGAATGTTTGGTAAAACTCCCTTGTGAAGCCGTCAGGCCCCCAGGCTTTTGTTTGCTGGAAGCTTTTTGATGACTGCTTCAATTTCTTCCATAGTTATTGGCCTATTGAGATTTTTAGATTCTTCCGGATTGAGTTTTGGAAGGTTGTATTTTTCTAGGAATATGTCCATTTCCTCCAGGTTGTCTAGTTTGTTAGAGTAGAGTTGTTCGTAGTATTTTTTAACAATTCTTTGAATTTCTGTGGGGTCTGTTGTTATTTCGCCTCTTTCATTTCTGATTTTGTTTATTTGAGTCCTCTCTCTTTGCTTCTTGGTGAGCCTGGCTAGAGGCTCATCAATCTTGTTTATCCTTTCAAAGAACCAGCTCTTGCTTTCATTGATCTTTTGTATTGTTTTTTTGGTCCTATGTCATTTATTTCTGCTCTGATCTTTATTATCTCCTTCCTTCTGCTCACTCTGGGCTTTTCTTGTTCTTCTCTTTCTAATTCTTTGAGTTGTAGAGTTAGATGATTTACTACCATTTCTTCTTGTTTTTTGATGTAGGCCTGTAGTGCTATAAACTTCCCTCTCAGGACTGCTTTCATTGTGTCCCATAGATTTTGGATTGTTGTGCTGTTATTGTCATTAGTTTCCAGGGTGTTTTTAATTTCTTCTTTGATCTCATTGGTAACCCAATCATTATTTAGTAGCATGCTATTCAGCTTCCAAGTGTTTGAGTTTTTTGGATTGTTTTTATTGTAGTTTATTTCTAAATAATATGCCATTGTGGTCTGAGAAGAGGCTTGGTATGATTTCAATCTTCTTGAATTTGGGGAGTTTTTGCTTGTGACCCAATATGTGGTCTCTTTTTGAAAATGTCCCATGTGCACTTGAGAAGAACGTATATTCCGTGGTTTGGGGGTGAAATGTTCTGAAGATGTCAATTAAGTCCATTTGATCTAGTGAGTCATTTAGGATTGCTGTTTCTTTGCTGATTTTTTTTCTAGAGGATTTATCTAGTGATGTCAGTGGTGTGTTTAAGTCCCCTACTATGATTGTGTTGTTGTTGATCTCTCCCTTGTTATTTTCCAGGAGGTTTTTTATGTATTTGGGTGCTCCTGCATTGGGTGCATATATTTTTATCAGGGTTATATTCTCTTGTTGTATTGATCCCTTTAGTATTATGAAGTGGCCTTCCTTATCTCTTGTTATGGCCTTCACTTTGAGGTCTATTTTGTCAGATATAAGTATTGCTACCTCAGCTTTTTTTTCATTTCCATTTGCCTGAAAGATATTTTTCCATCCCTTCACTTTCAGTCTGTGTGAGTCTCTTGTTCTGAGGTGGGTCTCTTGTAGACAGCATATATATGGGTCATGTCTTTTTATCTATTCAGCCACTCAATGTCTTTTGATTGGAGCATTTAGTCTGTTTACATTTAAAGTTATTATTGAAAGGTACTTGCTTATAGTCATTTCTATTTTTGTGCCTGTGTTCTTTCTTACCTTTATATCTCTTCTTTTTACAGCATTCCTTTTAGCATTCCTTGCATTGCTGGCTTGGTAGTGATAAACTCCCTTAGCCTTTTTTTTGTCTGCAAAGCTCCTGATTTCCCCTTCAATTTTGATTGATAGTCTTGCTGGATAGAGTATTCTTGGATTCAGTCCTTTGCTTTGCAACACTTTGTATACCTCCTTCCATTGCCTTCTAGCTTGATGTGTTTCTGTTGAGAAATCATTTGATAATCTGATGGGGGATCCTTTGTAGGTAACTCTCTGTCTCTTGCAGCCTTTAAGATTCTCTCTTTGTCGTGTACATTGGCCATCGTTATTATGATGTGTCTTGGTGTGGGTCTTTTGGGGTTTATCTTGCTTGGGACTCTCTGTACTTGTGTAACTTTTTTCTTCCCCATATCTGGGAACTTTTCTGTCATTATTTCTTCAAATAGATTTTCTAATCCTTGCTGCTCTTCTTGTCCTTCTGGCAGCCCTATTATGCATGTGTTACTTCGTTTCATGTTGTCCCAAAGCTCCCTTAGGCTCTCTTCCTGTTTTTTAATTTTTTTCTCCAGTTGCTGTTCAGATTGAGCTTGTTTCCCTACCTTATCTTCTAACTCACTAATTCGGTCCTCTGCTTCTTCTAGTCTACTGTTGAAACCTTCCATGGTGTTTTTGATTGTAGCTATATCACTTTTCATTTCTTCCTGATTCTTGCATAGGTTGTTGATTTTCTCATCCATCCGGTGAATGAATTGTACAACCATTACTCTGAATTCTTTTTCTGTCGTGTTGCATGCTTCAATTTCATTAATTTCCTTTCTTGGCGACTCCACATTTTCTTTCCTCTGGGGGTTGTGTCGTCTCCCCATTCTGATTATCTCCAGATGGTTCAAACGTCGAGTTGTGCGGGCCTGGGCAGTGTGCAGTGGGAGCTTCGCATCACCCTAGTGTCACTGAAGAGCTCTTACACTAAGATGTGTGGTTGTGGTGGGTTGGTGGGAACCAGGCTTGCTGAGTCAGCATTACCAGCGCTCAATGTGACCTTGTGTGTGCACTTAGAATCAGGGACCCCGCCTGTACCGTGCTGAAACAGAGACCCCCTGGAGTGTGTTGAAAATCAGAGCCCCTTAGCATGCACCAGGAGTCAGAGTTCCCCAAGAATCCAGTATCAGAGTCTCTGTTGCTTCATGCAGACTTGCATTGAGAATCAGGGTCCCTGTGTGCACATGCACCAAGAATTGGAGTCACTGGCTCTTAGTATGAATGCACAGGGAATCAGGGATCTCAGGCGCAGGTTATAAGAAACACAGTCAAGTCACTGGTGCTTGGTGTTGCCTCCTGCCCGGAGAATCAGGGTCCTGGGGCCCGTGCTGCGAGGAATAAGTTCCCAGTGTTCACACATTAGCTCCCATGCCAAGGCTCCCCTAGCCTGCGCCACGCTGGACAAGTTCCCAGTGTTCGCGCACTTCCAGGCCAAGGCTCCCTTAGCCTGTGCTGCAAGGGACAAGTTCCCAGTGTTCGCGCACTTCCAGGCCAAGGCTCCCTTAGCCTGTGCTGCAAGGGACATGTCCCCAGTGTTCGTGCACTTCCAGGCTAAGGTCCCTGTAGCAGCACTGAGGCCCCGGCAAGGGGTGGGTCTATCAGTTACTATGGCGTTGCCTGCGAGCCTGCGGGGAGGGGGATGGGCTTTGTTACTCACGGATCTGCCTCGGGGATTTCTGGACTCTTGGTGTCCGTGGCTCTGTAGCTGTGGTCGCAGGTCTCTGTCCCCAGTGGTTGCAGGGTCCTGGTTTGCGTCTGAGACCAGACTGGGTGGTGCTGAAGCCAGGATCCTAGTCTCAAGCAGCTCTGTTTCTCAAGATGGTGTAGTCTCTGTGCCCGCCCTGGCCGCCCAGGAGTGTCCGTGCAGGGAGCGGGGCTCCGCCGTCTAAGACTGCCTGGTTTAGCAGCCCCTTAGAAGACCTGCAGAATCTAACTGTCCCTAGCTCATACACACACACACCACACATGTCCACACACTCCTCTATCACTCCCTCCCGCTCTCACCCTCTCTCCCTCCCTGCCTTCCTGCGGGTCGCCATCTTCGAGTCCCCCTGTGACACTTTTAAGAGTCATTTTGTGGGGTGTCCCTCAGTTTGGGTTTGATATGGTTTTTAAGCAACCATGTAATTTCTCATCCAAACAGAGACACTTGGGAATACAGGGGTATAACTGCACAGCAGGTATAAGTGGTGCTCTGGTAGTTCTGTCACTGCTGGATGCTCTCTCTTTTTTTTTTTTTTACTGATATACAGTTGACATACATTGTTAGTTTTGGACGAATAATGTAATGATTTGGTATCCTAATATATAAGAGTCTCATGCTCTACCGACTGAGCTAGCCGGGCACTTCCAATTTGGTATCCTAATATATAAAAGCCTAGGGTCATAATGACCAATCCGAAGACTGACCAATCCTGGAAGTTTTTCAGTCAGCGCTGGGTTGCCATGGTGACCCAGCACTGACTGTCCCCTGCAGCCTGGCAACCTAGCACTGACTGCCCAGGGGGCTGAGACCCAGAGAGAGAGGCAGGGTCTGATTCACAGCCTCAGTGGCAGCTGTTGATGAGTACTTGCCTCTCTCTTTCTCTCCCTCTTTCATTTCAGGCTTTTCCAGCAGCTGGGCCTTTCTCTCCCAGCCTCCACAGGGTCTGCTGTTCAGCCCTGCCTCTCTGATCAGGCCTAAAGATAGGCTCGGAGATGCTGACTAGCATAGGAACCGACCAATCAGAACCAAATGTGGGTGCTGTGAAGAACCAATGGCAGTCTAGGAGGCACAGCTTTTGACACTGACTTGTATAGAAACCGACCAATTAGAACGAAATCTGGGTGCTATGGGGAGCCATTGGCTGCATAGGAGGCAGAGCTTTTGACTCTGACTGGCGTAGAAACCGACCAATCAGAACCAAATTGGCCAGCAGAGGAAGGCAGTTGGGTGCGAGATCAGGCCTGCAGGGGAGGACTGTTGGGGGCGAGATCAGGCCTGCAGGGGAGGGCAGTTGGGGGCAACCAGGCCAGCAGGGGAGGACAGTTAGGGGCGATCAGGCAGGCAGGCAGGCAGAGGCAGTTAGGAAGCAGAGGTCCCAGATTGCGAGAGGATGTCCGACTGCCGGTTTAGGCCCAGTCCCTGTGGGATCGGGCCTAAACTGGCAGTCAGACATATCCCAAGGGGTCCCCAATTGGAGAGGGTGCAGGCTGGACTGAGGGAAACCCCCCCCCCCATCCATGAATTTTGTGCACTGGGCCTCTAGTATGTATATATTGGGAAATGGTCACCACAGTAAGTCTAGTTAACATCCATCACCTCACATAGCTATAATTTTTTTTCTTGTGATGAGATTTACTCTCTTAGCAACTTTCAAAGACACAATATGATATTGTTAATTGTAGTCACCATGCTTTACATTATATCCCAGGACTTACTTATTTTATAACTGGAAGTTTGTACCTTTCGACTCCCTTCACTCATTTCATCCTCAAACCCCTCCGTCTGGCAACCACTAATCTGTTCTCTGTATCTGTATTAGTTTTTTTCTTTTTATATTCCACATATAAGTGAGATCATATGGTCTATATATTTCTCTGATTGGCTTATTTCACTTAGCATAATAATCTCCAGGTCCATCCATGTTGTTGCAAATGACAATATTTCTTTTTTATGTATGAGTAGTAGTTCATTCCATACTTGTATCACATCTTCTTGATCCAATCATTTATTGATGGCTACTTGGGTTGCTTCCATGTCTTGGCTGTTGTAAATAATGCTGCAATAAGCGTAGGGGTGCACTTATCTTTTCAAATTTGTGTTTTTGTTTTCTTTGAAAATATAACCAGAAGAGAGATTGCTAGGTCATCTGGTAGTTCCATTTTCAATTTTTTGAGGAACTTCCATACTGTTCCACACAGTTGCACCATTTTACAATCCCATCCAAAATGCACTAGGGTTCTCTTTTCTCCATATTCTCACAAGCACCCGTTTTTTGTTGGCTTTTTGATGATAGCTATTCTGAGAGGTGTGAGGTGATATCTTTGTAGTTTTGATTTGCATTTCTCTGATGATTAGTGATATTGAACATCTCGTGTACCTGATGACCATCTGTATTTCTTTTCTGGAAAAATACCTATTCATTTTTTAAATTGCATTGCTTGTGTTTTTTTTTTTTTTTTTTTTTGTCTATTGAGTTGTATGAGTTCTTTATATATTTTGGATATCAGTCACCTATGAGATGTATGATTTGCAAATATCTCTCCCATTCAATAGGCTACCTTTTATTTTGTTGATGATTTTCCAACAGTCTTTAATAGACTGGCCCCCCTCCCTCTTTGTTCCCCATCGGAATGAAATGTCTGCTGAGTTTCCTGCACTCTATATGCTGTTGGTCATATCCTCATAGTACTTTTGAGTGTGCTCTCCATACCTATATTAATAGTAAATTGGCTAAATCAGATATCAGTTGGGTTTCAATCTTTATTGTTTAATGTATTATACATGTCCCCCCCCTCCATTGATCTCTTCTAGCCTGCACCCCACCCCAGGCCTTCACCACCCTATTGTCTGTGTCCATGGGTTATGCATACATGCATACAGGTTCTTTGGTTGATCTTTTCCCATTCACCCTCCCCCCAACTTCCCTCTGAGGTTTGACAGTCTGTTACATGCTTCTGTGTCTTTGGATCTATTTTGTTCATCAGTTTATTTTGTTCATTAGATTCTATATTTGAGTGAGATCATGTGAACTTACCTTTCTCTTACTGGCTTATTTTGCTTAGCATAATACTCTCCAGGTCCTTCCATGCTGTTGAAAATGGTAAGAGTTCTTTCTTTTTTACAGCCGAGTAGTATTCCATTGTGTAAATGTACCACAGGTTTTTTATCCACTCATCTGTTGATGGGCCCTTGGGCTGTTTCCAAATCTTAGCTATTGTAAATTGTGCTGCTATGAACATAGATGTGCATAAATTCTTTCTTATTGGTGATTCTGATATCTTGGTATATATTCCTAGAAGTGGAATCACTGGGTCAAAGGGGAGTTCGAGTTTTAATTGTTTGAGGACACCCCATACTGTTTTATACAGAGGTTGCACCAGTCTGCATTCCCACCAGCAGTGCACGAGGGTTCCCTTTTCTCCACATCCTCGCCAGCACTTGTCATTTGTTGATTTGTTGATGATAGCCATTCTGACAGGTGTGAGATGGTACCTCATTGTCATTTTGATTTGCATCTCTCTGGTGATCAGTGACTTTGAGCATTTTTTCATGCCTCTTGGCCATCTGTAAGTCCACTTTATTTAATTATTATTATTATTATTATTATTATTATTTGTTAATCCTTACCCGAGGATATTTTTTCCATTGATTTTTAGGGAGAGTGGAAGAGAGAGGGAGAGACAGAGAGAAACATCGATGTGAGAGAGACACATTGATTGGTTGCCTCCTGCATGTGCCCAGACCAGGGCCCGGCCAGAGAGGAGCCTGCAACTGAGGTACATGCTCTTGACCAGAATCGAACCCGGGACCCTTCGGTCCACAGATCGATGCTCTATCCACTGAGCCAAACTAGCTAGGGCTGTAAGTCCACTTTAGAGAAGTGTCTAGGTGCTTTGCACATTTTTTATTGGATTGTTTGTCTTCCTTCTGTTAAGTGGTATGAATTCCCTATATATTTTGGAAATTAATCCCCCATTGGATGTGTCATTGGCAAATATGGTTTCTTTTGCTGTGCAGAGCTGTTTATTTTGATGTAGTCCCATTTGTTTATTTTCTCCTTAGTTTCCTTTGCCCTAGGAGATGTATCTGTAAACATATTGTTACAAGAGATGTCTGAGATTTTGCTGCCTATGTTTTCTCTTAAGATTTTTATAGTTTCACAATGTATACTTAAGTCTTTTAATCATTTTGAGCTTATTCTTGTGTACATATGGTGTAAGTTGGTGGTCTAGTTTCATTTTTTTTGCATGTATCTGTCTAATTTTCCCAACACCATTTATTGAAGAGAGTGTCTTGACTCTATTGTATGCTCTTGCCTCCTTTGACAAATATTAATTGAGCATCATGGTTTGGGTCAATTTCTGGGTTCTCAATTCTGTTCCACTGATACATATGTCTGTTCTTGTGCCCGTACCAGGCTATTTCGAGTATAATGGCTTTGTAGTATAACTTGCTATCTGGTGTTGTGATTCCTCCAACTTTGTTCTTCTTTCTCAGGATTGCTGTGGCAATTGGGGTCTTTCTTGGTTCCATATAAATTTTTGGAATATTTGTTCTAGATCTTTGAAATATGCTGTTATTATTTTAATAGGGATTTCATTGAATCTGTAGAATGCTTTGGGTCATATAACGTTGATTCTACCAATCCATGAACATGGTACATTCTTCCACTTGCTAATATCTTCCTCTGTCTCTCTTCTCAATGTCCTGGAGTTTTCTGAGTACAGGTCTTTTAACTCCTTGGTTAAGTTTATTCCTAAGTATCTTAATTTTTGTTGTTGTTATAATGGTAAATGGGATTGTATGTTTAGTTTCTATTTCTGTGAGTTCATTATTGGTGTATAAAAATGCCATAGATTTCTGGGTGTTGATTTTGTATTCTGCTACGTTGCTGAATTCATTTATTAAATCTAGGAGTGTTTTTTTTTATGGAGTTTTAGGTTTTTTTATGTATGAATATCATGTCAACTGCGAATAATGAATGTTTTACTTCCTGTTTTCCAATTTGGATGCCTTTTATTTTTTTCTTCTTGTCTGATTGCTATGGCTAGGACTAACAGTACTAAAGAGAACAAGAGTGGTGAAATTGGGCATCCCTGTCTCATTCTTGTTCTGAGCGGAAAAGTTTTAGTTTTTGCCCATTGAGCATGATATTGACTGTAGGTTTGTAATGTATGGCTTTTTTATGTTGAGATATGTTCCCTATATTCCCACTTTGCTGAGAATTTTTATCAAAAATGGTTGTTGGATTTTTCTCAAATGGTTTTTCTGCGTCTGTTGATATGATCATGTGATTTTTGTCTTTCAGTTTGTTTAGGTGACGTATCACGTTTATTGATTTGTAAATATTGTACCAGCCTTGCATCCCCAGAATAAATCCCCCTTGGTCATGGTGTATGATCTTTTTAGTATATTGCTGGATCTGATTTGCTAATATATTTTTTTTAAATATATTTTATTGATGTTTTACAGAGAGGAAGGGCGAGAGGTAGAGTTAGAAACATCGATCAGAGAGAAACATTGACCAGCTGCCTACTGGGGATGTGCCTGCAACCAAGGTACATGCCCTTGGCTGGAATCAAACGTGGGACCCTTCAGTCCACAGGCCAATGCTCTATCCACTGATCCACTGAGCCAAACCGGTTAGGGCCGATTTGCTAATATTTTGTTGAGGATTTTAGCATCTATGTTCATCAGGGATCTTGGCTGGTAATTCTCTTTCTTTGTAGTGTCTTTATCTGGTTTTGGAATTAGGATAACGCTGGCGTCATAAAAAGAGGTTGGAAGTATTCCTTCCTCTTGGCTTTTTTTTTTAATAGTTTGAGGAGGATAGGTGTTAGTTCTTCTTTGAATGTTTGGAAAACTCCCCTAAGAAGTTCTCCAGACCAGGGTTTTTGTTTGCTAGAAGTTTTTTGTTGTTGCTGGTTTTTTAAATAAGTGTTTCCATTTCATCAGTAGTTATTGGCCTATTCAAGTTTTCTGATTTTTCCTGATTGAGTTTTGGAAGATTATATTTTTCTAGGAATATGTCCATTTCATCCAGGTTGTCCAGTTTGTTGGAATATAGTCATATATAGATAGTATTTTTTACAAGATCTTTTGTATTTCTGTGGGATCAGTTATTACTTCACCTTTTTTGTGTCTGTTTTGTTTATTTGGGTCCTCTCTCTGTGTTTCCTGATGAGTCTGACTAGAGGTTCATCAATCTTGTTCATCATTTTAAAGAACCAGCTTTTGGTTTTATTGATCGTTTATATTGTTTATTTAATCTTTATGTCTTTTATTTCTGCTCCAAATTCTATTTTTCCCCTCCTTTTACTTACTCTAGGCTTTTATTGTTGTTCTGTTTCTAATTCTTTAAGTTGTAGGGTTAGATATCTTATTAAAAGTTTTTAATATTTTTTGAGGTAGGCTTGTAGTGCTATGAACTTCCCTCTCAGGACTGCTTTTCTGTGTCCCATAGATTTAGGGTTGTTGTGGGTTCATTCTCATTTGTTTCCAGGATGTTTTATATTTCTTTTTTTAATCTCTTTGATAACCTGTTCATTGTTTAATAGCATGCTATTTAGCTCCATGTGTTTGAATGTTTTTGAGTGTTTTTATTTATTTATTTTTTTAATTAAATCTTTATTGTTCAGATTATTACAGTTGTTCCCCTTTTTTCCCCCCGTAGCTCCCCTCCACCCAGTTCCCACCCCACCCTCTGCCCTTACACCCCCCACTGTCCTCATCCATAGGTGTAAGATTTTTGTCCAGTCTCTTCCCGCACCCCCATACCCCTTTCCCCCTGAGAATAGTCAGTCCACTCCCTTTCTATGCCCCTGATTCTATTATATTCACCAGTTTATTCTGTTCATCAGATTATTTATTCACTTGGTTTTTAGAATCACTTGTTGATAGATATGTATTTGTTGTTCATAATTTGTATCTTTACCTTTTTCTTCTTCTTCCTCTTCTTAAAGGATACCTTTCAGCAATCTCATATAATACTGGTTTGGTGGTGATGAACTCCTTTAGCTTTTTCTTATCTGTGAAGCTCTTTATCTGACCTTCAATTCTGAATGATAGCTTTTCTGGGTAAAGTAATCCTGGTTGTAGGTTCTTGCTATTCATCACTTTGAATTTTTCTTGCCACTCCCTTCTGCCCTGCATAGTTTCTATTGAGAAATCAGCTGACAATCTTATGGGTACTCCCTTGTAGGTAACTAACTGTTTTTCTCTTGGTGTTTTTTTTTTTTTAAATTAAATCTTTATTGTTCAGATTATTACATTGGTTCCTCTTTTTTTCCCTCCATAACTCTCCTCCATCCAGTTCCCACCCCACCCTCTGCCCTCACTCCCCACCCACTGTCCTCATCCATAGGTGCAGGATTATTATCCAATCTCTTCCCTCACCCCCACACCTCTTTCCCCACCAAGAATAGTCAGTCCATTCCCTTTCTATGTCCCTGATTCTATTATAATCACCAGTTCATTCTGTTCATCAGATTATTTATTCACTTGATTTTTAGATTCACTTGTTGATAGATGTGTATTTGGTGTTCATAATTTGTATCTTTACCTTTTTCTTCTTCTTCTTCTTTCTCTTTTTAAAGGATACCTTTCAGCATTTCATATAATACTGGTTTGGTGGTGATGAACTCCTTTAGCTTTTTCTCTATGGTAGGAGAACTTCTGTGCTGAAGACACCCTTATGGGGCAAGACTTGCTTCAGTGGGGCTTTGGAGCTCACTGAGTCTGCCCCCTGAGTGTGTCCCTTATGGATCTGAGGAGTTGTAATCTGGATGATCCCACTCTGACCACTGGGTACACTGGCTCTTGGATCTAAGGAGGTGCTAATCTAACCTCTTCCTGAGGCTACCCAGCAGAAGCCAGCTGTAAAGCGATGCAAGTTGCCCTGGGGCCTTGGGGAAGCTGCAGTTTGTTAAGTAATTTTCAGATTACATAGGGCCAGGCCTTTCATAAGCAAAAGGCTTCGTGCACAGCTTGGGCAGGGAGGAGTTCCAGGGGATCAATAGGGCGGGCCAAGCGAGCAGTATGGCTGCTCTAGAGGTGCTGGCAATCGCTGCGAGTGCCTCTGAGAGAGAGCTGCCCTCGAGTTCCAACTGATGCAAGACAGTCTGGTTTCTCCCGTATGAGCCTGGGTCCCCAGAGACTTGCCCGGAACTGGAGCTCAGAGCCCCGATTGGTGTTCATAACTGGAGCTCAGACTCCCTCCCGATTGAAAAAGACAATCGTGTCCTCAGCCGCCAGCCCTCTCCTCATTCACTTCCGCACCTTTGTATTTTACTTCTGTACCGCACCTCCTCTGAGTCTCGGTATGCTTTTCTCTTTCCTTCTAGTTGTAGAATTTCCACTCAGCCTGCCTTCCTGTGTTTCTGGATGATGTCCGTTCAGTCTTTTAATTGTATTTTTGAAGTGGTTGTGCAAGGCAGCAATCTCCAGTGTTTACCTATGCTGCCATTTTGGTTTTCTCCTCTCTTGGTGCTTTTAAGATTCTCTCTTTGTCTTTTGCTCTTGGCATTTTAATTATGAAGTGTCTTGGTGTGGTCCTCTTTGGATTCCTTTTGTTTGGGGTTCTCTGTGCTTCCTGGACTTGTAAGTCTATTTCTTTCACCATATAGGGGAAGTTTTCTGTCATTATTTCTTCAAATAGGTTTTCAATATCTTGCTCTCTCTCTTCTTCTGGCACCCCCATAATTCAGATGTTGGTATGCTTTAAGTTGCCCCAGAGGCTCCTTACACTATCTTTGTATTTTTGGATTCTTTTTTCTTTTTGTTTTTCTGGTTGGGTGTTTTTTGCTTCTTCATATTTCAAATCTTTGACTGATTCTTGCGATCCTCTAGTATGCTGTTGGATCTCTGTATAATGTTATTTATTTCAGCCAGTGTATGCTTAATTTCTAGTTGGTTCTTTTTCATATCCTCTAGGGTCTCACTAGATTTCTTGAGGGCCTCACTGAATTTATCAGCAGTTTCTAGAAAATTCTTGAAAAACCTTATAACCATGGTTTTGAACTCTATATCCAGTAGTTTGCTTTCCTCCATTTCTGTCATTTGTGACCTGTTTCTTTGTCTCCGCATTTTGGCTGCTTCCCTTTGTTGATAGAGTGGCTTTCTGTGCTAGGTGTTCTATTGGGCCCAGTGGCTCAGCCTCCCCAATTACCTGAGGTGGACACTCTTGGTGCACCCCTTTGTGGGCTTTATGCACAGTCCTGTTGTAGTTAAGGCTTGATTGTTGTAGGTATCACTGGGAGGAATAGACCTCCAGGCCAATTGGCTGTGAGAATCAGCTGTGTGTATGGTGGGAGAACTTCTGTGCCAGAGACACCCTATGGGGCAAGACTTGCTTCAGTGGGGCTTTGGTGCTCACCGTCTGCCCCCTGAGTGTGTCCCTTATGGATCTGAGGAGTTGTAATCTGGATGGTCCCACTCTGACCACTGGGTACACTGGCTCTTGGATCTCTAAGGAGGTGCTAATTTAGCCTCTGCCTGAGGCTACCCAGCAGGAGCTATGGAGAGATCTGTAGATTCCTCTTCTTTGTTTGGGGTTTGGAGGTGCCCAGATGAGGCCCAGCTGTGAAGCAATGCAAGCTGCTGTGGGGCCTTGGGCCTTCTTTTGGATGTTCTGGGTCTCTCTGACCCAGCTGCAGTTTGTTAGGTAATTTTAGATTGCAAAGGTCCAGGCCATTCATATGCAAAAGCCTCTGGGCACAGCTTGGGTGGGGCGGGGTGTCAGGGAACCAACAGGGCGGAGCAAACAGCTATGGCTGATCCTCAGCCCTGCCCTAAGATTCCGGGGGTCTCAGTGTCCCATGGTAATCACTGCAAGCACCTCTGAAAGAAGGCCACCCTCGAGTTCCGCCTAATGCCAGGCAGTCCAGTTTCTCCGCGTATAAATCTGGGTCCCCGGAGACTCGCCCAGAATTGGAGTTCAGAGCAGTCGGGAGCTTGTGTCTCCATCCCAATTGAAAAAGACAACCGTGGCCTCAGTTGCCAGCCCTTTCCACACACACCTCTGTACTTCTGCACTTTACTTCCGCAACTCCTCTGAGTCTCACTGTGCTTTTCTCTTTCCTTCTAGTTGTAGAATTTCCACTCAGCCAGCCTTCCTGTGGTTCTGGATGATGTCCATTTTGTCTTTTAGTTGTATTTTTGAAGTGGTTGTGCGAGGCAGTTATTTCAGGTATTTACCTTTGCGGGCATCTTGGTTTCTCCCTTGAGTGTTTTTATTGTAGTTGATTTCTAATTTCATACCATTGTGATCTGAGAAGATACTTGATATGCTTTTAATCTTCTTGAACTTGTAGAGACTTCATAAGGATACTAACATGGGCTCTGTCTTTGAAAATGTCCCATGTGCACTTGAGAAGAATGGATATTCTGTGGCTTTGGGATGAAATGTTCTGAAAATGTCAATTCCATTTGATCTAGAGTGTTGTGTAGGATCACTGTTTCCTTGTTGATTTTTTGTCTAGAAGATATATCCAGTCATGTCAATGGGTGTTAAAGTCCCCTACTATGACTGTATTGCTATCAATCTCTCCCTTGAAATCCTCCAGAAGTTTTTTTATATATTTAGATGCTCCTGTATTGGTTGCATATGTTTACCAGAGTTATATCCTCTTGTTGTATTGATCCCTTTAGTATTATGGAATGGCCTTAATTATCTCTTGTTATGGTCTTCACTTTGAAGTTTGTTTTGCCAGATAACAGTATTGCTACCCCAACTTTTTTTAAATTTGCATTTGCGAATATAAAATATTTGGGAAATATTTTTCCATTCTTTTACTTTCATTCTCTGTTCTGAGGTGGGTCTCTTGTAGGCAGCATATATATGGACCATGTTTTCTTATTCGTAGAACTATCCAAGACTTTGATTGGAGCACTTAAGCAATTTACATTTAAGCTTATTATTGATAGGTGTGTATTTATTGCCATTCTTATTCTTTATGCCAGTGTTCTTCTCTTTCTCTCTATTTCTTCTTCATATTAAAGCAGTTCCTTTACTATTTCTTGCAGTGCTGGTTTGGTGGAAATAAACTCTTTGAGTTGTTTTTGTTTTTGGGTTTGTTTTTTTTTTTGGTCTTCAGAACTCTTTATTTCACCTTGGATTTTGAATGATAACCTGTTGGATAAAGTAATCTTGAGTTCAGTCCCTTGGTTTTCAGTACCTTGCATACTTCATACCATTCTTTTCTGGCCTGAAGTGTTCCTTTTTTAATTATTATTATTAGTTAAGGTATTACAAATGTGTCCTCATGCCCCCCATTAGCCCCCAACCTCCCCCCCCCGCCCCGCCCACTCATGCTCCCATCCCCCTGTTGTCCATGTCCATTGGTTTGGCTTATATACATGTATACAAGTCCTTCGGTTGATCTCTTCCCCTTACCCCCGCCCTCCCCTACTTTCCTTCTGGGGATTGATAGCCTGATTGCTGTTTCTCAGTCTTTGGGTCTGTCCCTTTTCATCAGTCTATGTTGTTCTCTATAATCCACAAATGAGTGAGATCATGTGGTATTTATCTTTCTCTGACTGGCTTATTTCACTTAGCATAATGCTCTCCAGTTCCATCCATGCTGTTGCAAATGGCAAGAGTTCCTTTTTTTTTTTTTTTTTTACCTCAGCATAGTATTCCATTGTGTATATGTACCACAGTTTTCTAATCCATTCATCTGCTGATGGGCACTTAGGCTGTTTCCAAATCTTAGCTATGGTGAATTGTGCTGCTATGAACATAGGGGTGCATATATCCTTTCTGATTGGCGTTTCTGGTTTCTTGGGATATATTCCTAGTAGTGGGATCACTGGGTCAAATGGGAGTTCCATTTTTAGTTTTTTGAGGTAGCTCCATACTGTTCTCCACAGTGGCTGCACCAGTCTGCATTCCCACCAGCAGTGCAGAAGGATTCCTTTTTCTCCACATCCTCTCCAACACTTGTTGTTGATTTGTTGATGATAGCCATTCTGACAGGTGTGAGATGATAACGCATTGTCGTTTGGATTTGCATCTCTCGTATAATTAGTGACTTTGAGCATGTTTTCATATGTCTTTCGGCCTTCTGTATGTCCTCTTTCGAAAAGTGTCTATCTAGGTCCGTTGCCCATTTTTTTATTGGATTGTTTATCTTCCTTTTGTTAAGTTTCATGAGATCCCTGTAAATGTTGTAAATTAAACCCTTATCGGAGGTATCATTGGCAAATATGTTCTCCCAGGTAGTGGGTCTTCTTGTTTTGTTGATGGTTTCCTTTGCTGTGCAAAAGCTTTTTATTTTGATGTAGTCCCATTTGTTTATTTTCTCTTTAGTTTCCATTGCCCTAGGAGCATTATCAGAGAAGAAATTCCTTCGGCATATGTTTGTGATTTCGCTGCCTGTGGATTCCTCTAGTATTTTTATGGTTTCCCGTCTTACGTTTAAGTCTTTTATCCATTTTGAGTTTATTTTTGTGTAATGTGTGAGTTGGTGGTCTAGTTTCATCTTTTTGCATGTATCTGTCCAATTTTCACAACACCATTTATTGAAGAGATTGTCTTGACTCCATTGTATGCTCTTGCCTCCTTTGTTGAATATTAATTGGGCATAGTGGTTTGGGTCGATTTCTGGGGTCTCTATTCTATTCCATTGATCTATATGTCTGTTCTTGTGCCAGTACCAAGCTGTTTTAAGAACAGTGGCTTTGTAATGCAGTTTGATATCTGGTATTGAGATCCCACCTACTTTGTTCTTTCTCAGGATTGCTGCAGCTATTCGGGGTCTCTTTTTATTCCAGATGAATTTTTGGAACGTTCGTTCTAGATTTGTGAAATATGCTGTTGGTAATTTAATGGGGATTGCATTGAATCTATAGATTGCTTTGGGTAGTATGGACATTTTGATGATGTTGATTCTACCAATCCATGAACACGGTATATTCTTCCATCTGTTTATGTCTTCCTCTATCTCTTTTTTCAGTGTCCTGTAGTTTTTTGCATATAAGTCTTTTACCTACTTAGTTAAGTTTATTCCTAGGTATTTTAATTTTTTTGGTGCAATGGTAAATGGGATTGCTTCTGTAGTTTCACTTTCTGTAAGTTCACTATTGGTGTAAAGAAATGCCATGGATTTCTTAGCATTAATTTTGTATCCTGCTACATTGCTGAATTCATTTATTAAGTCTAATAATTTTTTTTGATGGAGTCTTTAGGGTTCTGTATGTACAGTATCATGTCATCTGCAAATAAGGACAGTTTTACTTCTTCTTTTCCAATTTGGGTGCCTTTTATTTCTTCTTGTCTGATCGCAACGGCTAGTACTTCCAGTACTATGTTGAACAGGAGTGGTGAGAGGGGGCATCCCTGTCTTGTTCCTGTTTTTAGGGGGAATGGTTTTAGTTTTTGCCCATTGAGTATGATGTTGGCTGTGGGTTTGTCATATATGGCTTTTCTTATGTTGAGGTATGATCCCTCAATTCCTATCTTGCTGAGAGTTTTTATCAAGAAAGGGTTTGGGATTTTGTCAAATGCTTTTTCCGCATCAATTGATATGACTATGTGGTTTTTTTCTCTCAATTTGTTTATGTGATGTATCACATTTATTGATTTGCAGATATTGTACCATCCTTGCATCCCTGGGATAAATCCTACTTGGTCATGGTGTATGATCTTTTTGATGTACAGCTGGATCCAATTTGCTAGGATTTTGTTGAGTATTTTGGCATCTATGTTCATGAGGGATATTGGCCTATAATTCTCTTCCATTAATTGTCTTTATCTGGTTTTGGTATTAGGGTGATGTTGGGTTCATAGAATGAGCTGGGAAGTGTTCCTTCCTCCTGGATCTTTTGACATAGTCTGAGGAGGATAGGTTTTAGGTCTTCCTTGAATGTTTGGTAAAACTCCCCTGTGAAGCCATCTGGCCCTGGGCTTTTGTTTGCTGGAAGCTTTTTGGTTACTGCTTCGATTTCCTCCATAGTTATTGGCCTATTGAGATTTTTAGATTCTTCCTGGTTAAGTTTTGGAAGGTTGTATTTTTCTAGGAATATGTCCATTTCCTCCAGGTTGTCTAGTGTGTTGGAGTAGAGTTGTTCATAGTATTTTCTAACAATCCTTTGTTTTTCTCTGGGGTCTGTTGTTATTTCTCCTCTTTCATTTCTGATTTTGTTTATTTGGGTCCTCTCTCTTTGTTTCTTGGTGAGCCTGGCTAGAGGTGTATCAATCTTGTTTATCCTTTCAAAGAACCAGCTCTTGGTTTTGTTGATCTTTTGTATTGATTTTTTAGTCTCTATGTCGTTTATCTCTGCTCTGATCTTTGTTATTTCCTTCCTTCTGCTTACAGTGGGCTTTTTTTTGTTGCTCTCTTTCTAACTCTTCGAGTTGTAGAGTTAGGTCATTTATTCTCATTGTTTCTTGTTTCTTGCAGTAGGCTTGTAGAGCTACGAACTTCCCTCTCAAGACTGCTTTTGCTGTGTCCCATAGGTTTTGGATTGTTGTGTTTTCCTTGTCATTTGTTGCCATGATGTTTTTTATTTCTTCTTTGGTCTCACTGGTAACCCAGTCGTTGTTTAATAGCATGCTATTTAGTCTCCATGTGTTTGATTTTTCTGGATTGTTTTTGTTGTAGTTGATTTCCAGTTTTATGCCTTTGTGGTCTGAGAAGATGCTTGATATGTTTTCAATTTTCTTGAATTTGAAGAGACTTTGTCTGTGACCCAATATATAGTCTATCTTTGAAGATGACAAATGTGCACTTGAGGAGAATGTATATTCTGTGGCTTTGGGGTGAAATGTTCTGAAGATGTCAATTAATTCCATCTGATCTAGTGAGTCATTTAGTATTGATGTTTCTTTGCTGAGTTTCTGTTTAGAGGATTTGTCCAGTGGTGATAATGGGGTGTTAAGGTCCCCTACTATGATTGTATTGCTGTCAATCTGTCCCTTGATCTCCTCCAGAAGATTTCTTACGTATTTGGGTGCTCCTATATTGGGTGCATATATATTTACCAGAGTTATTTCTTCTTGTTGGACTGCTCCCTTTAGTATTATGAAGTGGCCTTCTTTATCTCTTTTTATGTCCTTCACTTTGAGATCTAATTTGTCAGATATAAGTATTGCTACCCCGGCTCTTTTTTTTTTTCACTTCCATTGGCCTGAAAAACCTTTTTCCATCCCTTCACCATCAGTCTGTGTGCGTCTTTTTTTCTGAGGTGGGTTTCCTGTAGACAGCAGATATATGGGTCATGTTTTCTTATCCACTCATTTACCCTATGCCTTTTGACTGGGGAATTTAATCCATTTACATTTAAAGTAATTATTGATAGAAACTTGTTAGTCGCCATTTTTGTTCTTTACCACTGCGTTCCTTCTCTGTTTCCTATTTTTTTCTATTTACAGCAGACCCTTTAGCATTTCTTGCATTGCTGGCTTGGTTGTAATAAACTCCCGTAGACCGTTTTTGTCTGTGAAGCTCCTGATTTGACCCTCAGTTTTGATTGATAGCCTCGCTGGGTACAGTATTCTTGGATTCAGACCCTTCCTTTGCATGATTTTGTATATTTCATTCCATTCCCTTCTTGCCTGATGTGTTTCTGTTGAGAAATCGGTAGCTAGTCTGATGGGGGATCCTTTGTAGGTAACGTTCTGTCTCTCTCTGGTTGCTTTTAAGATTCTTGCTTTGTCGTTGGTGTTTGCCAATTTAATTATTATGTGCCTTGGTGTCGGTCTTTTGGGGTTCATTTTGTTTGGGACTCTGTGAGCTTCTTGGATTTGTGTGAGTTTTTTCTTCCCTATATCAGGGAAATTTTCTGTTACTATTTTTTCAAACAGGTTTTCTATTCCTTGCTCAGTTCCCTCTCCTTCTGGCACCCCTATTATTTGGATGTTGTTTCGTTTAGCATTGTCCCAGAGTTCTCTTAGGCTCTCCTCCTGCTTTTTAATTTTTTTTTTCTAGAAGGTGTTCAGTTTGGGTATTTTTTCCTACCTTGTCTTCTACCTCGCTGATGCGGTCCTCTGCTTCTTCTAGTCTACTGTTGATGCTTTCTATTGAGTTCTTTATATCAGTTATGTCATTTTTCATTTCTTCTTGGTTTCTCTTCATTTCCTCTTGATTCTTCTTCATTTCCTCTTGGTTCCTACATATATTGTTGAATTTGTCTTCCATTCTTTTCATCCACCTTATGGCCATTTCTCTGAATCCTTTCTCTGACAGGTTGCTTGCCTCCATTGCCTCTATTTCGTTTACTTCCTTTTCTGATGATGCCTATTTTTCTTTCATATGTGGGTTGGTTCTTTGCTTCACCATGATCTCTCTTCTCCAGGTGTTTGGTTATGTAGTTCTCTCTCTGCTGCGTTGATTTAAAGGCACAAAATGCAACACAACAAGGCACAATGTACAAGGCACTGAACAAAATGTATTCATGATATTAATAACCCCAAATAAAGGTGACCACCCAAGCGAAGAGAATTAGGGGATAAAGAAGAAAATAGAGAAAAAGATTAAAGAGAAAAAGAAAAAACAAAAAGGAGTGCCGAAATGAGATTGGGAAAAGGGAGAGAAGAAAAAAACAGACAAAAAAAAAAAAGTAAGAGAGAGAATGAAATAGAGGTGGGGAAGAGGCTACTTGTATGGGGAGAAAACTCTAAGAGAACCGCAACTAATCTCAATGAATTCCAGCAGCAGATCCCTGGAGATTAATGCAAACTACAAACAACCACTAATATCAAGCAAGGCAAGGGAAAACAGAAGCACAAAAATAACCAGAGAAAGAAAAAATAAGCAAAACAGAAAAATGAAAATGAAAAACAAAACAATCTACCAAACAAGCATAAAAAAACCTAATATACTCAAAATCTAGCAAAACGACAGAGAGAGAGAGAGAGAGAGAAAATTGGATAGTGAAGAAAGATAAGAGAGAGGTGTATATGGATTTAGAGCAAGGGATTGGAAATTAGATATATAAGTAGGGTGAAATTTAGACAGTGGGTAAAAAGAAGAGGGAAAATCTAAAGCAGGAATAGGGTAAGAGAAACAGGACAACAAAAGGGGAAAAGTGAGGAAGAGAGTTTTGGCTTAAGGGTAAATGTGAGATAGAAAGAAATGATGCTACAGGAATGATGAAAATAGAGTGTAGAACACTAATCCCAAAATAAAATAAAGAAAAATAAAAAAAATAAAAAATAAAATGACACTTGAAAAAATGGTAAAATGATAGCAATAATACTGGTTTAAAAAATGTAGTAATTAAAAAGGTAAAATCAAGTGATGAAAAAAAATAGGTTCTTAATGAAATGGTGAAAAAAGAATTTAAAAAAATATAAAAATATGCAGTAGTGAAGGTGCTTCAGATCTTCTACTCTTCTTTTTGGCACGCCTTAGTCCTGCCAGGCATTCAGGAGAGTGTTGAATTTCCCTGCGATACACTGTCCCTCCGTGCCGTAAACCACAGTCCTGATTTTAAGGCAGGTTGTATTTGTTTACCAGACTGCCTTTATTTGTGATCACAGAAGAGACAATTCGTGGATCTGCCTCTGGGTGGCAGTGTGTCTGGATTGACCTCCGAGGCTATAAGTCCTCTCTTTCAGTAGGGTTTTTTCTTTTTTCTCTATGGTACTTGAAACTGATTTGGGAAAGTCCACTGCCCAGAGCTGGTTCTTTAATCGTTACTACCCGCTCTGTTTCCCAGGCTCCCCAAAAAGAACTTTCCCCTACAGGCTCTGCGAATGACCCCAACTGGGGAATCCCATGCACTGGGTTTAATAATCAAATGCACGGATCTAAGGGGAACTGTAACAAGAGCCTGATACGTTGTGCGAATTCGCAAGCCTCCACCTTCCAGGTCTGCGTACAGTCTCCACGCGCCCACTCGCCCCTGGCACCAAGCAGCCGGCACACTGGCAAAGTCCAAGGCTGCTTTTTTACATCCAGTCCAGCTATGGGCTTATTTTTAGCGTTCCCTTCTGCCAGCAGCCCTGTGGGGCCCCTTCCCCACTCACGGGTCACGCTGGTCCCAACGGCTGCGGACTCTGTGGGGCGCAGATTTCGCCCCGCGCGCCCGTGAGCTCGGTCCTCTCTCCAACCCGAATTGCAAACTGCACCTTTAGGGGAAGTCTAACCTTTCTGTGAGAAGCAGTGCTTGTCTGAGTTCATGCAGTCACACTGCTTGAGATCCCTTGTTTCCAGGTTAGTAGCTGATCTCTGGATGCCGGCAACAGCCACCCAAGATGGCGCAGTCTCCGCTGCTTAGCTGGCGCACCGAGAGAGGTTTCAGCCGCAGTCTCCAACCGTCCTTTTTTTTCTGGGGGTTCTTGGTCTTTCCCAGCTGCAGACAGTCTCTCAGCTGAAAATCCTCTGCTTATTCGGGCTGTATGTTACCCGTTTCAGCTGCTCACCCTTATCTGCTCCAGGACAAGGCACAGGACACGTCCGTTTATACCTCCGCCATTTTCTCGAGTCCCCTGAAGTGTTTCTATTGAAAAGTCAGATCACAGTCTAATGGAAACTCCCTTGTAGGTAAATTCTATCTTTCTCATGCAGCTTTAAGATTCTTTCTTTGCCTTTAATGTTTGACATTTTTATTATGTGCTTAGGTGTGGGTCTTTTGGAGTTTATCTTGTTTGGGACTCTCTTTGTTTCCTGAACTTGAATGACTTTTTTCTTCACCAGGTTAGGGAAATTTTCTGCTGTTATTTCCTCAAACAAGTTGTCTATTCCTTTATTAGATTCTGCTCCTTCTGGTATCCCTATAATGCAAATGTTGTTATGTCTCATATCCAAAGCTCCCTCAAACTCACCTCATGCTTTAAAAAAATTTTTTCCCCCATTTGCTGCTCTGAATGAATATTTTTTTCTCCCTTGTCTTCTGCTTCACTGATTTGGTCTTCAGCTTCTTCTAGACTACTGTTGAATCTTTCCAGGGTGTTCTTTATTTCAGCTATGTCATTCCTCATTTCCAATTGATTATTATTTTTTGTTTTAAGCTCTCGTTTCCTGTTGGTGTAGCTCTCATTAAGAACTTTCTGTCCTAGCCCAGGGGTGGGCAAACTTTTTGACTCGAGGGCCACAATGGGTTCTTAAACTGGACCGGAGGGCCGGAACAAAAGCATGGATGGAGTGTTTGTGTGAACTAATATAAATTCAAAGTAAACATCATTACATAAAAGGGTACGGTCTTTTTTTTTTTTTTAGTTTTATTCATTTCAAACGGGCCGGATCCGGTCCACGGGCCGTAGTTTGCCCACGGCTGCCCTAGCCAGTTTGGCTCAGTGGATTGAGTGTCGGCCTGTGGACTGAGGGTCCTGGGTTTGATTCCAGTCAAGGGCACATGCCCAGGTTGTGGGCTTGATCCCCAGTAGGGGGCGTGCAGGAGGCAGCCGATCAATGACTCTCTCTTATCATTGATGTTTCTATCTCTCCCTCTCCCTTCCTCTCTGGAATCAGTAATTTTTAAAAAAGACTCTTATAGTTCGTATAAAGTTGCTTGTAGTTCTCACTGAATTGTTTGAGAATCCTTATTACCATTACTCTGAGTTCCTGATCTAACAAATTGTTTACTTTCATTTCATTTCGTTCCTTTTCTGGTGATTCCTCTTCTTTCATTTGGGGGTTCTTTGTCTCCCCATTTTTTAAAATATATTTTATTGATTTTTCACAGAGAGGAAGGGAGAGGGATAGAAAGTCAGAAACATCGATGAGAGAGAAACATCGATCAGCTGCCTCCTGCACACTCCCCACTGGGGATGTGCCCGCAACCAAGGTACATGCCCTTGGCCGGAATCGAACCTGGGACCCTTGAGTCCTCAGGCCGACAGTCTATCCACTGAGCCAAACCGGTTAGGGCCCCATTTTTTTATGTCTCCCCATTTTTGCTGTCCCTTTGTTTTTGTTTGTATGTATTAGATTAAACTGCTATGCCTCCCAGATTTTGTGAGGTGGTTTTATGTAGTAGGTGTTTTGTGGAACTTGGGAGTCTCTTAGATCTCCTGAGCTGGGTGCTCTAGGAAAGCCCCCTACTTTAGTTATTTGGGTTCTCTTGTTGTAGTTGTGTCTTGAATGTTATTGTCCCATTTGTGGCTGGAGTCTCCTCTCAGGCTGGCTATGTGGCTCAACGCCAACTACATTAAGTGAGCTGCTGTGGAGGTGCTGACCAATCAGAACAAAATAAAACAAAACACAACACAACCTGAAACAGAATTAATAAAACAAAAACATACACAAGTCCCCTACAGCACCAACAAAAGCAACCACCAGAGAAGAGAGAATTAGGAAAGAGAATAGAGAGCAAGAATAAGAGAAAAAAAGAAAGAATAAAAAAAATGAGAAACAAAACAAACAAATTTTAAAAAGCACAAACAAAAAACAAGAGAAGGGGGCAGAATATGTTAGGTGCAGAGCTGAAATAAAGAAAATAAGAATAAAGAATTAGAGGAAAAGAGAAGGGAACCGTTTTAAATAAAGGAGGTGGAAAAGAAATGAAAAGACAAGAAAATTTTTGAAAAAGGAAAATAGAGGAGAAAGTAGATAGGCCTAAAATAAGAAAAATAAAAAAGATGTGCAAGCAGGAGAAAAAGAGAGAAAAAAAATGAGTAATGAAAGAAAATTGCGTAGTAAAAGGGAAGAGGAAAATTAGATATATGAACAAAACAACAGAGACTAGAATAATAACAAATAAAGCAGATAGATGAAGAACATAAATTTAAAAATGGGAAAAAAAGAAAGGGAAAAAATTAAAAAGGAGAGGAAATAAGAGTGGGGGGAAAGTTTTAAGAAAATAACCCTGAAGTGGCATTTGTTTCAGCAAGTTTAGTGCCCCCTGGGAGCTCGCTTTGGATCCCACTCTTCTGTTCTGTCTGCCAATTCTGGGCTTCTTGTTAGGTACTTAGGTGGTAACCACAGTCAGGTACTATCTTTTGGCTTTCAGCAACCTGCTTGATGTTCCTAGCCATCCACCAATCCACCACTTGTGTCTGTCTCCACAGGCCTTGGCTGCAAGCAGGAGGGGCCAATCTGCCCTCTAAAGTAGGTTTGTTAGCAGCATGGGGCCCAGGGCTGGGTCAGCGCACTTCCCCTGGTTCCTCAGGCTCCACCTCTGCCTGCCTTTGCCTGCTAGCCAGCTGTCAGTCTTACTCACTCAAAGGTCTGTTTCTGTAAGAGCTTTAGGTGGGGGAGGTGCTGTTTGGTTTTCAGAGAATATGGTGGGTGTGTTTCCCTGTCCCAGAGCTAGTCCTCAGCCAGTGACCCAAAATATTACTCTGCCTTGTCTGAACGTAGGTCCTTGTATGGAGACCAACGGGGTTGGCTGGAAACCTAGAGTTTTTATCGTTCTCCCGTGAGGGGAAAGTACTGCTGTGGTTCCTAGGATACTGGCAGATAGCCTCTCCCCCAGTCCAGTCACTGAGGGCTGCTTGAGACTGCTCTTTAATAGGCAGGCCCCCTCCCTCTTTTTTCCTCTTTGGAATGAAATGTCTGCGGAGTCTCCTAGATTCTATATGCTGTTGGTCATATCCTCATAGTACTTTGAGTGTGTTCTCCATACCTGTATTAACAGTAAATAGGCTAAATCAGATTCCAGTTGGACCAGCCTCTTCTCATGCCTCTGCCCATCTTGGCTCCAGGGAGGCCACTGCTGCCTTTATCAGTTTCCACAATTAGACTTCTTGTCCCTTAGAAGTTGATTTTCCTGCCTTTTACTTGATATGTCTTCACATAACGCCCTGAACAATTTCATCGAACCACCTTCTCTATCAGGGGTGGGGAACCTTCTTCCTGCCAAGGGCCATTTGGACATTTATGACATCATTTGCAGGCCATACAAAATTATCAACTTAAAAATTACCTATATTAATAAAAGCCTAGGTGGCCCTTGCGGCCTTGCACAATGCCCTCACGTCGTCACAAGATGGCTGCCACAAGATGGCTACCACAAGATGGCTGGCAGAGGAGGGCAGTTGTGGGTGATCAGGCCAGCAGGGAAGGGCAGTTGGGGGCGATCAGGCTGGCAAGCAGAAGCGGTGAGGGGTGATCAGGCAGGCAGGCAGGTGAGTGGTTAGGAGCCCACAGTCCCGGATTGTGAGAGGGATGTCCCAGATTGGAGAGGGTGTAGGCTGGGCCGAGGGACGCTCCCCAGTGCATGAATTTCATGCACCGGGCCTCTAGTCCTGCTATATTTGGTCAAACATTTCATTAATTCATCCCTAATGCCTTGGCAGGGCCAGACCAAATGATTTCACGGGCTATATGTTCCCCACCCCTGCTCTATATGCTAATAATTTGAAAATCTATACCTTCCCACCAGTACCTTCTCTCAGCTCTAGATCATCTTCCATCCCATTGTCTGAGGGATCCACTAACGTACTCTGATAAGGACACTTCCCTCTCTAACACTCTTCTCATCACCTTCAGAGTTAAACCCCAAGTTCCCTGCTATGAATCAAAACTCTTACTGGTCTAGTCTCCACAGTCACCCCAGCCCTATCTTGCCTTCCTTCCTTGCAGTTCTAACTGTAACTTGAGCCCTCAACTCTGAGCTTTGGTCTCTGCCCTAACAGCCCTTTTTCCTTTCTTCCTCTGAACAGATGCACCCGAGAACCAAATTTGCCAGGAAGCCTCCCCTGGCTGCCATGCAGGGTCAGCTGTCTAGGTGTTTCTTTGCACATTTACCCCCAAATGAGTCCTTGGATAGATGATTCATTGACATCCCACTGCCCCAAACGTTATCAGCATGCAGATAATTGTGGAATAAATGTTGAGAATGACTGGAGATTTTAGAAATTCCCTTTCATTCAAATGTTCAGTTAGGGTCTTATATTAACCTCCAGGTATGAAGGATGGGAAACCATCATCAGCTCACCATCTCTTTCTCTGAGAGGTCCAAGGTGTTATGAGAATATGGGGAAAGAGCAGATTAAATTCAACTAAGGAAATTGGAAAACTTAAGATATTGGCTTGAATTGGACCTTGACTATAGTGGGTCTTCACTGAGTTGATTCTGGTTTTGGGAAAGAGCACCCTGAGCAGAGCTGAGCTGCAGCCCATGCAGGGCACATCCCGCTGTGGGGTCCCTGGGGGTACGCTGCACGGAAGGGAAGATGGTGAAGAGGTGTGGGGAAGGTACCAGGAAGGACCACGTCATGCAGGCCTCTGAAAGCCAAGCAGAAAACTTTGGATTCTTCCTGATGGGAACCCCCATCATGAGGGAGTCCGAGGAAGCCTGTGCCTCAGCACCCTAGTTGGGTAGGAATGAGGCATTGCAGAGGAGGTGGGAAGGTGGGAAAGGTAGGGATGGACGGCTTTGTCAGTCCTCATAAGGATAGAGTTCACTGTACTACAAAAGCCTGGACGGCAGTACCGGGGGAATAGCAATGATGAGAAGCTTGAAGTCTAATTTGAGTGCGAGTCAGAATGTGAGGAGTGGAATCTGTAAATGTAAGGGTCTTGGTGGCAGAGACACTTGCATTTTGTAGGCAGCCCCCACTGCACTCATGTTTGCACATAACACAAGTATTAGTATTCATGGTTGAGTCTGCCTTTCTCCCCATAGTGCAGCAATGAGAAGGAAATTAGTAGACCTCGCCTGTGCGCACACCACCAGCAGGGTTGCCTGTGCCTGAGGCCTCCTTGCTCCCCCATTACTACCTTCATCCTTCTGGTCACACCAGTGGGAGTCTTGGAATCCCTGATGACTCAAACAGGAAATGCGCCTCTCAGCTTTAGAATGTTCTAGTGGCAGGTCCTCCAGTTGAACCGTGACCCACCCTCTCTTCAGGGCAACCTGCCCTCCCTCAAGTCCTCTCCTTCCACAAGTGTTACCCCCCCCCCCCAGGTGTTAACCACCTCTGAGACATGGACACCCACACAGCACCTCCCTTTTGGCAAAACTATCTTAGCTCTCTCCCATTCTGTAAATGGCACATAGTTGACATCGTGTAAACTTGTCATTGCATGAAGATACCATTTCTAGACTCTTCTCTGCCCAGCCATCCTAGTCATCAGTGTCTGAAGATGTTTGGTCCAAGCAGAAGGACTCATGTACCCTCTTTACCCGTCCAGGGCCATCCATCCTCTTTGGGCCTCAGTGGCATGGTCTCTAGTCCTGTTCTTTAATCCTGTCACGCCCTCCCCGGCCCCAACCCCGGCCCAGCAGCACCATCCACTGCTCCTCCCGCAACAGCCTCAGCTGTCCCGCACCCACTCCACCCCTCCACTCCCTGCTGCTCCTGCCCCCTTGCCTCCTTTTACTAGACAGTCCCAACATCTTAACTGGAAACCTCTCAACCTGGTTGATGCATTTAGTCATTAACAGTGAGGACTAGTCCACAGAACCAGTCACTTGAAGGACCTATGCAAGGTACAAGGGTCAGAGTCCTGGCCAGGCCCTTCCTGGGATGCCTGAGGTACTGCAGCCTCACTGCTGCCAGGAGCACGCAGTAAAAGAAATGGAGGAGAAACCATGCACACCTCAAGTTCTAGGGTTCAGAAACTTTTAAGCATCTATCGTTTTTTTCCATTTATTTCAGGCTCCCATTGGTCAGCACTTTGGGGGCCTTCCTGGACTGGCACATGGCAGGTCTGCAAATGGGGTGTTGCTTGAGTGGTTGGGGAAGTCATAGCTCTGATTCTGAGATTTTAGGGTCCCCAGCACTCAGCTCCAGAAGAAAGAAAACCATTCATAAGACAATCACACAAGTTTTAAATGGGCAGACTAATGGAAATGAGAATTTGGAGTCATGGCAATCCTTAGAGAAAGGGGGATAATCCCACCCTCTGAAAAGAGAAACTCTGGAGGAGTCCTAGGTCCCCATTAATGGCTTCCTTGCTTTGGGGAGGAAGAGGTAGAGGGTAGAGAGGGGCTTGGGGTTTCTCTTGTTCCCCCAGGGAGCACCAGACCCTCTGCAGTGTGGGAGCAGGCTGTTTGCAGGTGTTTGACACTTGGTCCTTTGCATCTGACCTGAAAGTAGGAAGGCCTGGATCAGGATGAAGATGACTAAGTTTAAACCTTCCCGCAATTTTCAAATGTCCCAGACTGGCCAGGCCTGACATTTCCTGATGTCACTTCAGCCTCTTCACAGAGGAGGGCACATGGACCCTGACAGATGGACACGGGGCTCACGTGTGGCCTTCTGGACAGGTGTCTTTGCTCGTGGCTGTTTCAGTGGCCAGGTGACCAGTGTCTACATGGTCTAGTGCCCAGGTCAGCTAGCCCCATGCAGATTCGCCTGTCCTGGGGACCTGTGTGGGCAGTGTCCTGGCAGTGTGGCCCTTTCTGAGGCTGCAGAGCCTGGTGGCAGACACAGTTCTGCTCAGGGGTGGCCCCTTAGAGCTGGAGTTGGGGTCCTGGCACAGGGAGGGTGTCTGATGACACTCAGTGGCTGTGTGTGTCACCTGTTGGTGCATGTGCACAGTGTAGAGGTTATTTTTCTAAGGGCACTAGTTAAGAGCCAGATTTTAGGCAATGGCTCGAGGCCAGCTGAAAAGCCTGTCTTTGGGATCTGTAGATCCGAGTCTCGCATGGACACTACCTGGGGTCAAGTGTCCAGCCAACCTTCCTGCTTCCTGTGAGCGGGAACCTCAGCACTTCCTAGGACCCCTTAAGCCGCCCGCTCAACAGGTGGCGCTCCCTTCCACCCGAGTTTGCACTAAGGCCCTGCCGGCTGGGTCGACCCCTGCGCAGTGACTGGAGCGGTTCACTGAAGCTGGGCACTCTGACGAGGTGTGCAAAAACTGGCACTGATCCCAAAGGCACTGCGCAAGCTTGCACTGATCCCGCCTCTCTCCGCAGGCTGTCCTACGACCCCACCCGCTACCCTCGGCTCCTGCCGGAGGCCTACTGCCTGTGCCGAGGCTGCCTGACCGGGCCGCGCGGGGAGGAGGACCTCAGCCTCCGCAGTGCACCCGTGTTGCTGCCCACGGTCGTGCTGCGCCGCACTGCGGGCTGTGCGGGGGGCCGCTCCGTCTACGCGGAGGAGTACGTGGCGGTGCCCGTGGGCTGCACCTGCGTCCCCGCGCCCGACCACGACGCGCCAGCTGCCGCCGGAACGGACCGCGGCGGAAGAGAGCGGAACCAGGACCCCGGTCACGAGGAGTGGGACAGGGACCTACGCAGGCCTTTCCGTTCAGGAGGACAGTGACCTGGGCAGGTCTTTCTGCCCGGGCCCCGCCGGGGAACCTCTCCGTTGTTAGGGCTTCTATTCTAGGCGGAGTCCGCGCCCAGCTGATGGGACTGAAAGGAGTTGGCTTAGTGTAGGGACCGGCCTCTGGGACGGGGCGGGCCACCACCGCCCCTGAGGCTGCGGACCCCGCCCCGCACAGCTCAGTATGTCGGGTGGCACCGCTGCTAGGACCAGCAGGCCACAGCCTCTACACGTAGGTGATAGACGCGTTTTAAACTATCTTTTTATGAGCACATATAGCTACTTATTTTCAATAAGGGCAGGAACTATTTTTATATTAGTGATTTTGAATATTAAAAATTTTTCTTGTTTTATAGACCATGTTTTCCCTTCTGCTGGCGTGTAGAAGCACAGTTGGAATCCTCAGATAAACCTTACCGGGTGCTGTGTCCCAAGTCTCTGCAGCCAGCCTGTCCTCATTGCTGGCACAACCAGATGGACAGGGTTGAACCCGACATGCCCAGCTGTCCGTCTCCAGGAGCTGCTACAGGGATGAAAGGGAAGTGTAATAGGCCCAGGGTACCCCAGAGCCATCCCAGAAATCCTAAACTTCGGTTTATTTACTAGCACATCAATGGCTGCAGGTTTCCTGATTTAAAATCTTTTTTTTTTCCTTCACTTTTCAAAGTCAGTGGGCCAATTTGTAGGTAAGAGGTAATGAGATAAAGGCCACGGGGAACGTGACATCCTTGCCAACTCTCAAGAACTTACTTGGCTGTTTGAAGGGCTTCTGGTACTAGTCACATATGAGGTGGAAATGAGCTAACTTACAATTTCAAGAAAGCAGTATTGAGCCTCTCTTTCTATATGTTGCATTGTGAACTAAATCCTTACTTCTTTAGCCTGGAAGTCTGTCCCTGAACATAATGATTTGTAAAACTAAGAGGTACTTTTTAAATCTTTTAAACAGTTGCTGGTGAAGGTATATTGCTTGTGTGTATTTCTTTCTCACGGGCTCAACTGAGTTTTAGAGGAAACAATATGTTTATTAAAGTCTTTGTCTTAATTTTATGGTGGAAGTTTAAGATTAAATCAAGTAGTAACAGAAAGTCAATCTCTTTGCTCTCCTGTGACAGCCCAGCCAAGCCGAGAAGTGCCCTTTCTTCATGTGTTTCACTCCCAAGTTTCAGCTGCCATAGAAGCACACAGTTTTGGCTGCCTGAGTCACCGTCAGTCTTTATTTGATCTGGACGCAAGGTTCACTGAGAGGACTTTCAACTTTTACTATCTGGTGACAGAAGTTGTGCATGAAAATACCTTGCTGAACAGAATCAGGATTTTCCAAGTAGCTGTGGATAGTTCTATATAGTTTGGGATTATTTTTATAAAGGTAGCCCTATGGAGCTATCTCTAGAGTGTGATGTCCAGAAACGGAAGGTTCAGAGCAACCTTTTGTTGCTAGTTCAGATAACAACAAAAATCCCTGCCCTGGCCAGGTACCTCAGTTGGTTAGAGCAGCGGTCGCCAAACGGTTGTCCACGGACCACTGGTGGTCCATGTGGTCCGAAAGGTTGGCGACTGCTGGGTTAGAGCATTGTCCTAATATTAGGAAGAAACTGGCTTTCCATTCTAAGATCTATAAAGGCAACTTTTGTACTTTTTCTCTGAATGGCACATTTATCCACTTAACTATTTATTGAGCACTTGCCCTGTTCCAGGTGCTGAGCTCCTGGAGCCAGCTGTGAACCACACCAACTCTGCACTCAGCTGAAAGTGGAAACTGAATTGGCTGTCAGCACACTGGGCATGCTCAGGCCTCTGCTCACCTCACATATTGCCCAAGAATCAGAGCTAGTTTGCTCATCTATAAAATGAGGTGGTGCCATCCACCTCACAGGTATTGTGATGGCTGATCACCATTGTGAAGCACCTAGCAGTCTTGCCCACACACAGTAGGGAGCGAAAACACACTGTCCCAGTGACTCATGAGTTACATTGAGAATAAGTAGTATCCAGCTCTTATTTGAAGTGTTTCTATTACTTCAAAGTGCCTGTTTGTTTGTTTTTAAGTACAAAAGGTAAGTTTAAAATAAAATCTATCCATGCCCTGGCCAGGTAGGTCAGTTGATTAGCACATCGTCACAATATACCCAAGGTTGTAGGTTCGATCACTGGTCAGGGCACATACAGAATCAACCAATGAATGAATGCATAAATGAGTGGGACAACAAATCCATGTTTCTCTCTCTCCCTTCCTGCCTTCCAATCTCTCTTGAAAATCAATAAATAAAAATTGAGATAAAAACGAAATCTATCCCTAGATAGCAGAAATTAGAGAGAATATATTGAAATCAGAGGGCTGTGACCCATTGTGGGGAGATACTGCTTCAATGAATAGTTTATTGAACAGAATTTTGTTCTCTTGTTAAAATTAAAGTTTTCATTTTGGAAGGGAAGGGGTTAGTATTGTGTTTTAATGACAACTAGGGAAATATACTGGCTAGAGAATTATGCCACCAAAGTTCAAGGACATCTTTTCCTCCTGATCCTGATAACATCGTTAACATAATTGCATCTTGTTGATATGGCCAGGTACAATAAATTCTAGCAGCATTGGACTGCAAATTTCATAGCTTCTTTCCCTCCTCTTAAAAAGTGCCACCATGCCTACTTTTCCTTCAAGTAATTCTATTTTGAGTGTTTCATGGCAATCCTCGGAATGGAGGTACCTTACTGGTCATTGAAGATTTTTTCCAACAGACAATATTTCTGTTGTGTGCTTATTTTGTAACAATGGAATCATTTGGGAAGAGCCCGCAGAAGACACTGGCTCCTGCCAGCTGTTCCACATTCAGAGGCCAATGACCCAGACTTCTGGTAGGACTGCATTTCTTCTATTAAGGAAGAAGGGATAAGAGGTCAGTTTTAGTAACTGGTTCAGGCTCAGACTGCAGAAAGGAAAGGAAAGGAACCAGCATGGGATTCTCATCTGAAATGGGGTTTCACTTCACCACACATTTCATCTGCTCTTGCACACAGCTGAGTAACAACATGGAAATCTCTGAATTGCTAGCAAAACTGCAATTATTATCCCTGCCCTTTCTACTCACATTATGGTTGTCTTGGTGTAAATGCAAACTTTTGAATTAAGGACTTACAAAGATGTCTATTAAACATCCTCTTTGGTTTTTGCGGTTCTATGGTAAAAATGTCAGAGATGAGGTCACCTCCTGAGAAGCCCCTGCTTACAGACAGACTTGAGAGCATCGCCCAGCCTTCCTTGCCATTCAACAGCTGGTGGCCATGCGCACTTCACCTGCCTGGAGGCAGACAGACAGACAGGAACACATCCAGGCTTACGTCAAGCTTTTCAGGTTGCCAGGCGACAGCTACAAGTCATTCTTGAAATCCAGACACCAATCACAAATAAATACGGGCTTGTTAAAATGGAATCACAAGCCCTGGCCAGGTATCTCAGTTGGTTAGAGCATCATCCCCATAGGCCAAGGTTGTGGATTCGATCCCTGGTCAGGGCACATACAAGAAACAACCAACAAATGCATAAATAAATGGAACAACAAATTGATGTGTGTTTTTTTTCCTCTCTCTCTCTCTCCCTTGTCTTCTGCCTATAAAGTCAATTTTAAAAAACATAAAACTTGAATCACAAAGGGTCCAAAGCAAAAAAGACATATTGGCTGCTTATTAAAATACATTTTTATATGAGTAAAGCTTTGCCTCTTCCTTCCTCTACCCCCATGGAGAAAAGGTTTCCCTCATCTTAAAGGCTAGATTTATAGACCAACTAAAATTGTTATTTCTATATTGCTACTTGCCCACCATTCCTAAATTACACATTACATTTCTACACATGATTTGTTATAGTATGTGTTACCTCCTTAGTTAATTTTTAGCAACCTTAAGGAAATATTATCGTAGGGGTTATTTTTTAAAAGAACATTTACTGAATATTTAACATCTCAGGTTAATGATAAAAATACATTACAATGATAAAAATACATTACATTGATAAAAATATAAATGTCTCAAAAATACTGATTATCTTTTTTTATTATTTTTTAATCCTTATCCGAGGACATTTTTTATATTGCTTTTAGAGAGTAGAAAGGAGAGAGGAGGGGGACAGAGAAAAAAATCGAACCTGCAACCCAGGTACGCATCCTGGACTGGAAACCAAACCCAAGACCACAGGCCAACATTCTAACCACTGAGAAAAGCCAGCCAAGGACAATACCGACTGATCTTTTAAGTCAATTTTAAATTATCCAAAAGTGTGATGACCGAGTGCACAGCTTCACAACCTGCTAAGAAAATAAAGAGGGGAATGTCACACAGGGTCCTGTCCTGCATTATACACGGTCTACATTTACACATCATGGTCTAGCTGAGAGTCATAATTCACGTAACAGCGAAACTCATTTGCCAAGGTCCGGGTGTGCTTTGGAATAAATTTGCACATCTTCACGCCAAGAAGTTTTGTTGCCTCTTCCTCCATGACAGCACCTGAAGAGAACAGACCAGATGAACCAGAAGATAAATACAGCCATGCACCCTGGGCCCTGGCACAACGTGACAATACCACTCAGCAAACGAGGGTGGAGGTCAGTTCTTCATATTCCTCTTTACTTTTCCAACATTTTTGAAATTTACTTACTTTCTTCCTTTTCTTTCTTATTTAATAGTTTTCCTGTCTCTACAAAGCTAAGACACTTCAAGTGTCTTGGAAATAGATTATATCCTACTAAGTAATTTAAGGAAAGCAAGAATAAGTATTAAAAACTGTTGGTTTTGTAACATGGAAACCTGCACCTGAAACCTATCTGTTTCAGGTGCAGGTTTCCCCAATGTCACCCCAATAAATTTAGTAAATAAATTTAAAAAAAAACTGGTGTTGCCCTAGCTGGGTGGCTCAGTTGGTTAGAGCATTGTCCTGTACACCAAAAGACTGCAGATTTAATTCCTGGTCAAGCACATACCTAGGTCGTGAATTTGATCCCTAGTTAGATGCATACGGGAGGCAACCAATCAATGTTTCTCTCTCATATTGATGTTTCTCTCTCTTTCTCTCCCTTTCCCTCCCCCCCCTCTCTCTCCCCCCTCCCTCCCTCCCTCTCCCTCTCCTCTCCTCCTCCTCCCTCCTTCCCTCTCCCTAAAATCAATAAAAACATATCCTTGGATGAGGATTTTAAAAAATAATACAAAATAAAATAAAATATTATAATGCCTTTTAAAAAGAAAGAAAAAAACCTGGTTTTCCACTTTGATCAAGAATCCCCTTTTCAGAACCCTCTTGCACTACTGGTGGGAATGCAGACTGGTGCAGCCACTGTGGAAAACAGTATAGCGTTTCCTCAAAAAATTAAAAATGGAACTGCCATTTGACCCAGTAATACCACTTCTAGGAATATATCCCAAGAAAACAGAAACACCAATCAGAAAAGATATATGCATCCCTATGTTCATAGCAGCACAATTTACAATAGCTAAGATTTGGAAACAGCCTAAGTGCCCATCAGCAGATGAGTGGATTAGAAAAACTGTGGTACATCTACATAATGGAATACTATGCTGCTGTAAAAAAGGACTTCTTACCATTTGCAACAGCATGGATGGAACTGGAGAGCATTATGCTAAGCGAAATAAGCCAGTCAGAGAAAGATAAATATCACATGATCTCACTCATTTGTGGAACATCATAAACTGATGAACAAAAATAGATACAGAGACAAAGAAGCATCGAACAGACTGTCAAACCAGAGCGGGAAGGCAGGGGAGGGTTGGGGGGTGGTGTAAGAGATCAATCGAAGGATTTTTATGCATGCATATAAGCATAACCGATGGATACAGACACTGGAGATGGGGGCGGGAGGGAGGTGTGGCATGTGCCAGGGGGGTAAGGGAGGTCAATGGGGGAAAAAGGAGACATATGTACTACTATTTGTAATACTTTAAACAATGTTAAAAACGAAGAATCCCCTTTTCAGTATTATCCAATCTTGTAAACCCATAGGAATATATTCACATCAACCTTTGGATGACCAAGCTATTTCTCCCTCAGCCCCCCTTCCTCACCCCACTGCCTGTCTTGCACTGCCCACCACTGTGGATATCACCCCAGATGCTGCCAAGCACCTGTTCCTCGACGCCTATGGTAGCAAGTGCTATATAGGTAGCAACCCAGGACTCATCCTGGATTCTCCCCTTTCTCACTTCCCACATGCAGAGCACAGCACATTCTTTTAGTTTTCTCTCCAACCTCGTCCAGAGCTACGTCCACTCACCCCCATAAATCTTTTTTGGTACAAAGGTCAAGTGAACTTGTTTAGACGAATGGATCTTGTTCCTTTGGGGCTGGACACTATAAAAGAAAAGTCGAGCTCTCACCAGCACCTGTCTGGGGCCCTCTCATCAGGCTCCCTTTGAGGCGACTGCTGCAGTGCAGCTCAGCCCAGAGAACTCGAGGCTCTGAAGTACAGCCCCCTGACTCTATGCCAGCCTGTCTTTCTCTGATTTTTTCACATACTTATCAAAATTAGGAATTCATTTCTTCTGTTGTAATACATTTTTTAATCTGTCCCCTAAAACCAAATGTATGCTCCATGAGGTCAGGCAATCTCCCTGTCAGCTGGCACAAAGGGCTAGTCACAGCTATGAATTAATAAATAAATACTAGTTGTGTGAACAAGAGTTGTGTTTTTGACTAAGTCTACAACTCGACAACCAGAAGAACAGCTCCACTGCTCAGCCCGGGGTGCTCCAGGCAAAAGCACGGCCACAGGCTGGGTACAGGAGCTGGGGACTGCACTCAGGGCCTGGACGCCAGGCTGCCCAGACCATAGAGGTAGTTATAGTTTTAGTTCTATGTCAGATTCCAGTACCTCCATCTTAAGAAAATCGTGTATCTCAAGCTCCCCAGAAAGAACACTGTTCTGCTATAACAAACCTGATCCAATGCCTAACTTGTAACCTCAGGCAATCCACGTTAACTCCACAGATTCGACATCAAGTGCAGAGGCTACTTTAACTACTGATGATGACCACGATGAATATTCACCACATGCAATCCCACCCAATGTGTGTCAGGCACTCAGTCCTCCAACACTGGAAGTCAGGCAGCATTACCAGCCCCATATTTACAGACGAGGAAACGGGGGCACAGGTTACAAAGCCTGTTTATGGTCACACAACAAGTGGTAGATTCAGGATCTGAGTTCTAAGATCTTTCAACTCTTGACACCTGAGGCTTGAAAATCCACCATTATCAACCTTTATGAGATGGCAGGCCAGCACTTACCTGTGCACAGCAGAATCTTGCCCTGAGTCAGGTACTTGATGGTTTCTGAGGTTTTCCTGAGACATTCCTCAGAAAGATAGGGGGGATCCGCTATGACAATGTCAAAACTATGATGGGCAATATTTACAGGGAAGTCCAGTGGATTATTGTAATCATAGAAGATAAACTCCTCTCCATAAATGGAGAATCTTCTGTCATACTCAAAGAGGTATACAGCCAAGTCTTCTCTGTGCAGCTCTCTCAGTTTCTGGTAAACACTAGGGGTGCTCACACAGGCCACCCTGGAAAACAAAGTGAATATGTGCGCAAAGAGCTCCGGTAGACAGCTTCCAACGTTAGACAACTTCACTAAGCACCAGCGGTCCTGCCACACCTTCCTAAAGGAAACAACACTGCAACTAACGTGACAGCAGTAAATTGTGAGAGAAAACAAAATGCCTCACTTTTAAGGAATCTGGTATTTAAAAATCTGAAACTCATAATGTTAAGGTACAAAAGTGATACATGTGCTCTTTATAGTAAGAAATGTAAAACATTAGGAACATATAAAGGCAAAATTAGGTAGCCGAAAGTCTAAATTTACCTATTTCATGTTCCTTTAACATTTACATCAAATACTGTTAATCTCAAACTAAATATTTTGAAGTTACTTCGTAATATTCATAATCTTGAGAGGAAAACCCCAAATAACTGCTTTAGCAACCCAGTTTTCAAAAAAAATACATTAAAATGAGGTAGGTCTCAGTGCAGAAAAGCTACTTTAAATTTCTGCAGCTTTTTAAAAATATATATATTTTTATTGATTTTAGAGAGGAAGGGAGAGAGAGAGAGAGAAACATCAATGATGAGAGAGAATCATTGATTAGTTGCCTCCTGCATGCCCCCTACTGGGGATCGAGCCTGCAACCCAGACATATGCCCTTGACCGGAATCAAACCCAGGACCCTTAAGTCCGCAGGCTGATGCTCTATCTACTGAGCCAAACCAGGTAGGGCTCTGCTGCTTTTCTGTATAAGGAAATTATTACCAGCAGCCTACAGTTTATGAACAGGTAAGCACTGTCCCAATAGTTAACTCTTCTTTTGTTAATCTTCACTCAGGGATATTTTTCCATTGATGTTTAGAGAGAGTGGAAAGAGAGGGAATGAAGAGGAGACAGAGAAAAAGAGAGGAGAGAGAGAGAGAGAGAGAGAGAGAGAGAGAGAGAGAGAGAGAGAGAGAGAGAGAGAGAGAGATGAGAGAAAGACATCGATTGGTTGCCTCGCTCCAACCGAGGATTGAACTTACTACCCAGGTACATGCCCTTGACCAGGAATCGAACCCGAGACTCTTTGGTGCGTGGGCTGACACTCTAACCACTGAGCCCACCGGACAGGGCCTAATAGTTAACTTTTAAAACCAACTGCGAAAGAAGCTAGAAATAAATACTTAACTATTGAGTTGATTGTGGTCCATCTGTTACAATGGAATGTTATGTAACATCACACCCACAAGACACTCCAGGAACACAAGGGGCAAAAAGACATTTGCATGAATGTGAGAAAATATGCCCAGAGGCACAAGAGCCAGAGACCATGGCTGCCTCACAGGAGGAGGACTGGGGGCCTGGAGATAATGAGGAAGGAGGATAACATTTTCCCAATCCCCTTTAGAACTTTTAGATATTTATCATGCATATATATTATCATTCAAAACAGTACTTTTAGATATTAAACTCAGCCTTAAACCTGTGAGGGTCATTTCTGTACACGTGCACATTAGGCACCCAAGCTAACTAGATAGGCTGCTTGGTCCAAAAACACTTGAAGTATGTAACAGCCTGATGATGGCACATATGCGTCTGTGGAAAATGTGCATGTCCGTCTGGGTGACAGGAGCAATCAGAGCTTCAGCCCAGGATGCTGCCAGAGTTTGGGGGAAAGGAGGGAGAGTGAAGGTAGAGGGCCAGGATGTCTCCACTGTGCTGGGATAACAAGCAGCAATCAGATGCACAATGAACTATTACCCAAGAAAGAGGGTGAAATAAAGGTAGTTTCAGACCAACTAAATCTGAGCTTGTTGCCAAGCAGAATTTCTCTAAAATATTCTGAAGGATGTACAAGGCAGTAGAAAAGTGTCTCATATGCAAGAAGGAGGGAGCAGAGTGTGGTGAACCCAGGGGGACAATGGGTTGTCATGGTGGGGTCTTAGGGCAACTCACTCCTGAGTTCCCTTGTGCAAGTGGCTGAATCTCTTGAGCCTCAGCTCTGTCTTTAGAATAGAGAATATAATGGTAACTACCTCACAGGGGTGTGAGAACTAAACAAGGTGACCCTCATAAACTGCTGACACAGAGGACAGGACAGGCAGCAATTACTCAATAAATGCTCCCACTTTTACTCATCTTTAAGATTATTGCCCTAGCTGGTTTGGCTCAGTGGATAGAGCGTGCGCCTGTGGACTGAAGGGCCCCAGGTTCGATTCCAGTCAAGGGCACATGCCTGGGTTGTGGGCTCGATCTCCAGGGTGGGGGGGGGGGGGTGTAGGAGGCAGCTGATCAATGATTCTCTCTCATCATTGGTGTTTCTATCTCTCTCTCTCCCTTCCTCTCTGAAATCAATAAAAATTTATTTTTTTAAAAAGATTATGACACAGCTCCTGAAGATGCCTGTCAGAAAAAATAAAAGTTGTATCCGAAGCCCTAATATTAATGGAAAAAAGAAAAAAAAATGTATAAAAGACACTGTCATTAAGAAAAACCTAATAAACAACTACATATAATTTAAAAAGAAAACAGAAAAAAAAAAGAGAAACTTGGGACTTCTAGTTAAAGATGGTGGATGGGAATGTAGATTTTCACCCTCATGAAGTCCACTCAATATACCACAAGTAAGATTCTGTTTTGTTGTTGAAGCCAAGAAGAGAAAGAGAATGTGAGAAGAGACAAAAGAAACACACATAGAAAGCTGGAAAACAGTGGAGAGTGGTATCTGGCTTGGCAGACCAAAACACCAAATCCTGAACTGGCAGCCAGGAAAGCTGGGAAGCAACCTTATCTGCATCACCGCACCCAAGGCTCAGGATCTGCAGACCAGTAACTCAAGAAGCGGCTGAAGGTCCATGTAGGCAGACAGTAATTCCCAAGACTCTCCTCCTCCCAGGAGAGAGAAACCTGGAGGAATGGTCTCTGGATTGGGGGACAAGAAGGGAGTGCCAGCACAACTAGTAATGTGGTACGGTGTGGCAATGACAAGGATTAAGTTAAACCCACTGGATGCTAGGACCTTCAGCCCTCTCAGTAATGTGGTCCCCCAGATGATGTCACAACACACATAACTTCCAGGGAAGAATTATAAGACTCTTCCTAGAGCTCTGACCAGCCCCAGAGGAAAAGACTCAGAGTGACACTGGGATTCCCTAGGAATAGCTCGCCCAGGTCATCCAACTGCAGAGATTAAGCAAGAAAGTTCTGCCATGTGTCACAGCTTTCCGACATAATCTGAGTGGCCAGTGAAGGTCAATGGACATTCAAGAAAAACATTTAATATTAGAGACCAAAATAAATGAACAGAAAAGGCACGTTGTAGTAAGCAGATTAAGTGGAGAGAAGAAAACTTTTTTAAAAATCTTGTAATTAATATCCTCAGAAGGATAAACAAGATAAAATAATGAATATTCAGCACAACCAATGAATGCAATAGTAAGTGGAACAATAAATAGATGTTTCCCTCTCCTCCTTCCTCTCTTTCTAAAAATCAATCAATAAAATTTAAAATAAATAAATATATATTCAGAGACCCCAAAAGAGAGCTGTAAATGAATATGTATATGACAACAGAAATGGTAAACTCAGCAGAAAATTTAGAAAATAAAGTTGAGGAATATTCCCAGAAAGTAAGGTAAAAAAGACAATAGGTGGAAAAGAAGACAGTAAGGAAAGTAGATCAGGTCCAACATTCAAATAACAGGAGTTCTGGAAAGAGGAAGAGAAAAAACAGTGGGGGAGGAAATAGGCTTAAGACAGTTTTCCCAAACTGAAGGAAATGAGATTGAAAGAGCTCCCCACCCAGCACGAGAGGGGAATACTCTACACCAGGACACATCAAATATTAGGAATTAAGAAAAAAACCCAAGTTTGCATTGAGCAAGGAAAAAATGGGTTTCCTGCAAGAACTCAGAACAGCATGGGATTTTTCAACAGCACCTATGGATACTTGGAGGCCAAGAAGCAATGTCCTCAAAACCTGGAATTACATACCCAGCAAAACTATTACAACTGAGAGTAAGAGTGGAATAAAGGCATTTTCAGAAATGAAAGGGTGTTTTTAAAAATATTTTTAAATTTATTTCATAGAGGAAGGGAGAAGGAGAGATAGAAACATCAATGATGAGAGAGAATCATTGATTGGCTGTCTCCTGCACACCTCCCACTGGGGATGGAGCCCGCAACCCAGGCATGTGCCCTTAACCGCAATCGAACCCGGGACCCCTAAGTCCGTAGGCTGACGCTCTATCCATTGAGCCAAACCAGCTAGGGCCAGAAAGAAAAGGTTTGAAAAATTCCCTTCCCACATATCTTTTTTTATGGAAGCTATTGAAGGATGGACCTAACCCAGATTAAGGCTGCAAAATGAGAACTGGGGTACAGGAAACTGGAAATCCAAAATAAAAGAGAGGAAAAAGGACTATGAGCATGATGGTGAAGAAAGATACCAAGATAAGAACTGTAACAAAGCTAGAAATCAACCCAGTCCAGCTTGGTAAAGCCATGAGCTAATATTTTTCAAGGAGTTGAAATATTTTTGCATTTATAGATAGGAGATATGCATAACTGGGGAAGAATTTGATGGTTAGTGGGTGATATGGACATAGAAACACATAAAAAAATAAAAAACTTATAATTTTACAGTAAGAAAAAAGTAAAAGGTTCAGCTGTAAAGAACAATGTGAACCCTGTTATAGCCCAAATCTGGAAACAATACTATTGGGAGCATGGACAGAAAGCAAGCACATCTGTGGAAGTGATAAAGTCTGAACCAGCTTTTTAGGACCATTCGATGTTAAATTACATGCATGTAAAGTTTTGTGGATTTTTATCCTCACCCGAGGATATGTTTATTGATTTAGAGAGAGAGGCAAGGAGAGAGCAAGAGAGAGAGAGAAACATCAATGTGAGAGAAAAATTGGTTGGCTCCTGTATGCGCCCTGACTGGGGATTGAACCCACAACCTAGGTATGTGCCCTGACCGGTAATGGAACCCACAATCTTTAGGTGTAGAAGGCAATGCTCTAACCAAATGAGCCACTGGGCCAGGGCTATGCATGTAAAGTCTTGATAAAAATAAAAACCAAGTTAAAAAAAAGAAAATCTACATTCTTAAAATTTCAAAAAGTCAAGTATTAAGATTTTTTTCTCTTAAAACAAACTGTAAGGTTATAAAAGTAAGAAGCAGGTTAGCAAATATTAAAATACAGGACAGAGATAAGACATCCTACAATGCATACATTTCTGGGTGCCCCTAAACTTGTTATTATAGCAGTTCTTATTCCTCATATTCTACAAATCATGAACTACAATTTTTGCAGATTATGAGTCAGACTTCTTACAAACCATCTCTCATCGAGGAAGGACATTGAAAATATTAATTTAGATTAAACAAAAGAGAAACAAAATTTGAATCTCACCTTCCACCTTCCCCAGCAGCCGAAGTCACTTCCTTAGCAAGGCGCAAAGCAGTTTCCTGACTGTACCAAAACTGGCTCAATTGCTGTAGCAGAGGGATGAGTTCAGATCATTTTAGAATTAGCATAAATTTGGTTCCTTTAATTTAAACCTGTGCATATACTTAATATTTCCCTTTTTCTTCTTAAAGCCAATTTTTTTGAAATTATTTAAAATTTTATTTTATTTTTTAAAGTATTACAAATAGTAGTACATATGACTCCTTTTTTTCACCATTGACCTCCCCCCGGCCTCCCCTACCCCCCGGCATATGCCGTCACCCCCTACCCCCAGTGTCTTACGTCCATTGGTTATGCTTATATGCATGCATACAAGTCCTTCGGTTGATTTTAAATTAATAGACAAACAGGGATCCAAGATGGCAGGGAGTAGGTAGAAGTTATACTCAAGTCCTTCTAGGACCACACTGGAATTACAATTAGATTATAGAACAATCAACCTGAATAACAAACTGAAGACTAGCTGAAGAGAAGTCTTATAACCAAGGATTTATAGTATAGCCAGATCAAGACTGGTAAGAAGGTCAGAGACACAAAAAGGGCTGGCCCCTACCACATGCATCCAGTCCCAGACAGAAGCAGCCATCACCTGTGGATTGCTTTGTAGCTCCTAATAGGCACCTCAGGTCACAGGCAGCATCTGACATTGACCTGCACATGAGTCTCTCCCAAGAGGCACCAGAACCAACACACCCTGGAGCTGGCTTCAAAGCACAAAGGAACACCACCTGATTAGTTCCATAAAAGGCACATCCAAAGGAAGATCTCGGCAAGCACCAGACCCTACTGGGACAAATTCTGCTTCATAGGGTCAGCCCCCTGCATAGTAGCTCATATACTGTGGTTGGGGTCAATCCTCACAGTCAGACAGCCTGAGGGTCAACCCCACCCACAGATGGGCTAACAGTAATCAAGACTCAACTACAACAGGAGGACTCATAACCCAGGCAAAGAACACCTGTGGAGCACCCAGCTCAGGTGATCAAGGATACTGCACCACTGGGCCCCACAGGATACCTAATACATAAGGCCACTCTACCAAAACTGGCAGACAAAGTAGTTCTACCTAATACACAGAACTCCTACCCCATCACACAGAGGCAGATAAAATGGGGAGACAAAGAAACATGCCCCAAATGAAAGAACAGGAGAAATCTCTAGAAAAAGAACTAAATGAAATAGAGGCAAGCAATCTACCAGACACATAGTTCAAGACAATGGTTATAAGGATGTTCAAGGAACTTAGAGGAAGAATGGATGAACTCAGTAGTGAGAACTTCAACAAAGAGATAATAAGCATAAAAAGTGACATAGAAACCACAAAAAGAACCAGTCAGAAATGAAGACTACAATATCTAAAATTAAGACTACACTAGAAGGACTAAACAGTAGGTTGGATGAAGCAGAAAATCGAATCAACAATTCGCAAGGCAAGGTAGCATAAAACACCCAATCAAAGCAACAAAAATAAAAACAATTTTTTTAGTGATTTGGCAGCTCCCTCATCCTGAACATGCCATGGCTTCCTCCTTTCCCACACCTCATTCTACGAGGCCTAAGTGAAATGTTTCCTGCCCTGGAAGGACCCCCTTGACCTTGTGATCATTATGTCCTTATTCTTTTCCTCTTCCATGGCACTGTACTCTATTTTAAGAACCTGCATTATGTTATGTTGCATAACAGTTTCCTTCTCCAACCAGATGATAAATGCCTGTAGTCAGGGATCATTCTATGCATCTTGACAACTCCAGATCCCAGCAGAGTACCTAATGTATAATAAGAATAAAATAAACATTTGTGGGGAAATTTTTTTTTAAATGAGGATAGTTGAATGGATTTCTGCTATTCATGGAAGTATAATAACATCCGCATTATAGGGGTACCAGAAGGAGAAGAGAGAGAACAAGGGATTGAGAACCTATTTGAAGAAATAATGACTGAAAACTTCCCTAACCTGGTGAAGGAAAAAGACACACAAGTCCAGAAAGCACAGAGCATCCCAAACAAGATAAACCCAAAGAGGCCCAAGACACATCATAATTAAAATGCCAAGTTAAAGACAGGAGAGAATCTTAAAAGCAGTAAGAGAGAAGCAGTTAGTTAACTATAAGGGAGCTCCCATTAAACTGTCAGCTGATTGCTCATCAGAAACTCTGCAAGCCAGAAGGGATTGGTAAGAAATACAAAGTGATGAAAAGCAAGGATCTACAAACAAGACTATTCTACTCATCATGGTTGTCATTTAAAATTGAAGGAAAATAGCCCTGGCTGATGTTCCTCAGTGGTTAGAGTGTCAATCCATGAACTGAAGTGTCATAGGTTTGATTCCCAGTCATGTACCTGGGTTACAGGTTTGACCCCCACCCAGTTAAGGTGTGTGTGGGAGGCAACCAATCAAAGAGTCTTTCTGACCCTCCCTCCCTCCCTTTCTCCCTCCCTCCCTCCCTCCCTCCCTCCCTTTCTCCCTCCCTTCCAATCTCTCTAAAAAATCAATGGGAAAAATATCCTAGGGTGAGGATTAACAACAACAACAAGATAATTTTTTAAAAAATAATAAAATTGAAAGATAATAAAGAGCTTTCTTGACAAGAAAAAAGCTAAAGGAGTTTATTACCACTAAATCAGTATTACAAGAAATGTTAAAGTGACTGCTTTAAGAAGAAAAAAGAGGGACATAAATATGTATAATAAATGGCAATAAATACATTCCTGGAAAACCAAGATGGCGGCATAGGTAAACACCGGAGTTAGCTGCCTCGAACAACCACTTCACAAATACAACTAAAAGACGGAACGGACATCACCAAGAACCACAGGAAAGCTGGCTGAGGGGAAATCCTTCAACTAGAAGGAAAGAGAAAAGCATAGGAGACTCAGAGGAGGCGCAGTGCGGAAAATAAAAAGGTGCGGAGGTATGCGCGGAGCGGGCTGGTAGCTGAGGGCGCAGTTGTCGTTTTCAATTGGGAGGGAGTCTCAGATTCTGAGCTCCAGTTCTGGGTGAGTCTCTAGGGACCCAGACTCAAACGGGAGAAGCGGGACTGTCTGGCTTCGGTCGGAACCTGAGGGCAGCTTTCTCTCCGAGGTTTGCAGCGGTTGCTGGGACTTTGAGAGGCAGAGCCTCTGGGGACAGGACTGAGAGCAGCCATAACTGCTCCCTCCACCCACCCTGTTTGATCCCGTGCTACCCTCCCTGCCCAAGCCCTGCGCAGAGCCATTTGCCAGATAGCCTCAGGCAAAGGCTAGATTAGCACCTCCCCAGAGGACAGAAGTTTTCCCACTGCAGACACAGCTGACTCTCACAGCCAGTTGGCCTGGAGGTCAAATCCCCCCAGTATTAACTACAACAATGAAGGCTTAACTACAACAAGACTGCGCACTAGGGGGTGCACCAAGGAAGCATAAAAAATGCGGAGACAAAGAAACAGGACAAAACTGTCAATGGAGGATATGGAGTTCAGAACCACACTTTTAAGGTCTCTCAAGAACTGTCTAGAAGCCGCCGATAAAGTTACTGAGATCCTCAAGAAATCTAATGAGACCCTCGATGTTATGATAAAGAACCAACTAGAAATTAAGAATACAGGGACTGAAATAACGAATATTATACAGACTCCCAACAGCAGACCAGAGGAGCGCAAGAATCAAGGCAAAGATTTGAAATGCGAAGAAGCAAAAAACACCCAACCGGAAAAGCAAAATGAAAAAAGAATCCGAAAATACGAAAATAGTGTAAGGAGCCTCTGGGACAGCTTCAAGCGTACCAACATCAGAATTATAGGGGTGCCAGAAGAAGAGAGAGAGCAAGATATTGAAAACCTATTTGAAGAAATAATGACAGAAAACTTCCCCTACCTGGTGAAAGAAATAGACTTACAAGTCCAGGAAGTGCAGAGAACCCCAAACAAAAGGAATCCAAAGAGGACCACACCAAGACACATCATAATTAAAATGCCAAGAGCAAAAGACAAAGAGAGAATCTTAAAAGCAGCAAGAGAAAGAAACTCAGTTACCTGCAAGGGAATACCCATACGACTGTCAGCTGATTTCTCAACAGAAACTTTGCAGGCCAGAAGGGAGTGGCAACAAATATTCAAAGTGATGAATGCCAAGAACCTACAACCAAGATTACTTTATCCAGCAAAGCTATCATTCAGAATAGAAGGTCAGATAAAGAGCTTCACAGATAAGGAAAAGCTAAAGGAGTTCATCACCACCAAACCAGTATTATATGAAATGCTGAAAGGTATCCTTTAAGAAGAGGAAGAAGAAGAAAAAGGTAAAGATACTAATTATGAACAACAAATATGCATCTATCAACAAGTGAATCTAAGAATCAAGTGAATAAACAATCTGATGAACAGAATGAACTGGTGATTATAATAGAATCAGGGACATAGAAAGGGAATGGACTCACTATTCTTGGTGGGGAAAGGGGTGTGGGAGATGCGGGAAGAGACTGGACAAAAATTGTGCACCTAGGGATGAGGACAGTGTGGGGGGGGTAAGGGCAGAGGGTAGGGTGGGGACTGGGTGGAGGGGAGCTATGGGGAGAAAAAAAGAGGAACAAATGTAATAATCTGAACAATAAAGATTTACTAAAATAAAAATAAATAAATAAATAAATAAATAAATAAATAAATACATTCCTAAAAAGAATTTCTTAAAATGTAAATGGCTTAAATGCTCCTATCCAAAGACATATGATATCTGACTGGATATGAAAACAAGACCCATTTATGTGCTATCTATGAGAGATCCACTTCAGATCAAACGATACATACAGACTGAAAGTAAAGGGATGAAAAAAATATTTCATGCAAATACGAACAAACAAAAAGCTAGGGTAGCAATACTTATAGCAGACAAAACAGACTTTCAAACAAAGGCCATAATAAGAAACAAATGCACCCAATGGAGAAGCATCTAAATTCATAAAGCAAATATGGGCAGACATAAAGGGAAAGATCAACAGTAACAGTCATAGTAGGGGATTTTAATTCCCCATTGATATCAATGGAGAGATCTTCCAGACAGAAAATCAATAAGGAAATTGCTGCATTAAAAACACACTGAGTCAGATGAATTTAATTGATATGTTTAGAGAATTTCACACCAAACTGACAAAATATACATTATTTTAAAGTGCACATGGAGTCCGGCTGGAGTGGCTCAGTGGTTGAGCATCAACCCATGAACCAAGAAGCTACTGGTTTGATTCCTGGTCAGGGCACATGGGTTTTGGGCTCCATCCCCAGTAGGCGACATGCAGAAAGCAGCCAATCAATGTTTCTATTTCTCTATCCCTCTCCCTGTCCCTCTCTCTAAAATCAATAAAAACATATTTTTAAAATAATTAAAGTGCACATGGGACATTTCCCTAAATAGACTATATGTTAGGTAACAGAACAAGTCTCAATAAACTTAAGAGACAGAAATAATATCAAACATTTTCTCCAACTACAATGGTATGAAATTAGAAATCAAATACATGAAAAACACACAAACAGATGGAGGCTTAATAACGTAATTAAACAACGACTGGGTTAACAATGAGATTAAGAAATCAAAAGATACCTTGAGATAAATGAAGATGGAAACAGTGCATTCTCCTTCCTGGAACACATCAGAGCCTTTCCACCCTACTTCCCCTTCCCCAGCAAAGGTGCATCTCCTAAACTCTAAGGCAGTGGTTCTCAACCTGTGGGTCGCGACCCCTTTGGGGGTCGAACGACCCTTTCACAGGGGTCGCCTAAGACCATCGGAAAACACTTATAATTACATATTGTTTTTGTGATTAATCACTATGCTTTAATTCTGTTCAATTTGTAACAATGAAAATACATCCTGTATATCAGATATTTACATTACGATTCATAACAGTAGCAAAATTACAGTTATGAAGTAGCAACAAAAATAATTTTATGGTTGGGGGTCACCACAACATGAGGAACTGTATTAAAGGGTCGCGGCATTAGGAAGGTTGAGAACCACTGCTCTAAGGGTTTCCACAAGACTTGCAACCAGGGAAGCAATAGGCACTGGCAGCTTGTCCAGGCTAAATCCCTGAATCGGTCACCAAGGTTCCCTTTTTTCTGACTCTCTAGTGAACTGACAGCAGCCCCGCCTTGGCTCACTTCTTTCCCATAACATTTCTAGAAAGCCAAAGCAGCCCCGTCTAGTATCTCTCCATCCAAGGCCTATGCGTTTCCTTGTTTCACTGTCCTTAGCTTTAATAAATGTACTCTTACAATAAAAATATAAAATGAAAACACAATTCAAAATCTATGGGACACATTGAAAACAGTCCTAAGAGGGATATTTGGAGCAATACAGGCATACCTCAAAAAACAAGAAAAATCTCAAGTACACAATCTAACCTTATACCTAAAGGAACTAGAAAAAGAACAACAACAAAGCTCAAAGTGAGTAGAAAATAGGAAAGAATAAAGATTGGAGCAGAAATAAATAAAATTGAGTCCAAAGAAAATAATAAAAAATCAATAAAACCAAGAAGTGGTTCTTTAAGAAGATAAAGACTAATAAAACCTTTAACCAGAAAAAAAGAGAGAGGACCCAAATAAATAAAAACACAAATGAAAGATGAGAAGTAACAACTGACACCACGGAAATAAAAAGGACTATAAGAAAATATTACCAACAACTATATGCCACCAAATTAGACAATCTGGAAGAAATAATTTCTAGAAACATACAATCTTCCAGGACTGACTCAAGAAGAAACAAAATATCTGAAGAGACCAATTACAATCAACGAAATTGATTTAGTAACCAAAAGACTTCCAACAAATAAAAGTCCTGGACCAGATGGCTTCACAGGTGAATTTTACCAAACATTCAAAGAACTAACACCTATCCTGCCGGGAGCCGGTCCATGCTTGCTGTTTCAAGGGACCTGGCATATATGGCATACTGTTCTTTATATGTTTGCTCACCTTCTTGGCGCTGTGTTTTAACCAAGGTCACCTCTCCTAGAAAGGTTGAATCCCCAGGTAGGGATTTTCCCCTGAAGTTAGGGAGGGAATAAAACCCCTCAACTAAGTGCCAGGCGGGTAATTAATCCCTTTAACTATGAACAATCATGCTTAAACTACATAATCTTTTCTCCCTGGAATGGAGATAAGAAACGCCCTAACCTTTGTAATAGAGATTGATAGGATTGAATCAACTGGTATAAATACAGTTGTAACAAGACAGAAACACACAGAACTCAGAACACAGAACTGAGAACACAGGGCTTGGAAGACAGGACCAAGAGAGACAGAGCCTAGGCACAGAACCTACACAGAACATTCTCTAGAGACAGAAGAACTTCGCTGGCGAGAGCATGCCGGAGGATCCTGGACAGGGACTGGCCTCGGAGCTTGGAGGCAAAGCCTGGCGAGAGAGCATGGCAGGGGATCCTGGACTGAACCTGACTGCGGAGATTGGCAAGAGAACCTGACTAGAACCTGGTGACTGAACCTGGCTGGAGATCTGAAGCAGAACCTCTCTGGAGATCCAGACCAGAACTTGGCTGGAGATCCTGGCTAGGCTGCTGATCAACTGAACGCTGTCTCCGTGTCATTCCTTCTTCGCCGACTCCGTCTACGCCTTTGGGGACCCCTGGACCCACTGGGGTTGGACCCCGGCACTATCCTTCTCAAACTATTTCAAAAAATTGAAAAGGAAGGAAGGTTCACAAGCTCATTTTATGAGGCTAGCATTATCCTAACTCCAAAACCATACTAAGACACTCAAAGAAAGAAAATTATAGGCTAATAACTCTGATGAACATAGATGCAAAAATCCTCAACAAAATATTAGGCAGCCAAATTCAGCAATATATTAAAAACATCAACCGGCCAGTGTTGCTCAGTGGTTGAGTATTGACCTATGAACCCAGGAGATCACGGTTCGATTTTTGATCAGAGCACATGCCTGGGCTCAATAAAACATTTAAAAAAAAAAAATTCCAACCCAGCCAACATGGCTCAGTGGTTGGGTGTCAACCCATGCACCAAGAGGTTGCCAGTTCCATTTCCGGTCAGGGCACATCCTGGAGTTGGGGAATTGATCCCTGGTGGAGGCATGCCAAGAAGCAGCCGATCGATGTTTCCCCTCTCATCGATGTTTCTCTCTCTCTCTCTTCCTCCCTCTGTAAAAATCAATAAAAAATCTTAAAGAAAAAAGTCCATAATACCCAAAGGAATCTATAGATTCAATGCAATTCCTATCAAAATACCAATGGTGTTCTCTAGAGAACTAGAAAAAATCATCTAAAAATTTATGTGGAACCACAAAAGATCCAAATAGCTACAGCAATCTTGAGAAAGGAGAGCAAAGTTGGAGGTGTCACATTACCTGATATCAAACTATATTACAATGCTATAGCAATCAAAACAGACACATAGACCAATGAAACAGAATAGAACGCCCAGAAATAAAACCACACTTACATGCCACTTAATATATGACAAAGGAGACAAGGACATACAATGGGGTAAAGACAGTCTATTCCACAAATGGTGCTGGGAAAAATGAACAGATACATGCAAAAAAACTGAAACTAGACCATCTGCTTACACTGTATATAAAAATAAACTCAAAATGGATTAAAGACTCAAATATAAGACTCAAAACCATAAAAGTCCTAGAAGAAAACATAGGCAGTAAAATCTCGGACATTCCTTTGAGCCATATATTTTATGATATACCTCCCTGGGCAAAGGAAACCACAGAAAAAATAACAAATGGGACTACATCAAACTAAAAAGTTTTTGCACAACAAAGGAAACCTTCAACAAAATGAAAAACAACCTACTGAATGGGAAAAGATATTTGCCAATGACACATCCAATAAGGGGTTAATATCCAACATTTATAAAGAAGTAATACAACTGCCCTAACCGGTTTGGCTCAGTGGATAGAGCGTCAGCCTGCCGGCTGAAAGGTCCCAGGTTCGATTTCAGCCAAGGGAATGTACCTTGGTTGCAGACACATCCCCAGTAGGTGTGCAAGAGGCAGCTGATCAATGTTTCTCTCTTATCGATGTTTCTAACTCTCTATCCCTCTCTCTTCCTCTCTGTAAAAAATCAATAAAATATATATTTTTTAAAAAGTAATACAACTCAATATCAAAAAAACAAACAATCCAATTAAAAAGTGGGCAGAGGCCCTGGCCAGTGTTGCTCAGTGAGTTGTCATCCTATGCACCAAAATGTTGCTGATTCAATTCCTGGTCAGGGCACATGCCCAGTTGCAAGGCTCCATCCCCAGTGGAAGCATGCAGGAGGCAGCAGATTGGTATTTCTCTCTCACATCAAGTGGCCAAGAAGAATGGATAAAAAAAGCTGTGGTACATATCTGTAATGGAATATTACTCAGCCATAAACAAGAATGAAATCTGCCCTGGCCGGTGTGGCTCAGTTGTTGAGCATCATCCCGTGCATCAAAAAGTTGCCAGTTTGAATCCTAATAAGGGTACATGCCCAGACTGCAGGTTCAGGTTGCATAAAGTAGGCAGTTGATGGATGTTTCTCTCTCACATTGATGTTTTTCTCTCTCTAAAAATCAATAAAACATAGTTTTATTTTTAAAAAGAATGAAATCTTATCATTTGCAACAGCATGAATGGACCTAGAATGTATTATGCTAAGTGAAATAAGTCAGACAAAGAAAGAAAAATACCATGATCTCACTTATATGTGGAATCTATAAAGCAAAATAAATGAATAAAACAACATAGAAAAAGACTGGTAGACAACAAAAAGACTGGTAGAGAACAAACTGATGGTTTCCAGAGGGGTGGGAGAGTTAGGGGACTGGGTGAAAAGGGTGAAGGTATTAAGAAATACAAATTAGCAGTCACAAAATAGTTACGGGGATGTCAAGTAGAGCATAGGGAATGTAGCCAATAATATTGTAATAACTAGGTATGGTGCCAGGTAGATATTCAAAATATTGGAGGGACCACTATGTAAACCATATGATTGTCTAACCATCATTCTGAAACTAGCACATTGAATATAAACTGTAATTGAAAAAAATTTTTTTTAAAAAATAGAAGGCCCTAACTAAGTATGGAATTGATGCACTGGGTACCACTGGCTGCTCATACCACAAAAGAAGACAAGCAGTCAATGTTTCTCCTGATGGAAGAACACATCCCCACCAGTGTATGAGTACTGCCCAAAACACTAAACCTGAATCTGATTAAGCCTCTAGTCTAGATTCAACTAGCAACTATCAGGATCACAAATACAGAGGATTGGAGAACGTGTGAAACACCACCACAGAGATGCCCAGGCCCTACCCCTTTTCTGTGGCCTCCTGTCTTTACCTGAGGAATGTTTACTGAATTACTTGTTTTTCCCTTAGGGGCAAGTTGTTTGTTTTTCATGGTGTTCCTTCTATTCATGCTAATTATTTTCTTTTAAATTTCTAGTGAGCCTTAATTATCTACTCACATTTATAAATTATCTTATTTTAATGGAAAAAGTGGATTCCTCTGCAATGCAAGAGGCCCATTTCTCCCCTGAATGACAGCAGTGTGAGTATGCTGCCAGTGTACACTGATATTTCATAAACCCAGATTTTAAATATTTCCAAAAAACACATGATCATTTCAATAAATGCAAAAAGAAAAGCATTTAACAAAATTCAACACCCCTTTATAATTAAAACAAAACTTAAACAAAAAATAATTCTTTATTGTTGGAAGTATTACATATGTCCCCCTGCCCATTGCCCCCTGCAACCCACCCCACCCCCCACCCCAGGCCCTCATATATGCATACAAGGTCCCATTTGTCTGTGGCCATGGGCCATGGGCCATGCATATATGCATACAAGGTCCTTGGTTAATTAGCTCCCACCCACCCACCCTCCTCACCTTCCCTCTGAGATTCTGCACTCTGTTCCATACTTCCATGTCTTTGGATCCACTCCATTCATGAGTTTATTTTGTTATTTAGATTCCACATATGAGTGAGATCATGTGATACTTGTCTTTCCCTGACTGACTTATTTCACTTAGCATGTTACTCTCCAGGTCCCTCCATGCTGTCTCAAAGGGTAAGAGATTCTTCTTTTTTACTGCTGCATAGTATTCCATGGAATAAATGTACCACAGCTTTTTTATCCACTCATCTACTGATGGGCACTTGGGCTTAAAACAAAACTCTTAGCAAATTAGGAGTTGGGAACTCCTTCAAAATTACCAAGGGCATCTAGAAAAATCAACAGCCAATACCATACTCAGAGAGTGAGAGACCTAACATTTTCCCCATATGATTAGAAGCAAGCAAGAATGTCTGCTTTCAATATATTACTCAACATTTGCATTAACACAAGAAAATAATAGTAAATAAAGAAGTAAAACTGCTAATATTTGCATGTTATATGATTGTTTACCTAGAAAATATCAAGAAAAAATGTTTCCAAAGATGAAATATACATATTAATTTGGATATCTGTACCTATGAACTCATGTCTGTGTACATTTATATCTACATGTCCATGTCTAACCATTCTTAGCTACTGCAAAAACTCCAACCTCTGATTCCCTCTTTGCATATAGAAAAGCTGGAGGAAAATCCTCCATGGATGTAGTATGTAGGGCTTCTGCTTCCCCTGATTTGGGAGGCAGTAGAGTTTTCTGATGGTTGGCTACTGAGCTGCCCTTCTCCCACATTTTTGTCAGAGCACAGTGATATGTTTTAGCTGTCCTTGGATCATTTAAAAAAATAAAAATCTGCCGAAACCGGTTTGGCTCGGTGGATAGAGCGTCAGCCTGCGGACTGAGGGGTCCCAGGTTCGATTCCGGTTGGGGGCATGTTACCTGGGTTGTGGGCACATCCCCAGTGGGGGATGTGCAGGAGGCAGCTGATCGATGTTTCTCTCTCATCGATGTTTCTGACTCTCTATCTCTCTCCCTTCCTCTCTGTAAAAAATCAATAAAATATATTTTAAAAAAATAAAAATAAAAATCTTAGTCTTAATCAATGTGTTACACTAATTTGAAAGATATATGCATCCATATATTCAATGCATCATTATTTACAACAGCCAAAATATGGAAGCAACCTAGGTGCCCATCAATAGATAATAAATAAGATAAATGCCTATATACAATGGCATAATACTCAGCCATAAAAAAGAATGAAATCTTGCCCAGCCAGTATTGCTCAGTGGTTGAGCATCAACCCATGAACCAGGAGTCATGGTTTGAATCCTGGTCAGGTCCCATGCCTGGGTTGTGGGCTCAATCCCCAGTACGGGATGTGCAGGAGGCAGCTGATAAATGATTCTCTCTCATCACTGATGTTTCTATCCCTCTCTACCTCTCCCTTCCTCTCGCTAAAATCAATAAAAAACATTTTTTTAAACAATGAAATCTTAATGATACTGTTGTAATTAATCCAGTTATAAATCAAAGTAAAGGTACAAAGGGAAGGCCAAATAATATAGGCATGTCATTTGTGCAACTTTTGCCAGGAAGCTGCAATTTAATATTATCCAGGTCTATTCCCTGCAGATCAATGGGGGAAGGGACTGCACAGGTGGAGAACAGCCACAATCCCAGTAAAGTCTGGGTGAAATAGGGAAGGTACTTGTCTGTCAGTCACACTGGGAACAGGTCAATGGCCACAGTAGGCATGGCCACTGCAAGCACAGAAAGATTTGAGATACTTAATCTCCTAAACAAAGAAGCTCACTCTCTCTTGCTCTTGGCTTGCTCGCACTTGACTCCTGGCTTGCAGGGCTCTCTCTCTCCTACATTCACCCTGCTCTAATGGACTTCAACTACCTTAGTGCTAAACTGGACCCAGCTACAATATGGAACAGAAACTTGGACACTGGTTTTGCTTCTACCTTTACTGAATCCTCAGCTGTACATCTTCTAGGACTGAACTAAGGGAAATGGGACTTTACAAACCCAGGGATATAATTCCACACAAATAAAAATCACTCATCCTCCCATGCAAGTCTCGGGAAATTCTTTTTCTCAAGATAATGTAAGGACCCAACCACAAGCACTCAGTGGGGAAAGGGATACCTCACTTTCACCGATAACATTATCATCTGTGATCATACGGATGGACCTAGAGGGTATTGTGCTAAGTGAGGTAAGTCAGAGAAAGACAAATGCCATATGATTGCACTTACATGTGGGATCTAAAGAACAAAATAAATGAACCAACAAAACAGAAATAGACTCACAGAGATAGAACACATGGTTGTCAGATGGGAGAGGGTTCAGGGAGCTGGGTGAAACATGAGGGAATTAAAAAGCACAAATTGGGTGTCCCTTCTGTCCGCTGGGCCCGGGCTGTAGGTCTCCGAGGAGCGGCGGCGAGGGCGGCCTGCGGCCGGCACTGCCACGGCGGGCGCGCTGGCACGTGCGGAAGGCGGCGGACTATGTCCGGAGCGAGGATTTCCGGGACTACCTCATGAGCATGCACTTGTGGGGCCCAGTAGCCAACTGGGGTCTCCCCATTGCGCCATCAATGACATGAAAAAGTCTCCGGAGATTATCAGTGGGAGATGACGTTCGCCCTCTGCTGTTACTCACTGACGTTCATGAGATTTGCCTACAAGGTGCAGCCTCACAACTGGCTCCTGCCCTTGCGCCCCGCCACCGAGGTGGCCCAGCTCTCCCAGGGCGGGCGCTCATCAAACACAAGAGGAGTAAGAAGGCAGCAGCGTAAGCACGGGCAGGGAGGGGCTGGCGCTGCTGAGCCACCGGCTCGGCTATGTCATCAGGACAGTCCTGCTGGGGAAGACCTGCTGAGCATTGTTTTGCTGTTTTTACTAACCCGACCATTTCCGGGAGACATCGAGACAGCTAGAGCCCAGAGCCCCTGAACCACCCCCAGCTGCCTCGCAAGTACTGACTACTCTCCTCCTCCCCAAAACGAGTAGTCGCACAGGCAGTCATTCCGTGATTCCCAGCGATGCTTTCTCTGAAGCTGTGTTTGTTATCTGTTAGAATTTACTGAACGAGCAACGGAAGAGAACAAAGTCGGTGACTCTTAAGACCTGAGTGCTCAGAACTCTTGACTTGTTCTGTAATGACCATGAGACAACCCACAGCTGGTTACATCCTTAAGATCTCACACCCTGGGTCTGAAAAGTATTCATTTCCATGCAGTGTGTATTCTGAAATGCTGTAACTTAACGACAATAAATGATTTAAATATTTGTCAAATGAAAAAGAAAGAAGCACAAATTGGCAGTTAAAAAATAGTCACAGGGATGTAAAGTACAGCATAAGGAATATAGTCAACAATCTACACTAATAAAAGAGAAAAATGGTAATTGGCGTACGACGATACCCTTTTCATTGGCTAATCAGGGCTATATGCAAATTAACTGCCAACTAAGATTGGCAGTTAACTGCCAACAAGATGGCGGTTAATTTGCATATGTAGGCACAATGCAGGGAGGCGAAAGGGAAAGCAGGAAGAAGCCCCCTGCCACTGACAGTGATCGGAAACCCAGGGGGGAGCTAAGAGCTGGGGGCAGGGCAAAGGCGGCCCTGGGGCTGCCTTTGCCCTGCCCCCTAGCCATGATCGGAGAATCAGGTGCCTTTGCCACCCTGGCCAGTGATAGCAGGAAGTAGGGGTGGAGCCAGCGATGGGAGCTGGGCACGGTCGAAGCTGGCAATCCCAGGAGCTAGGGGTCCCTTGCCTGGGCCTAAAGCAAAGCCCACGATCGCGGGGCCGCTGCAGCTGTGGGTCCCCGCTGCCCGGGCCAGACGCCTCAGCCAGAGGCATCCTGCAAAGGCAGGGGCAGATCCCACGCGATTGCGGCCTGCCCCCCCCCCCCCCCCCCCCCCCCCGCTGCCACTGCAGGTCCCTGCTGCCCGGGCCGGACGCCTAGGCCAGAGGCATCCAGCCTGGGCAAGGGGCCGATCCTGTGATTGGAGGGTGATGGGGGTCAACGCCTGAGGGCTCCCAGTATGTGAGAGGGGACAGGCTGGGCTGAGGGACACCCCTCCCCCCGACACCCAGTGCACGAATTTCGTGCACCGGGCCCCTAGTATTGTAATAACTATGTATGGTGCCAAATCAGTACTAGACTTATTGGGGTAATCACTTCGTAAGTTACATAAATGTCTAACCACTATGCTTGCATACCTGAAACTAATAAAATATTGAATGTCAACTGTAATTGGAAATAATTGAAAGTGTCAAAATTATAAGAATTGTTAATTCTAGGTAGTGGAATTAGGACTTTTCTTTTTAATCTTTACCAGAGGATATGTTTATTGATTTCATAGAGGGAGGGAGAGAGGGACAGAGAAACATCTATGTGAGAAAGAAACATTGACTGACTCCCAAACATGCCCCAACAAGGGATCGAACCTGCCTCATAGGTATGTGCCCTAACCAGGAATTGAACCCTCAACCTTTAGGTATACATGATAACAGTCCAACCTACAGAGCTACACAACCAGGTAGGACTAACTTTTACTTTTTTTTTGTTCATATATTTTGTATAGATTACTTTTAGAATCAGAACAGATTGCATACTATTTAAAAATTAAGCAGAAGGAAAAGAGAAAGATGACTCAAGAATATTGCAGTTCTTCAGGTGTCTGATGCTTTCTATCTATAGAAGCACCAAGCTAGAAGACAAACACAAAGAAACAAACAGTGGGAAAGAGGCTTTGCGTAGATGGAACATTCAAAGAATGGAAAGAAATATTTTTATCACAGTCAGTTTCAAACAGGTGGTAAATAGAAAAATTTTATATAAGAAACCCAAACTTGACATAAATGTAAAAGACTATAAAAAACACACCAACATACAAAGCTTCATTCTAGTTGCAAAGGGAGGAAGACAAATCTATTATCTAAGGGAGTCACAGAAAATTCAAGCTTCATCTAATTCTCAACTATCTCCTGCAAAAAAGTTTAATTTTTTACATCTGAGCTTATGTTAGAAGTTTCCCTCAACTCAACTTTTTTCTCTTTCACTTCCTATTTTTATTTGGACCATAAAATATAACTAAAATGCACACTATACACCAGAAACTATTAATATCATCTGAACTCCTTTTCATTAATGTTTCATTACATGTTTAAGTTCAGTTACCCCATTTACTACCATGATATTTTTTCCCTTTCTACAGGATTGTTGACCTCTATCTATAAAAACAAATAGAATGCATCTGCATACAGGAAGGAGTCACATCTCTGTGTGGGACATGCCATGCTATTCCCGTCTGAAAAGTCCCATCCACTGATCATCAAGCTTGAAAGTTCATGACCAGGAAAATCTGCATTTATGCCATCTTAAGATATTCCTGGACAGCTTTCTGTCTTAGTTCCCCAAATAGGTTATCAGCTCCCGAATGACAGGTGACAAAGCTTTGGGTATCAGATGGATATAGACAAACTCTGAACTAGGTTCAGAACAGGTTCCACACCAATATTTCTGAATATATATGGGATGCATTTACTCACCCAATTCTCTTCTATTCTCCCAACATTGTATTTGTCATCCCCACCTGGGTAGGCACATTGCTTCTTCTCAGCATAGAATTCCTGGAGAGCTGCTAAGGTGTGGGAAGAAAGCTGGGGGACATCGTCATCTTCCAAGTCACTCATCTCACAAACTGTCTATAACCTGCAGATAAAAAAGTAAAAGTGCCAGAACCGGTTTGGCTCAGTGGATAGAGCGTTGGCCTGCGGACTCAAGGGTCCCGGGTTCGATTCCGGTCAAGGGCATGTACCTTGGTTGCGGGCACATCCTCAGTGGGGGGCGTGCAGGAGGCAGCTGATCAATGTTTCTCTCTCATTGATGTTTCTGGCTCTCTATCCCTCTCCCTTCCTCTCTGTAAAAAATCAATAAAATATATTTTTAAAAAAAAAGTAAAAGTGCTTCTTCCCATCAAATAACAATTTAAAAATGTTTATCTCACAGCAAAGATCCAAACTGAAAGTGACCTTTTTAAAAAGGGAAAACATATTTAAATGAGATCAAACATCTACAGAGGTAGTCCATTGAACTACAGTTTAACAAATGCAGAGTGTTCCTTTAAAGGTATTCAGTTTTTACAAATGAGATATTCATAATTCCTTGCTGAAGGAAAATTTTACTATTAAGTATTTAAAGACATTTTGCTTTCTTCTAGTACCCCAATGGCCATGTGCAAACATTTCACAGTCAATTATCTGTGTATGAGATCTTTTTGTACTTGAAAAATCACTGTTTAGGTGACCTAAGGCTCCTTGGTGTTATAGGACTGATCTTAAAAAAAAAGAAAAGACATCGATAAGCGTTTAATCTCCAACATTTATAGGGAACTCATACAACTTAACAAAAGGAAAATAAACAATCCAATCAAAAAATGGGCAAAGGACCTAAATAGACACTTTTCAAAAGAGGACATTCAGAAAGCCAAGAGACATATGAAAACATGCTCAAAGTCACTAATCACCTGAGAAATGCAAATCAAAACAACAATGAGGTACCATCTCATACCTGTCAGAATGGCTATCATCAACAAATCAACAAACGACAAGTGCTGGAGAGGATGTGGAGAAAAAGGAACCCTCGTGCACTGCTGGTGGGAATGCAGACTGGTGCAGCCACTATGGAAGACAGTATGGAGTTTCCTCAAAAAGTTAAAAATGGAACTCCCATTTGACCCAGTGATCCCACTTTTAGGAATATATCCCAAGAAATCAGAAACACCAATCAGAAAGGATATATGCACCCCTATGTTCATAGCAGCACAATTCACCATAGCTAAGATCTGGAAACAGCCTAAGTGCCCATCAGCAGATGAATGGATTAGAAAACTGTGGTACATCTACACAATGGAATACTATGCTGCTGTAAAAAAGAAGGAATTCTTACCATTTGTGACAGCAGGGATGGAACTGGAGAGCATTATGGTAAGTGAAATAAGCCAGTCAATGAAAGAAAATTACCACATGATCTCACTCATTTATGGATAATTAAGACCATTATAAACTGATGAGCAAAAATAGATACAGAGGCAGAGCAACATCAAACAGACTGTCAAACTACAGCGGGAAGGCTGGGGAGGGTTGGGGGGTGGGTGAGGGGGTAAGAGGTCAACCAAAGGACCTGTATGCATGCATATAAGCATAACCAATGGACACAAGACACTGGGGGGCATGGGAGGGTAGGGGAAGGTCAAGGGGAGAAAAAAAAAGGAGACGTATATAATACTCTTTGTAATACTTTAAGCAATAAAACAATAAAAAAGAAAAAAGGAGCATAGAAAGAGATATGAAAAAGAAAAGGGACAACTAGGAGAAAGAGAAGAAAAGTAAAACAGAGAGAGGGAGAAAAGTTCGGTGTTTTTGTAGAAACTGATGACCAGGCACAATTACTTCTTGGGATACCACCCAGAAAGCTGCCAAATTAAGGCATAGTCCTGAAGGCAATCATGTCTGCCCAAAACCCCTGACAACAACTGCAAGTGCAGGGGCTTCCCGAACCATCCTTATGTTCAGTAATTTGCTAGAAAGCCTCACAGAACTCTCTAAGGGCAACTATACTCAGTTATTACAGGGAAAGGGTACAAATTAGAGCCAGTCAATTTGTACCCTTAATTATCTACTCACAGGAGGCACTACAATCCCAGCACCCATGTGTGAGTGCCGGTGTCCAGTTTGTATTGAGGCTTCATGGCTGTATTACTCTCCACCTGGTTGAAGTCAGTCCCTAGCTCCTGTCCCCAGGTTAGGCTGATATGGCCTAGGGCCCTCCATGAATAACAAACATTCCTATCCCTTGGGAAAGTGTTTGTTTACCTCTATTTGGGTCAAATTCCTTATTATACAGGAACCAACCACATTTATAAATCACTAGAGGCCTGGTGCATGAATTTGTGCATGGGTGGGGTTCAGCTGGCCCTCCCCAATCGGGGTTGATTGGGCCAGGCCAGCCCAGAGGAGGGGATGTGGGAGGTTGGCCGGCCAGTCCCGCCCCCAATCGAGGTGGGGGTGGCTGATCAGGGGCGGGGCCAGCTGGGGGGGCCACAGGTGGTTGGCTGGCCAGCCCCGCCTCCTGGTGGAACTACCAGTCAAGGGGACAATTTGCATATTAGCCTTTTATTATATAGAAAGTTATTCTGAGCACGAAAACAGTACCCTATTTTTTTTAAATTTTACAGCAAGTGCCCTAGTGGGTTTGGCTCAATGGATAGAGTTTCAGCCTGCGGACTGAAGGGTCCTAGGTTCAATTCCGGTCAAGGGCACATGCCCGGGTTGTGAGATCAATCCCCGGTAGGGAGCATGCAGGAAGCAGCCAATCAATGATTCTCTCACATCATTGATGTTTCTATCTCTCATTCCCTCTCCCTTCCTCTCTGAAATCAGTACAAATATACTTAAAAAGATTAAAAAAAAATAAGTGTTATAGCAAGTGATTTTTTTTTAATTTTATTGATTTTTTACAGAGAGGAAGGGAGAGATAGAGAGTTAGAAACATCGATGAGAGAGAAACATCGATCAGCTGACTCCTGCACATCTCCTACTGGGGATATGCCCGCAACCCAGGTACATGCCCTTGACCGGAATCGAACCCGGGACCTTTCAGTCCGCAGGCCGACGCTCTATCCACTGAGCCAAACCGGTTTCGGCGCAAGTGATGTTTTGACAGCAAAAATTATTCAAGATATTTGTCATGTTGCTCCCTTCCTATTCCAAGACCTTTGTAGGTATATCCAATCTTGGCCTCAGGCACAAGCTACAAAAGGCAACAGGAAAATCAAGACTCTAATACAGGGGTGGGCAAACTTTTTGACTCGAGGGCTACAATGGGTTCTTAAACTGGACCAGAGGGCCGGAACAAAAGCATGGATGGAGTGTTTGTGTGAACTAATATAAATTCAAAGTAAACATCATTACATAAAAGGGTACAGTCTTTTTTTTTTTTTAGTTTTATTCATTTCAAACGGGCCGGATCCGGCCCGCAGGCCGTAGTTTGCCCATGGCTGCACTAATAGGAGAAATTCCCCAGTCCCAGGAGTATCCAAAAGATGCAAAGTAGCCATTTAAAATGAGAAATGGCCCAGCCGTTGTGGCTCTGGTTGAGTGTCACCCTATGAACCAAGAGGTCACTGTTAGATTTTCGGTCAGGGCACATGCCTGGGTTGCAGGTTTGATCCTGTGTGGGGCGTGCAGGAGGCAGCCATTTAATGATTTTCTCTCATCATTGATGTTTCTATCTCTCCCTCTCCCTTCCTCTTGAAATCAATAAAAATATATTTAACAAACAAACAAAACACCAGGTGACTTTAAGTACAAAACAAACCATTCTAAAGAACAGTTTAAGAAAACTGTCTTTCATGGTTGTAAAAATAATTAAATTTAGCTATTCCTGGTGTGGCTCAGTTGGTTGAGAGTCGCCCCATACACTGAAATGTTGCCAGTTCGATTCCTGGTCAGGGCACATGCCCAGGTTGCAGGCTCCATCCCCAGTTGAGAAATGGGGGGAGGGGGCAAGAGATCAATGTTTCTCTCTCACATCAATGTCTCTCTCTCTGTCTCTCTCTCTAGAATCAATGAAAAACATATCCTCGGGGAAGATTTAAAAAAAAAGTTTAGCCCAGCCAGAGTGGCTCAGTAGCTGAGCATCGACCTATGAACCAGGAGGTCACAGTTCAATGTCCAGACAAGGCACATGCCAGGGTTGCGGCCTCAATCCTCAGTAGGGACCATGCAGGAGGCAGCCGATCAATGATTTAATGCTGATCAAATGGTTCTCTCTCATCACTGATGTTTCAATCTGTCCCTCTTTCTCCCTTCCTCTCTGAAATCAATAAAAATATATAAAATAATTAAAATAAAGTTTATTTTAAAGCTGATCAAATCCATTCATTTAATAATCGTTTCCTGAGGCACTACTTTGTATTAAGCACTGTCTTGGTGATGGGAATCAAAGTCCCTATCTCTTAGAACGCACATTCTAGTGAGACACTAAAAGACCATAAAAAATAGAAATATATGCTAGATAATAAGATCAATGGAAGAACATCTGGAGAATAGGGGCTGCAACATTAGCAATCATAGTCTGTTTCCTACATCACTGAATTGAGTTCAAGACTGCATCACTAGGAGAACCAAGATGGTGGTGTAGGTAAACGCCAGTATGTGCCACCTCCCACAACCACATCAAAAGTACAACTAAATTACAGAACCACCATCATTCAGAACAGCCTGAAAACTGGCTGAATGGAAGTCCTACAAATAGAGAAGTAAAGTTGAAAGTACACTGAGACAGGACGGGTGGAGGCATGGAAGGGAGGGAGATCATCTCTGTGGAGGATGCCCAGGAGGAGTAAGGGGTCCCAGACCCACACCATCCCCTCAGCCCAGGGTTCCAGAGCTGGGAAGAGAAGTCTCCGAAACTTCAGGCTGTAAAAACCAGTGGGGATTGTGGCTGAGTGACTTGGAGGCTGCTGGAGACCAGGAGTTCCTTTTAAAGGGCCGGCACACAAACTTACTCAGACTCGACCCCTCTGAGCTCCAGCACCAGACAGCTTTGGGGAACCCAGACACATATGCAGAGGAACTGAATTATCTGGCTTCAAAGCAAGAACTTGGAAGTGGCTTTCTCCCAGACAGGGGTCCTCCCGGGGATCATTGTTCCTGTGCTGGGAGCTCCCCTGTTGCAGAGCTGACTGGCAGGGGCCATATCTGAGTCTCCATCAACCTGGCTCATACTCTTTGCCCTGGTGATTCCCTGAGACCCCGAGCCATCCACTTTGCAGCCCTACCCAAGCTGTTTGCAGCAGTTTTTCCATATGAATGGCCTATGCTGGCTCAGGCTTCAGACTCTAAAATCTTTAACTACAAACTATAGCTGTCAGCATGCCCCAAACCTATCAATAAAAGCCCCAAAACTGGCACTAGCACCAGCCCACCTTGCTTCACAGTTGGGCTTCGCCTGGGCACATCCAAGCCCAATACAAGTAGTAGCCATCTGCAGATCTCTCTGTAGCTCCTTCCGGGTGGCCCCAGGCAGTGGCTGACTTTGCACCTCCCTGGAGGCCCTAGAGCTAGTGCACCTGGTAGAGAACTTCAGACCATACCAGATTACAACTCTACGCATCCACAGTGACACACTCAAGGGGCAGACTCAGTGAGCACCAAAGCCCCACTAAAGCAAGTCCTGCTCCATAGCAGTTTTTCCTGATAGCAGCTCTCCCACTGTAGTCGCAGATGGTCCTCACAGCCAATTGGCCTAGAGGTCAATTCGTCCCACCGACACCAATAGCCATCAAGGCTCAACTACAAGACTGTGCACACAGGGGCACACCTACAGTGCCCAGCTCAGGTGCCTGGGGAGACTGAGCCACTAGGCCCTACAGGACACCTATTACACAAGGCCACTCTACCAATTCCAGAAGACACAGCAGCTCTACTTAATACATAGAAACAAGCAAAAGGAATCCACCAAAATGCAGAGACAAAGAAACACGTCATAAATGAAAGAAATGGAAGAAAGCAAACTACTGGATACAGAGTTCAACACCATGGTTATAACATAAGGTTACTCAAGGATCCTCATGAGAGCTTCAAGGGACTTCCTGAGACTTTCAAGGTTCTTAGTGAGAATTTCAAAGACATGAAAAAGAACCAGTCAGATATTAAGCATACAATAACTGAAATAAAGAAGAATTTACAGGGATTCAACAGTAAAGGATTCTGAGAATGAAGTCAACAACTTGGAATATGAGGAAGCAAAAAACACCCAATCAGAACAGCAAAAAGAAAGAAGGATCCAAAAATATGAAGATAGTGTATGGAGCCTCGGGGACAACTTCAAGCAACCAACATTTGCATTATTGGGTGCGAGAAGGAGAAGAGAGAGAGAGCAAGATACTGAAAACCTATTTGAAGAAATAATGACAGAAAACTTCCCTTACCTGGTAAAAGAAATAGAATTACAAGTCCAGGAAGCACAGAGAGTCCCAACCAAGATGAACCCAAAGAGGCCCACACCAAGACACATCATAATTAAAATGCCAAGGGTTAAAGACAAAGAAAGAATCTTAAAAGCAACAAGAGAAAAGCAGTTAGTTACCTACATATGACTGTCAGCTGATTTCTCAACAGAAACTTTGCAAGCCAGAAGGGAATGGCAAGAAATATATTCAAAGTGATGAATACCAAGGACCTACAACCAAGATTACTCTACCCAGAAAAGCTATCATTTGGAATGGAAGGTCAAATAAGAGACAAGAAAAAGCTGAAGGAGTTCATCACCACCAAACCAGCATTACATGAAATGTTGAAGGGTATTCTTTAAGAAGAGGAAGAGGAAAAGAAGAAGAAAAAGGTAAAAAACTTGAAGAATAAAATGGCAATACATATCTGTCAACAATTGAATCTATTAATCAAAATAATCTAACAAGAAATCCAATGAACAAAATAAACTGGTGAATAAAATAGAATCAGAGGCATGGAAACATGGAAAATACTGGCGAATCTGAGGGAAGGGGGGAGGGAGGGCAGGAAGAGAAAAAACCAAAGATCTTACCTATGGATACAGACAATAGGGTGGTAAAGGCCTGGGGTGGGGCAGGGTAGGAACTGGGTGGAGGGGGAAAAAAGAGGGACATCTGTAATACTCTCAACAACACAGGTTTTAATTTTTTTTTTAAAAGAGTATATCACTAGTTAAGTGGGGAAAATTGAAATGCTGATGTGATACACATCACTAAAGTTTAAATTAAATGAAGTTTAGTGTTAATGTGCTAATTTTTTTACTTGTCACTACTTTATCACATCTTTAGCAGTAGTAAAATTCTAAGTGAATTTGTGAAACTTCTGTGAAAGAGATTTTCAGGTACAAGAGTTGAGAAGTGCTGTGTTATGTTATTAAACTGACAGTGAGCCTTATGTGGCACTCACCGAAGAATCAGGCAAGATTTGTCCCTCAGGAAAATATTTGGCAAAGCCTGGAAATATTTTTTGGTTATCATAACTAGGGAGGGTTCTCCTGGCATCTACTGGGTAGAGGTCAGGAAAGCTGGTCAACTCCATACAACTGAAAGGACAACCCTCCACAAAAAAGAACTATGTGACCAGAAATGTCAACAGTGCTAGGGCGTTAAAAAACTGCTCTACTATGATGATGTGGTGAGTCTTCATTTAGAGCCATGGATCAGAGTAAAGAGCATGTGTGGATGGAGGATAAAAGTGAGGCCACAGGGGGTTTACTTTCGCCTTGAGGGAGAGGACTGCAGAAGGAAAAGCATGAAGATGATGGAACAGCACAGTAAAGTAATGGGCACAATCATGTACAGCCTAAACAGGGGTGAAGAGGATCCTAATGGGCTGTATGGTCACTTTCTATTTCTTTACACAGCATCTGACTCAACATAAACTAATGTGGTCTACAAAGAAATGTGTAAAATTCGTCAATTTTCATATATGATCTTTGCTTAAAGCAAGGCCCACTCTCCCATCCCCCACTGCGTAACTGTACAGGCTCCCACCCTGGCTGGTTTGGTTCATTGGTTAGAGCGTCACCTCAGACCAAAGGGTCGCGGGTTCAATCTCAGATCAAGGGCAGGTACCTGGGTTGCAGGTTGGATCCGCCCTCCAGTAGGCAATCAATGGATGTGTCTCTCTCACATCAATGTTTCTCTTTCTCTCAATCTCTCACTTTCTCTCCTCCCTCCCTTCCACTCTCTAAAATCAATGGGAAAAAATATCCTCTGGTGAGGATTAACAACAACGAAAATCATCACCTTCTCTGCAAATGACTCTGGGAAGGCGGTGGGTGCAGAGGAAAGAGCATTAACTCGCATTCTTCCCCAGATTTCTGGTCACCTACGGAGAACCCTCCTCCAACTAGCCCTACGAAGTACCCGCTGTTCACTTCCTTCCCGTCTTCGTTACGCGACTTGCCCACCGCCTAAAGTTGTACTCACGTATTTTAAACTAAGATATAGGTACAACTTGCGTCCTGTGAGATATGATCATGAACGTCCAGTCCTGTCCTGTCCTCTGCACTCCGTGTAACCACGGAGTCTACCGACCTCCCGTCATCGCTGCGCAACTTCCCCACGCCTCGCGGCCCCTCCCGGCCCCTCTGGCCCGCACAAACCCCTACGGCACAGACTTCGCAGGTAGCCGTCCACTAACTGCCCAGCCGCCCAAACCGCACCCGGAAACCGGGAGAGTCCACTCACCGCCACGCGCGCAGTAACCCAGAGGGGGTTGGGGGAGGAGTGGGCGGGGCCAGCCGAGCGGCACTCGGGCCTGCGCACACCCCCTGGCCCAAGGGAGCGCGTCAGTTCCGGCGCTAGCAGTGCGCAGGCGCTGACCCTGGCGGAGCTCTGTTCCCTCCACGAAAGGTGGCAATCCAAGGAAAACTTAAGGTTTTTCAAGCGAAATACAGGGAACCTATTTGTTCTTGGGGAGATGTACATTTCACAAACATCTATCAGGGAGGGCTTCGTTGGTCTGTCTACTCAATCTTCTAATAGAAAAATCAAGACGTGAGAGGCCTTATAATGTTGATAGGATTAGAAAAACTTTTTTAGTCTCCACTGTAATCAATTTCCTTCCCAAACTCAACGTGGTTACTAGGTCCAGCCATGCGCATTTTCCACTGGGGGTGACAGCGAAAGCAACGTCCAGTCAGTGACCAAACGAGATAGAAGCTGTTTTCACGCTGAAATAAGGTTAGCTACTGATTTGGCGAGTAATCTATCAGGCAGTAACATTTCTCTATGGAAATAATTCTGTATGTGGGAGACTTGCCGCGAACCTCCCAGAGGAACCTTCCTTATTGAGGGCATTCCTTCAGTATAAAAACCTCCAGCAAAGTACTTGTTAAACCTGGCAGCATCAAATCATAAGTGACTTATTTTCCATTTAAGAAGGCATTCAACCTGTATTATGTTCCTACCTACTTTTCCTTCATTTTTTTTAACCAACTTTATTATCGTGCTGTTTTATATATTCTGCAGAATCACCTTAAGTCGTTTCTGGCATAAGTTGAGGATATAAATAAAAGACTCAGCTGTCAAATAACAGTATATAAAACCGGTTTACAACTTGGGAAGTACCATAATTTCAATTATAAATACCATTTCCTGGTCTATGGCAACCCATGCTTTACTTTAAAAAAAAAATTTTTTTTAATTGATTTCAGAGAGGAAGGGAGAGGGATAGATAGAAACATCAATGATGAGAAAATCATTGATCGGCTGCCTCCTGCATACCTCCTACTGGGCATCGAGTCCACAACCCAGGCATGTGCCCTTGGCCAGAATCAAACCTGGGACCCTTCAGTCCGCAGGCCGACGCTCTATCCACTGAGCCAAACCAGCTAGAGCTCCATGCTCTACTTTTGACTTCGATGGCTTTTAAGTGATGACAAGTCAATTACACCAAGTGTTTCAAAATCAGGTGTAACTTAGCAAAAGAGCAGGAAAGAAAATACATAGAACAAACCAAAAATCAATAACATGAACCAAGAACCAACTTTATGGCAGTATATATATTTTTAAGAGGTGTAGCGTTCCATACATTGGAGACTGTCTTGGCCTATAATTTAAAAACCATGTTAAAGCAATTTTTGGGTTGAAATAGATTTTAAACTTTAAGTTTCAATTGTTTTCATAGCATATGAGATGCAATAGTTACCTTCATGTAGTGTTTTATGATGCTTTTTATCATTAAAGTGACCAGGAAGTCAAGAAGTTCAATTATACCTCCACCACCAGTGCTGATTACTTAGCCAGCCTGTTCACAGTACCACATGAAGATGAATTTTCCTGGTGAAACATTTGCACTGTAATTTAATGGTTCTTACAAATCATAAAAAAATTTAAAATATCAAAGGCAATTTGATTCTCATTGAAGTAAAGGGAAAATCGCTTAAGTTAAACTGGACTTGAAAAGATGCTTTCAGATCTGTTTTGATTCAGGAATTATTCTGTTTGTGTATTTATGAGTGATTTCTGTTCATCATGCTACTCTTCAGAAAAGGTGCATAAAAGAAATGAAGATTACTCTGTAAAGATCTAAGATGAAGCCAGACTCAATTTTCATTTTTAAAAAACAGAAACCCACACCTGAAACCTGTATATCCATGTTGACCAATGTCACTCCAATTTAATTTTAAAAAGTACTAATTACCTATAATTACAAGGACAGATTCATGTGGTTTTCTTCCATTCTTCAAGTGTTTTGTCACCAAATTACTCAAATGAACCTAAGTTGCAAAGGGTGTTCCCATATTCTAGACCCACTGATGTTTGGAGAAGACATAAACTGAGGAAATCTGATTGAGACCTTCTAGGGCAGTGTAGTAAAGCTCTTAACTTCACACAAGATATAAACTTGTTTTACTTCTCCAATTTATTTGACTTATAGTGATACATGAAACTGCCTTTGGAAATCACTGTTAGGGTTTTTGTAGTTGTTGTAGGATTGATATGAGCGTATTCAGCAGAAATAACCTTAAGTAGATCAATTTTCTTATTTAAAAAAGAAAATACAGCGAACTCTCTCAAAATACCACCATAGTGGCTGTGGCAGGGGCTATACCGTCATATTGTATGTGAAGACATCACAGTATTTAAAAATTAATGACTATCAGTTATTAAACTTTGTGTAAAGACACACTTATCTAATGGAACAAACTGTTCTTAGAATTTTTAAATATAACAGAATTTATTGAGTATCTACTATTATGTTTTCTCAGCGTGTTTAAAATTTTTCCTTTGGGAGAATAACTTACATGAAAAGAATTCAATAGGGAAATGATTTATGTGCTAGAAGTTAGACAGTACATTGTCATTAAGGCTGTATGGAATGTCCCAGCAGGTTTTCTCGTAAATTTCAAATACGCCCTTTACTTCCATTTAGTTTTAAAAGAAAGTAAAACTGAACAACCATTTTAGATTACAAAGAATTTACATTGACCCAATCTACGATCCAATATTTACAAAATAAACAAATGATGCATAATCAACACACCAAGGCATCATTTGTAAGTCAGTCAATATAAACCAACTGTATTTTTAGAGAGCACAATTACTTTAAAGATGTCGTTTAAAAGACAATACCAAATTTTTATATTTGGGACCTTTAAAATCATCTATGGCTCGCAAATACCAGGTGACTATTAGCCTGTGTTCCAGGTCCTGCCCTTAATAATTAAAGAGAGAAAACAAAATTCAATACAACTCTGCTTAGTCCTCTTAAACCTAAATTTTCTACATCCACTCTTGGAGTAAAATCAAATCTCAATACAACCTAAGAAATAGCACACACACACACACACACACACACACACACATCAATGTTTCTCTCCCTCTCCTCCCTCACCCCTCTTTCCTTCTACCTCCCTTCACTCTGTCTGAAAATCAATAGAAAAAAATATCCTGGGGTGAGGATTTTTTAAAAAAATTAACTTCTCAGTGCATATATTTACAAGATTTAAGATTAGGCAGAGTGAAAGTCTGTCTGACACTGCAGAATGGCAATTTTCCACTTTCCCTGAAAGGCCATAAAAAGAATGATCCAAACCACTAAAAATATTTACTGCAAATACGCCCCAACTCCAATGACTTAATTGATAACTCTGACATTGTTTCTAAGACTAAACTGAAATAAAAATAAATACATTGAATATTAAAGAATGTAAACAAAACGTTTTCTTTCCGAATATTCTATCAGGACTGGGTGTTCTCACAGAAGGTAATGCAAATCTTATCTATACAGATGTATCATTTTTTATTTTAAATTATGACTGTATAATGTCCCTGGTGTCAGTCATTCTATGATGGTAAATGAAAGCACCATTTCAATCAGTTTCATAAAAGTCTAAATACCCACGAACAAATCACACACAGTCAAAACAACAATGTAATAAAAATATTTAGTTAAAAGACACATAATAACTCCCATTTATAGATTTAAAAATACAAATAAAATTTTATCAATTTGATATTCAGCCTTTAACTGGCTCAATACATAGCCCTGATTTATTTCCTAAAATCGTATTATAGCATCTTTTGAAAAAATGAAATGCAACTTTATACCTTATACCTTCATTAGTAATGTTAATAGAAGTAAATATTTAAGCCATATACTTGTCCCTGGGTCTCTCAAAAAAAACTGAAAAGTCTTAGCATAAGTTTAAATGTTTAATATTTATAAATTTAAAAAATTTTACACATGCTGAATGGTAGCAATGCTAACACTTTGTGACGATTAAACCACACACTCACTGCATGGAGACCCTTTGTTCAGAGAGCTGAATCGCAACACCAATATTTGCAATCTGTCATAATTTTATGTGGTAGATGACACACCATGAAGCCTAGGCTCAGAACACTCTTGAGGTCAGGTCCATGTTAGATACATAGTACAGGTGCAGTATTTAATTTCAGGCTAATAAAGTTAGCTAATAGTACATACCTGACAGCTCCTAACAGCTGAGACCCAAGCGTACTGAAAAGGAGAAAACCTCTCCACTGCTAGGAAGGCCTAGGAATAGGTGAAGAGCAAACCCCAGGAGGTGAGGCGGACAAACACGTGTGCATATAGCTCAGTCTTCAGACTTAGATAGGGAGCTAAAGGTCAGAAACAGATCGCTCCACCAGTCCTCTAGAGCAGAATGGATGCTCATTATTAACTTTGTGTCTTTACCTGAACCAAATATATGCTTTGGCTAAATATGTCATGAGTCTCTATTATAATCGACCAGAACTACATGTAAATTAAACTGTTTAAAGTTCAACTTGAATCACAGCACTTCATATCAATTTGAGCTCAGAAAATAAACCTAATTTAGACTTTTTTATTTTAGAAAGTCAGTGTTTTCAGAACATAGTTATTACCAAGTCAGAGGATATCCACTTATATTTTAGAATAATTTAAAACATTATATCCTCAAATCAGCTCTGTTGTTTTTTAGAAGAATTTATAGGAAGTTATATTAAAAACTCATATCCAAATCAATTCTTTATTCTCTAGTTAAGAAAAAAACCCTAAGAAGTATTGAGGTTCCTGCTGCCTAAATAGTTAATATTTCATTCAGGAACCAATAACGACAACTATCCATCAGAGACAGCTAACTTAGTAAGGTCTAATGACAACCACCTCTAAAGACAGAGGTGGCAAACAGAAACAAGTAAAACTGTAATAGAAAAAATAGTATTTTAAGGGTTCAATTGACATGGTCTACTAGGATACTCAGACTTGAAATCAACAGCTAGTTCCCTTCAATACTTGAGGGGTTCATACAAGTATTAACAGAAATGGGAAATGTAACATTACAAATATAGACTGGTTATTTTTTTGTAAAAGAGAAAGGTCAATCAAAGATAGTAAGGAGAGCCCTGTCTGGTGTGGCTCGGTGGTCAAAGCATCAGCCTGAACACCGAAGGGTCTCAGTTGGATTCAGGGTCAAGGGCATGTGCCTGGGCTGCAGGTTCAATCCCCACCACGGTAGGAGCACATGTGGGAGGCAACCAATCAGTGTGTGTCTCTCACATCGATGTTTCTCTCCCCTGGCTCCCACTCTTCCACTTTCAAAAAAAGCAATGAAAAAAATATTCTTCGGTGAAGATTAACAGCAACAAAAAAGGATAGTAAGGAGTGTTACTAGGGGAAGGTATCATAGAGAGATGCTCAGTTTTGAAATGAAAATTGTGAAAGAGTAGTAACCATCTCATTTTAACAGAATAATGTAATAATGGCTTACAACGAAGTAAGACTAAGTTCTTAAAATTAGTTTGAAAAAGATTGAAAAGGTGTTGTTGTTTTTTTTACATAAAATGTCACACTTTCTACCAGACAAAACTCAGTGCAGTGTTGTTAACATGCCATTGTCTTCCAACAGATTGAGAGACAGCAAGTAATAAAGACCCAAATAACTGTGAAGAGGACACTGAAGTACTGTTCCAGAAAAACCATAAAACAAACAAACAAGCAAGCAAGCAATCCTTGCGACGGGGCTACAAGAGTATAGTGACAAGTGCTGTTACACGAATACCAATTGTGAAAGTAGAAGTCCATAGAGATTGTGCCCTGGGAAACAAATTGGCCCAGGAAAATAAAATCAAATAAAGAATGAACTGAAAACTAGACATTAAAGGTTACTATATATGACCAGAAATTTCATATAAGACAAAATTCTAAATAAATATTTGACAATGTCCCTTTAACATATATAAAAAAGGGAGCACAAATAATGTTCATATTGGACAACAGTTTTAATAATAAAAATTAATTTACTAAAATTAAGTCAGTGTTCTTGTCCCCCACAGGGCAAAGAGCATTAAAACAAAACCTCCAAAAATGAAAAGTCAATAAGCATAGCTACAGACAAAACTGGACAAAATAGAAAGAATACTCAAACTAAAATATGTATATATAAACATCTGAAAAAGAACTGGTACATTTACACAATAGAATACTACGTAGCCATAAAGAAGGCTTAAAAAAGAAGAAAATGTAACCTTTTGAGACAACATGGATGGATCTGGAGGTTAATATGCTAAGTGAAATATGCTGGTCAGAGAAAGACAAGTACCATATGATCTCACTTATATGTGGAACCCAATGAACAAAATAAACTGATAAACAAAATAGAACCAGAGACATAGATATATGGAATAGACTGACAGCTCTCAGAGGGGAGGGAAAATGGGAGGGCTGGATGAAAGAAGGTAAAGGGATTAGCCAAAAAACATATATGTATAACCCATTAACATAGACAACGGTGTGATAATCAGAGGAAAGGGGGCACAGGGGCTGGGTAGAGGTGTGCAAAGGAGGGGGTTGAATGGGGACATCTGTAATAGTGACAATAAAAATAAAGTTTAAAAAAAAGATAACAACCCAAATTAAGCAAATACCAATCAGAAAAACACATACACAAACACCAGAAAAGTGTCCAGCTATTGCAGTTAAGTGGCACCCCCATTACCTAAAAAATGGTGTTGTCTCTTTTTTCCTGTTTGCCACTAATCACATTCTGGTGATATCTTAAGGCTTATTTGGTCCAATCCCAAGTACATATTGTTTTCCTTAAAAGTCGTCTAATTACACTGCAATATTATTGACAGCATCTAGGATAATTAAGCACATACATTTCCATCTAGATAATAGTTATTAAATACAGATGCCTTTTTATTTCCCAAGGCATCCCTTTTCTACTCACCTTTATTTTTTTTCATCTTTATTTTTAAAAACTTGATTATAGTTTTGTCAAAGCCAGTGGACCTATCTAGTCAGTTGCCTGTCCCAGTACCCTCTGGCAAAGGGACTACACTCATCACACACAGACAGGCAAGGCTTACAACCACTGAGCAGGTGTGCGGAGCTGGGAGACCACACATCAAGAACAATGCAAAACAGTGGTTCCTGGTGCAGATGACTTCATGTTCATTAAGGGGAAATAAAGAAGAAATCTAAAAATGAACACACGGTTCAAAGTATTTTAAAAAATACAATATGCATATTTTATAAACAGTGACATAATTTTTTCCTAGCTATTTTTAAGATGCTTTGCTTCCCCTCTGCTGTTATTAGATGGTGACAACTAAGATAAATGGTCTTTGAAGTTCTGGCTCAAGGCTCTGTATTGGTACATGCCTCAGGTAGCATGCCAAGCTGGATATAACTTAGATGCTCCTGTTTTGGTAACTGTAACTGTTAATAGCAGCTAAACAGTTTCACAATAATCACTGTGAAGGTGCATGTGCTCAATGCAATCCCACCACATTCCATGGACAGTTTAGCATAGAGGTGTCAAGAGCATAGCAGGACACCCACCCTTTGAAGCAATGTCACTGTGCCCTGTGACAAGGACAAGGCAGTGGGCAGTTTCATATGCCTGTGGTTTCCATAATTTAAGGGAAGTATGGCAGCAATACAAAATTTTCTCTTAAATTTACAAGACTCCTATGAAATGAGAAAATACCCATTCCAGCGTAATTATTTCTCCTAATGCCCCAATGTCTAAAATCTGCAGGAATCAGTCACTCCCATCCTCCGAATACTGTAGCATTGGATATAAAGCTGGACAAAAATATACTCGAAGAGTTAGACTACATATGGATGAGCCTTTGTTTCACTCACAAACCCACATGAATACACCACCAAAAGGGCACCAAGTTCAGAGTAGCTAACATCCTAACCAACTCTGAAGCATCAAAACTGCATTTCTTACTAAAACAAGTCTGTTGGGGTTTTTTTTGTCCTTTTTTCCTTAAAATTAAGGCAATGGAATGGCTACAGTTCCTAAAGTTCATTTTATGGAACAAAAATATACATGCATTTTCCTCCTTAAGTTCAGGTGTCAGAGTGTGACTAGAGGCCTGTACTCCACAAAACCTGCTCACCAGCCCGTTACAGGCCAGTGAGCACTGGCAGTGCCTTCCCCTCCTGCCAGACTCAAACTGAATCACAGGGAAAAAAGCACCACAGGACAAAACCTATTCAGAATTTTCGCACTGATCCAAAACTTTTGGGGTGACAGAGGGGAGGAGTTTATTAAAATGAAAAAACCCAGAGCCCACAAACAGAAATTCTGACAATGATGGCCTTCAGTTGGGTCCAGTTCCTCAGCGCTGCAGATGGACCATGGACAACGTTGGAGAAACATCACCAAACATAGCCACCTAATATTTCACAACAAAAATTTTAAACTTTGGCTAGTCACCTAACGTTTGACAAAGAGGGAAAAGGCACTGAACATGATTTCATGGTGCCCTTATCTGTTTGCACATATATATTTCTTTTTGAAAATGTTAAATCACCATTCAAAACCTACAGAATACTTATGACCGACTGTGGTAACACCTAATAGTAGACGCTGATTTGAGGCTGAGCTCTCCTGTCTCAACTGCATTCGTTACATGTCAAGCTCTCCAAAACCCCAATGGCCAAGAAACTGAAGGACAGGACGAGACTCAAGTCAACTTTTAGCAATTCAGTGCACTTTGCAGAAAGGATCTAAATTAAGCATAGAGTTTTGTTCTTTATTTTACACAAAGGAGACCACCAACATTTGCCATGAATTCTTCCAAACTCTTTAGAAAAGCCATCTTTTGTTTCCGATCCAGTGTAGGAGGGGTGCTGCTTGCAGTGAGCTTGTTGAAGGCATCTGCTAATCTCTGGTAAATAACCGGGTCTTGTTGACTTGACAGCAATGTTTCAACCAATTCAGAGTACTCGGCCTATTGAAGAGATAAAGTGCATATAAAAACACATCTTCCTCAATCATCAGACAAGTAGGTCATATCAGTTACTGGATGGTGGGATTCTAAGAGGCAGGGTCTGCCAGCTCTTCTTCAGTTAGCACATAATCTAGGTTCCATCCCAGCCTTTGCCATTGCTAATTCACCTACTATAACAACCCTATGGGGCAAGTACCGCTTATATACCTGTTATATAGGAAGTTTATATAACAGTGAGATTAACTAATACATCCAAAATCATACTGCCTCTGAGCAAGAATCCAGGCTGTTTGGCTCCAAAAGCAATGTATTACCAATTTCGTTGTGTTGCCTCTTTGTGTTTTCAAAGCACATTATTCATGTTTGTTTTGCATTTTATATATAACCTAAGTCTGCAACCTTTGGACATTTTCCGAGAGGTTTCTACAGACACTACGTCCACGCAGTTCTGCAGAGAGCGGGTCACACAAATGCAGATGAGAGGTGGCAGAGTGGGTGAAGGGTATTTCGGTCCTTTCTCAAAGTGGAAGTAGAAAATCTGAATGACTATGCACATGCAGCTCAAACCAGCATTGTGGCTCAGCGGCTCCGGAAAAAAGGACAGGAGGAGCTTAATAAATACAGGGATATGATGTGTGTATCTTTTATATTGTTAGTGCCCTTCATAATATAGCCTTATACCAGCGGTTCTCAACCTGTGGGTCGCGACCCCTTTGGGGGTCGAGCGACCCTTTCACAGGGGTCGCCTAAGACCATCAGAAAACACATATATAATTACATATTGTTTTTGTGATTAATCACTATGCTTTAATTATGTTCAATTTGTAACAATGAAAATACATCCTGCATATCAGATATTTACATTATGATTCATAACAGTAGCAAAATTACAGTTATGAAGTAGCAACGAAAATAATTTTATGGTTGGGGGTCACCACAACATGAGGAACTGTATTAAAGGGTCATGGTATTAGGAAGGCTGAGAGCCACTGCCTTACACAGAGGTGGGTGAGGCATTAAAGGAAATGAAAGCAGGGCAGCTTTCTAAAATAAACTCTCTCTTTTTAAAATCCTCACCCGAGGATATGTTTTCAGAGAGAGGAAGGGAAAAAAAAAGAGAAAAACATCAATGTGAGAGAGAAACATCGACTGGTTGCCTCCTTTCTGCGACCCGACCAGGGATCGAACCCAAAACCTGGGTATATGCCCTGACCACGAATTAAACCCGCAACCTTTCTGGTGTACCGGATGATGCTCCAACCAACTGAGCCAGGCTTGATACCTGGCCCCAATCGGGGTGCATGCAGGAGGCAACAGATCGATGAGTCTCTCTCACATCAATGTGTCTCTTTCTCACTCCCCTTACCTTCCAATCTCTAAATCAATGGAAAAATATTCTCAGGTGAAGATTAACAACACCCGGCCACTGCAATAAGCTTTCTTGAAGAAAGCTGGTCTGCCACTATTTTTCATTAGCTTCCTGGCATATCATGATGGACCAAAATGGTAAAACAATGTTAGTTACAATTGGAAAAGAAGAGCAGGGGACAGCAACCTACCACACCCAGGCATGGAGCCAGAATGGCTGCCTTCACTGCCCCCTCCAAAAGACAGGCCTGTTCACGGGGGAGCAAGAATAAACTCAAACCATGTCCCTGCTAATGTGTACTGGCTGTGTCACTGAGCCAAAACAGTAGGACATCATCCTCACCAATCCCAAGCTCCTGTTCTCTGTTCTACATGTACGAATATGTTTTTGTTTTGTTTTTTAAATATATTTTATTGATTTTTTACAGAGAGGAAGGGAGAGGGATAGAGAGTTAGAAACATCGATCAGCTGCCTCCTGCACACCCCCTACTGGGAATGTGCCCGCAACCAAGGTACATGCCCTTGACCAGAACCGAACACGGGACCCTTCAGTCCGCAGGCCGACGCTCGATCCACTGAGCCAAACTGGTTAGGGCTGTATGAATATGTTTTTAAAAAGGCAACCAGAGCCCTAGCCAGTTTGGCTCAGTGGATAGAGTGTTGGCCCTCGAACTGAAGGTTTGATTCCAGTCAAGGGCACCTACCTCAGTTGCAGGCTTGATATCTGGCCCCAATCGGGGTGCATGCAGGAGGCAACAGATCGATGAGTCTCTCTCACATCAATGTGTCTCTTTCTCACTCGCCTTACCTTCCAATCTCTAAATCAATGGAAAAATATTCTCAGGTGAAGATTAACAACAGCAAAAAAAGGCAACCAGAATATAATGACTTAGGTATTTTCCTAGTAAGAACAGGAAATCAAATGTCAGAAAGGCCCGTTACTGGGATGGGCATCATCTCAGGAAGTGAACTTCTGAACACCTGCACAAACAGTACAGAAGCCTGCCTAAAGGCGGCCTTCAAGTACTTTGACAATCGCTTTGAAATCCTATCTTTCTTCTTTTTTTTTTTTTTAAATATATTTTATTGATTTTTTACAGAGAGGAAGGGAGAGGGATAGAGAGTTAGAAACATGGATGAGAGAGAAACATCGATCAGATGCCTCTTGCACACCCCCTACTGGGGATGTGCCCGCAACCAAGGTACATGCCCTTGACCGGAATCGAACCTGGGACCTTTGAGTCCGCAGGCCAACGCTCTATCCACTGAGCCAAACAGGTTAGGGCCCTATCTTTCTAAAAGAGAAAATAAATGAAGCCCCGAGGGTCAGTCATAGCAGATGCCATGGCCTCTACACTTTAAAAAAAAAGATTTTTTTATTGATTTTATAGAGGAAGGGAGAGGGAGAGAGAAGCATTGATGTGAAAGCGAAATATCACCCATGTTCCCTGACTGGGAATTGAACCAGCAACCTTTCAGTGCATGGGACAATGCTCAACCAACTGAGCCACACCAGCCAGGGTGGCCTCTACACTTTTTGAAAAAGTCTTAGTGACCTGCTGGTTTGGGTCAGTGGTTGAGCATTGACCTATGAACCAGAAAGTCACAGTTCGATTCCCGGTCAGGGCACATGCCCAGGTTGCGGGCTCAATCCCCAGTGTGGGGTGTGCAGGAGGCAGATGATCAATGATTCTCTCTCATCATTGATGTTTCTCTTTCTCTTTCTCTCTCTCTCTCTCTCATCACTTGGTCATGCTAGGACATGTGTGAGGAATGGGGGGGGGGGGAGGGATAGGTTTTGGGAAACTGATTCTTCACATATACTTGATGGGCATGTACAACAGGGAAGGAAGATGGGTGAGCCTGCATAACTTTTCCTCTTCTGTTACATTGGCCCCACATCAGTGACTGCTTCAGTCTTTAAAGTCTCAAAGAAGAAGGAAGGGAGGGCAAGGGAGGTGAAGGTAAGGGAAGAACATTTTCCATATTGTAGTATGGAATAAATACTGTTGTTGCCCGGCTCTCTGAAGGCAGTCTCTTCTGGGTGCCCCGTCTCATTCATCTTGTTTTTTTTACAAAACTGAGTTCCTCAAGGACAGAAGCACATATCCATTATCCTCTCATATCTGATTCCTGGTTCCTAGCAATTGTGTAAGGATAAGCTTTAGGGCAAAGGACGGGTCATAACAATGCAGAAGGGATAATGAATGCTTATTAACTGACAAACAGCTTGTCCAGTTAAAAAAAGCCAGAGCTAATGAGGTTAAGAAACAGGACTACACTGCAACAGAACTGCAGATCTGAGTCAGAGATCCCTAAGATCTGGAGGGTTAACACCCACCGTGGATCTGAATCATCTCCTTCTAACAGACCAGTGCCCCAAGGAGCTACGGCCCGTACCTGGTGCAGGCACACCAACGTGTAGAACGCCTCACCGGCTGCTGTCGTCATCTCAGTGTTGTGCTTCTGCAGAACCAGCATATCAAAAACCAGCTGAAAGTGCACAAGGAAACCGCTAAATAAAGACACACAACACAAAAATCACATAGTCCTCCAGCTCCTCCCTGCTCCAAAAAAAAGAGAGAGGGTGGTATGTGTTCATTAAATATATCTGAAAATTAAAGAAAATGCTGTTTTTAAAAGTCCAAGAATAAGATATGGATGTGACTACCTGTGGTATAATAATTAAATTATCCAACTACCCATTATATTTACATCAATTTTTAAGAATACAAAGTAGAAGTGGAGAGTTACATGTCCAGAAAGTGGATCTCCAGAAAACACAGTGAATAGAAAGTAACTATTAAAGAAGGTAAGCATTTCCTGATTTGGAAGATTTATGTGTACTGACAGTCCTTATCAAAGAAGGTGACCTCACAACCTACTATCCAAGCACCTTACCTTCAGAAAGTGCCGTGTTGCTAGAAACAGTGGTGAGTCTGTATCTTGAGCTTTTGCACACTGTTCAGCCAATGGTGTCAGGGCCTCCAGGCACAGCTGGCAAACCTCCGAGCTCATTCTGATCATGAAGGTCAAAGAGCAAATGCAAAGAGACAAACTTGATATATTCAAGACCAAAAATTACAGCTATTATCACATGGAGTGCATTTCTAGAAATGAATGCAGGTAAGTTATAGCTCGAACAATGTGCCTTTACTGAGCTAAGTGGAAAAAGACTCCCAAGGTTTTGAGGTGATCCACACGTGTTTGGGGTCTGCAACTGGAGACTTCCAGCATGTTCTGATTATGAGGCACATATTGATAAAAGCCTTGCTATTTTCTACCATCAGGTAACTAAGATCAGATACCCAGCAACAGTATGTGAAATTATTTGGGAAGCAGGGGCCAAATGTCCCTAGAATCTGTGAAAGGAGAAAAAGAATGTGATAAACTAACAACAAAATAAACACAGAATTAGGGCAGTTATAGAGATGGTGGCTTTTTTAAGAAAACTGAAATACAAAATAAAAAGTTTTAAAACTTTAGGTAAAATCTTTTCCCCACGTGATAAGTGGTAACAATGCCTATTTAAAGGATACGAAGTCATTCCCAGTTCTAGAGAGCACATCAGACTTTTAAAAAGGTCTTCAGGAAGCTGTGGTATTTTTTCAGGAAAAATCTCACAAATAAATGTAATTAATTTGTAGTATTGATTACAAAGTGTTGGAAACTGAAAGAGAAAAATTAAATATTTAGATGTTTAATGTTATCTAATTTTATTTTCTTTAATACAAAACAATAACAATAACAGGCAAGCTTGTAAGTATAATGATTTTTAAAATTGATTTTAGAACAAGAAGGGAGAGGAAGGAGGGAAAGAGGGAGAGAGACAAACATTGACTTTTTATTCCAATTATTTATGCATTCACTGGTTGATTCTTCTATGTGCCCTGACCGGGACTGAACCCGAAACCTTGGCATATCGAGACTACGCTCTAACCAACCTGGCTAGTGAATAATGATTTTTTAAAAAACACATACAAGATGCCTGGTTGGTGTGACTCAGTGGTTGAACATTGACCTATAAACCAGGAGATCATGATTTGATTGCCGGTCAGGGCACATGCTCGGGTTGCAGGCTCAGTACTCAAGGGGGGGCAGCCAATCAATGATTCTCTCTCATCATTGATGTTTCTAACTCTCTCCCTCTTTCTTCCTCTCTGAAATCAGCTAAAACATATTTTGAGAGAGAGAGAGAGAGAGAGGGAGAGAGAGAGAGAATAGGAAGCAATGGTCTGGAAATCTATGGCCTTCTCATTCTGACACTCGTACTCTTCCCTCCCCACTTCTCGCCCCCACTGTCTGTGCACACGTACACAGGCAAACACACCTCCCTCTTCCTCTCCATTCATGTCCTTGTCCTCAGCTTCAGACTCCTATGACATCTCATGAAAAGAGGGGTAAGAAAGGCAGCCTCATTACCATAACACCCAATACTGAGTGGTAAAAGCAAGGTACCGCACAGTCCAAAGGTACAAAATTAAAAACTGTATGAGTCTTGGTTTCTTACCATCCTATTTCTACATGGAGGGACTTATAAATTCCTTCCACTGTTTAATCCCTCAACCTGAGAATAATGTTCAACAAGTACCAGAAGAATGTGTACACCTGAACATCTAACATAACTTTAATTGCTTAATGACAAATGATGAGGGAATCAAAACTGCTAACATTAGAATGCAGTTTCTAAAAGCCCCGTTTTTTCTGTAGTAACCTATTTTGAATGCAGGACTCTGGGGCAGGAGTGCGGGCCTTTGTTCTGGGCTATAAACATGAGTGTTAATGTTACTAACAGTAACTCAAATGTTTTATTTCCATGTGTACTTATCAAACAGGTATTCATATCCCTTAGTTAAATCAGAGGCACATTCTTGTCTAAAATATCTTGAAACTTAGAGCACACACATTTTAATGTTCACATTCACTTTCTTTTCTTCAATTACCTTCAAAAGATCTTGTGACATCAAGGGCAGAATTAGGTTGACTCCATATAAAACAACATCCGCTGCTGACACAGACCTGCTTGCTGCTTGCCCCGGCTCATGTCCCCTAAACACTTCATCTATAAACAGAAACCATGCAGTCTTACAGCCATAACATCAACAAATTTGCAAAGTTGGATACATTCTACTCTTGAGAAAGAAAAACAGATTTGAATCCTAAGCCACAATAAATCTGACTGGATAATAGGACACCTGGTAAGCTTGCCTGGGTCACCCTTCTGTATTTCACTTTTTAGGGTCTCAGAATACTCTATATAGATGGTATTCTGCGTTTACATCAAATACTACTCTTCAATAATAAAAGAAAACTGCCAGGCCGGCATGACTCAGTGGTTGAATGTCGACCTATGAACCAGGAGGTCAAAGTTTGATTCCTGATCAGGGCACAAGCCCGGTTGCGGGCTCAATCCCCAGTATGGGGTGTTCAAGGAGGGAGCCGATCAATGATTCTCTCTCATCACTGATGTTTCTATCGCTCTCTCCTTCTTCCTTCCTCTCTGAAATCAATAAAAAATATATTTAAAATAATAAGAGAAAACTAAAGCTAAATCAATGTTGTGAAAAGTAAATCTACTCTATTGACACACTAGTCGCACTATGAATTAATTAATTTCCACAATAATATCTATTTTATCTCTTACGTGTGTGGAATTTTTTTTAGCTGAAAAGGAATGGGGGAAAATATGGAAATTAAAATGTTATATAAAAGAGAAAGTCATTTTTTTTTTAAAGAGCTACCAGGATGAAGTGTTTATTATCCTTAATCCATGCCTATAAATTAGTAGGAATTTAAGACCTAAAATAAGACCTAAACAGATAAGCAAGCAAAGTCCATAAACAAACATCTAACAAAACCACCAACCAATGAAAAACAGTTCATTCTAATCAAGCAATGCAATTTTTTTTTAAAATCCCTCACCCAAGGATATTTTCTTCATTGATCTCCAGAGAGAGTGTGAGAGGGGGGGAGGAGAAGAGGAGAGAAAGAGAGAGAGAGAAACATCGGTATGAGAGACACATCAACTGGTTGCCTCCTGCACATGCCCTAACCAGGACCGGGGATTGAACCTACAACCAAAGTATGTGCCCTTGACAGGGAATTAAACCCTCGACCCTTCGGTCCAAAGGCTGATGTTCTAACAACTGAACAACTGGCCAGGACTAAAGTTACTATTTCTGATTCATTAAATTCAAGATGACTTTTTTTGTTGTTGTTAATCCTCACCTGAGGATATTTTTCCATTGATTTTTAGAGAGAGTGCAAGAGAAAGGGAGAAACAGAGAGAAACATCAATGTGAGAGAGATACACTGATTAGTTGCCTCCTGCACGTACCCCAACCAGGGTTGGGGAACCTGCAACCAAGGTATGTGCCCTTTGCTGGAATCAAACCCAGGACCTTTTAGCCCATAAGCTGATACTCTAGCCACTGAGACAAACTGGCAAGGGCTCAAGATGAATTTTAAAGGATAATATGTACGTGTTGGTCAGGATATAGTGTGATAGTTACCTTTAAGAGCTATATAGTAAAAACCTTTTGAGCACTGTATATACTAAAAGATATAATCAGAAATTCAGACAGAGATTTGTCCACAGAAATGATTATGTATCTCTATTTATAACAGTAAAATCATAAATATTTCAGAAGTCCAATATCAGTGAAATTGATTAGATTCCCAAATGTGGAAAACCATTCAGCCACCAAAAAATCATAAAAAATTTTTGCTGAAACCAGTTTGGATCAGTGAATAGAGCGTCGGCCTGTGGACTGAAAGGTCCCGGGTTCAATTCCAGTCAAGGACATGTACCTGGGTTGCAGGCACATCCCCAGTAGGAGATGTGCAGGAGGCAGCTGATCGATGTTTCTCTCTCATCGATGTTTCTAACTCTCTCTCTCTCTCCCTTCCTCTCTGTAAAAAATCAATAAAATATATTAAAAAAAAAGTCATAAAAATTTTTAATAAAGAGAAAGGGGTCAATAATTCTATCTAATAATAGACAAACATGGTAATTGACTGTACCTTCGCTACACCTCCCATTGGCTAATCAGCACAATATACAAATTAACCGCCAACAAAGATGGCGGCTAATCTGCATACTACAGGCAGGGCGGGACAGCACAGCCGCCAGTGGGAGCTGCCATCCCAGGCTGCAGGCCGGCCCCAGAAGCCCCAGAAGCCGCCCAGAAGCCGGTGATCCGGGGGAGATGGGGGATCCCTGCCCAGGCCTGACACCTCTGGCGGAGGCGTCAGGCCTGGGCAGGGGGTGGAGCCGGCAATCCGAGGGGCCTGGGGGTCCCCTGCCCAGGCCTGACACCTGGGCCAGAGGTTTCAGGCCTGGGTAGGGGGCAGAGCCGGTGATCGGGGGATGTGGGGGTCCCCTGCCCAGGCCTAAAGCTTGGGCCAGAGGCATCAGACCTGGGCAGGGGGCGGAGCCAGCAATCGGAGGGGTCTGGGAGTCCCCTGCCCAGGCCTGAAGCCTGGGCCAGAGGCGTCAGGCCTGGGGCGGGGGGTAAGCTGGGTATTGGTGTGAACTACAGAGGAAACACCTTTTCTGACCGCTCATTGGTTAAGCTTCCTGTATGCCACTGGTAATATTCTTAGTAACTTGGGTAATAAGAATCCAAAAAGGTGATCTAGGGTTTTTCACCACACTCCTGGCGAAAAAAACGAAGGTCCACTGCTGGAGGGCTAAGAAATGTCATATCCTGCCCTAGCTGGTTTGGCTCAGTGGATAATGCCTTGGCCTGCCGATGGCAGGGTCTGAGTTCAATTCTGACCAAGGGTATGTACCTAGGTTGCAGGCTCCTCCCTGGCCGGGGCCCCGGTAAGGGCTCATACAGGAGGCAACCAATCAAAGTGTTCCTCTCACTTTGATGTTTCTGTCTTTCCCTTTCTCTTCCACATTCTCTAAAAATCAATAGAAACATATCCTCAGGTGAGGACAAAAAAAATAATAATAAAGAAATTATTATTATATGAAAGACACATCTTGAAAATGCCTAAAGAAAGTTGTCATTTTTTCATGGTGAAGGGACTGGAGTCTGTGTTGGTGAAAAAACCTTGGTGGCTGCAGTGACTGGCAGTGGGTGCAGCAGCGGGTTGATGGGACTGGTGCTTTCCCCTGATCAGCCAGGTCATCTCCCACAAAGGGAGGCCAGACTGTGGCTTAGGCCCTATCCCCAAGGGGAGCAGGGAATGGGCCTAAGCCGTCACTAGGACATCCCCTGAGGGCTCCCAGTATGTGAGAGGGGGCAGGCTGGGCTGAGGGACACCCCCCACCCCAGTGCACGAATTTCATGCACCGGGCCCCTAGTACATTAATAAAAAAGGCAGAATATAATGCCTAGCCAGTGTGGTTCAGTGGTTGAATATCGAGCCATGAACCCAGGAGGTCACAGTTCGATTCCCAGTCAGGGTACATGCCTGGGTTGTGAGCTCCATCCCCAGTGTGGGGCGTGCAGGAGGCAGCCAATCAATGATTCTCTCTCATCATTGATGTTTCTATCTCTCTTTTCCTCTCCCTTCTTCTTTGAAATCAATAAAAAGTATATATTTTTTTAAAAGGCAGGCTATAAAATTATACGACTGCAAAGAAAATTGTACAAAGAAGCAAATGGGAAATTACCAGTTTACTCTGGATTATGTCAAAGTATGGATGATTTTTCTGCCTCTGTACTTTAAAATTTTTCTATTAAGAGCATACTACTTTAGAACAAGGGGGGAAAAGATAAAATGGGGTAAATAAAAAATTCGACTTCAAAACCGCCTAATTCTGAACTTCTCCATAGGGGTCTCAGTTCCATTTGGAAGAATCCCATCTTCCAAAGCAAGTCATACAAACCTGAGGCCTGTCTGGGCAGTGAGGCTGTTCTGGCACTGCCCGCAGGCTTCCCTAACAAAACAGGCTCTCTACTTGGAGGCTGTGACCTGGTGCTTGATGGGCACAGCTCTCCAGCTACGAGCTCTGCTAAGGATTCAAAAATGGAGAACAAAGCTACATTGCCAGTTATGCATTTAATAGGCCATCCAGCATGTTAATTTCATTTCATAATACTTAAAATATTTGGTTTTTATCTCACCTATTAGCTTTATTTAAAAAATAATGACTTAAAAATATTATCTTCCTTTTTACCATCTATTTAAATAGTTAATGCTGTTTATCATTTTTCTATTTTAACTGTCTTCATTTTTCTATCATCTGAACTTCAATCCTATTTACCCTTATTTTATTCTTTCCCCCCTTACTTTGTACTTTCAATCCTGAGCATTTTAACCTCAATGTCTTTTCTTAATGTTTAATTATAACTTGACTGTTTTTGCTCTTTTATTTTGAAAACTTCCTCTCTCCTGTTTAACTGTAGTGTTTGCTCTCTCATTTGTTGTAGAACAGCAAGATGAAGTGCAACTTCTATCATAAACCTGGGAGACTGCAGGGGCTTTTCCCTCTAATGCAGTGGTTCTCAACCTTGGCTGCACATTAGAATCACCTGGGAATTTTTTTTTAGATCCTGATTTCTGGGCCTCATCCTCCGGAAATTGTTTCTTTGTTACTAATGTTGTGGCCTCACACCATAGCAAAGAAACAGAATTTCCAGAGGATGAGGCCCAGAAATCAGGATTTTAAAAAGATTCCCAGGTGATTCTAATGTGCAGCCAGGTTGAGAACCACTGCTCTAAATGCTCTTAACAGCTCTCCCTCCCTTTCAGTATCAGCTCTGATTTTTAACTCAAATTACTCAGGGTACTGAGCTCTGACAGGGTGCTTACATCCTGGAAAGTCTACAGAAAAGTTACCAAGAGCCCATCAATCAACAGATACAGTGTGTGAAACTGCAGGTTGGTATAAAACTAACTTTTCAAGGAAAAGGCTCAGTAACTAATTCAGGATTTAAAGGCTCACAACCTGGAAGAGGTTGAGAACTCCTGAATTAAAGACTGACCTAAAGAAATCAGAAAGGATGGGAATAACATTCGTGTGAGAGGTGGGCCTGGCACCTGGCAGAGTGGCCATTTCAGCTTTGATATAGGAAAGAAGCACTGAGGGGATGTGGGACAGGGCCTTAAAAACGGTTTCACTTGGGGGCTCCTGAATACACAGACAGCGAAAAGAATTGTTGTCCAGTGAATAAGGAAACAGAGAAAGAACAAGCTCAAGTATGGGGCATAATAAGGAAAGTGGAAAGTTATAGCACCCAACCAAAAAGAGAATCTTATAAGGAAGAAGTGTCCACAACAATAAATATCTGCAGAACTTCAAAGGAGATGCTCAACAGGATTTGTTTTTCTCTTAAAAAGCAAGATCTCTTTTGTGTTAAGGGAAAATGAGCCGTGAGGTAGGAGGGAGGTAAGAGAATACTCTATAAATACATAAGTTTTCAATTACTGGTGAAGTTCTCACCTATAATAACTCCTGGCTACCAGGCACCAAACTCAGGACCAAAGACTTCTGAGCTCATCCGTGAACACTCTACACTCTAAAGCACACCCACTGAAAAGTTAAGAAAGTTAGTGGAAGGATGACTGACTTCCCCAGGGTTCTGCTGTCCGTGAGCCACTAAGTTACTCTCCCAAGGGTGGTCTGTGAGCTCCAGAGGTCAGTATTTCGCACCCCAACATGATTCCCAAACCTCACTCTGGAAGGCTTTCCAGGACAGCCTCCTCAGGACATAGAGGGACCAGTCACTAAAGCATAACTCTGAAGTCTGGTGCCAGGATGTGATCTAGTCCTGCAATTTATTGCTCCAGATCTGTGGGCAAGTGTTTCCTGCACCTGTTTCTCATCTATAAAATGAGTGTAACAGTGGTACCTACTTCACGCCATTTTGATAGGAATAATACCTGGCATTTGGTAAGAACCTAACAGGTGAAAGATTTTACTATTCTTCTTTACAAGAGGAAAGCCAAGCAGGGAAGACCGGTGGTTCCGCCCTCACTTTAGTGACCAGAGATGACATTTTCATCTATTCTGTAAACTGAACTCCTCATAAGATTTTACTTAACGAAAATATCCTTTAACAACAACAACAACAAAATAATAACAAAGTTCACACCCTACCTGTATCACTGAAGTCTATGAACTCTTTTGACAGAAGGTTTGTAAGAAGTTCCATAATAAGAAGTAGGTCCTGATATTGTTCCTCCTCCGCTGTGACATCCACTCTTTGCCGTCCCAAATTATTCTTAGAATATACTTGCAACAAAGTGAGGCAGGCTTCATATAAGTTCATCGCTTTGGACTGTAAGAAAGCATGCAGAAATTAGGCTACCAAAAAATATATAAGTATTAAATTTAAAAATATAATCTAATACATTTACTCGAAATCCCAATGATCTCAAATGCTTGTTTTAAACTATATTAAAACATTAATAAAAATGAAAAATTACACACTAATTAGTCATGTTTAAAATATTAGCAGTTTTCCAGCAATAAAATATAATATCCATTTTTTTTATTCACTTGACTAGAGATGATAAGACTTTGGCAACAGAACTACTTTATTGCTGCTATTCAACTTCTTCATTGATTTGAAGATTTAAAACTGTATAACTTGCAAAAACACAGAGTACCAAACAGTGGTCTTAAACATGAGAATGGCACTGTCATGCCCTCTCAATAATTTAACTATGACTACATTTTTAATATTTTAAATATAACCTCACTTTCAAGTAAGTTCCTTTGGTCTAATAAAAAAAAAAATACAAGTCAGGAGCCCATATTAAATGATTTAGATAAGATTTAAGCTAATCTGCTGCTAACAAGTATAAATATATGTTTAAGGCTGTTTTTAAAGAGCTTTCTAAATAATTTAATGGAACAAAAATACATCTTTGCTTAATAAATATAAAATAACTTAGTATGTCTAAACACTTATCTGATTTACAAAACAGACTATACAAACTGCCATTAAAATTTTTAGGCCTGCCCTGCCAGCGTGGCTCAGTGGTTGAGCATTGACCTGTGAAGCAGGTCACAGTTCGATTCCTGGTCAGGGCACATTCTTGGGTTGTGGGCTCGATCCCCAGTGGGTGGTGTGCAGGAGGCAGCTGATCATTGATTCTCTTTCATAGTTGATGTTTCTATCTCTCTCTCCCTCTCCCTTCCTCTCCGAAATCAATAAAAAAAAAAAAAAAAAAAAGAAAACCCTTAAAAAATATTTTTAGGCCTTAGTGTTCTACCATAGAGAGATTGGTCAAAGTTCTCTACCATAATTCATTTGTTTTATCAAATATTCCTCATTTGAATGATTTGATCTAATAGCAAATTAGCCCAAAGAAATTACTGATTATTAACATGTGTTTAGGGCAAGAATTTATATTCATTCAACATGCCTTACTCTGAATTCTAATTTCTTTTGAAAACAGTATTTTGAAAAACCTTCTGGAGGCATAAAAACATTTCAGATAATATGCATTAAATTTGAAGGCAAGTACCTATTATTTTGTTATAGCTTTAAGGAGTTTTAATCCTGAAGGGATAAACTTTGAAAGCACTCACCTCTCCAAGATAACATATCTGTTTATGTGCAACTTCAACAAAAACTTCTATTATGAGATTGACAGTCTCGGGGGTATTTTTGTAAACTTCCATCAATCCAATGCAATTGGTAAGGAAGTCCATTAAGAAATTAAAAAGGATCGCGACGTTGTCAATCTGGGTAGCCTCGGCAATGCCACATAGGGCCTCTAGCGTGGCAGTGATTTCCTGCTTGACCTCCTCTTGCTGGCACATCTGCTGAAAGTTTTCCTGATTTATCACCCTTAAGAATCGCTGCTGCAATGGCTGAAGAACCTATAAAAACAAAACATGGATTTTCTAAAAGGCTAATTCACATACCTCATTTTTTTCTTCATCTTTATTTCCTCAACTAAGAAAAACAGTCACTTTCCAAAACATTTTTAACTGCTGGAGGAAGAAAAAGCACAGAAAACAAAGAATTCTGAACCACACGTTATATTCCCCATTTTGAGGGTCATCAAAACTTCTGTATGAAGTAGACATTACCTCACACGTGTTAGAATAGCTGTTATCGAAAAGACAAGAGATAAATACAGAAGGTCCTCGGGTTACATCGGAGATCCGTTCCTATGGCACATTGTAACTCGATTTTCGCCATAAGTCGGAACCCACCTACGTCACGCACATGGAGCACATACACAGCAGGAATGAAGTGAAACAGTAAAAAAAGTTTAAAGAACAATAACAATTCCTGACCTTTATTTGTGGTAAATAAATAAACATAAAGCACATATGTACATACGTCGAAATGATGGAACTTTTTTTTTTTTTATAAATAAATGGGAGATGATGATGTAACCATGAAACGACATACATCAAGTCCGACGTAACCCGAAGATTGTCTGTACTGGTGAGGATGTGGAGAAAAGGGAACCCTCCTGCAATGTTGGTAGGTTTGTAAACTGGTGCAGCCACTATGGAAAATAGTATGGAGGTTTCTCAAAAAATTAAAAATAGAACTACCACATGACACAGCAATTCCACTTCTGGGTACATATTCAGAGGAAATGAAAACACTAATTAGAAAAGGTATCTGCACCCACATGGCCATAGCAGCATTATATACAACTAGAGGCCCGGTGCACAAAAATTTTCTGCACTGGGGGGGGGGGGGGGCAGGGGGGGTCCCTCAGCCTGGCCTGTGCCCTCTCGCAGTCTGGGACCCCTCGGGAGATAACGCCCTGCTGGCTTAGGCCTGCTACTGGGTGGCAGAGGGCAGGCCCAATCCCTAGGTGCAGCCCCTGGTCGAGCTCAGAGCAGGGCCGATTGGGGAGTTGGGGCACCACCCCCTGTCATGCACAGAGCAGGGCGGATCGGGAGGTTGCGATGCCACCCCCAGTCACGCTCAGGGTAGGGCCGTTTGGGGAATTGGGGTACTGCCCCCTGTCACACTCAAGGCAGGGTCGATGGGGAGGTTGCGGCGCCACCCCATCACGCCCAGAGCAGGACCAATCCGGGGGTTGGGGCGCTGCCCCCTGTCACACACAGAGCAGGGCCCATCAGGGGGGTTGGGGCTCCTTACCCTGTCACGCACGGAGCAGGGTCGATCAGAGGGTTGGGGAGCTCCACCCTGTCACTCACAGAGCAGGGCCCATCAGGGGGGTTGGGGAGCTCCCCCCTGTCACTCAGAGAGTAGGGCCGATAGGGGAGTTGGGGTGCCGCCCCCGTCACACACAGAGCAGGGTGGATCAGGGGGTTGAGACACCGCCACTCTCACACTCAGGGCAGGGCCGATGGGGAGGTTATGGCTCTACCCCATCACACACAGAGCAGGGCCCGTGGGGGAGGGGGGGCGGGTTGGGGCGCCGCACCCTGTCACACACACAGCTGCAGGGCGATCAGAGGTTGGGGACCTCCCCCGTATCAGGCACAGAGCAGGGCTGATCAGGAGGCTGGGGCACCTTCCTTCCCCTGTCACGAACAGAGCAGGGCGCATAGGGAGGTTGTGGCCCCACCCCGTCACACGCAGAGCTGCAGGGCGATCAGGGGGTTTGGGCGCTGCCCCCTGTCACACTGATCCCGGTGCCGGGAGGCATATTACCCTTTTACTATATAGGGTAGAGGCCTGGTGCATGGGTGGGGCTGGCTGGTTTGCCCGGAAGGGTGTCCTGGATCAGGGTTGGGGTCCCCACTGGGGTGCCTGGCCAACCTGGGTGAGGGGCTGAGGGCTGTTTGCAGCTGGTCACACACACTTCAGTGTGGGGGTCCCCACTGGGGTGCCTGGCCAGTCTGGGTGAGGGGCTGAGGGCTGTTTTTAGGCTGGCGGGTGACGGAAGCTCCGAACCGCTCCTTTTTTTCTTTTTCTTTTTTTAATTCTGGGCCAGCTTTAGCTCTGAGGCTCCAGCTCTTAGTCCTCCGCTGCTGAAAGTAGGTATCTGGTTTGTTTCAGTTCAAAACAATGTATAACTCCAGCTCTGAGAACCCAGCTAGCTGAAAGCTGGTTTCTGGGTTTTTTTTTAGCTTCTATATTTCTTAAAATGTTTCAAACTGCAGGCTCAGAGGCCTGCAGCGGCAGGCAGGGAACGTTGGTTTCCTCTGTCACTGAAGCAAGCAAGCCTCATGTTAGTTTCAAGCTGCCTGGCTGCCGGCCGCCATCTTGGCTGACAGTTAATTTGCATATCGCCCTGATTAGCCAATGGGAAGGGTAGCAGTCGTACGCCAATTACCATGTTTCTCTTTTATTAGATAGGATAGCCAAGACATGGAAACAGTTTAACTTTAAATGTCCATTGATGGATGATGGATAAAGAAAGCTGTGGTGTATATACACGATGGAATACTATTCAGCCATAAAAAAAAACACGCAAAAATATCCTCTATTGAGACAACATGGATGGACCTTTTTTAAAAATATATATTTTATTGATTTTTTACAGAGAGAAAGAGAGAGGGATAGAGTTAGAAACATCGATCAGCTGCCTCCTGCACACCTCCTACTGGGGATGTGCCCACAACCAAGGTACATGCCCTTGACCGGAATCGAACCTGGGACCTTTCAGTTCCCAGGCCGACGCTCTATCCACTGAGCCAAACCAGTTAGGGCAATATGGATGGACCTTGACGGCATTTTACCATGGGAAATAAGTCAGACAGAGAAAGACAAACAATGTATGATTTAAATTATATGTGGAATCTATTCAAAAACACACACACAAAAAAACAAAAGCACCAAACTCACAGAAAAACTTTTGTTGTTTCCAACAATAGGGGTGGAGGGAGGGGGATTTGAAGACAGGTGGTCAAAAGGTACAAACTCTCAGTTATAGGAAAAACCAAGATGGCAGCATAGGTAAACACCAGAGATTGCTGCCTCGAACAACCACTTCAAAAATACAACTGAAAGACAGAACGGACATCATCCAGAACCAAAGGAAGGCTGGCTGAGTGGAAATTCTACAACTAGAAGGAAAGGGAAAAGCATACCGAGACTCAGAGGAGGTGCGGTGCAGAAGTAAAATACAAAGGTGTGGAAGTGCATGCGGAGAGGGCTGGCGGCTGAGGAAACAGTTGTCTGTTTCAATCGGGAGGGAGTCTCAGGCTCTGAGCTCCAGTTCTGAGCGAGTCTCTGGGGACCCAGACTCATACGGGAGAAACCGGACTGTCTGGCATCGGTCGGAACTCAAGGGCAGCTTTCTCTCGGAGGTGCTTGCAGCAATTACCTGGACACTGAGACATGGGGCCTCTGAGGGCAGCCATAGCTGCTTGTTCCGCCCTGTTGATCCCCTGGGACCCTGCCCTGCCCAAGCTGTGTGCTGGCTTTTGCATATGAAAGGCATGGCCCTTTACAATCTGATAATTACCTAACAAACTGCAGCTGGGCCAAGGCCCCAGGGCAACTTGCATTGCTTCACAGCTGGCTCCTGCTGGATAGCCTCAGGCAGAGGCTAGATTAGCATCTTCTTAGAGATCCAGGAGCCAGTGTGCCTGGTGGTCAGAGTGGGACCATCCAGATTGCAGCTCCTCGAATCCATAAAGGACACCCTCAGGGGGCAGACTCAGTGAGCACCAAAGTCCCACTGAAGCAAGTCTTGCCCCAGAGGGGTGTCTCCAGCACAGAAGTTCTCCCACTGCAGACACAATGATTCTCACAGCCAATTGACCTGGAGGTCAATCCCTCCCAGTGTTACCTACAACAATCAAGGCTTAACTACAACAAGACTGTGCACAAAGCCCACAAGGGGGTGCACCAAGAGTATCTGCCTCAGGTACTTGGGGAGGCTGAGTCACTGGGCCCTATAGGACACCTAGCACAGAAAGCCACTCTATCGACACAGCATAGCATAAAAAAATGCAGAGACAAAGAAAAAGGACACAAATGACAGAAATGGAGGAAAGCAAACTACTGGATATAGAGTTCAAAACCACACTTTTAAGGTTTTTTCAAGAATTTTCTAGAAACCGCTGATAAACTTAATGAGACCCTCAAGAAATCTAGTGAGACCCTCAATGTTGTGATAAAGGACCAAATAGAAATTAAGTATACACTGACTGAAATAAAGAATATTATACAGAATCCCAACAGCAGACTAGAGGATCGCAAGAATCAAGTCAAAGATTTGAAATACAGAGAAGCAAAAAACACCCAACCAGAAAAGCAAAATAAAAAAAGAATACAAAAATACAAAGATAGTGTAAGGAGCCTCTGGGACAGCTTCAAGCGTACCAACATCTGAGTTATAGGGGAGCCAGAAGAAGAGAGAGAGCAAGATATTGAAAACCTATTTGAAGAAATAATGACAGAAAACTTCCCCTACCTGGTGAAAGAAATAGACTTACAAGTCCAGGAAGCGCAGAGAACCCCAAACAAAAGGAATCCAAAGAGGACCACACCAAGACACATCATAATTAAAATGCCAAGAGCAAAAGACAAAGAGAGAATCTTAAAAGCAGCAAGAGAAAGAAACTCAGTTACCTACAAGGGAGTACCCATACGACTGTCAGCTGATTTCTCAACAGAAACTTTGCAGGCCAGAAGAGAGTGGCAAGAAATATTCAAAATGATGAATGCCAAGAACCTACAACCAAGATTACTTTATCCAGCAAAGCTATCATTCAGAATTGAAGGTCAGATAGCCTCACAGATAAGAAAAAGCTAAAGGAGTTCATCACCACCAAACCAGTATTATATGAAATGCTGAAAGGTATCCTTTAAGAAGAGGAAGAAGAAAAAGGTAAATATACAAATTATGAACAACAAATACACATCTATCAACAAGTGAATCTAAAAATCAAGTGAATAAATAATCTGATGAACAGAATGAACTGGTGATTATAATAGAATCAGGGACATTGAAAGGGAGTGGACTGACTATTCTTGGGGTGGGGGAGGGGTGTGGGGGATGCAGGAAGAGATTGAACAAAAATTGTGCACCTATGGATGAGGACAGTGGGGGGGGGGGTTTGAGGGCGGAGGGGGGGGGTGGGAACCAGATGGAGGGGAGCTATGGGGGGAAAAAGAGGAACAACTGTAATAATCTGAACAATAAAGATTTAATTAAAAAACAAAACAAAAAACTCTCAGTTATAAAATAAATGTAAGCACTAGGGATGTGATATACCAGCAGTCGCCAACCTTTCGGTCCTTGAGGACCACCTGTTGGCGACCACTGTGATATACAACTTGATGATTATGGCTAACACTGTATGGCACATAGGAAAGCTGTTAAGAGAGTAAATCCTAAGAGTATTCACAAGGAAATTTTTCTTTTTTGGTTTTTGTTTTTATTGTATCTATATGAGATATGAGATGATGGATGATAACTGAACTTATTTCACATTATATGTAAGTCAAACCATTATGCTGTACACCTTAAACTTATATAATGATGTATGTCAATTAAATCTCAATCCAGCAAAAATTATAATTCATGGAAAAATGTAAGTGCATGCTATCATCTCACTTCCTTAAGTAATTTAGCTTTAAGAAAGAAAGAAAGAGAGAGGGAGAGAGAGGGAGAGAGAAGGAAATCCCGTAACTCACAGAACACAACTTCAATGCCATCCACAAAATTCAGCCACTATCCTCATCTCTTTCCAATAAAACATTAAACCTCAAAGTAGGGACTGACACTGTGTTCTACAGGGATAAGCAAAAGTAGTTTTCCAGTTTGAGTACACAAAACAGAGTTTATTCTTATTTTTTTAAATAATAATTTATTTATTAATTATTGTATTATTTTCCATATGAACAACTATAAACCTACTTTTGCCCCACCCTGTATAAAGGGCTAGAGGGTAAATATTTTAGACTGGGCAAGATATGCCACCTCTGGCCCAACTACTCCGTTACAACTATGCTGTCATTCAGACATAGCCATGGACAACATATAAACAACTAAGAGTAACTGTGTTTCAATAAAACTTTATAGGAACAGACAGCACACTAAATTTGGTCTGTGTGCTACAGTTTTCCAACCTCTGTTCTACAGGGTCAAGCCCAATACAAGCACCTGCCTGGTTTTTTCCTTTTCAACTCCTCGTAGTATAGGACATAATTATGGATACTCAGTTATGCCCTGAGTATAAGAGTCAATAGACATATTCATGAAGGTAATATCTTAATTCTATTTAAACCTGTATGTATAATAACACAGTTATTTCAACTAAAATACATGGTCAGCCTGGTTTTTCTGGTTCTGAAGTCACAACTCCCTAATGTCTGCCCCTTCTAGTCTCAAGGACTATAGGTCGGTAACCTACATACAATGGTAAGTCTTGGTTCCCAATTTAAAGCTTATTATATGAGGCAATGTCCATGGTGGTTGTTATGAGTTGAATTATGTCCCCGCAAAATTGTTATGTTGAAGTCCAAACCCCGAGAAACTCAGAACATGGCCTTATGTGGAAATATGGCTGTTTTCAGATACAATTAGTTAAATTAAGATCAGGTCATTAGGAAAGACTCCCTAATCCAGTATGACTGGTGTCCTTATAAAAAGGGGAGATTTGAACACAAGCACACAAAACATGGAAATCTTCATGTGAAGTTGAAGACAGAGGTAGGAGTGGTGTGTCAACAAGACAAGGAATGCTGAAGATCACCAGCAAAGCCCCAGAAGTTAAGAGAGGCCTGGACCACATGATCCCTCGCAGCCTCAGATGTAACCAACCCTTGGACACCTGATCTCAGACTTCCTTCCTTCAGAGCAGTGAAATAATGAATTTCTGTTGTTTAAGCCGCTAAGTTTGTGTTACTCTGTTATTGCAGCCTTAACAAACTAATACAATGGTTAATTCGTATTTCCTTGTTCAAAACAAAAGAACATTTCACTGATTCTTAGTGAAGAATTAATATACCACTTCAGATTCTCATTTGAGTTGGGGAGAAAAATATACCTAAACTGCAGAACACTTGCAGAATAGTGATAATTAACATTCAATATCATCACAAGCAGATACAAACAAATCATAAGATGACATTTACAAAATAATAAGCTTCAACCCATACATTAGAAGGGAAAAATAACAGAAAAGCAATGACCAATGTTTATATCTCCAGGGACTATTTTATGGCACTACATAGATAAAACAACGAAGTTCCACCAGAGGGTGCTATCAGCATCAGGGGAACTGTTACCTCAGTCCAATACTGTTGTTTGGTTTCTGTGTCCATCTGTGCAAAACCTCCCAGGACAAGGGCCTTCATCAGCGTCCTCTGCACCGGACTGGACAGAAAATTCAGAGGAGGGCTTCGGGTCGCAAACTGTTTAGCTAAATTCCACCAGTTTTCACACTGGATTACTAGGTTTGCCCTATGGGCAAAAACAACAAAAGATAGATGTACCACTTAGATTGTATGTAAACTAAGTAAACAAAATGGAAGGTGCCAGGATTTAATTAATTTTATTTATTTATTTAATTTTATTGATTTCAGAGAAAGGAAGAGGGAGTGACAGAAATATCAATGATGAGAGAGAATCACTGATCAGCTGCTTCTGGTACGCCTCCTACTGGGATTGAGCCCACAACCTAAGCATGTGCCCTGACCGGGCATTGAATCATGGCCTCCTGGTTCATGGGTTGATGCTCAACCAGTGAGCAACACTGGCCAGGCTGGATTTAATTGATTTTCAAGTATAGTAAACTGGGCATAGAATTTGGAGACCCACAAGCTTGCATTCAAATCCCATTGGTAATCTGACTATGTAAAATGTATTTAACCTCTCTTATTAAATCAGTCTCCTGATCTGTAAATAGGGATAACAATATTAAAAACAACATTGCATCTCTTGGCTGAGATTGATGTGATTAAATAGGATACTTTATATGAAATGCTTGGAAAAGTACCTAGTATATTGTAAGAAATCAATAAGTAGTAGTCAATGACAATAGTAATAATAATAATGGTATTCCTATGCAGTAAGAAAAATGAAAACATTTCCAGAATCTGTTGTAGAAAGCAATTTTTAATTACTAAATTATCAGTTTTTCTCATCTTTAAAATGGGATAATACTAATAGGATACCTGAATAATCAAATGAAACTATTTTATTGTAAAGTTTTTTAAAACTTTAATATATAAATAAATTACTAAATTAAATACGTACGGTACTCATAAGATACTTTCATACCGAATCCTTGAACAGTCAATGCAATCCTCACTTGTAACACAGGGAAGCCCTATTTGCACTTGTAATAATAACATGACACTGTTTTTTTAAACACACTGCTCCAAAAATGCAGGATCTACCTAGACCTTAGGACCAATTGTTGTCACTTGCAAAGTCTACACTAAAAAGCAAGCTCATTACACACACACACACACACACACACACACACACACACACACACACACACACACAGCCTGATTCTTACAATCAGCTTACCTTTCTCTTCTTTCCACCAAAGTGACAAGGAGCTGCACAGTGTCACTTGCAAGGTCCTGCTCACTACTCCACACTGAGAGGTTGCTGATGACTTTCTGTAAGAGGTAGCCAATAATCCACTGAGAACCCTCAGTATCTGCTCCAAATGCTGTACTGAATGGTAGACTTATCTTAAAGAAAAAAACAATTTTTTAGGTCAGAAAGAATGATCAGCTAAAAAAAAAAATCCATAGAAAAATCAAACTGAAATTAGCATCTAAATATGAAGTGCTGCTCGCTTCACATCATTTTATAAATTCATATCCATAAGTCCAAAAGAGACATCCTCAATCCACATAATGTTTTCCAATGTGATTTTTTAAAATTTATCTTTATTGCTGGAAGTATTATCCAATGTGATTTTATTGTTCACTTTAATTATTGTTATTAATACACTAACATGATATTTACACAAATTCAAAGAACATTAAGTTAATTTGTTCTCAAACAATAATCTATAACTTAATATTGGTTAAAGTACACTGAATTAAATGATGTGCTCTAAGAAAAGTTATCAAAATAGCATGTCACTAATGCAGTTCTCTTCAATGTGGAAAATGTTCAGCTTAGTCACATTTTGATAATAAAATCTCCAAGAAAATGTTCTCATTTCTATAACTGCCATAACCATAAATCCAAATGAAGTTAAATAGTTTTACATTCTGACCTGATCATATAGCTTCTCATCCACCAGGAGATAAGTCTTTGCCCAGCGTTTTAGAAACCAAACAATATCTTTGCCCATTTGAGGGCTTAGCAGATCAGTGAGATCTGCTCTTATTGCTCGAGACTCAACTTCCGAAACTCTGAGAACAGCAGATAACAGCCTATGGGTACAAAAAGAAGTCATTATTCTTCGTTTATTAGTTAATTTCTTCATAAAAGTCCTTTTTTTGTTTCCCAACTCTCTGGATTTAGGCCAGGTTATTCTTGAAATTTTCATTAATAACGCTGTAGACAAATGCCCTACTTTGTTGCTGATCTTTCAGGAAGCAGCAAACAAGACAAAGAAATGGAGAGGAACTGTGGCCAGAGATAACCTTCTGTTGAAGTTGTACCTGCATTACTCTCTAAAGAAATTTTTCAGATTCAAAATGGAGAAATACATAAAATTAAAAGTTCAGAGTAGCCCTGGCCAGTGTGACTCAATTGGTTGAGCATCATCCTGTACACTAAAAGGTTGCCAGTTCGATTCCCCATCAGGGCATATGCCTGGGTTTCAGTTGCCAATCAGTAGGCAACCGATTGATGTTTCTCTCTCACATGGATATTTTCCTTTCTCTCCCTCTCCCTCTCAAGTCAATACAAATATATACAATACAACAAAATAAAATTTCAGAGTAGATGCTAACATTTTCAGCACACCATCACTACCTAACAGTGCCATGATTAGCATTGGTCATTTTATGGTGCAGGATCTGGTAATAGACTTATCCAGAATGTTTTGAATATTGAGTCCTGTCTCTAAATCTGATAGTCCTGTCCCAGCCAGATGGCTCAATTGGTTGGAGTGTCATCTTGTTCATCAAAAAGACTGCGGGTTCAATTCCCGGTCAGGGTACATACCTAGGTTGCAGGTTTGATTCCCAGTAGGGATGCTTACGGGAGGCAACCAACCAATGTTTCTCTCTCACATGGATGTATGTTTCTCTCTCTCTCTCAAAAACAAACAAACATATCCTTGGATGAGGATTTGTAAAAAATCTGATAGTCCTATTCATTTCCTATAAAACTTGATTCTTAATGGTATTACAAAATTAAAATCTTACTGGAAAAATCACCTACATGGTGTATGTAATGTCCTTTTACTACATAATTAACAACACAGCATGACGTGCAGATAAATAAAATAAGCCTTTGTTCCAGAATGGGACTAAGGGAACACATAACTAGACATGATATATATTTAAGTTGCCTTTAGATAAGGCAAAGAAGCAAAGATTTAATTGAAAGAACCCATTACCACACCATCTTGTGAATATCAGTGCTAAGAAAGGGGTTTTAATCACAGCAAGTCTGGCCACTACCTTCCTACTACTCTCAAGATAACTGAACTGTCTCTTTGTAATGAAATCATACAGACATTTCAGTTTTTTATCCAGTTGGATGTCCCAGAAATACCAGATACTACTGACCACTCTGCCCTTTTGAAATGTCTTCCCTTGTACCATATTTTCCATATTTCCCCTAATTTGTTTCTTACTCTTCCTCGGGTTATGACATCCTCTTGTCCTCTGATCTCCTTCTTCTTTAAAACAGTTGGTTTCTAAGGTTCTGTGCCTAGAACCTCTTCTTTTTCACTATATATACTCCCTTCACCACCAGTGTTCAAACTTTAAAAAAATTATTTTAGGGTGCATGTAAACAATAATATCCTGACAACTTCACAATATATTAAAATTTTCCTATAAGAATAAATAGTTTTGGTGAGACAGAATTTGATGTTTTTAAGAAGCTGTTCTTCTCTAAAACAAAGAAATCTCATTAAGACATCTAGAAGAATTGTTTTAAAGAATAGTTTTAAGTATTATAATTTTCAGCCTAATAGAATTTGAAATAGCTGGGGTAGCCACTTAAATTTATGCACTGGAATTTAATTACCATGCTGTTGCGATACTCACCACCATCCATTTGAAAAATAAACAAGTTTTTAACAGTTGGAAAACAGATATGTCTAGCTACTAAAATATAATTTTATAAAATTTCCAATGATTGTAAGACTTTTAAAATGTCTTCTATATTGAGTTATTACAATACTTAGTAGTACACAATTGCACAAAATATCAACACACATTTAAATTATTAAACATAAATATGTCTGAATGAGATTGATGTAGCAGGGTTTTATTTTTAAAATAAATTTATGTACCTATGAAAAAATATTTCTTACTGCTAAAATAAGACAGAGTTGAGTATAATTTGGCTCTTGTTTTTCATTTTAATAGATAAAAAGACTGTGAAAACTCATTCATGTAAGGAAATTGAAGGCATTTAAAAAATAGCAGAGCCCTAAATTATCTGAACTTGTTGCAAGTTATATGCCAAAAATCACTAGAGCTCTACCACCAAAAACTATTTTTAATAACATGATAACTGACAGCTTTATTAAGTCACTCTTCAGTGGTATTTAAGGCAAAGGACTGAAAACCTCCTGACTTATAAAATTACTGGTTTACCATTACTCCAGTCACTCAATCCCAATACCACACTATCTGGAACTTTGCAGGTTTCTACACACCTGACAACCCATCACAGTAAGACTTGGAACAAGGAAGAGTTTGCCCTTTTTTTGTAAAATGGGAGCAAGGTCAAGAAGAGTACCACAGGAAGATGAACCCTGGGCTCCGGGAGCCTGTCCTCATTCCTGCCTCTCTCCTCACCACTCTTGATCAACCCCAAAGTCCCCGAGAGCTGCCCCTGAAACACCTGTTATCCATCTGCCCTTCCCCCATCTTCACTCCACTAACGGAAATGCTTCCTAACTTACCAGCCATCCTTTATATCCAGCTTCCACACTGCAATCTTCTAATAAAACAATTTGATTAACTCACTTCCCTGTTTCAAACCCTTTCAACACTTTTAATCCAACTTCTTTGGCCCACCGTACTTCTCTACCTTCAACCAACACCTCTCCCCTCATGTGTGCACATGAGTCTCCTCTCACATGAGCCTCCTCTCACTTCTGGACTCTTTGCTAGGCTGCTGTCAGTGCCTGGAATACTATTTTCCTTCCTCTTTATGCTGCAAGTTCCCATTCATCCTCCAAGTGTCAGTTTAAATGCCACCTCTTGTCAGGAGCCCCTCCCTTGGTCCTCCTGCATCACTCTCTATCACCCTTCTACCACATTCTCAGAGAAGTTGAAACAACTGAAAACATCACAATGTTGTTTTAGTTGTTGCTATCCCAAGATTGATACCCTGGTCCTACTTCAGTTTCTTCAGCGTGCTATCTGAACATACTTTACATTTCAGACAGCATTCAGTGTCCCAAATAACCCAGTCCTGGTATTATGGGAAACATGGGATTACCTTCTCAATTCATAAACCAGAAGTCAGCACAGTGACTCAAAGAGAGCTTTCTTTAAAGTCTCACAACCTCTACTATCACTCTGGTCTGGAACAGCATCTTTCTCTGGATGACAGCAAATAGCCTCTTCACTGATCTCCTGCTCCCACCTCTGCCCCAGGTAGTTTACCCTCAATGCAGCACCATCACCTCAAAACCCTACAAGAGCACCCACTCCATTCAGATCAGAAACTACAAAGGCCCAAAGACTTCACTGATCCCCTCTACTAGTATTTTCCTCTCTAACTCCATCGGCTACACAATTCTTCCTCACTCTGCTCCATCCACAGTAGCCGTTCTGCTGTTCTTGGATGACTGCCTGAGGTGGGCCTCGGCATCTGCTGTTCACTGTTTCAATGTTCTTCCCAGCCTCCCTGGCCTCTCACCAACCCTAAGCCTTGGCTCACCAGACACCTTCTAAAGAAAACCAACATTGACTCAGTATTTCACGTTACAAGCAGTCCCTGAGTCTGCACTCCTGATTCCCGACCCTGCTCAGCTTCTTACCACAGCACTTATGGTCTCCTAACATACAACATAATTAACTGATTATCTCTCCCCTACAAGGAGCTTCAAAAGGGAAGCAATTTGTCTGTTTTGCTCACTAATGTACCCCAAATGCTTTGAATAGTACCTGATATGTAGGAGGTATTCAACTATTTGCCAAATAATTTCAAGAAATGTAAATTAGCTTTTCAATCAAATAAGGAATATTTGTCCTATATACCATTTAATTTCACATTAATTTTCTAGACTAAAAAAATAAAATAAAAAGACAATTCTTTTGGTGGTTGTTCCAACTCTCACCTTCTCCCTCCATAGTCTGTGCTCTCAGATACCAAAATGTTTTGCTCCCACAGTGATACCTGGGACTGGCAAAAATTGAAAAAGCACTGAAAATACAAGGAAAGCATTCCTGATGGTACTGCCCAGACAATAAATCTGACAGTACTGCTCAGGCAAAAAATATGACAAAGAATATCATGTAATAGCATGCTGAAATGAACTGCCTTTTAATTATCATTCACCATGAATCAAACCAAAGCAAAAGCAATGATTTTCAGACTTAATCCTATGCCTATAGTCATTCTAAAAGGAACAGAAAACTTTTCAATAGAGCCTTAATATTTTATTTCGAACAAGAGAATGCAAGAATAAAGGAATAAATTCCCAAACATTTCCTTGAGATTAACTTATGAGTTCAATTTTTAAAAAATCGTATTTTCTACTGCACAAGCTTAGTGATCTCCATGTATTTGGGCATTAAGTAAAAAGAATAAGGGGACCCTAAGCGGTTTGGCTCAGTGAATAGAGCGCCAGCCTGTGGACTGAAAGGTCCCGGGTTCGATTCTGGACAAGGGCATGTACCTTGGTTGCAGGCACATCCCCAGTAGGAGGCATGCAGGAGGCAGCTGATCGATGTTTCTCTCTCATCGATGTTTCTAACTCTATCCCTCCCTTCCTCTCTGTAAAAAATCAATAAAATATATTTTTTTAAAAAAAGAATAAGGGGGACAGCACCCTGTTTGAGTTACTGACTTTGCAACTGACAAAAACCAATGTTATTTCATTATTGACATTTCTGCCTGAAACCTAAATTTAAATAAATACACTGAAATTTATAATGCTGTTTACAAATTCACTTTTCGGAAGACATTTAGTTCAGATTTATCCCTCCTTAATGTCACCATTAAGAAGTAATGAAAAAGTTGCCATTACTATTAGAAAGATCAAAGTGAATTCTTTCATTTGAGGCACATAGTCTTTTACCTTCACTGACAGGGCTTTCAAGTTTCACATATTCGGGGTAAATATTTCTATTTTGTAAGATGACAATCCATTTTCCTTAAGAAAGACACTAATGTGCAGTTTTAACTTTATGAACAATAAATACTTGTTAACATTCATTGGGTCTCTAATAATCTCATATTCTGTTTCTTGCATTTAGAGTGCCTGTACCTGTATCAGTACTGCTTTCTGATGGATATAATCACAGTTCATTAGAGCAAATGTCCCCTCAAAGTCTCCCTGTATTCAGAATAACTGAATGCTTGTTCTCCTCAGTACTGGGTATGGCTGTCAATCTCACCAGAGTGGCATTGCTTAAATATACTGAGTACTTGCCGTCCTTGTTTATTTCGAGGCTTCTCCAAGTTTTATCTTCTTTCATGTATCAGATTTATAACGTACCTATCACTTGAGTCATCTACCCATCAACTCAGAACTTAATAAGACAGTATAAATTACAAGAGCACAGCTATAGAGTTCATATTACCTAATCACAGAATCTGTTCTGTTGTACCCTGGGATGGAAGAAGCCTTTTCTCCTGGAGATCCCAAAATTTGAAGTGTTGTATTAATGTCAACTTCAGATGAATGCTTAATGGAATATTCCATTATTTCTGGAGGTATTAGCGGAGTCTCTCCCTGAGTATCATCAGCTAAGAGGTAGCCTTCAGTTTAAAAAAAATTAAAAATGAACACTTAACAAATCTACATTTATCAAATTGCACTATAAATGTTTTGTTTTATTTGATTTACATACATCATATAAATTGATGTAAATGTAAATTATAAATGTAATGTTATTTCAAGTTTGATGAGAAGAAACGTTCTATTTCTTAGATAATTAACTCTCAAAAAAACAGGAAAAACCAAAGGACAAGTGTTTTATTCAACAATTTTATCACTCATACTGATATGTAGGCTTTTTAATTTACTACCTTTTAATAATTTTCAGTAATATATTCTGTAAAGTTAATAAGAATGCTACCATTATCTATGTCAAAACTTAATATTTAGGGATGCCTTTTCAAAAATTAAGATTTTTTTCTGATTATTTAAAATACAGAAACACTGACAGTATGGTTACAGAAGACGACTCTAAAAGTCAGACTGACTAGATTTGCATACTGGCTCCAAAAATTAATAGCAGAGTAACCATGAGCTAGTTCCTTACAACTCTTTAAGTCTCAGATTCATTTATAAGAAGAGGATAATAATAATGACAATAATAATACCTAAAAATAATACCAATTCAGTGGGCTACAATGATCTCTACATAAAATATTTGGTATGCAATTGGCACTAAATACATGTTAGCTAATATTTTTTAAAAAAATGTATCTGTAGCTGTAACATAGCAGCTGTTGCCAAATTTCATCCAATACTATGTATGGACTATTCTTTTTAATACATGAAATTTATTTTTAAGGCTTAAACTGCTCAGCTGTCAATTACATTCTTAAAAATAAACAACCAACCAACCTGTAACTAAAATAAGCCAGTGAATATCTTCATATAGCTCATCAAGTATTTTGCTGTCAATGGTGCTTGAACCAGGTGAAGCAAGTAACTGCTGCTGATGTCGCTGTAACTGACCGTGGAGTCTTGTTACTCTTTCTTCTAATAAACTAAAAGAAGAAAAAAATAAGTTTCATAAAGTTCAGTAAGCAAAGACCTAGAATAACATAATTTCCATAGCCTATCTAATAAAGCAGGAATATGCTAATTGACCCTCACACCATAGCAAAAGATGGCGACACCCAGAGCTAATAGAGAATATGCTAATAGACTGCCCTGCTCTCAAAGATGGCAACACCCACAGCCAATAAGGAGGGAATATGCTAATTGACTGTCCTGCCCTGAAAGATGGCAGTGCTCACAGCCACAAGATGGTGGCACCCAGTCCCCTCAGCCCCACTGGGGTGGCAGGCGCATGGCAAGCCCGGGCCACCCCCAGGCGGGCCCGGCCACTCTGCATGCCTGCCTCCAGAGTCCCCCAGTCCTCTCAGCCCCCAGCCGCCCAGGGCCAGCTCGAGGCATAGGCAAGCCTTGGATGGCGGCTGCCCAGCTGTCCAGGGCCACCCAAGGCTCAGGTAACCAGGCCGGCCGAGGCTTGCGCTGCTGGCAGTGGCAGCAGTAGAGGTGTGATGGGGGGTCGCCTTCCCCTGATCACCAGGTCGCCTCCTGCCCCTGAGGGCTCCTGGACTGTGAGAGGGGGCAGGCTGGGCTGAGGGACCCCCCTCCCCACTCCAGTGCATGAATTTTCATGCACCGGGCCTCCACTATTAACATAAATTAAGATGTTGCACGAAAAGATATATACAAAAGTATTTATTATTATACACAGCTGTTCTCACAGCACTACAGGAACTGTGATGTATCACTTATAACAGAATTAAAATAGTGCTTTACAAATAATCAAGGTTTAAAACAGGCATTTGAAAGCTGGATATTCCAAGTTTTTATTGATATGGGTCAAATCATGTCTCACACCATGTTTCCATAATCTCTGCCATCTATGCTGTAGTACCTGGGCTCCAATGTAAAAGCCAAGGACTGCAACCATGAGTGTGTTTCTGTCCATTTGCTCCAGTGTGTAAATCGGGTAGGGGTGTATAAAGTGCTCTTCAAGGAAGTGTAAGTACAGAGTATTTTCTCCATGGGTTCTCTGGCCTGTGTGTACCTTGTCAGAAGAGGTATACAGTGCTCTGCGGCAACTCTTCCTAGCATTCCTACACTGGCTAGTTGATCTGAAAACTGGTCTCGGTCATCTTCTTGAAGTTCACTTATTTCCTCTTCCTCACGAGAGGTCACACCATTGGCAGTCTGTTTTCAATGAGAGAAATAATCAGTAATGAGGTGTATGCCCTCATCCCATAAGCCACGCATTTCTGTTGCACTATGAAATACCTTCCGCACTTCACGTGAGAAGGGGAGCTGGCCAGAGCTAACCTTCAGTGTAGCTGTCTAGAGACCCCTATCTAACTGTGCTGACAGCCTTACAGTCACCCAATGAGAGGGAGGGGGGGAAACACAGAGGAGAAAGAAGTGAAGGATATAAACCCACAGAACACATGGAAACACAGTTGACTGCCACTAACAACCCACCTCCCACACCACAGAATTTAACTTCTGTCACTAAAAAGATCTGACATCTTTAAGATCCACGATCCGTGTAAACACGAAGTCATTAATACCACTTGAAAACTAGGAAGACAAAGGTGGGTAACTGAAAATTGAAGAGAAAAAAAGTTAAACTACTAACTACATACCACAAAACATGGTGCATTTAGACAAGGGACCACTATAGCTCTCTAATGCTCTCAGCAAGTATTCTGAAGAAGTTCAGTCCAAATTTCTAGCATTACACAATGTACAAGAGGATAAAAACTGACAAAATAGAGCCTATACTGAAACAGATTTTTAATCACAATCTGGCTTAAAACTTACCAAATTCCTTGTGCCATCTGGAGCGGCCAGGTGGCACTGAATATAGGAATTGAAGACTTGAACTGCATGCTGGGTAAAAAAGCCTTTATGGAAATGTTTGTCATCTTGGACCAAAGTCAGCCAGGACTCCAGCAACTTGTCATATGCTTCCATGTAGACCATGTCATCTTTATCAAGCTAAGAGAAAAGAAGTTTTACAAAATAATGGCCAGAAAAATAAGGTGGGCATTATAACAAGAGTCAAATAGCTATACATATAGTTTTATAAGTTTTTCCTTTACTAAAGGTCCCCAACTATCCTATATAATAAAAGGTTAATATGCAAATCGACCAAACAGCAGAATGACCGGTTGCTATGATGTGCACTGACCACCAGGGGGCAGATGCTCAATGCAGGAACTGCCCCCTGGTGGTCAGTGTGCTCCCACAGGGGGAGCATTGTTTAGCCAGAAGCTGGGCTCACAGGATGGTGAGCGCAGTGGCGGTGGCAGGAGCCTCTCTCACCTCCGGGGCAGCGCTAAGGATGTACAACTGCCAGCTTAGGCCCGCTTGGACATCCCCTGAGGGGTCCCAGACTGCGAGAGGGCACAAGCTGAGAGACTCCCCCTGCTCCCCGAGTGCATGAATTTCATGCACTGAGCCTCTAGTTATTCAATAATCTAGCTGAGTTCGGTCTAAAATTAATCAATTCAAACATTGCAGTAAATATGTGTAGGCTTTGAATTAAACTTTCTAAAACCTAACTTAATCTAAATAAATCTTCACAAAAAGGAATTAATGTTTATTTCTTAAGCCCTAACTGGTTTGGCTCAGTGGATAGAGTGTTGGCTTGCGGACTGAAAGGTCCCAGGTTCCATTCCGGTCAGGGGCATGTACCTTGGTTGAGGGCACATCCCCAGTGGGAGGTGTGCAGGAGGCAGCTGATCGATGTTTCTCTCTCATTGATGTTTCTTACTCTCTATCCCTCTCCCTTCCTCTCTGTAAAAAATCAATAAAACGTGTGTGTATATATACATATGAAAAGATTAGCTAGTTCAGTGCCTTTATAGAATGTTTTTTCAAATGAAAATAATATTAACATTTTTCTGTAGTTAAGAGACCTGTTAGAATGAAAATATAAAATGTGTACTTACTACACACTTTTCAATAATTTATTTAAAATGGAGAATGAGCCCAGCAGGTGTGCTCAGTAGTTGAGCACAGACCTATGAACCAAGAAGTCACGGTTCGATTCCCGGTCAGGGCATATACCCAGTAAGAAGTGTGCAGGAAGCAGCGATCAATGATTTCTCTCATCATTGATGTTTCTATCTCCCCCGTCCTCTCTGAAATCCATTAAAAAAAAAATTTTTTTTTTAAATGAAGAATGAGCCCTGGCCTCTTTTGCTCAGTGGATAGAGTGTCAGCCTGTGGACTGAAGGGTCTTGGGTTTGATTCCGTTCAATGGTAGATACCTTGGTTGCAGGCTTGATCCCTGGCCCTGATCAGGGCATATGCGGGAGAAAACCAATCATTGTGTCTCTCTCACATCAATGTTTCGGTCTCTCCCCCTCCTTTCCACTCTCTCTAAAAATCAATGGAAAAATATCCTCAGGCGAGGATTAACAACAACAACAACAACAACAACAAAAATGTAGAATGATTAGCTTAATCAGCATATTTAAGAATGTGGTGAACCCAGCTGGTGTTGCTCAGTGGTTTAGCATCAACCCAGGAACCAAGAGGTCACCAGTTTGATTCCCACCAGTTTGTGGGCTCAAGCTTCCATAGATGTGTGCAGGAGGCAGTCAATCATGACTCTCTCTCATTGATATTTCTTTCTCTTTATTCCTCTCCCTGCCTTGTTCTCTAAAAATCAATAAAAACATTTAAAAAAAAAAAATGTGGGCCCTACCCAGTTTGGCCCAGTGGATATAGTATTGGCCTGTGGACTGAAGGTTCCGTGTTTGATTCCAGTCAAGGGCACATACCTTGGTTGTAGGCTCGACCCGGGAGGCAACCAACTGATGTGTCTCTCTCACATTGATGTTTCTCTCTCTCTGTCTTTCCCCCTCCCTCCCTTCCACTCTCTCAAAAAATCAATGGAAAAATATCCTTGGGTGAGGATTAATAAAAAAATAAACTTTCCCTCATAAAAAAAAAATTGTGGGGAGAACTTCATTTTATAATTTTTTTAAAAAAGCAATAGGGCATACAGAGGAGTCTGAGGAAGATGCTGAGACCTTCCTCATTAATTAATAATCTAGATATATAATTTAATCTGTGTATCAATTTCTTCATCACAAATTCACTAAATGACCATTCAATGAAACCCAGAATACTTAGTGTCAAGCACTATGCTTAGCGTTAAAAACATAAATAATGTACCATTCATGCTTTTGAGCTTTGTCCAATGGGGAAGAGAAACAAACAGAAAATACAACAAAGGCCATTAGAAACAAATAAAGATTTCCAGGTTAGTTTGTAAAAACAGGCATCTCTCATAAATAGTTACAAATAAAGAAACAGAGTCTTTGAACTATGTATATATGCACTCTTAAAAAGGTTTTGGCACAAACCACCATTTCTGACATTCTGTTAATAAGTAGTAAACCTAGAAATGCTAAAGGCCTAGAGACCTAATCCGTAACTTGCTTTTCTGGTTTCTACAGCAAATAGACTGGCCTAACCTACAAATGCAGAACTCTGGAACCTTCCTAAGAGAGTACTTTCATCAGTTTGTAAATAACTCAAAAATGAAAAACGCTAGAAGATCTACGTCAGGAAGTATTTTAGATTCAGCTGGACCACCAAAATACTACCACTAGCTCATGACCTCTACGCATCAGGTGAACTGCTGCCAGTGAATTATTTCCTTGTGCCTTCAGCTTTTATTAACCCACAGCCTACAAAGAAAAATGGTTATTTTCTGGGTCAAATAAGCCTACAAAAAATTTTAAAATTTTTAAGTTATTTTGTAAAAATTTACTTAAGAATGAAGGGAAAGTTAAAAGAACTTCATTAGATAATTTTAATAAGAACTTAACATACCCAATTTTTATTCGATATTTTCCTGGCCCTGAAAGTACATACAGGTTACCAGTATGTCACCAGTAGGTTCTGCAACTTTCAGTGAAATCATGTACAACAAAACCAATTACCATATGCTGATTTTATGAAACAATGTTATTCGAGAACTTGTTGTATACTGAAAATGGACAACATTCTTTTAATGTAACTGGAACATATTCATCCTGTAAACAGTCGATTCGTATTATTTGTGGTATGTATATATCTATAAAATTGCTGCAAATTCTGAATTAGTGGGCACAGGGTTAAGAGTTCCTTCTAGCCCTAACCGGTTTGGCTCAGTGGATAGAGCATCGGCCTGCGGACTGTAGGGTCCCAGGTTCGATTCCAGTCAAGGACATGTACCTTGGTTGCAGGCACATCCCCAATAGGGGGTGTGCAGGAGGCAGCTGATTGATGTTTCTAACTCTCTATCCCTCTCCTTTCCTCTCTGTAAAAAATCAATAAAATATATTAAAAAAAGAGGAAGAGTTCCTTCTATTTTTCACCAGATACAGGTAAACAAATCAACACATCACCTTGTTTTAAGTGTTTGTTTATAGACACCTCATTTAATATACATTGTTGATTCATAAACAATGAACTCATAGTCAACAATGCTGTAACTCGTGCATGAATGAAGCTTGTCCAATACCCGCATTTGTCCACATCACAGCCTCCTTGCTCTGTGGAACACCAGACAGCATTCAGAACAATGCAGACAGGCATTTTAAAAAGTGAAAACACTCAGTCACTGCACAAGAAAAACTTCAATATCTTACGACAAAAATAGGGAATAGCCCATTTCACACAAAAATGCAGAAAATGTATCACTGGAAACCATGAAAAGGACACCTGTAAGGATACTAGTAAGGGCCGAAACAGGAAGGCAGGGCACCAAAAATGAAACTGCCTTATTAGACCTCAGCAGGAAACAAGCGAGCCAGGAGATTCTTATTATTCATCACTCTGTGTGCACCTGCCTGTGAATGATGGTGAAAGTGCCACCAGCTCGGATTTTGGAATTACAAATAGATTTTAGCAATAGGGCAAATTTGCAAATATGGGATCTGTGAAATATGAGGATTAATTGTACTTGTCTCTAATAGGTTCTAACTGACTGCTGGTTCTTTTTGCACATGCATCATCAATATGCATTACCCTTTTGAAAACTTAGATAGCTTACAATTTTCTTGAAGGACAGTCAAGTTCTTGGTTCCATAAATGCGATAACATATTTATTAAGATATATAAATACCAATGAAAAGGATTAATTCAGACATTTTTTTCATTTCTACATCATATGTTTCCTTCCAACCACTGTACATACTGCTATAGGCACTAATCCAATTACAAACATAAGTAAGTAGGTTTTGTTGCATAAATATAAAATAAAATAAACACTGTCAACATCCTTCAGCAAAATATGACGGTCCAGCCCTGACTGGCATGGCTTAGTGCTTAGAGTGTTAGCCTGCACACCAGAGGATCACAGGTTCAATTCCCAGTCAAGTGCATGTTACCTGGGTCACAGGTTCAATCCTCAGCCATGGTCCAGGCTTGTGTTGGAAGCAACCAATCGACGTGTCTCTCTCACCTCTTTCTCTTTCTCTCTCCCCACTCACCCTCCTCCTCCCCTCCCTTCCATTCTATCTAAAAATCAATTGGGGGGGGGGGGGGAGAGAGAATATCCTTGGGTAAGGATTATAAAAATGAAATAAAAAATAAATAAAATGTGATAGTCCAAATTCTTGTCACCAAATATTGAATAGAGCTTCCCTGTGCAATGGCTTTGGAAATATACTGTCTGCTCATGAATTCTTGGTGATAATTTAGGGTACAGTCAGCTAGAACTCAGATTTCACTTATACTATCAACTTCACCATCATTAAAGAGCCCAGAGTGCTGCTATCTCTTTACATTCATCTTCTGATTTGTTTTTCTCACAGTTAAATGTCTTATTCTGGCATATTTCTTCTTTTACTCTGAGCAGAAAATGAAAAATTCTTAATTCCATAGAGTGGAATTCAATGAAACTTAAAACAAAAGAAAAAAGACTTAAAAGCTAATATCTCCAGACTTCTTTTATAGCTTTTTGAAAGGTCATGCCATACTTTGGAAAATGTAAGTCAAAAGTTCAAAATAACGAATAGCAGCTGTTTATTTCATTGTAGTGACTGAGTTCACTACAATCATCCTTGTAGGTGATTTCATCATTCTTCCACTTTCTTATTATTTTAGACTTTTTAAAAATTATAGCTGGGAATTGATGAGTAATGGTAAAATACTTCCTGAGGTAATAAAACAGCAAAACATTTCAAGATACAGGAGAAATCACATCACTAAGATCCATAATGAATTTTAGACTTATGGAAGAATCTAAATATCCATAAGGCAATTTAAAGATAGTAAATGCTCTTTTTGTCCCAAAGGCTCCAAGAAAGAACAGTCATTAAAAAAAAAAAAAAATCAATATTTAAAATAGTTAGAACTGTTAAAAAAAGAAACTAAAAACAAGCCCCTGGTAGTATACTGAGAGTTAAAGAATGTAAAAAATCTGTTTAAGCATCTAGAGGATTCCATTCATTGTCTCCTAATTGAAGCTTAGCAAACGATTTTTTTTTTTAAGTTAAATTGAGAAAAAAATGCCCTAGCCAGTTTGGCTCAGTGGATAGAGCATTGGCCTGTGAACTGAAAGGTCCCAGGTTCGATTCTGATCAAGGGCACATACCCAGGTTGTGGGCTCAATGCCCAGTGGGGGACGTGCAGGAGGCAGCCGATCCATGATTCTCTCTCATCATGGATATTTCTATATCTCTCTCTCCGTCTTCCTTCCTCTCTGAAATCAATAAAAAGTTTTTTTTTTAAAAAACTGCCCTTGCAGGTATGGCTAGATCAGCCGTGGGCAAACTACGGCCCGCAGGCCGGATCCGGCCTGTTTGAAATGAATAAAACTAAAAAAAAAAAAAAAAAAAAAAAAAAAAAAAAAAAAAAAAGACCATACCCTTTTATGTAATGACTAGGGGCCTGGTGCACGAAATTCGTGCACTGGGTGTGTGTGGGGGGGAGTGTCCCTCAGCCCAGCCCGTCCCCTCTCACATACTGGGAGCCCTCAGGCGTTGACCCCCATCACCCTCCAATCGCAGGATCGGCCCCTTGCCCAGGCCTGACGCCTCTGGCTGAGGCATTCGGCCCGGGCAGCGGGGACCCTCAGCTGCAGCAGCCCCGCGATCCTGGGCTTCGCTTTAGGCCCAGGCAAGGGACCCCTAGCTCCTGGGACTGCCAGCTTCGACCGTGCCCAGCTCCCATCGCTGGCTCCACCCCTACTTCCTGCTATCACTGGCCAGGGTGGAAAAGGCACCTGATTCTCTGATCATGGCTGGGGGGCAGGGCAAAGGCGGCCCCAGGGCCGCCTTTGCCCTGCCCCCAGCTCTTAGCTCCCCCCTGGGTTTCCGATCACTGTCAGTGGCAGGGGGCTTCTTCCTGCTTTCCCTTTCGCCTCCCTGCATTGTGCCTACATATGCAAATTAACCACCATCTTGTTGGCAGTTAACTGCCAATCTTAGTTGGCAGTTAATTTGCATATAGCCCTGATTAGCCAATGAAAAGGGTAGCTCGTACGCCAATTACCATTTTTCTCCTTTATTAGTGTTGATGTTTACTTTGAATTTATATTAGTTCACACAAACACTCCATCCATGCTTTTGTTCCGGCCCTCCGGTCCAGTTTAAGAACCCATTATGGCCCTCGAGTCAAAAAGTTTGCCCACCCCTGGGCTAGATGGTTAAGCATCGACCTATGCTCAAAAAGGTCGCAGGTTCGATTCCTGGTCGGGCCACATGCCCAGGTTGCAGACTTGATCCCTGGTACAGGAAGCAGCTGATAAATTATTTAACTCTTGCATTGATGTTTTTCTCTCCCTCTCCCTTCCTCTAAAAATCAATTACAATTTTTGGGGGGAAAATTAGGAAAAATTCCTGACGCAAGGTGAGCTTCCTCTTTTGGCAACAGATCTTCCAAAGGAACTGTATCTCCCATCCCACACTTCAAATATAAAAAATCACCTAGCTGGTTTGGCTCAGTGGATAGAGCATCAGCCTGCAGACTGAAGGGTCCCAGGTTCGATTCAAGTCAAGGACACATGCTCAGGTTGCAGGCTCAATCCCCAATAGGGGGCGTGCAGGAGGCAGCCGATTGGTGATTCTCTCTCATCATGGATGTTTCTATCTCTCCCTTCCTCTCTGAAATCAATAAAAATATATATTAAAAAAAAGATGAAAAAAATCCTATCGTTAAAAAAAGTCTAAAAAGTCAAACTTATTATCCTATAAAATAAAGAGCTAATATGCAAATGGTCATCACGCCCTTGTGCCCTCATGCCAGGGCACCTCAGGCCGCGTCCCCCCACTCCGGTGCCAGGGCTGGGGGACCTGAGGCCGCAACCCCCGCCCCGGCGCCAGGGGACCTGAGGCTGCTCCCCCCCACCCCCCCCGCCCTGCGGGGCTTGACGGGGGTGGGGCCGGCTGGGTCTGTGTCTCGAGAGATTTTGAGGCGCGTGAGGGTGTGTGGGGACTTGACTCTGGGTCCCGCGGCGCGCCCCAGACTCTGACAGGAGGGAGATTTTTCAGATACATTTTACTAATTTTCTTTCATCGCTGAGATTTCTATTATAAAGGGCAAATAGCAATACTAAAATATTTCCCCTAATTAATTCCCTTTTAATGTGCATGAATTTCGTGCACAGGGCCACTAGTATACACATAAAATTATACCTTATAGATCAAGATTGCTCTTTTTCTCTAGTCTTGACTTTCTACTCTTGTTTAATTCTGGCTGTTTGCAAGCTGAAAATAACGAATAGCAGCTGTTTTATTTCACTAAAATGAAATAACCATTTCATTTTATGTTCTTTTTATAAGCCAACAGAAATCTTGTAGGAAACAAAGAGAGTTATGAAAAAAATAAAATAATTCCTAAAGTTTCAACTGTTATGCTCACTACCCTTTGTCTTTCTCTCTGACATATTCACTCTTCTAAAGTCTGCCTGATTCATAAACATTAGCTGTGAAGAGTGGCCTTAGGTGAAACAAGACACCAATTGAAAGGTTAACTGAAAAGGAAACTGACTTAAGAATGTTTACTAACAGGATATTTGCTGAAGCATTACTTAAAACAACAGAAATAAATTCACTGAACCATTTCTAACACCAACTGCTGACATAAGAAAAGCTCATCCTATCTAATAAAAGGCTAATATGCAAATCGACCGAATGGCAGAACGACTGGTCACTATGATGCGCACTGACCACCAGAGGGACAGACGTTCAACGCAAGAGCTGCCCCTTGGTGGTCAGTGTGCTCCCACAGCTGGACTCACGGCTTACAAATGCAGCAGCGGTGGCAGGAGCATCTCCCACCTCCATGGGAGCACTAAGGATGTCCAACTGACGGACATCTCCCGAGGGCTCCCGGACTGCAAGAGGGCGCAGGCTGGGCTGAGGGACCCGACCCCCCAAGTGCATGAATTTTGTGCACCAGGTCTCTATTAATAATATAAATAAACATAATGATGTTATTTTTATTCAAGTCTAATTAGTATGCCTTAAAATATGGGAGGGGGGAGTACATAAAAACATTAATATAACAAGTTTCAAAAGAGGAAACTACAACTGATTTGGTTTAATTCTAATTTTTTGCCTTTCCAAAAAAAAAATTTTAAACATAATGAATTAAGTATTGAATGTCTATAACCAGGGGTGGAGGTGGGGGGAAGGTATTATATAACTATGTATGATTAAAGAGATAACAAAAAAATGGAAAGTGATGGGATTGTTTGAGTTTTAATTTTATGCACTATTTGAACTACTTTACCAATGAACATACAGTTCAAAACATTAAAACTGCAATCTGAAGTGATCTTAGTAATAAAATTATTATAAATGTGAAGAAAAAAGTAAAAATGAAAACTTAGCCTGCAAGAAACAGACACATTCCTAAAAAACATGTGGCTTGTTCTTTGGAGAAAAACTGATACTTCCATAATTTTTAGTTAGTTTAAATCCTCCCCCCCCCCCCCAAAAAAAAATACCACCTCAGTCAATTCACAGGTGAGAGCTAGTCAACTAATCAAAACAAAAAAAAAACCACAAAAAACCATCTTATCTTATACAAACTGATTTTAAGAGAACAGAAAAAGAGGACAAGCTGGGGAGTGATCTGTGAGGCTGGTAAAACGGATACCAAACACAGTTCATAAGGGACCACGATACATGGTCATCAAGTTGGGTTTCATTCAGAAATGCATGGGTAATTTTAGTGTTAGAAAATCTATAAAAGCAATGTATCACATTACCAGATTAAGCATAAATACATTTAATAATATCCAATACTCATTCATGTTTTTAAAAACCTATTAGCAATTCTGATAAAGGATAGCTCAAAAACCTATAACAAACACTATTCCTAATGATAAGCCAGAAAAAATGTTTTCAGTATTCAACATTGTACAAGAAAAAGAAATACAAATTGTGAAGACTGCAAAGAAGCAAAATTGTCATTTACAGAAGATATAATTGTCCATAGAAAACTAAAATGACTAAAGACGAATTATTAGAATCAGTAAGAATTTTTAAATTTAGTACATATCAGACCAATATAGAAATACCAACTCATGCATTCCTCAATTCCAGGAACAACCTGAAAAGTCAGGTTTAAAAAAGATATAATAGCAACAAAAATATAAGGTACTAAATAAAAAGTTGTTGCTTTATTGGAAGACAACTAGACCTAAATTAGTATAAAAAAACCACATTTATGGATAGAGCTGATATAGTAGTGATGTCCACTCTTCATTAAAGGTCCCCTATAACCCAACTTGACAAACAGAAGATTTATATGAAAGAATAAAAAGCAAATACATCCAAGACTCTTCTGAGGAATTGGGAGGGAGGACAGAGAGAGGGAAAGAACAACATCTGTCCTAGTATATCGAGACATCCCCTCAGAACAAAGCAAAATATGCATGCAGAAAGACAAACTGACCAATCAAGAAAAACCCATTTATATGTGAAAACTAGAAATATGACAGCAGTACTCCAGAAAATTATTGAGAATGAAGGGCTATTCAATACAGGTTGCTGGCAGAAAAAAAAAAAGTGAAGAGACAACCTACAAAGAATGAGAAAAAATATTTGCAAACCACATATCTGATATAGGTTCATATCCACAGAAGACATACAAGTGGCCAACAGGTACATGAAAAGGGGCTCACCATCACCAATCATCAGGGAAATGAAAATCAAAGTCATAATGAGATGTCCCCTCACACATGTTGGAATGGCTATCATCAAAAAGACAAGAAATAACAAGGACTGGTGAGGATATGGAGAAAAGGGAACCCTGTGCACTGTTAGTGGGAACGTAAATTGATTAACCACTATGGAAACCAGTATGGAAATTCCTCAAAAAAAATTAAAAAAAGAACTAACATTCAAACCAGGAGTTCCACTTCTGGAAATATATCCAAAGGAAACAAAAACATTATCTCACAGAGATATCTGTACATCCGTGTTCACAGCAGCATTATTGACAATAGTCCAGATATGGAAACAACCTCAGTGTCCATCAATGGATTAATAAATTTTTATATACACATACAAACAATGGACTATTACTCAGCCATAAAAAACGAGGCCATCATACCATTTTGACATAATGGATGGACCTTGAAGACATTATGCTAAATGAAATAAGTCAGGCAGAGAAAGACAAATAGGATCTCACATATGAGGGGAAAAAAAACCAACACCAGACTCACAGACTTGTGGATTTGTGATTACCAGAGCTGGGGATCTAGAGGAAGGGGGTCCAAAGGTCCAAGCTTACAGTTATAAGATTAATAAGTACTAGGGATGTGATGTACAACTTGATGACTATAGTTAACATAGCTGTGTGCTATGAAAGCTGTTAAGAGAGAAGATAATATTAAGAATTTTCACACCACAAGGGCATTTTTTTTTCTTTTCTCTTTCTTGTATCTATATGAGATGATGGATGTTAGCAGAACCTATTGTGGTTATCATTTCACAATATATACCAAGCCATCATTTCATACACCTTAAACTTATAGAATGATGTATGTCAATAAAACTGGGGTGGGGATGAGGGGGGCTAGCCAGTTTGGCTCATGGATAGAGCATTGGCCTGTGGACCAAAGGGTCCCAGGTTCAATTCCGGTCAAGGGCACATGCCCAGGTTTGGGCTTGATCCCCAGTGGGGGGGCATGCAGGAGGCAGCCGATCAATGATTCTCTCTCATCATTGATGTTTCTCACTCTCTCCCCCGTTCCCTTCCTCTCTGAAATAAAAAATATATTTAAAAAAGAAAACTGGGGAGGGGGTGGGAATAGAACAGAAATGAATGAATGAATGCTGAAAAAAAATCTCAGGGTCTCCTGTGTGTGTCTCGGGGACTCTTGTTATTAGACAAGAGGGTCCTCCATAGGTCTTTCCTATTCATGTTTTTTAAAAAACTGTTTCGAATTTGATAAAGGATCACTCAAAATACTTTATTAGCCATATAGAAATAAAATTAAATCTTGATACCATATTCAAAATTAAATTCTAAAGTGGTAGTCATGAAAGGCAAATGGCTTTAAATTATTTTTGATTGGTTTAGTGAGATAGAGAGAGAGAGAGACAGAGACAGACAGAGATTTGTTGCTCCACTTATGTATTCATTGGTTGCTTCTTCTTGTATGTGCCCTGACCAGATATTGAACCCACAACCTTGGTATATTGGACAACACTGACCAACTCAGCTATCCAGCCCGGGCATGAAACTTTTAGAATATTTAGAAGAAAACCCAAGAAGGGTAGGTATCTGAAACAAGAAGCCAATAATGCAAATCATAAAAAAATGACAATGAGCTCAACTAAGATGAAGAACACTTGTTCATCCTAAGATACCATCAAGTCTAAATGCAATATAGTATCCAGGGACTGGATCCCGGAATAGAAAAAGGATACTGGTGGGAAGTAGGTGAAGTACAAATAAAGCATGTAGTTAATAAAAAATGTAATGTCATTACTTTGTTAGTTTTGACACATACCATGGTTATACAAAGTGATAATATTAGGGAAACTTGGTAAAAGATATATGGAAATTATACTATCTTGGCAACATTTCTGTAAATCTAAAGTGATTCCAAATTAAAGAAAAAAATACCATAAAGTGAGAAGAGGGCCACAAGCTGGGAGAACAGAGCTGCAACAGTATATATAGAGAGAATTTCTACACATCAGTAAGAGAAGAACCTTATAGGAAAGGGGCCATGAACTAATCCAGCCTTTCATACGAATGACCATGAGAATTACACATTTACAATACAAAAAGATGCTCAATGTTATTAGAACTTGGGAAAGCAACTTAAGACTATGTTTCATTTATTTTTATTTTTTTGCACGTTAATAAGGCAGCCAATAGACATCAATGTGCTCCTCACCCGCCTTCCTCTCTCTAAAATATATTTTTTTAAAGTGCTTCTGGTGATGACTCAGAAGGAAATAAGGAACATTACTGGAAACTGGAGGAAAGACAATCCTTTTTAAAAAGTGGCAAAAAAGTTAACTGAATTATATCCTACAATTGTGTGAAAAGTACAATTTATTAGTGAGGAACTTGGATATTTTAGCTAGAGGAATTTCCAAGAACCATAATGAAAGTGGAGCCTGGTTTCTTCTTGGTGCTTACAGTAAGATGTAAGGGGAAAGCTATTTTAATGCGTGAAATGTTAAAATAAACCAGGAGTTGATGATTTGAGAAATTCCCAGCTGATTTACATCACAAAACAAAACAAAAAGAGGAATGCTAAAATAGAGGAGGTTAATTATAAGAAAGCATTGCTGTAGAGAGAAAGCCAAGAGTAGTGCTGAAGAGATTACATATGTAACTCAAGGATCCCCTGAACCAACCATCTAAACAGAAACGAGGAAGAGACATGAGAATAGGAGATCTACGGAGGACCCTCTTGCCTAATGACAAGAATCCCCAAGACATACACAGGAGACGCACGAGAATCTTGAGAATGTTATATCAGCAGAAACACTGACAACTTGACCTAAAAGGGTGAGAGAGAGAATGAAATAAAGGAACTCTATTGGACCACCAAAATTCTACTGGTAAGAACAGGCCAATCAGCTGCAAACACGTGCTACCCTTCAAAAGAGTAAGGATAAATATCAAAAGCAAAGGCAACGAAAGTAAAAATAAACAAATGCGACTATGTCAAAGCTTCTGCACAGCAAAGGAAATCATCAACAGAATGAGAAGGCAACCTAATAAATGGGGGAAAAATATATTTCTTATATTTTCAAATCATCTATCTGATATGAAGCTAATATTCAAAATATATAAAAAGCTCGTACAACTCAATAGCAAAAAAAAAAAAAAAAAAGACCTACAAATGGCCAACAGACACATGAAAAGATGCTTGTCACTTATCATCAAAACCACCAGCTATCACTTCATACCGATTAGAACTGCTATTATCAAAAAGACAATAAACAACAAGTTTTGGTGAGGAGGTGCTGAAAAGGGAACTCAACAACCCCAGTACTGTTGATGTGAATGTACCTGGGTTGCAGGTTTGATCCCGGCTCCCGACTGGGGATTTCACCAATATGGAAAACAGTATAAAGAAAGGTACCTCAAAAAAATAAAAATAGAACTACCATCTGATCCAGCAATTCCACTTCTAGGTATTTATCCAAAGAAAACAAAAACACTATTTCAAAAAAATATATGCCCCCTGCCCCCAATGTGTTCATTGCAGCATTATTTACAACTAGAGGCCTGGTGCATGAAAATTTGTCCCTCAGCCCAGCCTGCGGCCTCTCGCAGTCTGGGACCCCTTGGGGGATGTCCACCTGCCGGCTTAGGCCCACTCCCCAGGGGGATCGGGCCTAAGCTGGCAGTCAGACATCCCTCTGGTAGCCCGGGAGCCCTCAGGGGATGGCCAACTGACAGCTTAGGTGCCCCCATGGGGAGCAGGTGTAAGCCATCAGTCGGACATCCTTAGTGCTGCCAAGGAGGCAGGAGGGGCTCCTGCCACTGCCGCTGCACTCACAGCCATCAGCCCAGCTTTTGGCTGAGCAGAGGTGCCACTGTGGGAGCTCACTGACACAAGGGGGCAGCTCCTGCATTGAGCATCTTCCCCCAGTCGTCAGCATGTGTCATAGCGACTGGTCATTCCGCCGTGAGGATCAATTTTCATATTACCTTTTTATTATATAGGATGGCCAGACATGGAAACAACCTAAGTGTCCACCATTGGATGAATGGATAAAGAAAATGACATATTCTCTCTCTCTCTCTCTCTCCCTCTCTCTCTCTCTCTCTCTCTCTCTCTCACACACACACACACACACACACACACACACACACACACGAAACATTAGCCATATAAAAGAATGAACTCTTGCTATCTGTGATAACATGGATGGACTTTGAAGGCAGTATGTTAAGTGAAATAAATCTGACAGAGAAAGACAAATACTGAATGATCTCACGTATATGTGGCATTGAAAAAAATGAAATAAAACAAAAAAACAAACAAAACTGAGATCACATACACAGAAAATGGATTGATGGTTACCAGGAATGGAGGTGATAAGGTGGACGAAATGGGTGAAAAGGATCAAAATGCACAAATTTCCAATCTATAATAATAAAAGTGTAGTATGCTAATTAGACCAGACGTCCTTCCAGACGACCTACCAGACGAAGCTGGGGCTGCGAGGGAAGCCCAGGTCCTGGGTGCCTGCCAGCGGCCAGAGGGAAGCCTGGTTCCCGGGTGCCAGAGGGAAATCAGTGCCGGCAGCAGGGGTAAGTAAGGCCTACTCTTGCACGAATTTCGTGCATCAGGCCTCTAGTTATAAAATAAGTCATGAGGATGTAATGTACAGTATGGTGGCCATAGTTAATAATACTGTACTGCATATTTAAAAGTTGCTAAGAGAGTAAATCTTATAAGTTCTCATCATATGATGAGATTTTTTTTTTAGACTTCTGAACTGATAATATTTAGCTGAGATCTTGGCTTAAGGTGATGCTTCAATGGGTTGAGACTCTGAAGAATGTTGGGATAGGATGAGTGTATTTTGCATGATGGATAGATGTGAATCTTCAGGGGCTGAAAGGCAGACTGTGGTAGACTCCAAAATGGCACCCAAAAAGATGTCCATATCCTCCAGACTAGTGGTAGCCAACCTTTCGGACCTCACCACCGGTTGGCGGCCGCTGCTCCAGACCATCTTTTATGCAGTACTTGCAAGTTTGGCAAGAACTGTGATGGTCAAGACACAGTAATATTAGGGAAACTTGGTAAAGGTATATGGAAATTATACTGTCAGTGGGAGGGGCTCATCCTGGACAGTATGGCTTTATAGGTTGAGTGTTGCCCTGTTGACTGAAAGGTTGTCAGTTTGATTCCCAGTCAGGGCACACAACCAGGTTGTGGATTTGGTCCCCTGTTGGGGTGTGTATGAGAGGCAACCAACTGATGTTTCTTGCTCACATTGATGCTTCTCTCACTCTCACTCTCCCTTCCTCTCTCTGTAAAATAATTTTTTTATTTTTGTTAATCCTCACTCGAGGATATTTTCCACTGATGTTTAGAGAGAGTGGAAGGAAGAGGGAGAGACAGAGAAAGAGAAACATCCATGTGAGAGAGACACATCAACTGGTTGTCTCAGGCACATGTCCCAACCAGGGCCAGCGAGTAAACCTGCAATTGAGGTATGTTTCCTAGACTGGAATTGAACCTAGGACCCTTCAGTCTAAAGGCTGACACTCTACCCACTGAGCCAAACCGGCTAAGGCTCTAAAATCAATTTTAAAAACCTTATTTTTAATGGGAGGGACTCACTAGTACCATCAACTGTGGTACCGGTAATATTCTTGCACTGGGGTGTGGATTCACTCATGGTCAATTTATTATGTTTCAGAAACTATGTGCTTTATTTTATGTCTGTATCAAATACGACGTAATAAAATCACCTATGATGGTTTTGAGGACTAAAGAAAGATAATGATCAAACACAATGTGAAAAAAGGCCAACACAATGCTCAATTTGTTATTAGCAGCAGCAGAAGGTGGTTTTATTAATGAACTAACAGTTATTGAATGCTAAGAGCTAAGCATGTGGAATATGAAGATGAATAAGATCGTTTCTTCCCACAGAAACATCTGTGGCCTGTTTATATACTTCACAAGCATGTGCTTTGCAGATATCATTTGTTAAGTCTTAACAGTTTCTCTTGCCAAAATAAACAGACTGGTAACCCATCTTAAGAGGAACTTAGGGGGTAGCATCTCTGACCTCCAATGTCTCAAGGAAGAAGCAGGGCATTTTCCAAAAACCACCTTCATTGTTCTTCAGTATATACATCATGCATGGTATTATAATTTACTTATTCATATTCAGAAAAGTACAAAATATAAAAGCCTTTTTGTTGTCAGAGAGTTCAACAATCCCTCCCATAAAGCCCTGATATAAGACAAAAGAGAAGACCTCAAGAGAATGTAAGAGCCTATTCATTGGATGGTAATTTAAAATAAGAACTAAAAACTGCTAAAGAGGCCACTGGCTCCTTTTGAACACCAATACAAGTAATTCATCAGGCAAAGTGTGAGTAATGTAGTTAATGACAATTGGCAACTAGAGCTTTCAGTCTAATCATGGTGAACTGAAACCTAACCGTGTGCTTTTTCATAAATCTTGGCCCTGCTCCATGGCCACCCTGGCCAACACCCAGCAGCCAAGCCTGAGCACGTGCACAGTGATGATGGAGGAGTCCCAAGTAGACACTATGTGCTCATGCCCTAAGTATTGATAGGCCTGCTGCCAGAAAGGCTTTGGAAACGGGCTTAGAGCTTATGAGACTACTTGACCCCACTTTACTCCATTTGGGACTGAAGCGTGGGGAAGGTGATTAAATATGATATCAGCACTTACATTCAATGCCCATAATTAACTTGGAAGTGTATAGGGGTGAATCTAAAGCTCTTCAGCCATTAAAAAAAAAAGTCTGCCTTTGTCTGATGTAAATATATAAAAAGGCATTAATTGTATTTATGAAGATGCTGCCAAACAAAGCTTTGGAAAAAAACTTTCAGTATGTAAATTGCTCCACTTTTTTAAATTTCAGAAACCGAATCCAAAAACACTGTTTGATTCCAGCTATATAACATTCTGGAAAATAAAAAAATATATTGAGACAATAAAAATATCTGTGGTTGCCAGGGGGTGAAGTAGGAGGATAAATAGGCAGAGCACAGGATTTTTAGGTAGTGAAACTACTCTGTGTGAGATACTATAATGGTGAATACATAACATTCTACATTTGTTCAACCCAAAGAATGTGCAACACCAAGAGTGAGCCCTAGTGTGAACTGTGGACTCTGAGTAATATGGACATGTTAAGGTTGATTCTTCAACTTTAATAACTGTACTATCTGGTGGGAGATGTTGATTTTATAAAACTGTGTTGGCAGGGATATAAGGGAATTCTGTGTTTTCCTCAGTTTTGCTGTGGATCCAAAACTGCTGTAAAAAATATAGTGTGCGTGTATACCTAATATCAGATACTGCAGAAATGTACAAAGTAAGTCTTGTATAGAAGATAAATCTCAAGTAGAGTAGGTCTAAATCCAATTGCTATGCTGCAAACTCCAAAAGTATTCCTATCCACTACAGTACTACAGTTACTAGCAGGTTTTTGGTATAAGCCATCCCCCATTAGATGTTTCTCTACAACTATCAAATAACCAACATAACAACTTCCAATCTTTTCTATGAAATTGGAAAGCTCTATCTTTGATCATTAGTAATGTCTTCTTATATAAACATAAATTACATGACTTAGTTTTTAAAAGCTTTGAGTCACAGACATAAAAAAAGGGCAGTAAGATGGGAATGGGTGATTAATTCTCACATGGTAGAGTTTATTCTAAAGAATAACCACCTTTAAGAAGTTCCATGAGAGAACTTGGCTGGAGATCCTGGCTAGAGAACCTGGATAGACTGCTGATCAACTGAAAAAAAAAAAAGAAGTTCCATGACCTTAGACTTTGTATTCTCATTTCCAGCTGGAGGTTACTGCTGCCATACTGCTCTTCACAAGGATTTGGGAATGAAAACACAACAGAGCTCACAGAGAATGGGAAAAAAGTGCCAAGAACACTGGCAGAAAGTTTACTGACAGCGTTCATTTGCAAACACGATGAAAAAAATCATTTGGCAGAAATAGCTTATGCAACAAAAAATGTGCTGAGTGTAACAGAAGGGGTTAAACACTCCAGGTTTTACCAATATACTATTTCTTAATCTGGATGGTTGGTACACAGTTGCTCATTTTATTATTCTTAGAATTTTTATATAAAGTTTTTCCTTTATATAAATGAAACATTTCACAGCCAGTTAAGCATTTACAGGCATTGGCACAACACCCAAATCTCAATGACAGGTCAAATAACACATGTAATGCACAGAGCAAAACTTTCACAAGACAGGATAACGCAGGAATGGAGACTATAAGAGCTGTACTGGTGCATGCTGTTATTCATCTGTGTAAGTACTGAGATTCTTTCCCTAGGGTAGCAGTATCATTTAAGGCAAATATGGCAATTTGGGGAAATATAACAGTAATAACATAAGTAAAACTCTCCATTTTAAGAAAGAATTTAAAAGTCTTTGAATGTCAAATACAAAATAAAATTAATTCCTTCTCTCATGATTTTTATTTAAACTTCAAAGTACCTGTGCAGCTGACAGTATTCCTGGCTTCTGAAATCCCCCAGGAGAAATTGATTTAGTGGACAAACAGTGCAGCTGTTCAATGAGTCCTATAGATAGATTACTTAAAAATATACCCCACAAAAAACACCATGAGTTCGAGTTGTGATTGACAAGTTTTTTAAATGATGCATTCCTAGATTAACATACTTTCTTCCTTTTGGAAATGCATAACAAATTCCCAAATTCTTAATACTAAAGAATACATATGAATTAAGCACCATGCCAGGCACATGGTAGATATTCAGGACATATTTATGGAAGGAGTTAATCAGCAGCACTCCCACTGGAGTGATATCTCAGGAATTCCCCTGGCATACGTGGGTAGAAAGATCCCGTTCTCTACTTCATTGAAGTGTTTCTTTTGAACCCCTAACCCATTACATCTGGTTATGTTTCTAATGCCATATGGAACAATAGTTATGTTAGTAAATTGGCTTTATTCTAAATCCACTATTCTCTTCATGTGCCAGAAGTCTGTAACACTTAAACACTGATTCTGTGCTAGGACTGGTGCAGCAAATTGAAAAAGTAAGAACTGACAAGTCAGCATTGGTAAAATTATAAACCAATCAGAATTTAAATAAAACACTAAAATTATTTTTAAAGCCTTCTTTCAATGAGAATCTATATTTAAGATGCAATAATAAATTGTCTTCCAAATATCCTAATAGAGCTAAAATTACTGTTCGTATTAAAAAGAAGACCACTGTAAATGCCAGGTTTAAACAAATAATCCAGCATCTCAGTCAATTCTTTGATCTTTCAAGCAGAGGGAGTGAATGCCTATAAATGGGATGGCCAGCCGTGGGCAAACTACGGCCCACAGGCCGGATCCGGCCCGTTTGAAATGAATAAAACTAAAATGAATAAAACAAAACAAAAAAAAAGACCGTACCCTTTTATGTAATGATGTTTACTTTGAATTTATATTAGTTCACACAAACACTCCATCCATGCTTTTGTTCCGGCCCTCCAGTCCAGTTTAAGAACCCATTGTGCGCCTCGAGTCAAAAAGTTTGCACACCCCTAGCTAGACTGTGTCTTGCTCTCATAGTATCATCAGAACTGCTGGGTGGGCGTGCAGCGTGGCTTCCCAAACAGTCCCATCCTCTAATGAGCTAAGGTTCATTGTACTGACGTCACCATTCCAAAAAGTCAACTACTGCTTTCCCTCTTATCACTGAAATATCACTCAGGTTTGCTTCCCACTCACAGTTTGTAATTTGGCCTCAATGAACTCCTTTGACCACATCTCTTCTCCACAAAGTAACTGTCCATGGAGCTCTAGAAACTAGTACTGAATTAAGAATGCTGAACCTTAAATGCTGTCATGAGGCATCACACTCTAGAATGAACTTCTAACAAGTTCATCAAGTTTTTTTCTTTTTTTTTAATTAAATCTTTATTGTTCAGATTAGTACATCTGTTCCTCTTTTTTCCCCCCTCAAAACTCCCCTCCACCCAGTTCCCACCCCAGCCTCCGCCCTTACTCCACACCCACTGTCCTCACTCATAGGTGCGCGATTTTTGTCCAGTCTCTTCCCGCATCCCCCACACCCCTTTCCCCCCAAGAATAGTCAGTCGATTCCCTTTCTATGCCCCTGATTCTATTATAATCACCAGTTCATTCTGTTCATCAGATTGTTTATTCACTTGATTCTTAGATTCACTTGTTGATAGATACATATTTGTTGTTCATAATTTGTATCTTTACCTTTTTCTTCTTCTTCCTCTTCTTAAAGGATACCTTTCAGCATTTCATATAATACTGGTTTGGTGGTGATGAACTCCTTTAGCTTTTCCTTATCTGTGAAGCTCTTTATCTGACCTTCAATTCTGAATGATAGCTTTGCTGGATAAAGTAATCTTGGTTGTAGGTTCTTGGTATTCATCACTTTGAATATTTCTTGCCACTCCCTTCTGGCCTGAAAAGTTTCTGTTGAGAAATCAGCTGACAGTCGTATGGGTACTCCCTTGTAGGTAACTGAGTTTCTTTCTCTTGCTGCTTTTAAGATTCTCTCTTTGTCTTTTGCTCTTGGCATTTTAATTATGATGTGTCTTGGTGTGGTCCTCTTTGGATTCCTTTTGTATGGGGTTCTCTGCGCTTCCTGGACTTGTAAGTCTATTTCTTTCACCAGGTAGGGGAAGTTTTCTATCATTATTTCTTCAAATAGGTTTTCAATATCTTGCTCTCTCTCTTCTTCTGGCACCCCTATAATTCAGATGTTGGTAAGCTTGAAGCTGTCCCAGAGGCTCCTTACACTATCTTTGTATTTTTGGATTCTTTTTTCATTTTGTTTTTCTGGTTGGGTGTTTTTTGCTTCTTCGTATTTCAAATCTTTGACTTGATTCTTGCGATCCTCTGGTCTGCTGTTGGAAGTCTATATAATATTCTTTATTTCAGTCAGTGTATGCTTAATTTCTAGTTGGTCCTTTATCACAACATTGAGGGTCTCACTAGATTTCTTGAGGATCTCACTACATTTATCGGCGGTCTCACCAGTCCTTTTGAGGGCCTTACTAAATTTATCGGCGGCTTCTAAACAGTTCTTGAAACACCTTAAACATGTGGTTTTGAACTCTATATCCAGCAGTTTGCTTTCCTCCATTTCTGTCATTTGTGTCCTGTTTCTTTGTCTCCGCATTTTTTATGCTTTCTTGGTGCACCCCCTTGTGGTCTTTGTGCACAGTCTTATTGTAGTTAAACCTTGATTGTTGTAGGTAACACTGGGGGGGATTTGACCTCCAGGCCAAGTGGCTGTGAGAATCAGCTGTGTCTGCAGTGGGAGAACTTCTGTTCTGATCTCTAGGGAGGTGCTAATCTAGCCTCTGCCTGAGGCTATTCAGCAAATTCCTCTGTGCAAGGCTTGGGCGGGGCGGGTCCCAGGGTATCAACAGGGCAGGCTGAGCGAGCGAGCAGTTATGGCTGCTCTCAGTCCTGTCTTCAGGGGCTCTGCTTCTCAGTGTCCCAGCAATTGCTGCAAGTACCTCGGAGAGAAAGCTGCCCTCGAGTTCCGACGGATGCCAGACAGTCCCGCTTCTCCCGTTTGAGTCTGGGTCCCCAGAGACTTGCCCGGAACTGGAGCTCAGAGCCTGAGACTCCCTCCCGATTGAAACAGACAACCGCGCCCTCAGCCGCCAGCCCACTCCGCATGCACCTCCGAATCTTAGTATTTTACTTCCGCACCGCACCTCCTCTGAGTCTCGGTATGCTTTTCTCTTTCCTTCTAGTTGTAGAATTTCCACTCAGCCAGCCTTCCTGTGGTTCTGGGTGATGTCCGTTCTGTCTTTTAGTTGTATTTTTGAAGTGGTTGTGCGAGGCAGCAATCTCCGGTGTTTACCTATGCCGCCATCTTGGTTTCTCCTTCAAGTATTTTTTTCTTTACTACCTTGTCCTGATGGTCTTGAGAATGGGCTACAAATGCACTAAACTTAAGTATAAAGTTCTTCCTTTATAAAATGTATCTACAACCACCTCCCTTATGTACCCACTCCACACACCAAACACACATATATTTCATTTTTTAAGCAGCATGATGGCTGTTTCTGAATGAACTCAACCAGTTACCATGGCTTCTGTCTGAGGAACCTAATGGGGGCTGAGCTTAAAATTATCTACTGACAAAAGAAATCAAGAAACCAGAGTACTGAGTTTGAGTCATATTAGCTTCAAATTTTACTGATTTAAAGTGCATGTGTTTGTAGAAATATGAACAATTATTTTGTTAGGATTTTTAAGTCAATAGTTTCATCCCCACAAACATTCTTTTTTTTTTTTTAATATATATTTTATTGATTTTTTTACAGAGAGGAAGGGAGAGAGATAGAGAGCTAGAAACATTGATGAGAGAGAAACATCGATCAGCTGCCTCCTGCACACCTCCCACTGGGGACGTGTCCACAACCAAGGTACATGCCCTTGACCGGAATTGAACCTGGGACCTTTCAGTACGCAGGCCGACGCTCTATCCACTGAGCCAAACCGGTTACGGCCCCACAAACATTCTTAACTCTTCAGTTTGGCAACAGACAATAACTTTATGGGGGGGTGAGGGGTTTGCAAAAGTCCTTGGCTTCAGGGAGTCACAAGTAATAGCAAGAAATTTTAACAGTCAAGGACAACGTGGTTAAAGGCTAGAATTGCTCTTTTGAGCACAGTTTCAGGTAACTACAATGTGAGGGTTTGTCACAATCTCTTTACAAACAGGCTAAAGCCACTGAGCAAGGATGTACTTCATGAACGCATACAAACATCAAGAATTTTTCTTCAGCCCTGGCTGGTGTGGCTCGGTTTGTTGTGGGTTGGACCCCCATCAGGGTGCATGTGGGAGGCAACTGATCAATGTTTCTCCCTCAGATCAATGTTTTGCTTTCTCTCTCCGTTCCTTCCTCCCTTCCTCTCTCTAAGATCAATTGAAAAAATAAAATGAACTTGTTCCATTAAAAAAAAAGAATTTTTCCTCCCCTTAAGATGCTTTTTCCCCCCCTTGCTACAGTAACACAATCAAGATCAGACACTTGAAATTTCTAAAGAGATACAATCCCCCCGCTGGTATGAACCAGGCCGCAGGCGGGCATATGCACAGGTTGCAGGCTCGATCACCAGTGTAGGGTGTGCAGGAGGCAGCCAATTGACGATTCTCTCTCATCACTAATGTTTCTATCGCTCTCCCCTTTCCTCTCTGAAATCAATAAATATACATATATATTAAATAAAAGTAGTTATTAAAAAAATATCACAATAAGACAAGTGTATGTGCTGAATGTCTCCCTATTGGGAAAAGAAGTTCCTTTGATATATAAAAAAAGAAAATCAGAAAAAAATCTCACAAAATTAAAATAATAAAGAAAACTAGTATTAAAATTATTGGTTTGCAAGTTAGTCTTACTTGGTAAGACAGTACAAATAATACAGGCACTCAAAATTTATTATTATTAATCCACATTTTATTATACACACATACAGGCACCTTCATATAGTTAATCCACTTCATAAAATAGCAGAAGTTATCATTCCAACTATATTGACTAGGAAACATGCTCATAAAGGGTAAGCAATTTGCCCAGGATTGATTACTTGGCTCATGAGGTACTGTCTCCCTCCAAAGTTCATACTCTTTCTGTTTCACGCTGACTCCCAAAACAGTTTTTTAATATCCCTCAATTTTTCTATTTTATTTTATTATTATTTTTTAATCCTCACTCAAGGATATTTTTTCAATTGATTTTTAGAGAGAGTGGAAGAGAGAGGGAGAGACAGAGAGAAACATCAATGTGAGAGAAACACATCGATAGGTTGCCTCCTGCACAAGCCATGACCTGGGCCCGGGCCGGGGAGGAGCCTGCGACTGCGGTATGTGCCCTTGACCGGAATCGAATCCGGACCCTTCAGTCCCCAGGCTGACGCTCTACCCACTGACTCAATCGGAGAGGGCAATCTTCCTATTTTAACTTAAAAGATCATTCCTTCACACATCTTCCACCTTGGCTCAACTCTGTATTATGTGTTGGCACCACAATCACTCAGGGAAACTTTGTCTCAGAAGCTCCACTTTGGTACAAGTACTTCGATGTCTGCTGCACCTATCCAGTCCTTGGACCAGCATATAGTAGCCACAATGCAATCAGTGGAAGGATGAGATGACACTAATGAGAATGCCTTCAGTGTTCTGGCAGTTCACCCTGTGGGGTGGCTTCCGACCCCAGCCAAACTTCACCAACCTTGCCAAATTGGCTAGTATAAATCAAGCAAACTTTACACATACCTTTTCCCTCTACCTTTTTTAACAGGTAACAAATTATTGTTTAAAACATTTTTAAGTGTCATAAACAGATCAGCGAAGAGAAATGATGAAAAGAAGTAACACTTTTCTTCAGTGAAACCTATCAGGTATATCATAACTAGAGCACACCTTCTTGTAAAACAAGCACACTTCTCGGGAAGTGTGTCTAGGGTTTCTGTATTCTAATATTTCTGAGTGAGACCTTGAGAGAAAAACCATTGCCAAGTTGTCTGTCTCCTGGTCAAAATAAATAAACTCTAAACTTAAAACTCTGCAAACCAAGAATGTTCTGTATCTTCCAGCAATTCTTCTATAAAACATTTAGAAACATCCTTAACCACAAATAGAAACCAAAAGGTAGCTGTGTTTCTAAATATGAGGTGGACATGCTGCCTAATCGATCTGGTTTAGAAAACATACAAATGGGGGGAGGGGGGAGGGGACAAAGTACAACAAAACTGTGTTAAATGAAATCTGACTGACTCAGAATCTGTGATAATCTGAAAGGGATCTCAACAAAGCTTAAATACTTAAAATGTCCCCGTATGTCCATACTTCAGACATAATTGTTCCCCCTGAGAAAATCACATACGATGCCTTTAAGCTTCAATTCCTCTACTACCTACATTTTTCCCAACATACAAATGTCTGCCTGACCTGGTTCCTTTCCTCATCAAACTACTGATGCCCAGCCACATAAGCATAACCACTCCAGAGTCCTTTATCCTCTGAACTTCTAAGGGATAAGAAAAAACACACTCCCAGGCTCCCAACAAAAGAACTCAGTTAAGATTTAGCATGAAATTCTAACAGATACCTATACTCTTTTAACCCCTACAATCTTTGAAAAAGATCCACATTTTGATTCATTAAGAGAATAATTAGATTCTATAATTTAATAACTACTTTTAGGGGGGAAAAAGGCACAATGATTTCCCATGATTAATGTGGATATTAACTATAGCTGTTACAAATGTAGTTGTGTTTCAAGGAGTTCTGGTACATGTTTTCCAAATTAAATACAAAATTTGGAAAATACACATTTGAAAATTTTTACCAAAAAACATCTTCAGTGGCTGTTACTTGTCTTCATTTTAAATGTTATCAAGATATGCTATTAAACTTTAGCAAAATTAAAAAATTAAAGAGCACAGTCTAATCAAAATAAGCAGGTTATAATTATTTGAACCAAATAATATTTACATAATTTCCTTAAGGCTAAATTTTTAAAATTCTCAATAAATATATAAAGTTATACATAATCACAACTACAAGTCTACCACAAAGTTAGCAGCACTATTTAAACATAAAAGCTCTTATTGTAAAATAGAACTTCAACATAATTCTTAGTATAAACGTTTCATTCCATTTCCTACATTCAGGTACTAAATTATCATAAAGTTAAATCTTGAGACCAATACATTTAATCTACTAAAGTGATTTTAATCCACAACATTTAAAAAAAAATCATGTTTCTAAACACAAATTACCAAGTAATTTGCACATAAAAACAAAAAAAGGGGGGCAATTTTAACAACAGCTCGCACTCACTTAAAATTACTACTTGTCATGAGAAATGTCTCAAAGGCACAGCAAATTTCCTTGTGAACAACAGACACCATTAATTCAGAATGGTCACTTACCACTTCTTCCAAAGCAGCACTACGCCCAAAAGAACAAGTGAGGTGTGTGAGGCAGTTCACAAAGGACGAGAAAAGCTCACTTGGAATGGCAGTTAAGACGTTTCGAGGGAACACAGTTATCAGGTTGCTGATAATGCTGGAGATCCCCACAGCTTCAGAATCTTCTATTTCAATTCTACAAATCAGGTAACAAATGTTACTGGTGGTGGAAGACAAATTACAATAACTCATTTCCAAACATGCAAAACTTTTCACCTATTCATTCATTTTTAAAGGCATGTCTCTGTATTAATTTCAAATTACCATATAATTCAAAATATACAAAGTGGAAAAAAAATCACTAGCTTTTGTTCCACCACTGTTAAGCATATAGACAAACATGAAAGTTCCTTTTTTGGTGACAAAGGGCAAGTATACCTACCCATTGATAGTACTCAGTAAACCCTCAATGAAGTGTGCTAGGTAGTCAACCTGTGCTCCTTCATCGGGGAAGACAGGTCCGTGCAAAGAAGCTAACTGGGCGAGGCACTGCAGAGAATCTTGTGCCATATCCGAATCTTCTCTGATTTTTCGATGTACCTGTTAGAAAGAATTGCTAATCCATAAAAATAAATTCTTCTTTTGTAAGGGTCACATGTCTATCATGCTGAATGAGGTAAGCGAAAACTTCACAATAGCTGGTTATTTCTAGAAAATTAATCCCTGAATTAAGCTAAATTTGAGAATGTCCCTCAGTCCACTTTACATTATAGTCCATGATTTCAAACATATCAATTAATTTTAACTGAGGGCTACCTACATTTTGAACATTGAATTGTCTCCAGCATGCTATGACAAAGAGAGAAACAGATGCTAGCCAGTCAGACATACTGCTTCTTCTAAAAACAGCAACGACAGTCATCTGTATTATGCTAGCTATGCCTTGCTACAGCTCCTTACTAAAGTTAGCAGACAAGTTCAATCAAGAGTATACAGATGCTGCTTTAGTGGAAGTAAACAGTTGCACATGAAGAAAACCAATATACCACTCAATTCCTAGACATTCATTCATTCAACGAACATAAAGCATTCTCCCAATAACTCTGTAGATTGCTTAAAATTTGTTTCAATCTCATTTTACCCTACATCAATAATATATGCTAAAATATTTAAAAATAAAAATTGTATTTAAATTATATTTAAATCCACCTTAAACCTCATCTAGATTTTATTTCAATGATACAATGTAGATGTGAAACACCCAGTATACATATAGTGTTCCTATATTGCTCCCTACTTTTACAATGTTACTAATATTCTCAAATTTTAAAGATGCTTCATTTTGCCTAGCCAGGTTAGCCCAGTGGATAGATTGTCGGCCTGCTCCATTCCGGTCAAGGCCACATGCCTGGGGAACATCCCCAGTGAGTAGTGTACAGGAGGCAGCCAATCAATGACTCTCTCATCACTGATACTGCTACCTCTCTCCCCCTTCCCTTCTTCTCTGAAATCAATTATATATAAATTTAAAAAAATAAAATAAAGATGCTTCATTTCTGTGAGCTCACCTAATTAAAATTGCCAAGGAAAACAGTAAAGAATTTGTGACCATTTTCTACTTTCCATAAGCATCTAACTTCTTCGGCCTTTCTTTTCCTACATAAATCTCTTTGCTTTCTGAATGTAGCATAATTTTAAACATTTATTCTCTTTTTGGTTTAGGTTATGCTCACTTTGACTCTGCAAACCATAATAATTATTTGAAGTCAGAACATTTCTCTTAAGTATTCACTGGTAAAGTGCTGGGACACAGTGAACAAATACTAAAAAAAATCCTTATTCACCACTGATTCCATTAAGATTTAATCCCTGAACTTAAGGTTCTAAGAAACTTAAAATACTAAAAAGTCACAAAGTTAACTGATCTACTGGCATATTTTAAAATGTTACCCTCTTTGGTCTAGAGTACTGGATGGCAAACCATGGCCTGCAAGCCTAGTCTAGCTTCCTGCCCATTTTGTATGGCTGTGATTTTGACATTTTATATGGGGGAGGAAGGGGAAATAATCAAAGAATATTTTAAGAAATGTAAAAATTATAAAAATCCACATTTTTACATAAGTTCATAACGGTTTTACTTGAACACTGCCACACTTGTCTGTTTGGGTGTTGTCTACAGCTACTTCTATACGACAAGCAAGCTGCCTCAGAGAACACATGTCTGCACAGTTTAATATTCACAAGGGCCTTTACCAAAAAAGTTTGCCAATGCCTGGTCTAGAACAATGTAAATGTTTTTCAAAATATATTCTATATTTTAAGTTTTATATAGTAAATGTGTAAACTATACAAATTCCTATGCCCACATTGTCTAATTCATGCAGTTTTGAACACAACTCATTTGGAAGTTCCTTGTCTGAAAACTAACTGATTTTCTGTCATCATGCCCTTGCATCTAACATTAAACATGATATCCGGGGATGCATATCAATGGATGCAATGCAATGTAGTTCAACAGTGGGTTTCTTCTCAGCCCAGAGAGCTAAATGGTTGCTTGTTCCTGGTCTAGTAGTGACAAATCAAAAGAAAGAATACCTTTAATGAAATAACTAATATTGACTATGTAGTAAAATAAAAATAAGAAACTGTCCTCAGAGCCTACCTGTACTGTTCTCTGAACTATGAGCCACATATAACCCATTGTAAACCAATATTCTTACATAATATAGTAGGTTCATGCCTTCTTCTAATTTCAGCATTACAAAGGAGTTCTACTATATCTGAATTACACTCTACACATTTAAAACTGAATTCATCGCCCAAATAGGAAAGAAGCAGAGGGATAAAGAAAAGCCAAGTCTAGCAGAAAATCCAGAGAAGTAAATAAACTATGAAGCAGGATAAGGATGAAGACAAGGAACAGAGAGAGCCAGTGAGTGAGGTGATGATTCCTATGGAACATGCTGACCCTGAGATGTCTGTGGGCCTTCCAAACACAAGCCTCCAGTAAGCACTAGGATTACAAGGCCCTGGACTCTGGAGCAGCTTGTGCTGAATATAGACCTAGGAGTCAGTCAGCAGTGTAGAAGTGGTGTCTGAGGTCCTATGTGGGGAAGCGGCAGCCTGAGGAAAGTGTATGCAGTCAGCAGAGTTCAGAACTGACATAGGAACACTACTATTTATGCGAAGAGCAGAGAAAGAAGAGACCCTAAACGAGATGAAAAAGAACCTGACAGTAAGGTAGGAGGAAGAATTAATGAGATTCGTTTTTCCAACACCTTATGGAAGAGAGAAAAATTGAGAAGACTATAAACTTCGGAGGGGCAAATCAATACTTTAGGTTTAAAGTATTCCTAAATTCAGATAATCAACATACTTCAAGTCTTGATTCCATGCATAGTATATTTATGTTTATCTACTTAATAAAGAAATAGTGATATCTCATGGAAAACTGCTTTCAATTAGGTAATGAATCCTATAATAGAAAATAAATTTAACAAAAACTGAATGAAATTTAAAATTTCAACCGTCATTTCGCTAACAAATAAAATGTAAATTGCTTATAAACTGCTTAAATGAAAGTGAGAGGCCACAAACACAAAGATGTTGAAATAAAAAAGTGAGCCCTAGCCCGTTTTCTCAGTGGTTAGAGCATCGGCACGCACACTGAAGGGTCTCAGGTTCATTCTGATCAAGGTAACATACCTCGGTTGCAGGCTCGATCCCCAGCCCCGGTTGGGAAGCGTACGGGAGGCACCCAATTGATGTGTCTCTCTCACATCAATATTTCTGTCTCTCTCTCCCCCCCTCCCTTCCACTCTCTCTAAAATTCAATGAAAAAAAAATATCCTTGGATCAGGATCAACAATAACAAAAAGACCACCACCACCACCACCACACACACAAAAAAAACAATAACAAAATGAAAAAGGGTTAACTTTCAAATTCAAAAGTTATCTGCATGTGGTCTTTCACAGCTGACAGGAGCAGCTGTCTGGTTTGTGGAGACAGCTGTTCAGATTTAGAGTCACCATTTCCAGGCTACCAGCAAGTTTTCCACCTTTTCATTAACTGCTGGAGTGGGGTCTACTTTCAGCCAAATGAGCAACACAAGATCTGAACTTGGATCCATATCAAAACAATTTCTGCCAGATGAGAAAGGCAACAGAATTTTCAATTTAGTTACAATGGTCTCTGATACTGACAAGTGTTTTTAGTTATTATTTCTGCTTTAAAGAAAAAAGTTAAGCTAATGCGTAGTCTGAACCTTTCACAGAAAACACCTAATTTATACACCCAGGGATGAGTAACCTTGTTCTTGAGATTCTTAAATATATACAATATTTTAAATGGTTCAACCAAAAAAGGGAACATAGTTGTAACACTAGTACATAATATTTTTAAAACATGAAGAGGCAAGAAGTTATAATTAATGGTTGGAACTAAGCAAAAATCTTTTTTTTCTTTTTAATTGGTCTTTATTTGGGTCTTTACCCTAGTCCTTAGATCTGTTTGAATAATATGCTCATGCTATAAGAGCACTCAGCCTCCAAAACACACACACACACACACACACACACACACACACACACACACACACATTTTCCCCCAGCTTCTGTTTTATTGTGGTTGTGGACAAACGTGGAATATGTTACTTACTTCATTATATTTAGCAAATAAGAAATAGCACCATTTAAAGTTATAGTTAAAATAAGTTCTATACAAAAATCCTAACTTCACTCACAACTGATAACTCGTACATAAAAAGTACACTACTCTAGAAGAGCAGTTCTCAAAATGTGCTCCAGGGATCTCTAAGGGTTCCTAGGACCCTGCTAGGTTGTCTCGAAGGACAAAACTGTTTTCCTACAGTACTACGATAATTGTCTTTTCCATCCTTACTGTCACACATGTATACAGTGGAGCTACCCTAAGGTTATATATGGTAATACTGCGACCAACTGAAAACAGAAGCAAATATAAGATCGGCTGTCTTGTATTAAACCTAACATTAGATACAGTTGCAAAAAAATGTACAATGCTACTCTTCTTACTAAACTTTTTTTTTGTTTACAAAAGTACAGCTACTTGTTCATTAAAATATTATGTCATGGTTTGTATTGCTATTTTAAAATGAATAAATTATGTTTTAAAGTTTAGTTGAATTTTTAATATGGTAAATACTAACACATTGCAAACGGATCACGAGAATTCTCGATCCATATTACACAGTGTTTTACAAAGTATCATACTTTAAAAAGATATTAGCTTGTAAGAACATGTAATAAATAACTTCAAAATGCAATGGGTATTTAATTTTAAGGCATGCCTTTAACATTTATGTAAAACGGTTTTTGTACTTGTTCAATAGAAACTTATCTGACCACTGGGTTAAGCTAACAATAAAACTACTGGTCCACAATGTGCTAATAGTTACAACCCACATATATAAAAGCTCTTTGAATCCTTAATAATTTCTAAGAGTGTAAAGGAGTCCTGAAACCAAAAAGTTTGAGAACTTCAGTTCTAGGATATAAGCCCTTCATAATTCTACATACTTTTATAAAATATCAAGAACATTTCTATGTAATTTCTGTTTGAGTAGAAACATTGATTAGAAGCGAAGACTTTAGAGGACAAAAGCGATCTGTACATTTTTACCTAAAAAACTACAGAATCATACACTCCTTTAGTGGCCCTTCTGTGACCTTTGCCACCAGAGAGGAAAGGTAAAACTTACTGTAAAGAAAAGCTCCATGACTCTGCTGTCCAGAAGGGCCTCCCGCCAGGACTCCGTTGGCTTTAACAGCACATTTTGTGAGGATTCAAACATGGCTATATAATGTCTGCCCAGTTATCTGGTGTCAAGGTCAACAACAATAACATTCTTACTTTGTCTAACGTATAAATATACCCGAAATATAACAGGAGCCATCCAGAAAGAATGTAATGGAAACAGTTTAAGCCTCTTCACATATGCTACATAATTCATGCATGAAGCTTAGGAATAAAAGGCATTAAGTGCTGAAAAAAAGAATGCTATAGGAATGTAAGATAACAGTGTCAGGAATACAGAAATTTTGATAACCACAGATCTTAACAGTGGTGACAGAAGGAAGAACACTAATGGAAAACAGATGCCAAAATATATACAAAAAGAGAGAAATCAATATACAAAATGTGACTCTCACATGTCTACTTGGAAAAATACCATCTCCCCCAAAATAAATATATTCAAGAACAAACCTATATTGCATTAAAGAAGAAAAACTCCCACACCAGAGTAATCAAATACCAATTCCACACAAATAAATAATTGTATCACATAAAACTCTATCAATGCTCATTTTAAAATCCCACAGACTAAAAATCAGTCTGTAGGTGTTCAGGTGCTCCATATCAAACATACTTCTAAAAAAATACTTTCTTTGCCATACATAAGTCACCACAATAAATTTACAAGACTTTGTGAATATAACTTATTCAATGACACTGATATGATAACTGAAGTCTTTCAAAACTGGGGAAGACAGTAATTGCCTATCCCATAGCTCATCAAGTGTCCAGCTGAAATACACCCAGTAGGCTACGTTCTCATCATAGCATGAGAAATTGCAACAACAGTTATCCAAAACTACAGCTTGTAAAACTTAGATGTAAGTTCAAAACTGCTGTACTTTATTAAGCCCCAAATCATTTATAGAGAACATTAAAAGGTGTCAATGTTTTGGAAACCATTTTTTTTAAATATTACTGCTTAAACCCCTTTTTAAATTTCTAATGTTATTTTGTGTCCAAAGAAAAGGGGAACAGCTGATAGTTTGTTTCAGAAGAGAGTCAGATTGCTGGGTTTTGAAAAATCACTCCACACAATGGGTGAATAAAAGTAAGATTCAAATCAGGTCCATCTCAGTTCCTCACCTGCCCCCTTGTGGAGATGTAGGAAGAAATCAACTCCAAAAAAAGGTAACTATTGGAACTCAATAAAGCCAGCGTGAATTTAAAAAAAACAAAACAGAAATCAGCCAATGAATACTGTTTTGGGCCTTAGCTGGTTCGGCTCAGTAGACAAAATGTCAACCTGCGGACCAAAGGGTCCTGGGTTCAATTCTAGTCAAGGGCACATGCCTGGGTTGTGGGCTCGATCCCCAGTAGGGGGCATGCAGGAGGCAGCCAATCAATGATTCTCTCTCATCACTAATGTTTCTCTCCCTTCCTCTCTGAAATCAATAAAAATACCTATTTTTTTAAAAAATACTGTTTTTGTTTTCAGTGTGCTAATCTTTTCTAAAATGATCTCATATTTCCACTAGACATCTAAGGCTGTTATTGATATCATCTTCACTCATAACACCCTGATTGAACACAAGATGTTTCTACCTGTGGCTTTGTTTTCCAGCTCAGAACCTGGAAGGGGTTTTCTCTGACACAAAGTCTGCATTCCATCAAGAAAGCTCATTTGTAAGGCACCTCACTCACAAAGAGTCATGTTGATTTTCTTTGAAGAACCATCACCCAACCTATTATGAGCCATTAACACATTGTTTACGGGTAGTTTTTATCGCCCGCTAACAGGTGGCGCGGGCCATTTTTGCTAATTTTTTGCACAAATGGCAATGTTCAGTAAAATTACGGTAACTTTAGTTTACGTATTTATACATTACCCGTATTCTACCGCTAGTCTATAAAAAAACGTATTAATACGTGTCCCGCGCTCTACTACCAGTCAACGTAAAACGTATAAATATGTTTCCCACAAACAATGTGTTAAAAATATCATCCTATAGAATAAAGAGGTAATATGTAAATTGACCCTCACTCCATCATGCGGTCACAAGATGGCTATGCCCACAGTAGAGGAAGGGTTCCCGTAACAAACCGTAACGAGCCTTAACGAGCGATCAGCAGGGACCTGAGGCTCTGTGGTCCTGGGCCAGAGCGGGGGACCTGAGGCTGTGCCCCCCGTCCAGCAGGGCTTGATGGGGGATCTCAGGCCACACCCCCCACCAGGAGGGGCTTGACGGGGGACCTGAGGCCGCGCCCCCCACCCCAGTGCCAGGCCGGAAGATCTGAGGGTCCACGGGGAACGTGAGGCTGTGCCCCCTGCCCAGCAGGGATTGACGGGGGTGGGGCTGGCTAGGTCAGGATCACACCCAATGAGGGTGGGGCCAGCTGGGTCTTGGTCTAGCACAAATTCAAGGTACATGCAGGTGGGTGGGGACTTGACTCTGGGTCCCGCAGTGTGCCCACGACTCTGACAGTAGGAAGATTTTCATATACATTTTACTAATTTTTCTTCATCTCTGACACTTCTATTATAGAGAAAGGGCAAATAGCAATCTACAATAATAAAAGAGAAAAATGGTAATTGGCGTACAGCGATACCCTTTTCATTGGCTAATCAGGGCTATATGCAAATTAACTGCCAACTATGATTGGCAGTTAACTGCCAACAAGATGGCGGTTAATTTGCATATGTAGGCACAATGCAGGGAGGCGAAAGGGAAAGCAGGAAGAAGCCCCCTGCCACTGACAGTGATCGGAAACCCAGGGGGGAGCTAAGAGCTGGGGGGCAGGGCAAAGGCGGCCCCGGGGCCGCCTTTGCCCTGCCCCCCAGCCATGATCGGAGAATCAGGTGCCTTTTCCGCCCTGGCCAGTGATAGCAGGAAGTTGGGGTGGAGCCAGCGATGGGAACTGGGCACGGTCGAAGCTGGCAGTCCCAGGAGCTAGGGGTCCCTTGCCTGGGCCTAAAGCGAAGCCCATGATCGTGGGGCCGCTGCAGCTGAGGGTCCCCGCTGCCCGGGCCGGACGCCTCAGCCAGAGGCGTTAGGCCTGGGCAGGGGTGGAGCCTGCAACCGCGGGGAGCTGGGGGTGCCCTGCCCAGGCCTGACACCTCTGCCGAAGGCCTCAGGCCTGGTCAAGGGAATGATCAGGTGATCGGAGGGTGATGAGGGTCAACTCCTCTGGCGGAGGCGTCAGGCCTGGGCAAGGGGCAGAGCCAGCAATCGGAGGGGTCTGGGGGTCCCCTGCCCAGGCCTGACACCTCTGGCGGAGGCGTCAGGCCTGGGCAAGGGGCCGATCCTGCGATTGGAGGGTGATGGGGGTCAACGCCTGAGGGCTCCCAGTATGCGAGAGGGGGCAGGCTGGGCTGAGGGACACTCCCCCCACACACACACCCAGTGCAAGAATTTCATGCACCGGGCCCCTAGTCTTATCTAATAAAAGAGAAACATGCAAATTGACCGCACCTCTGCTACACTCACAAGCCACGCCCACCAGCCAATCAGGAGCGAGTATGCAAATAAACCCAACCAAGATGGCGGCAGCCACAGAGCTGGAGCGAACAGGCTTGGGTTGCCCCTGGCGATGGAAGAAGCCAAGCTTCCCGCCTGCCCTGGCTGGCTGTGGGCTTCGCTCAAGGCTACAAAGATTCAATTATAGAAGATAAATAAATCCCAGCTACTGCTTCCAGCCGCTGTGGCCTCCACTCAAGGAAGGTCTGGGAGCCTGGGTTGCCCGGGGCTGTGGCCAGCCAGCAAACAGCCATTAGCCCCTCACCCAGGCTGGCCACGCCTCCCAGCGGGGACCCCCACCCTGAAGGGGCTGTGGGCAGCCTGAAAATGGCCCTCAGCTCCTCACCCAGACTGGCCACACCCCCATGGGGTAAGGGTCCCCACTGGGGGGCTTGGCCAGCCTGCAAGCAGCCATCAACCCCTCACCGAGGCTGGCCAGGTACACCAGTGGGGACCCCCACCCTGAAAGGGTTGTGGCCAGCCTGAAAACAGCCCTCAGCCCCTCACCCAGGCTGGCCACACAGTCCCAGCAGGGACCCTTACCCCATGGGGGTGTGGCCAGCCTAAAAACCACCACAGGCCCCTCGCCCAGGCTGCCCCATGCCCCAAGGGAACCCCACCCTGATCTGGGACACCCTTCAAGGCAAATCAGCCGGCCCCCACCTGTGCACCAGGCCTCTATCTATACTAATAAAAGGGTAATATGCTAATTAGACTTGGAGACCTTCCAGGAGACCTTCCGGACGTTTTTCTGGACAAAGCCATGGTGGCGGGCCGAGGTAGAGGCGGTTAGAGGCCAAGAGGGGAGGGCAGTTGAGAGTGATCAGGCTGGTGGGAGGCAGGGCCGTTGGGGGGAAGCAGACCAGCAGGGGGGCCAGTTGGGGGCAAGCAGGCCATCAGTGAGGGTCAGTTGGAGGTGATCAGGACAGCGGGGGGCGGGGGGGGGCGGCAGCAAGGCGGCAGATGGGGGTGAGCAGGCCAGTGGGGAGGGAAAGTGGGGGCGAGCAGGCCAGCAGGGGGGGCAGTTGGGGGTGATCAGTCTGGCGGGGGGGCACTTGGGGGCAAGCAGGCCAGCTGCGGGGGGCAGTTGGGGGCGAGCAGGCTGGCAGGCAGGGTGGTCAGGGGCAATCAGGTAGGCGAGTAGTTAGGAGCCAGCAGTCTGGGTTGTGAGAGGGATGTCCAACTGCCAGTTTAGGCCCAATCCCTGTAAACTGGCAGTAGGACATCCTTCGAGGGGTCCCAGATTGGAGAGGGTGCAGGCAGGGCTGAGGAACACCCCCTCCCCCATGCACGAATTTTGTGCACCGGGCAACTAGTATTAAAAATATTTCCTCTAATTAATTCCCTTTTAATATGCATGAATTTTGTGTACCGGGCCAATAGTGTTCTCATAATAAAAATGCACAGCCCTAGCTGGTTTGGCTGAGTGGATAGAGCATCGGCCTGCAGTCTAAAGGGTCCCGGGTTTGATTCTGGTCAAGGGCATATGCCCGGGTTGCAGGCTCCATCCCCAGTAGGGGTGTGCAGGAGGCAGCCGATCAATGATTCTCTCTCATCACCGGTGTTTCTATCTATCTCTCCCTCCCCCTTCCTCTCTGAAATCTATAAAAAATATTTTTATAAATAAATAATAAAAATGCACATATTCTAGTCTGTATAAGATACGCCCAATATAATTACAATATAATTAATTACCCAATATAATTAATTACAAATAATATCTCCATACTAAAAAATAAAAAATTATCCCCAAAAGCATTTTAATAAAAATTTAAACATAAAAACACATGAAAGAACAGTATTAAAATGAATGGAACAAGCCCTAACCGGTTTGGCTCAGTGGATAGAGCGTCAGCCTGCGGACTCAAGGGTCCCAGGTTCGATTCCAGTCAAGGGCATGTACCCTGGTTGCGGGCACATCCCCAGTGGGAGGTGTGCAGGAGGCAGCTGATCGATGTTTCTAACTCTCTATCCCTCTCCCTTTCTCTCTGTAAAAAATCAATAAAATATATTTTTTAAAAAAAATGAATGGAACAAAACTTTTAAGAACAATACAATTCCAACAAGAAATGTATTTTAGTTAGCAGATTGTGCAGGGAAACTGTTGAAGTTGCCTCTGAACAGGAGACTAAGAGAACTCTTCTGTGTTACCTGAAAGATTACCATGAATGTTCAGGTATTACTTTTCAATTTTAAAACTATTTCAAAGTATATTACAATGTGAACAGAATACTTAAAGACAGCCAAAGAATTAGCGTAACAATACCACTACTTCCCCAGGTGATTCTTAATGTAGAATATTATTAAATAAAACAAGAAGACTACCACTGAAATGCAGAAATCTAGGACTTCTTTTGGGGGGGGCGGGGGGTTTGTCAAATGATCTTTAATAGAAATAATTTCCTTTGTAGTTCATAACTAGCTGGGCACTCCATTGCACCACTGTTTAAGTCATTTATGATGTCATGAGGGTGGCAGCCATCAACACTGCAGTCCCCAGGATCTCTCTAAAGGATCCAGAAAGTTCTCTAGCTAAAGATCAGTGCTGTATTGGTTGGACAATGTTGACAATATCATCAGAAGTGATATTTTCACTGTGTTTAATGTTTTTTCACTTCTTTCTGCTTTTTGTGGTTCTTTGGGGGATTTGATAATCAGGCAGAGGCAGAAGTACTACCTCAATCTGGGCCTGTCTGTTCTGAATAGTCAGTTTCACTGTAATCTCCAGACCCTTCCAATCACCAGTTGCTTTGGCAATGTAATCAACAATCAGAGGCTGATGTTGGGGGTGAAGGCAGATGTGCCACCAACTTCCCCACCAGTGCACCTCAGATATATAGTGATCTCCTTGGAGTCGAACTTCAGCAGCATGGTGTCGGATGAACCCAGATATGGGACGACTGAAGAAAGTTGCACCTAAGCCTCCTCTGAGCCAAAAACCAAAAGCTAGTGCTTCTATTCTTAAGAAAATATGTTTTTAATGATTTAAACTGTCAATACAGCAATAGTTTCTTTTAAAAACAACAGTTTTAAATAAAATAGTTTCCTTTTCAAGTCTTTCAGAAGTTTTAGTTTATAGTACTACTTTGACATGTCATAATATCTGGACATTATATGGCTGTATCTTTTTTTATGCCACCACTGAGTCTGACTGACGTGGCTCAGTGGCTGAGTGTGGACCTATGAACCAGAAGGTCATGGTTTGATTCCCAGTGGGGCACACGCCCTGGTTTCAGGCTCAGTCCCCAATGTGAGGCGGACAGGAGGCAGCCGATCAACGATTCTCTTATCATTGATGTTTCCATCTCTCTCTTTCTGAAATCAATAAAAATACATTTTTTTAAAAATGTCATCAGTGAAAGAGAAGTCTAAGTTAAGTGATTATTTAGTAAATTAATCATTTATTATAAATATTATATGCTTGTCAGATTTTAGGACAGATATGAGTCACAACAGATTGATACTAGTTAAATAGCTATCTCTTACCAAAATTTAAATCAGATTTTTAAATAAAGAATTTTCTTGCACATTTTCTAAAATGAACAATGAACTCAGATAATTTACATGTTATAACAGAATAATTTATTTAGAACCAAATAAATAAAATTCTACTAGTAAGAAGCAATACGGAGCTATTTTCAACCTTTTAATAATCCTATGCATTTTTAAAAATTTGTCATCAACATCTAAAATTACTTCACCTTCCCATGTTTTCACCGAATTCAAGACTCAGGAGTTATAATAAAATGATTTTCTTTCACTATATCAAATCCAAGCCACAACGATCCTATCTACCTCTAAAATTTTCCATTTAGGAAAACTCACCATCTTCTGAGAAGCCAGACACATAAAATGCTCTATAGTTGCATGAACCAAGACAAACAAAACCAGGCTGAGAGCCAGGACAGAGCTTAATAGCATACTGCTACTGACTGTCACTGGAAAAATCATACTAAGTCTTCTGTCTTGGACAACAAACCTATTATCACAAGTATATGCCTCTTAGCAAGAGGAGGAAAAGCCATCTTTGGAAATATACGTGTTCTTACATATGCAATGGGCTCTTGTTCACTTACTAACACCTTCAGTAAGGGTATCATGTGTACTGGTGACTGATAGTAAAAAGACAATTGAATGAGTCATATAAAAATCTACAAACTGCCAAAACCAGTTTGGCTCAGTGGATAGAGCGTCGGCCTGTGGACTGAAAGGTCCCAGGTTCGATTCCGGTCAAGGGCATGTACCTGGATTTCGGGCACTTCCCCAGTGGGGGATGTGCAGGAGGCAGCTGATCGATGTTTCTCTCTCATCGATGTTTCTAACTCTCTCTCTCCCTTCCTCTCTGTAAAAAATCAATAAAATATATTTTTTTTAAAAAAAGTCTACCAACTGTTCTGAAGCAAATATGAAGTCTGAAAATTTCCACTGCCTATTCTTACTTCACAATACAGGCTTGTAACAACAATGGACTTTTTACCAAAGTAATAAATAATTTCTCCGTCCTCCATATTCTTCTTATCCTACCTCATTAGTAAAAACAAAGTTTCAGAAGCATAGTATTTCTTCTTAACAACAAAAATTGCTATTTCTCTTCTGGCATAACACAAAAGCCATGAGCCTGTCTTACACATACACTTAATGCAAGTAACCAGAAGTCCTTTGAAATAAAGGAGAGCTGACCTCACCGGGATGTTTTCCCAAACCTTACCTCCAAATAGTAATGCTGACTTTACTGGAAATCCTAGTGTAGGTGAAGACCTCTATATCCCACTACTATTTTATGATCCAGTTAGCTTTCCCCAAGAGATTGAGTTAAAAAAAATATTTTTTTATCAAAACCAAATCAGATCCACAAAAATAGAATACCAATAAAAGGCAGTGTAACCCAACTAAAAATAGAAGAGTCACTGAAGCCAACATACCAAACGTACCTGCCAAACATTCTTATTACAAAACGATATTGTCATTTATGATTAGCATTGCCAAAACCCTTAAGCATTTATGGACACAAGATGAACCACTAGCTAAAGAATATTAGCAGCATAAACAGATAGCCAAGAACTGAGATAATACTTCTGAAACACCTCACCTCAATAATTAAATAACAGATACTATTGTTAAGCATCTATTACTATGTCCTAGACCAGGGGTCCTCAAACTACGGCCCACGGACCACATGCAAGTACAAATATTGTATTTGTTCCCGTTTTGTTTTTTTTACTTCAAAATAAGATATGTGCAGTGTGCATAGGAATTTGTTCATAGTTTTTTTTAAAACTATAGTCCGGCCCTCCAAAGGTCTGAGGGACAGTGAACTGGCCCCCTGTTTTAAAAGTTTGAGGACCCCTGTCCTAGACACTATGCAAGGTGCTAACAATACAGTGAACAAAGCATGACCTGTGCTTTTGTGAGCTCCCAAACCAGTGAGTCAATAGATATTATTCAAGTCAGCTAAGAAATGAAAATTTACACCTGAGATGTGAGGTAAGTAGAAGTAAAGCAAATGTAACACATATGAGAAGCCACAGCATAAGAAACCTGACCTGGTCTATGGTACACAACTAGGGCTCAATTAGGAGGTGACTAAGCAAAGAAGAGTACAAGGCATCCAGGCAGAGACATTCCATGTGGGAAGGCACGAGGGGCAGAAGGAGACAGGGCCTTTGATTGCAGTTCTAACTAAGAGAGCGTGGAAGAGAGCTTCGAGAGGGAGGCAGAGATCAGACTACTCAGGCTCTCAGAGGCCATTTTTAAATGTGGATGATGGACGACAGAGGGCCAGTCATAGAACAAGGACACTCTCTTTGGACAGCAATGACCTAAAACAGAATAAAAACAGGTGGATTTAATCTCAGTCTCATTTGAGAGAGTAAGACAAGCCACAATGGCTGAGGAATTAGATCACTGAGCCACAGTGATTTTAACATCCACCAAATCCCCGGAGCTATAGACTTTATACCACACCCAAGCCTAAAGGCGAAGATAATTTCAATCACCTTCTACATATATAAAACCTACATATAATAATCCTTTTAAAAAAGAGTTTGCAGATGATATCATGTATATAGGAAACTTTTTAAATCCACTAAAAGTGCCCAGCCGGCATGGCTCAGTAGTTGAGTATTCGACCCAGGAAACAAGAGATGGTGGGTTCGATTCCCGGTCAGGGCACATGCCTGGGTTGCAGGCTCAATACCCAGTGGGGGTGCATGCAGGAGGCAGCCGATTGAAGATGTGTCTCTCTCATCGACGTTTCTCTCTACCCCTCTCCCTTCCTCTCTAAAAATAAATTAAAAAATTTAAAATGAATAATAAATAAATAAATCCACTAAAAGTATTTGAGCTAATAAACAAGTTTAGCAAGGTTTCATAGTACAAGATCAACATTAAATAATTCTTATTTCTATACACTAGTAAAGAAAAATTTGAAAATAACACAAGTTAATTCTATTTAAAATTAAATTAAAAAGAATAAAATACTCAGGAATACATTCAACAAAAGAAGTCCAAAACTTTTACTCTAAAAACTATAGTGGCTCAGCTGTTATGGGTTAGTGGTTAAAATACTTTAAATTTTTTAATTTTGATAGTATTACATATATCTCCCATTTCCTCCCCTTTTCCCCCCTCCTCCCAACGCCCACCCCACCCCTACGTCAGCATATAAGTTCTTTGGTTTACCTCTTAATGTGCCCCACAACCCCACATCGAGTTATGTCAGTCTGTTCCATGCCACTGATTTAGAGAGAGTGGAAGGGAGGGGGAGGCATGGGGAAAGAAACAGAAAGAGAAGCATTGATGTGAGAGAGACACATAGACTGGTTGCCTCCCACACTCGCCCCAAATGGGACAGGGATCAAACCTGCAAACCAGGTATGTGCCCTTGACCATGAATAGAACTCAAAACTCTTTGATGCGTGGGGCACCGCTCTAACCCCTGAGACACGACAACCAGGGTGACATGACAGTCTTTTCAACAAATGGTGCTGGAACAACTGGACATCCACATGTAAAAAAAAGATTAGCTAGACTAGCAGTCGCCAACCTTTTGGACCTTGCAGACCACCAGGTGAAGACTGCTGCTCCAAAGGTCCTTAAACAAAACTTATATTCCTAGAAGATAATAGAAGGGAAAAACTAGGTGGCGGAAGGTTTGGCAATGACTTTAATATATAATACAAAAGATGTGATCCATGAAAAAACTGATAATCTGAACTTGGTTAAAATTAAAAACTTTTGCACTGTAAAAGACAATGTAAGGAGAAAATATCTGCAGAATATATATAATGCAAATAGACCGAACGGCGGAACAACAGGTCGCTATGATGTGCGCTGACCACCTGGGGACGCATGCGGAACATGGCAGGCGTTGGCAGCAGGCGGCAGAGCACAGAACATGGCAGGCATTGGCCACAGCGGGATGGTGGAGCAGGTGAGTGGGGGCACAAGACCAAGGTGGGGTGCCGGTCACTGTTATCGGGGTGAGCCTCTGGTGGTTACTGAAAATTCATTGCTCCTGTGCACCATGGTCCCGTCGGGCGCTTGCACCTGTTGCCAGTGCCGAGGCCAGCCCCGCTCGCACCCACTGTTGGCGCCAGCCTCATTCACACCTGCAGCCGGCACCAAAGCTGCCACTTGCACCTGCTGCCAGTGCCCAGCGCCCCGGCACCAGTTCCAATCACTCAGCACCATCAGCGGATGCAAGCAGCAGCTGCCAGCCCCAGTCACCCCTGAGGGCTTCTCTACCTCCGCCTGCTCCTGAGGGGCAATCAGGGCAGCAGCCGCCGCTCACACCTGCTGATAGCACCGGCCCCACTCACACCCGCTGCTGGCACTAGCCCCAGTCGCTCTGTACTGTCAGCAGGTGCGAGCGGGACCGGCGCTGTCAGCACATGGGAGTGACAACTGGTCGCTATGATGCACACTGACCACCAGGGGCTCCCAGACTGCGAGAGGGCGCAGGCCGGGCTGAGGGGGACCCCCCCCCCCGGAACAAATTTCACGCACTGGGCCTCTAGTATCCTTACTAATAAAAGCCTAAGTGGTCGTCATGCCGTGATACCCTTATGCCGTCACAAGATGGCTGCGTGCACAGGCGGGTGGGGCTGAGCTTGATACTGCGTCCGCGGCACAGAGCCTGACTGAGAGTCCCACCTCCGCAAGGCGAGGCCTGCCTGGGGGTCGGGCAAGGGCTGCCTAGGGATGCCCCGGCTCCGCGCAGCGAGGCCTGCCTGGGGGTCCGGCCTCCCAGCTCCGGCCTACCTCTTTGCGGCAATCCATCGAGGAGCCCTGGATGGGTGGGAGGGGCCTATCTCTTTGGTGCAATCAATCACGGGGGTCTCACACTGTGACAGGGCACAGGCCAGGCTGGGGGACACCCCAACCACCCAAGTGCATGAATTTCATGCACTGGGCCTCTAGTATATAATAAAAGCCCAGCTACCGTTATGGCAGAACAACCAGTCACTATGATGCACACTGACCACCAGGGGTAGTTGCTCAATGCAGGAGCTACCCCTGGTGGTCAGTGTGCTCCCACAGCAGAACACTGCTCAACCAGAAGCCGGGCTCATGGCTGGTGAGCGCAGCGGTGGTGGCGGGAGCCTCTCCCACCTCCGTGGCAGTGCTAAGGAGCAAGCAGGCGGGCAGTTAGGAGCAATGGGTCCCGGATTGCAATCGGGCCTAAACTGTCAGTTGGACATCCCCCAAGGGGTCCCGGATTATGAAAGGGTGCAGGCCCAGCTGAGGGACACCCACTCCGGGCCAGAATTTTGTGCACCGGGCCTCTAGTATTTCTAATAAAAGACTTATTCAAAATCCTATATAATAAAAGGCTAATATGCAAACTGTCCCCTCGGGAGTTCAACAGGGAGTTCGTTCGCTTGCTATGATGTGTGCTAACCACCAGGGGGCGGTGTGGAACATGCCGGGTGACCAGCGGTGGTGGCGGGGCACTGAGGGAGTGAGGGGAAAAGGAGGTGGGGAGGCCGGGAGGCAGGGAACCTAATTGGCCCTGATCGCTGGCCAGGCCTAGGGACCCTACCCATGCACAAATTTTGTACACCAGACCTCTACTATAAAAAGCACTCTTAAAATTCAACAATAAGGAAAAAAAACAGCCTGATTTAAAAAGGGGCCAAAGACCTTAACAGACACCTCATCAAAGATAAAAAGAAAATACACAGATGCAAATAAGCACATGAAAAGATGCTCCTCACCGTATGTCAAAAGGAAAATGTAAATTAAAGTAAGATACCACTACACAACTATTAGAATGCCCAAAATTCAGAACACTGACAACACCAAATGGGAGGATGTAGAGCAACAGGAACGCCATCCATTGTTGGTGGATTCCCACAATGATGCAGCCACTTTGAAAAAATTTGGTGTTTTACTATAAAACTAAATATGCTTTACCAGCAACTTTGCTCCTTGGTATTCATTGACCAAAAGTGGGGGAAAATTTATCTCCACATCAAGGATGGTTCTCCATAATGCCCAAAATTCAGAAGCAATCAAGATGTCCTTCCCTGCAGAGTGGGCATGGCTCAGTGGTTGAGTGTTGGCCTATGAACCAAGAGGTCAAGGATCAATTCCCAGTCAGGGCACATGCTCGGGTTGCAGGCTCAATCCCCAGTGCAGGAGGCAACTGATCAATGATTCTCTCTCATCACTGATGTTTCAATCTCTCTCTCCCTTTGAAATAAAATTTAAAATTATACATATTTTTTTTTTTCAAAGATGTCCTTCCATAGGTGAATGGGTAAGTAACTGTCATCAAAACGATGGAATATTATTCAGTGACAAAAAACCCTGAAGAGAGATGGAGAAACTTTAAATGCATATTACAAAGTGAAAGAAAGCCAATCTGAAAGACTACATACTGTCTGATTCCAACTAAATAACATTTAGGAAAAGACAGAACTATGGAAACAATATAAAGATCAGTAGTTGCCATGGGTCTGGGGGGAGGAAAACTTGGCAGACATTTCCTTAACCAAGAGATCAATGTGGATGCTTCCCCAACAGAACAATCTGACACCATGTGCCTCCTGACACAAAGTAATGAAAAGGACACAATGTCATAACTGTGGTATAGTCCTACAAAGAGTGAGCAATCTGAATTTAATCACAAGGAAACATCACATAACCTCAACGGACAGACATTTTTTTAAATAACTGTCCTCTTCGCCGAAACCGGTTTGGCTCAGTGGATAGAGCGTCGGCCTGTGGACTGAAAGGTCCCGGGTTCGATTACGGTCAAGGGCATGTACCTGGGTTGCGGGCACATCCCCAATGGGAGATGTGCAGGAGGCAGCTGATCGATGTTTCTCTCTCATCGATGTTTCTGACTATCTCTCTCCCTTCCTTACTGTAAAAAAATCAATAAAATATATTTTTTTAAAAAAAAACTGTCCTCTTCACTTGTACTCTTCAAATATGTCATATTCATGAAAGACAAAGAAAAGCTGCGAAACTTACACATCAAAGATAACTTAGGAAAACTAAATAAAATGTACTGAAAATAGCTATAAAGGATATTAACGATACAACTGACAAAATTTAAATTTGGACTGTAGATCCAATAATATTGTATTGCCATTTAATTCCTTGATTTTGAAAACTATAATATAGTTTGTAAGACATTCTATTAAGAACCACAGATCTCAAAAATTTTTTAATATATTTTTTATTGTTGGTAGTATTACAGATATCTCCCATTCCCCCACCCTTTAGCCACCTCCTCCCAGCTCCTAACTACCCCCCAGGTCTTTACTACCCTATTTTCCATGTCTATGGGCTATACATATAAGTATAAAAGTTCTTTGGTTTATCTCTTCTTCTTCCCCCAACCTCACACTGAGGTATGTCAGTCTGTTCCACAACTCAACACACCCACAAACGACAGACTCAAGGGTCTCATTTTGTTGGTCAATTCATTTTGTTCATTACATTGCACAAATAAGTGAGATCATGTGATAAATGTCCCACAGCTTTTTTATCTATTCATCTACTGATGGGCAAATGCTATTGTAAATTGTGCTGCTATGAACATAGGGATGCATATATTCTTGATCACATATAAACCTAAAGAAAGTATTCAGAGATAAATGGGTATAATATCTGCAACTGATCTCAAATGGCTCAGGAAGAAAAAACGAGTTTAAATATACGCGTGCGTGCGTGTGTGTGTGGGGGGGGGGGGGGCAAAGAAAAATAAATTGACAAAATGTTAATATTGGTGAACCTTGGTAAAGGGCATATGGCAATTCTTTATTTTTTTAAGATAAAGCCTTTTATTTATCTTTCTTAAATTTATTTTTTTAAACATATATGTTTTATTGATTTCAGAAAGGAAGGGAGAGGAAAACAGAAACATCGATGAAAGAGAATCATTGATCATCTGCCTCCTGCACGCCCCCTACTGGGGATTGAGCCCGCAACCTGGCCAGCCTCATTTAACATACCGTTCTAAATGACCAAATATACTTTATACAAAATACACCTTGTATTTTACAAGGTCTACTTGCTATTCCTCAGTCTATCCTAAAAGACAGACCATTTTGTTTAAAAAGCCATCAATTCAACAAAGGGCAAAAGTGGTTTACAGTGGTTCATATGAAAAATAATACAATAAATTAATAAATAATAATACAAGAACAAACAGTTTTGGTGAACCAAGATGGCAGCGTAGGTAAAAGCCAGTAACTTGGCGACTCCCAAAACCAAATCAAAATCACAACTGAAATACAGAACAACCATCAGTCAGAACCACCTGAAATCTGAGAAGTAAAGATGAAAGCACATTGCCCTAACTGGTTTGGCACAGTGGATAGAGTGTCAGTCTGTGGACTAAAGGGTCCCAGGTTTGATTCTGGTCAAGGGCATGTACCTTGTTTGCGGGCACATCCCCAGTAGGAGGTGTGCAGGAGGCAGCTTATCGATGTTTCTCACTCATCAATGTTTCTAACTCTCTATTCCTCTCCCTTCCTCTCTGTAGAAAATCAATAAAATATATTAAAAAAAAGAAAAGATGAAAGCACACAGAAACTGGAAGAAGAAAGGGGAGCAGAATGGGCTGGTTGGACACCCACATGTGGCACAGCGGAGGCCTCCTGTGAGAGGCAAGGGGTCCCATGAGCACAGCCCAGGGTTCCAGAGCTAAGAAGAAAGTCCTCATAACTTCTGGCAGTAAAAACCAGGGGGAATTGTGGCTGAATGACACAGAGGCTGCTGGAGTCCCAAACAGTTCCTCTTAAAGGACCAGTGCACAAACATACTGTCCGGCTCCCTCTGAGCTCCAGTGCTGGATGGATGCATTGAGGGAACCAGGGACCAATGGAGAGGAACTGGATTGCCTGGTATCAGGGCAGGAACTCGGAGGTGACCTGGGTGCTCTCCACAGTCATTGTTCCTATGCTGGGACCACCACTGTCACACAGCTGACTGGCAGCAATATCTCAGTTTCCATCAGTATAGATTCACACTGTTCACCCTAGTTATTCCCTGAGACTCGGTCCCATCAAATTTGCAGCCCCACGTAAGCTGTTTGTAGCTGTTCTTCCATATGAATAGCCTGTCCTGGCTCAGGTTTCAGACTTTAGTAAAATCTCTTAAACAAGCAGCAGCTGGAGTCAGCATGCTCCACACCTATCAATAAAAGGCCCAAGACCAGGCACTAGCACCAACCTGCCTTGATTCACTGCTGGGCCTCACCTGGGCACTTCTAGCCCAGTACAAGTAGCAGCTATCTGCAGATCTCTCTGTAAATCCTGCCCGGTGGCCCCAGGCAGTGGCTGACTTCGTACCTTCTTGGAGGCCCCAGACCCAGTGCACCTAGTGAAAAGCTTCAGACCATAACAGATTACAACTCTACACATCCACAAGCAACACACTCAAGGGGCAGACTCAGTGAGCACTGAAGCCCCACTGAAGGAAGTCCTAATCCACAGGGTTATCTCCTGCACAGCAACTCTTCCACTACAGTCACAGCTGGTCCTCACAGCCAATTGGGGTGGAGGTCAATTCCTCCCCGTGATGCCAACAGCAATCAAGGCTCAACTACAAGACTGTGCACACAGCCCACACAGAGGCGCACCTAGAGTGCCCAGCTCAGATGACTGGGGAGGCTGAGCCATGGGCTCTACAAGACACTTACTACAAAAGGCTACTCTATCAATTCCAAGAGACATGAGAGCTCTACCTAATACATAGGAACAAATACAAGGAAGCAGCCAAAATGCAAAGAATTGTTACAAATGAAAGAAATGGAAGAAAGCAAACTACTGGATACAGAGTTCAAAACAATGGTTATAAGGTTGCTCAAGGATCTAAATGAGAGCTTCAAGGGACTTAGTGAGACTTTCAAGGATCTTAGTGAGGATGTCAAAGACATGAGAAAGGAACAGTCAGAAGTTATGAATATACTAACTGAAATAAAGAATAATTTACAGGGATTCAACAGTAGAGGAGAGGATTCTGAGAATCAAATCAACAATTTGGAATTTGAGGAAATAAAAAAACACCCATTCAGAAGAGCAAAAAGGAAAAAGAATCAAAAAATATGAAGATAGTATAAGAAGCCTCTGGGACAACTTCAAGCAACCAACACTTACATTATGGGAGCGCCAGAAGAAGAAAGCAAGATATTGAAAACCTGTTAGAAGAAATAATGACAGAAAGATCACAACATGGCACCTGACGGGACCCAGCCTAGACACTGTGCCACTGTGGTGCAACCACCACTGACCCCACAGGGTTCTTGCCACTGCAGTGTACTTATCCACTACCAACGCTACTGTGCTACCAGGGCTTGGGGATAGGAACTGTGCTGAAGGCTGGGAGGTGGATGTAGCCATCCCTAACCTGGAACTGTTGAACTGAGGACCTGAGGAGACTCAAGAGGCTGCAGATCTATAGGTGAGATGGGAGGGCCTGGGACTGAGAAAGGAGGCGTCAAGGGCACTGGCTGTGGAGACTGCAGAGTGGGTGCAGCAGTGGGAGCCTGGGACTGCAGTCCCTGGATAGAGTAGCACTAGCACCCTGCCATAGTGCAGCCTAGGAAGTTCCTCCTGAGCAGTGGGAAGAGCCATGCAGTTGAGCTCAGAGCCAGCCTACACTGGAGGGATCTGAAGGACACTGCCAGCATTGAATCTGGAGGTCCATTTATATCTTGGAGGAACTCGTGCTGGTGAGCAGAAAGGGGGCTGGACAGTAGGCCCAGTAAAGATTAGAGCTGCCCATCTGGAACACCAGGAAGGTACCCTCTTTCCCACAGACCAAACAGTTGCTTCTGACTTCCACTGCAGCAATCTGAGCCAAGGAGAAATAGCCCAAGGCTGGAAATCTGTGCCCCTGCAGGAGGCAAGGAGGTGCCAGCCAGACAGGCAGAGATGAGGTATTGGAAGGAGAGGAAGGGCCTGGTCCCCCATCCTACAAGCTACTGTCACCAATCCCAACAAGAGTCTGCTCAAACCAACCCAGTCAAGACCAGGATACCCCCACAGAGCCCTGCTCTGTGGAGGAAGGGAGAACAGTTCAGAACAGAAACAGTCAAGGTGTGAAACTTAAGGCAGACCCAGCCTCTGCGATAAGGAGGCCTCACCCACTAGACTACAAGGAGCTTCAACCTATCGGGCCTCAATCAGGTTGCCCAGGGCCAGAAAGGGACAGTGACATACATAGGTCTGCACCAGAGAATCTCTCAGGAGGCCCAGGGCAGACACACAAAGGGACCTGATTCAACAACATCAGAGCAAAATCCAGGGAGCTCCACAAATAGCATACCCAAAGGTTTTGGAGAGTGTGTGTGTGTGTGTGTGTGTGTGGCCTTTTTGTTTTGTTTTCGGGGTTTTTCCCCCTTTTTTTTTTTGCTTTTTTCTTGCATATCTATTAATTTCTTTCTTCTCTTTGATTCTATTCTCTTTGACTTTTTATTATTATTAATTTTTATTTCATTTTTCTCTTATTTTCTCCTTTTTTTCCATTTAACTTTCCTATCTGTATCTTAATATAAACATTGTTAGTAATTTTTAAATCCATTATTATTGCCAGGGCAGTGTGGCTCAGTGGTTGAGCATCAACCCATGGAACAGGAGGTCACAGTTCTATTCCCAGTCAGGTTACGTGGCCAGGTAGTGGGCTGAAACCCCAGTAGACAGATGATCAATAATTCTCTCTCATCACTGATGCTTCTCTCTCTCCTACTACCTTCCTCTCTGAAATCAATAAAATATATTTATTTAAAAATTAAATTATTAATTTCTGTTTCCTTTTCTTTTTTTATTCCTATACTATTTATTATAGCTTCCTTCTTGCTTTCACTTTGCCATTTTTTCTTATTCTTATTTCTCCCTTTTTCTTTATAGCCCCTCCAAGACTTTGGTCTCATGTCTTCTAGTACTTTTTTATTTTTTCTTTCCTTTGCTTTCTCTTCTTTTTCCTTCTCCTGTTCTTGTTTTGTGTAATTTGATGACTTTTGTGCTGTTTTTGATTAAGTCCAATGAATGGGATATCAACAATCAAATCCCAATTATAACAAAGGAGTCCAAATAAGTCACACCAGGGGCAATCCTAGAGCATGCAGCTCAGGAGATCAAAGAGACTGCACCATTGGACCCCTAAAGACACTTTTTACATAAGGCCATCCCTCAAAAACTGAGAAAACAGTTCTAATACATAGAAACAAATATAAAGAGACAACTAAAATGGGGAGACAAAGAACAAACCCAAATGTAAGAAAAGGAGGAATATCCAGAAAAAAAACTAAATAAATGGAGGCAAGCAGCCTATCAGAGTTCAAAGTAATGGTTATAAACATGCTTAAGGAACTTAGTAAAAATTACAAGGCACTCAATGGGAACTACAACAGCATGAAAAAAAGACACAGAAACCATGAACAAGACCAGACAGAAATAAGAATAGCATATCGAACATTGAGGACACAGTGGAAGAAATTAAAAGTATATTGGATGAAGCAGAGGATGGAATCAGTGATTTGGAAGGTAGAAATAAATACCCAATTAGAGCAGCAAATAGAAAAAATAATTTAAAAGAAAAACAGCTTAAGGGAGCTATGGGAAAAGGAGAAAGAGAAGAAGGAGGAGACGAGAAGGAGGAGGAGGAGGAGGAGAAGAAGAAGAATGCGAGCAAGGAATAGAGAAACTGAAGAAATAATGACAGAAAACTTCCCCAATTTGGTGAAGGAAAGTCTCACAAGTTTAGGAAGCACAGAGAGACCCAATCAAGATGAACCCAAAGAGACTCACACCTAGATACGTCATCATTAAAATGGCAAACGTTAAAGACAAAGAAATAATCTTAAAGGCAGAAAGAGAAAGACAAAAAATTACCTGCAAAGCAGTCCCCATTTGATTGTCAGCTGAATTCTCAATAGAAAGACTTCAGGCCAGAAGGGAATGGCATAAACTATACAAAGTAATGAAAAGGAAGGGCTGAATCCAAGACTACAGTATACAGCAAGGCTATCATGTAAAATTGAAGGTGAAATAAAAAGCTTATCAGAGAAAAAATTAGTTAACGAAGTATATTACCAGGAAACCTGCAAAGCAAGAAATGTTAAAGGGACTGCTTTAAGAAGAAAAGGAGAGAGGATCATAGGTATAAGAAAATTAAAATGGCAATAAATAAATACCTGTGAATAACATTAAATGTAAATGGATTTAAGGCTCCAGTCAAAAATCATAGGGTAACTGAATGGATAAGAAACATGACCCATATATATGCTGTCCACAAGAGACCAACCTCAGAACAAAACATAGACACAGACTGAAAGTGAAAGGGTGGAAAAATATATTCCACACAAATATATTCCATGGAAAGAAAAAAAAAGCTGGAGTAGCAATACTAATATCTGACAAAACAGACTTCAAAACAAAACCCCATAACAAAACACAAAGAGGGTCACTACATAAATACTAATGGGAATGACTCAACGACAAAATATAAGCCTAGTAAACTTATATGAACCCAATACTGGAGCAACCAAATACACACACACACACACACACACACACACACACGATGGGCTTTAAGGGGGAGATTGACTACAAAACAGTAATAGTAGGGGACTTTTCCACTCCACTGACATCATGGGGTAAATCTTCCACACAAAAAATCAACAAGGAAACAGAGGCCTTAAATGACACACTACTGAAAAACAAAAACAAAAACAAAATGACACACTAGGTTAGGCTTAAGAACATTTTACTCCAAAGCAAAAAACTATATATTCTTCTCAAGTGCACATGGAACAGTCTCAGAGAGAACACATGTTAGACACAAAACAAATCTAAACAAATTCAAGAAGACTGATATACCAAGCATTTTCTCAGATCACAATGGCATGAAGTTAGGAATCAGCTACAACAAAAAAAACTCAAATACAGGGAGGCTAAATAGCATGTTACTAAACAACTAGAGGCCCAGTGCACTAATTCGTGCATGGGAGGAGGGGGGGGGGGGAATGGGACCACAGGAGGTTGGCTGACTGGGGGAGGGACCTCAGAGGGAGATTGGCCAGCCAGGTGGGAGGGACCACAGGAGGTTGGCTGGCAGCAGAGAGGAATAGGGGGAGGGACTGCAGGAGGTTGGCCACTGGCCCTGAGGAGGGAACTGACCCTCAGCCCCCCTGAGAAAGGGGCTGCGTCTGCTGCCACACACCCCTGGTTCCCTGTCCCAGCCCAGGCCCAAAGGCCCCGGCAGGATCAGGAGAGGAGGCAACAGTTGCCGGGCCGGGTGCAGAAGGAACAGATGCTGGATGCTGATGCCACCCTTGGCATCCCACCACTGCGAGGTTCCCCACCTCCCCCCTCCTCCTTCCCTCACCGCTGCACCACCAGTGGTGGTGGTGGTGGTGGGGGGGGGGGGGTCAGGAGGCCCCTGAGGAAGGGAGAGGACGGGAGCGAGACAAACCCTTGTGTCGAGGGCTGACTTACAGTAGATCGCAGCAAGGGAGCTGCTCTGCTATGTATGAAACCTTCACCCAGAAGCAGGTCTCTACAAATAGCTTAGCAACAGGGGCCGATGGGGGCTGGCTGGCTGGGGAAAGGGGCTGTGGGAGCACACTGACCACCAGGGGGCATCTCCTGCATTGAGCATCTGCCCTCTGGTGGTCAGTGTGCATCACAGTGACTGGCTGACAGGTAGTTAGTTCCCAGTCATTCCATCATAATGGTGCTTAGGCCTTTATATATATACTAGAGGCCCGGTGCACAAAAATTTGTGCACTCGGGGTTGGGAGAGGAGGTCCCTCAGCCTGGCCTGTGCCCTCTCACAGTCTGGGACCCATCAGGAGATAAGGACCTGCTGGTTTAGGCCTGCTCCCGGGTGGCAGAGGGCAGGCCTAATCCTAGGTGTAACCCCTGGTCGGGCTCAGAGCAGGGCCCATTGGGGAGTTGGGGCCCCGCCTCCTGTCATGCACAGAGCAGGGCGGATTGGGAGGTTGCGATGCCACCCTCAGTCATGCTCAGGGTAGGGCCGATTGGGGGGTTGGGGCACCACCCCCTGTCACACTCAAGGCAGGGTCCATAGGGAGGTTGCAGCGCCACTCCTGTCATGCACAGAGCAGGGCCGATCAGAGGGTTGGGGCTCCGCACCCTGTCACACTGATCCCACTGCTGGGAAGCCTCGCTGCTCCGCTGATCCCAGGGCCAGGACGCCTCTCGGCTCCCCTGATCCCTGGCCCGGAGGCCTCTCGGCTCCGCTGATCACCGGGGCGGGAGGCCTCTCTGCTCCGCTGATCGCGGGGCCTCCGTCTCCGCTGATCACGGGGCCGGGAGGCCTCTTGGCTCCACTGATCACTGGGGCCGGGAGGCCTCTCTGCTCCGCTGATCGCGGGGCCTCCGTCTCCGCTGATCACGGGGCCGGGAGGCCTCTCGGATCCGCTGATCACTGGGGCCGGGAGGCCTCTTGGCTCCGCTGATCACTGGGGCCGGGAGGCCTCTCAGCTCCGCTGATCGCGGGCCTCTGGACTCCGCTGATCACCGGGGCTGGGAGGCCTCTCGGCTGATCACCGGGCCAGGAGGCCTCTGGACTCCGCTGATCGCAGGGGCCGGGAGGCCTCTCGGCTCCGCTGATCACCGGGGCCGGGAGGCCTCTCGGCTCCGCTGATCACCGGGGCCGGGAGGCCTCTCGGCTCCGCTGATCGCGGGGCCTCCGACTCCGCTGATCTCGGGGCCGGGAGGCCTCTCGGCTCTGCTGATCCCAGGCCCTGAGGCCTCTCTGCCCTGCTGCTTCAGGGCTGTTTGGCTTCGCTCTGCTTGGAGCCTGAGTATGCAAATAAACCACCATCTTTTAGCTTGTATAATTGAAACATTGTATCTTTTGGAGTTGTTGCTTCAGGAGCTCAGAGCCCTGCAGCTGCGGGGATCCTTGACTTTCTCCATCGCTGGGGCAACCAAGCCTCCTATTCTCAGCTGCCTGGCTGCCAGCCGCCATCTTGGCTGACAGTTAATTTGCATATCTTGCTGATTAGCCAATGAAAAAGGTATCGGTTGTACGCCAATTACCATTTTTCTCTTTTATTAGTATAGGATATGAATGAATGGATTACCAATGAGATCAAGCAAGAAATTAAAAACTTCTTGGAAACAATGAAAATGAACACACAACCACCCAAAACCTATGGGACACAAGGAAAGATGTCCTGAGAAGGAAGTTCATAGCATTACAAGTCTACCTCAAGAAACAAGAAAAGCACTAATAAACTACCTAAATAAGCCTGTGATAAATGATGAAATTGAAGCAGTCATTTAAAAACTCCCAGTAAACAAAGTCCTAAACTGGATGATTTTACAGGAGAATTTTACCAAACATTCAAAGAACTAACACTTGTTCTCCTCAAACTATTCCAAAAAACTCAAGAGGAAAGAACACTTCCAAGTTCTTTTTTATGAGGCCAGCATTATCCTAATTCCAAAACCAGATAAAGACAATACAAAGAAAGAAAATAATAGGCGAATATCTGTGATGAACAGAGATGCTAAAATCCTCAACAAAATATTAGCAAATCAGAACCAGCAATACACTGAGTGGCCAGATTATTATGACCACCTGACATTTGTAGGCAAATTAGCTATAATTTTGCACTGAAGTTGCTAGAGGGCCAGACCATTATAAATAGGGAAGCAGGTTGTTTACCACGACAGTAGAAGTGAATTTTTTTCTGAAGATATGGGTAAATAATGCGATTTAACAGCCTTTGAATGTGGGATATATTCCGTAACACAAGATGGCCGCACCCTCAGTGGAAGCCAAGTTCCCCTAACGACCCTTAATGAGCAATCAGCAGGGACCTGAGGCTTCATGGTGCTGGGCCGGGACAGGGAACCTGATGCTGCGCCCCCCTCCCCCTCGGTGGGGCTTGACAGGGGACCTCAGGCCATGCCCCCTGCCCGTGGGGCTTGAGGGGGAACCTCAAGGTGCACCCCATGCCCCGGCCTGGGCCAGGGGACCACTGGCCATGTGCCCCGCCCTGGGGGGACTTGAGGCTGCACCCCCCGCCTGGCGGCGCTTGACGGGGGACCTCAGGCCGTGCCCCCCACCCATCACCGGGCCCGGTGACCTGAGGCTGTGCCTCCCACCCGGAGGGTCTTGACAGGGGTGGGGTCGGCTGGGTCTGGATCTAGTCCAATAGGGGTGGACCTGGCCGGGTCTGGGTCTCACACGATTTCAAGGCACACATGGGTGGGTGGGGACTTGACTCTGGTTCCCGTAGCATGCCTCAGATTCTGACAGGAGGAAGATTTTCATGTACATTTTACTAATTTTCTTTTATCTCTGACACTTCTAATATAGAGAAAGGGAAAATAGCAATATTAAAATATTTCCTCTAATTCCCTTTTAATGTGCACAAATTTCATGCACCAGGTCACCAGTATATGTATAATTAAAAAAACACCTAAGCAAAAATTATACGGTAACACTCTCAGGGAAAAAATTTAAAGCACACCTAAGAAAATATGTGCTTCTTAACAATCCAAAAACATAAATAATAAATATATAACACTAGGGGCCCGGTGCATGAAGATTCGTGCACTGGTGGGGGGGTGGGATGCATGGGAGGTGGAGGTGGAGGTCCCTCAGCCCGACCTGCAGTCTCTCCAATCTGGGAGCCGTCAGGGGAGCCCTCTCCAATCCGGGAGTTTCTGTCTGTCTTTGCAATCAATCATATGAGCAAATTGTCTGAGACCCCCAACCCAGTATGGTTTGTTACTCACAGAATAATAGAGGATTTTTTTTTCTTTGCTCCATTGGTTTAGATTTCCTGGAAGTTTTAGGATATCTTCCCTTTAATTTTTCCTAAACACTCTGATTTTACTTATGTCTCTCACCTTTGCTTTCCCTCCATCCCCCACCACAACAGTAACTTGCTCCAGGCTCACTTTGCTCTAGTGTCTAGGAGATCCGTCTGCCACCAAAACTACTATTCCCAGAATTCCTGGTCCTCCCCATGCTCTGGGTTTTCCCCGACCAAGGGAGCTACGTTTCCCCAAGCCTCTGGCTCTCCTGCTGTGCGTATGCAAATTACCCTCCATCTTTGTTGGGTTAATTTGCATGTTTGCTCCTCATTGGCTGGTGGGCGTGGCTGGTGGTGTGGCAGAGGGATGGTTAATTTGCATGTTTCTCTTTTATTATATAGGCTTGTTTTTTAGGAGAAAGATGATTAGAGATTAGGGATAAAAGGAGGAAGTGATAAACCTCCAGTAAACTGCCCCACAGAACAACAACTCACCATAATTGCCTTTGGGAGAGGATTGATTAAAGACATCTAGAAGAGATTAAATTAAACTAACTGTAATTTCCTATATCATAGGTAATATGTCAAATTTAAGAAGGAAGAGCAATTGCAAGTAGCTAGCTGATGAACTTCTTTATTCAAGGAGACTAATACAACAAATACTGGCTAAGTCCTGAGTGTTGTAAATGTATTGTTTCATTTAATCCACTTAACATTCCTTATCCCCATTTTACTTTTGGAAAAACTGAGTTAAGTAATTTACCTTTGTTCAGCTGAGAGTGATCTTAGATATGTCTGACTCAACGTAACACAAATGAGAGCCACTGTGTAGCACAGCCTTCAATCTATCAATGGGCAGCAAATGTTCCAGAATAGCAAATTGTAAACTTTAAACTAAGGCGATGCTCTCCAAAATACAAACTTCCCACATCAGTAACTGATTTAAAAAGTAGATATATTTTTTAAAATATATCTTTTTGATTTTAGAGAGGAAGGGACAGAGAGAGAGAGAGAGAGAGAGAGAGAGAGAGAGAGAGAGAGAGAGAGAAACATCAATGATGAGAAAGAATCATTGATAGGCTGCCTCCTGCACACCCTACATTGGGGATTGAACCCGCAACCTGGCCAAGTGACCGGACCGGCAATTGAACCATGACCTCCTGGTTCATAGGTCAATGCTCAACCACCGAGCCATACCAGCCGGGCAAAAAAGTAGATGTTTAAAGATGTAATCTAACCCATTTAAATTGCTTTTGTATAACTAATAATTTGCTAGAAACAAAATTTCCATATTTTCTCTTAAAAACATCTTTGAAGAATAAACATAATGACCTTATTATTTACCCTTGAACAATATTGCCACCATAAAAATCAAGTTAAGAGTCTTAGCCAGGTGCCATAACCAGTTTGGCTCAATGAATGGAGCGTCAGCCTGCAGACTGAAGAGTCCCAGGTTCGATTCCGGTCAGGGGCATGTACCTTGGTTGCGGGCACATCCCCAGTAGGAGGTGTGCAGGAGGCAGCTGATTGATGTTTCTCTCTCATCGATGTTTCTAGCTCTCTATCTCTCTCCCTTCCTCTCTAAAAAATCAATAAAATATATATATATTTTTAAAAAGTCTTAGCCAGGTGACTCAGTTGATTGGAGAGTTGTCCCCTACACTTTAAAGTGGCCAGTTCAATTCCCTGTCAGGGCACATACCTAGGTTTCAGTTCAATCACCAGTCAGGGTGCATATGGAAGGCAATGGATCAATGTTTCTCTCTCTCTCTCTCCCCTCCCTTCCCCCCTTCTGTCCCTCACTCCCCCGTCTCTGCAAACATACCCTCAGGTGAGGATTTTTTTAAAGTCAAGTTAGAGACTTAAGGAAAGACAGTCAAAATATTCAAGTCATTACATTCTACAAGAAGATACGATTCAGTTGCTTAATAGAAATACACTTCCCATTTTCTCCTTTTCCTGCCTAAGAGTTACTGCCCTTCCTTTAGGAAGCAAGAGTCCCAACATCTACCCAGTTTTCCATTTAGTCAATCTTCTACAAAACTGTAAATGTAATTTTTAAATCCTCTGAGTAGTCCAGTGTACTGTGTATTATCTATATAATAAAGGCCTGGTACACTAATTTGTGCCTGGGAGAGGGGCCACAGGAGGTTGGCTGGCCAGCCCTACCCCCAATTGGGGTGGGGCGCGGGGGGAGCGATTGGCAGGCCAGTTGGCCAGCCACAGTGCACATCGTAGCCACCGGTCGTTCTGGTCACTTGGCTTTTATGTATCCTATATAATATCCTATATAATAACACCCTACTATGCAAATTGACCAAACGGCAGAACGACTGGTTGCTATGATGTGCAGTGACCATCAGGGGGTAGACACTCAATGTAGGAGCTGCCCCCTCTTGGTCAGTGCACTCCAACAGGGGGAGCACCGCTCAGCCAGAAGCCAGGCTCACGGCTGGCGAGCATAGCAGCAGGAGCCTCTACCCCTCCACGGCAGCGCTAAGGATGTCCGAGTGCCAGCTTAGGCCTGCTCAGCGGGCCTAAGTTGGCAATCAGACATCCCCCAAGGGGTCCCGGACTGTGAGAGGGCGCAGGCCGGTCTGAGGGGGGACCCCCCCCCCCCCCGCCACCAGTGCACAAATGTTGTGCACCAGGCCTGCAATTTAGATATACAACCCTAAGTGACTGGTCGACTGCTCGACCATTTGACCAGTCGCTATGACGCACACTGACCACCAGGGGGCAGACGCTCAATGCAGGATTGAGCCCCCTGGTGGTCAGTGCGCTCCCACAGCGGGAGTGTTGCTCAGCTGACAGGCAGTCACCAGGTGCTGGGCTCACGGCTGGCGAGCACTTCTCTGGCAGCACAAGCCTCTCCTGCCTCTGCGGTAGCACTACTGAGCTGCGGTGCAGGGAGGCGCTGTGGGGCCAGGATGAGTGGGACCAATGCAGCGCCTGGCCCAGGCTTGGGCTCCTCCCCGGCCGCCTGCCGCTTCATGAACTACTACATCCCCTGAGGGGTCCCAGATTGCAAGAGGGTGCAGGCCAGGCCGAGGGACCCCACTGGTGCACGAATCCGTGCATCAGGTCTCTAGTATAAAATAAACTTATATTCCACTTCTAAAAAACACTTATTTCATTTCAACATGTTTTACAAACCACAGAAATAAGGTACTTTCAGCCACAATTGTCATCTTATTCAGTTGTTAAAGGATATAATTTGGAGGAAGAAAGTTCCAGCTCAAGACCTGATTGGCGAGTGAGAGGTAGCGCTGAAACACTGAGGACATCTGAGCACTGAGGTTTTCCCGCCTGCTGAACTCCTGCAAAACTTCCACGGTTAACACGAAGATCTGACGAAGGTCTTCTTCCTGCAATAAATAGGTTACAAGTATTTTTGTGTCATAAGGTCATTCAAAATGCATTCCCTTTTAGAACTATAATAGAAAACAAACAAAAACCTTAACATTTCCAATGGAAAACACTATTTCTTTAGGAACATTTTCCATTTTCAGGCCTGCTCATATTTTCACCACAGTGAGCTTTCAGGTGACACCAGTTTGAATACATTTACTGTGACAGAAAGGCTACTTTGTGGAGCAGTGAGTCTGACAACTAGACAGAGCTGGAGCGTTAGTTGCTCTAGTGCAGGATCCTCGGATTTAAGCCAGTGCCTTCACATAACTTTACTTCAGAGCCAAACAATACACACAAGACAAAGAGCCCACACCATCTGCAATAACATTTTAAATACACAGCCCTCATGGGCATTCTGCCAGGTCTATTTTTAAGGCCATCAGGGTTCTACCAATTGAAGCACTGACATCTAAACACAATAAGATCAAAATAAATAAAGAATCTTTAGAGTAGTATTTCCTTTTTGTTTTTTTATTTAAAGACTAGCATTAAACAAGTAACCTTAAATTGTCATCTATACTCACCAAACCTATCACTTTATTATATCGTAAGAAATCACAACACAAACCTTCAGGTGTAGGCTGTCAACCAACCAGATCAAATAAATGTTCTCACTGCATTGAGAAGAGACTATATAAAAAGCGCACGATCTTATCATTAAAACATAAGAACAAAAATGCAAATACCTGGAAAACTCTTTTGCAGTTGCCATGGAATTCCATGCTCAGTCCGATGTTGCTGGTTTTACTTGAACTTGAGAATTCACTCAATAGTGCAGTCAGAATAGAACAGGCCAGAGTTTGCTGTCATCATTGGGTAAGAAATAATTGAGGCATTATTTTTCCAATACCTTGTTTCAATACCACATTTGTTCAAACATAATGAAACATTTTCTTTCTATCTTTAGATCTTCCATTATATCTTTAGATTTATACCTACCAAAGAGAAAATCAGATAGTACAAAATAATGATTGGCTCTCCTTCCTAAGTGGCCTAGTAATTGCTAGTTCTTCTTCAACCCCAGTTACCCAAATCCATCCAACACTTGAACTCAGGACATACTCCTAATTTGATCACAGAGTATAAGTGGTATTTTAAGATAGTAAATGTATTATTACCCACTTTACATTAGAAAGAAATGAGATTCACAGACATAAGAAATGAAGATGGGGAGCGGGTAAGGACAATGGAGGCGGAAAAAAAGGATATATATAATACTTTCAACGATACTGGCTTATAAAAATAAATAAATAAACACGAGGAGGAGGAGGAGGAGGAGGAGGAGGAGGAGGAGGAGGGAGGAGAAGGAGGGAGGAGGGAGAGGGAGGAGGGAGGGGGAGGGGGAGGGGGAGGGGGAGGGGGAGGGGAAGGGGGAGGGGGAGGGGGAGGGGGAGGGGGAGGGGAGAGGGAGAGGGAGAGGGAGAGGGAGGGGGAGGGGGAGAGGGAGAGGGAGAGGGAGAGGGAGAGGGAGAGGGAGAAGAAGAAATAATGAAGTCTAGCTGAAATTAAGCCCAGGTCTGTCTATGCTCAGATGATAGTAAAATGTATTTCCAAATAGATGAAAAGTGGAAAGTTTATAGTCTTCCAAATATTAACCAGGTAGTATTCAAAAATTTTTTTCATTGAAAACGGAGGTTTTCCTCCTCAATGGCTCTATCCAACAGCCTCCTAATATCAACTCATCATTTTTATTCACAGACTATTTAGAGTCAAAGGTGCCAAGAATGGAGAGGATACAAATTATTTTGGCACATTTCCAGGGGTTACACAGAAATATGCTCACTACCTCTGAATAACCAAAGATTAAAGTCAAGATGATACTATTTATGCAAGCCAACAGAACAGCTGAACAGTCATCCCACCCACTAACTGCCACATCTTTGTTCAGAAATGCTTGTGATGTGGGTACCTTGACCTTACAGATGCTTATCTTGGCAAATCTTAGCAAATATACATAAAATTAAATTCCCAAATATTGCCATGAGTTGATATTTATTGGAATGATGGTTACATGGGTGAATAATACACTCTTGTTTATTTTTGCATATGTCTGAAATTTTCCTCTAAAAAAATGTAAAAAGAATTAAGTTACTATTGGCCTCTTAATCTCAACTAAAATAAGCATGATGTATAACTGATATTTACAGATGGCCTACTAGCCCATACATTACAACAGTTTCTCACACTTTTCCATGCCAGGAAACCCTAACAACAGAAAACATATGCAAATTTGTCAAGAATCAGGGGGACAGACCAAACTGCTTTCAAGAAGGATAAATTACTCTGAACCCACGTAAACACAAACCACACACTTTGTAATTTTACCTCAAAATATACATTTGTTTTAATATAAAAATGTCCCTTTTCCCTAAGTCATTTAGAGAAGTGTACAAGTTTAACTGCCTTCTCTTACAGAGAACAGTTCATTGCACACTCATTTCATTTTACAATTTAAAGCAAGCATGTCAAACTCACGGCCCGCATGCGGCCCACAACAAATATTTTTGCGGCCGAGCTGATGTAACGGTATGTAAGAAACATTTTAATAAAAATGTCTTAATTTCTACAACATTCTGTTATACATAATTATTAACAAACTACAACGTTTGCTAATGACTGATTACTATAATCGTGTTGCATTCATTTCCCTTACGAGCCTTATGCGCAGGTGCACCATTTCTCTCCATTAATACCAGCAGTGAATATTTTAGCAGCCGATTGCCATGTCATTAGTCTTGGACTGACTTGTTTGGTGTGCGCAACAGGAAATATTTTGCTTTCGGAGAACAAGAAAATTAGGTTTATTTGCGTTATGCTTATTAATTTGTGCAGTTATTCAGTGTCTGATAAGTTAATGTTCAAGAAAAATATTAATTTTTATTAAAATGTTCTATTATTTTATGTTAACAATTACTCATTTATTTCAGCCCTTTGTCGTGAGCATGTCTCTATCAAAATAAATCTATGTTTCTATGAAAATTAAAGCTTTTGCTTTTTTGCGGCCCACATAAACTTAAACCGTGTTTATTTGGCCCGTGTTAGTCTTTGAGTTTGACAAGCTTGCTCTAAAACAGCAACCTTTTACTCTAAGGAAGTACTAATTCACCCATAAAAGCAAGTACATTCTTAACCCATGATAACTAAAACAAAATACATTCTTATTATAGACCTATTAGCTTTCTGAACATTTTGTTTTAAAATAAATTAACTTACCAGACACTGAATAACTACACAAATTAATAAGCGTAATGCAAATAAACCTTTTTCTTCCTACAAAAATAATGTATCATCTTCTTTTAAAAACCAGAAAGTACAGAAAAGCACAGAAGGGAATAAAATTTCCCACAATCCTACCATCCAAGGGCCACTACTGTTAACATTTGTCCACAGCTTCCCGATGTGTTAATGCACAGGTATCATTAAGTACACACCATTACCATCAACTGAGATGTCGTGTTTTGTATTTTCCTTTTCCTCTTCATATTTATGAAATAGAAACACAAATTTTTAAAAGCAACTGTGTTCTTATCAAATTTACCACTCAAAGACTTAATACATGAAAATAAATTATGCATCGTGGCTAAGAGTTATTACCAGAAATCAAATATTCTGATTTTAATGTATGCAAAATTACCAGCTTTCAAATAACTAAATAAGATATTTTCATCATTAAAAGAAACCAAACAGTTTAATCGCTCCTTAATTTGGAAGCCCTGTAAAGACTTGAGAGCAGTATCATAAACATTAATTATACTATACTGCTAATGCTCAAAGGTGCCAAAAGAACAGAAATCCCTGGAGAATAAGGAATGATTAAGTACTGATTGTACATTAAGAGAGTAAAGCACCTCTTCACATATCAACAGAGTATTTCTGGCTATTCACAGAGTAATTCACATCACAGTGCATCTAAGACTCATTTCCCAAAGTGTTCACACATTTTCAGTATTTAATTATCAATTAAATAAAACCTCAAAATTACTCTCATGGTAGGTGCATTACAATAGCTGGGAAGCAAACTGAAAGTGTAATCCTAAGAGAGAAAAGGAGACAGTTCCTTCTCAGGACAGAGAGAGGGAGGAAAGGGGTAAGCATCCAGTTAGCCTATGAGAGGTAACAAGTGTTTTGTTTTTCTTATCCCTGTAGAAGAAGGTTCCTGTGTGCTTGCTTCAGACTTAGATCTTAATGGTTAGCCCAAGTGCATTACCTCTGAACCCCCCACCGAATAGTACTGTACCAGTAAACCCTAGATTTTGAGGGCCTCAATTTAACAGACTTCGGATTTAAGAGACAAAATTTCCGGTTCATATGTCTCACATTAAAATTAACGCTTTGTTAATTTTAAAATGCTTTCAACCAAGATTTGCATATATTTAAGTTAACAGGGGTTTTTTTGTTATTAATTCACTGTTATTTTTTGTTAATCCTCACACGAGGATATTTTTTCCATTGATTTTTAGAAAGAGTGCAAGGGAGAAAGGGAGGGGAGAAAGAGACAGAGGGAGAGAATCAGAGAGAGGGAGAGAGAAACATCAATGTAAGAGAGAGAAATATAGATTATGGATTGGTTGCCTCCCTCACATGCCCTGACCAGAGCCGGGGATTGAACCTGCAACCCAGGTACGTGCCCTTGACTGGGAATCAAACCCACAACCCTTCGATGTGCAGGTCAATGCTCTAACCAATGAGTCACATCAGCCAGGGGCATACATACTTAATTTTATTACACAAACATGTCTACATAAGTAAAGGCAGGTAAACTAACTAATTTGTCACTTTTTTAACATACAAATTCAGAAAACCTACTTTGTTATATAACAGACTTTCAGCTTTAATGGGCAAACCCCTCACACGAATTAGTCCATTATATGGAGTTTTTATTGTATCTTCAAGTACTGCCTCTCTACCCCTTGTCACAGTCAGGGCTAGATATTATTTCTGTACTGGAGACAGTGACTCTGATACTCAAGAGGGTCAAAAACAAAAGCTGTTCTAAATAATTTAGAATGGTGAATTTCAAAGAAATTTGATTAAAGTTGACTGATTGATAAAGAAGAGACTATGAGATTATCTACTACAGTTTACAGGGATTAAACTAGTATAAATACCATTATACAAGTTTGAGACTTACAAAAGGTTAACATAGCAAGGCTTCATTTATCCAAGATAAAAAAGAATTAAGCAAATATCTGTTTATTTTCCAAATGCAGCAAACATTTTTAACGGAACTTACTTCTTGTAAATGTTTCCAAAAGACTTATTTCTAAAACACTTACTATTTGATGTTGTCATCGCAAACAACTGAAATCTACTAAAACACACAGGCTTTACATGCCATGACCAAGTGGTACCAGAGCCCAGGCTTTTGGATTACACCACTCCCGTTTTTCTCAGTCATCCTGGTCTGGGGTCACACATGCTGTTGGCAATGTGACCAACACTAACAAGCCATCCTAAATTGATAATTCTTATTTCCGACAAGTTAGAAACCAAGTAATACAATTTATTAAAACTATATCCAAATAAATTCTAAATAAAAATATTGCAGGACTCTTTCTGGAGTCCAGTACTAGAATCCCCCTGTTTAGAAAAAGAAGTCGGGAAATCTGGGTTACAACAGCTCAGGATTTGCCACTTTAGGTACCTGAGGGCAACTCACTTCTGCCTTGGCTTCAATTTTTATCTACAAAAAGGGTCACACCCTCTACCCTGCCTAATTCATGTGATTGTCCTAAGGTTCAAATTAAGTCATGCAGGTAAAAGTACCACGTAAAATGCAGCAGGTTACCTATAAGATAAAGAAGCAACAGGATTTTTATCATCATGATATAAAATAATCACCTATTTTGGCTTTTCTAATCCAACTTCTTGATTATCTACATTACACCAAATTAAAATCACAAGATAGGTTATCAATTAATAAGGGAAAACCATACCTAGAGCATCACTAAAGTAACAGAGTAGATGCTCAGTTATCTGGATTAATGAGTCAACTTTATCTCCACATCTAACACTATATTAATACAAAGGAGAAGTGAAAAATGAATACACAATGTATTCCCTATATTTTCAGTTGTTGATAAATTCCAAAAAGAAAATTTAAATAAGTAGAACAAGCAGAAGATACTCAATGAGACTTCAAGGTTATAAAATTGTCTAATCTATTCTTTCACTGAAGTACTACAAATCCACAAGTTAATTCACTAACAACTAAGTAACTGTTGTTATCACATTTAAGTCTTATAGCAGCATTCTCATTTCTATTAAAAGCCATTAATTTCATTACAGTGAAAAAATACCCTAAGAGATAGCTTGCCTTACTCACCAGCTTACTGTCACAAGCACAAGATACTCAAACACTAACTCCAGCTGACAAAATACAATACTCTTGTTCAGAGAGAGGATTGTCTCTTATAATAGCTTGGCTCTTACCCCAGGAGCTTTATTACCAAGAATAAACTTTATGAAAGGTTGCCGTACACTCAGACTTCCAGCTGCTCCCCTAACCAATGAGCCTGTGATGAGAGAGATTAGCTGGTATCACACCCAGGACAGTGCTGCTGTGGACAAGTTAGTTTCTCACCCACTCCTCTCACATGGCAAAGGAAGAAAGGAGACTAAATGCTAAATTACACAGCTTTAAATGTGATTTAATGAATGTCTACTATCAAAGGAAATAAAACAAACATGAAATAGATTAAAATTTTGCTTAAACATTAATTTCAAATAAAAAAATTTAGCTCCTTTCCTTAGGAAGTTAAAGTTTCTAACTAGTACACAGTAGATCTGACCCTTGCAAACTGCAGTGAAGTAACCTCAGCAACCTTTATAGCCACAGAAGGAAAATGACCCATCACAAAAATGGGCATGAAACAACCTATTATCTAATAACTGTACAAGCACACTTGCTCTAAGAACATGTCATAAATGGAAAACTGTATTGTGTCCAAAAAATATAATATCCTTAGGAAACATTTTATGAATTAGATAGTCTTCCACAAAATTATCTGTAGAGAATCAAGACTATAAAATATTTCTTAAAGCATTAAAATCAGAGCTAATAAGTTGGTTTTCAATTTTAATACACAATTAGTTTTCACTCACGAATAATAGCATAAATACTTCCTTCTGACTTTCAATAATTAAAATATTATTTGATAGAACAAGAGATCATTTAGTAGTATTCATGTTCTAATAAGATTATATAAATACTAGGGGCCCGGTGCACGAAATTCGTGCACTGGGTGTGTGTGTGGGGGGGGAAATGTCCCTCAGCCCAGCCTGCCCCCTCTCACATACTGGGAGCCCTCAGGCGTTGACCCCCATCACACTCCAATCGCAGGATCGGCCCCTTGCCCAGGCCTGACGCCTCTGACAGAGGCGTCAGGCCTGGGCAGGGGACCCTCATTTCTCCCCATCACTGGTTCTGCCCCCAGCCCAGGCCTGATGCCTCTGGCCCAGGCATCTGGCCTGGGCAGGGGGCCCCCAGACCCCTCCAATTTCTGGCTCTGCCCCTTGCCCAGGCCTGATGCCTCAGCCAGAGGCGTAGACCCCCATCACCCTCCGATCGCCTGATCGGCCCCTTGCCCAGGCCTGACGCCTCCGCCAGAGGTGTCAGGCTTGGACAGGGGACCCTCATCTCCCCCCGATCACTGGCTCTGGCCCCCGCCCAGGCCTGAGGCCTCTGGCCCAGGAATCATGCCTGGGCAGGGGACCCCCATCTCCCTCTGATCGCTTGCTCCACCCCCCGCCCAAGCCTGACGCCTCTGACCCAGGCTTCAGGCCTGGGCAAGGGGACCATCATATCCCCCCAATCCCCGGCTCAGCCCCCCGCCCAGGCCTGATGCCTCGGCCAGAGGAGTTGACCCTCATCACCCTCCAATCACCAATCACCGGATCGGCCCCTTGACCAGGCCTGAGGCCTCTGGCTGAGGCGTCCGGCCCGGGCAGCGGGGACCCGCAGCTGCAGCGGCCCCGCGATCGTGGGCTCCGCTTTAGGCCCAGGCAAGGGACCCCTAGCTCCCGGGACTGCCAGCTTCGACCGTGCCCAGCTCCCATCGCTGGCTCCACCCCTACTTCCTGCTATCACTGGCCAGGGCGGCAAAGGCGCCTGATTCTCTGATCATGGCTGGGGGGCAGGGCAAAGGCGGCCCCGGGGCCGCCTTTGCCCTGCCCCCCAGCTCTTAGCTCCCCCCTGGGTTTCTGATCACTGTCAGTGGCAGGGGGCTTCTTCCTGCTTTCCCTTTCGCCTCCCTGCATTGTGCCTACATATGCAAATTAACCGCCATCTTGTTGGCAGTTAACTGCCAATCTTAGTTGGCAGTTAACTGCCAATCATAGTTGGCAGTTAATTTGCATATAGCCCTGATTAGCCAATGAAAAGGGTATCGTCGTACGCCAATTACCATTTTTCTCTTTTATTAGTGTTGATAGGGGTGATACCAATGGGGAGATCAACACTTGATGAATGCTTAATATACTCATTGAGCGCTGTCTCCTCTGCTGGGCAGCCCCTAATTGTTAATCCACAATAAAAATCACCGAATCTACTATACTGCCCCAAATTTATTTAAACAGACTAGTATAAGGGATGGACCACAAAAAATATATTATTAGAAAGGGAAGAGTGAAAGCCAAACTACATAGTTTCTGGCCAACGAAGGTATATAGTCTGACCTCACTTAACTCATGAGGTCAACCCTCTTTCACCTACAGAAAACCATCAATAATCTCTTTTTTTCAAGTATCTCTTAAAATCTCCTTTATAAAGAAAGTTTCTAACCAACACTATATCCATGTTCACTAGTAGCTGCCAAAGGTTTATTAAAAATGGAGGAAGTGTTCAATAGAAGGAAAATGGCTAAGCATAGTGTGGTATATTAGCTTATGATATTTTACAGCATTAAAATGATGATTATGAATACTACAGCAATATGGAAATATAGGATCAAATGAAAAGGTGAACTACACTATATCTACAGTATGTACACATGTATGAAAAGGACTAGAGAAAATAGGAACAATTAAAAAGTGATTTTCTTTCATGTAGATAGCCGTTGCTGAAATGGAATCTGTATAATATGAAAGATAAATATTTACAAATGTGAATAGTTAGCATACTTACCACAGTGGGATTGCCACTACTGATCAACTGGCTGACTTCATGAAAAATGCTCTTGCAGTCAATTGACTTATCTAGTGAGCCTCGTTTTACAATTACTGCTACTGCTAAGAGAATCTGTTCCCGAACATACTTTTGGAGGCTGTAAAACATAAAGATCAAAGTGAAAATTTTTACATAATTCTAATATGAAAATACTCCCAAATTTCTCACTATGCCTGAACTCCTAATAACCCTGCTTACGTCTCAGTGGTTATGTATAGACTCCAAAGCCAGAAGACGTGGGTGCAAATCCACACTCCATTATCTACTGGCTATGTGACCCTAGGTAAGATAGTTAACACTCAGAGTCTCAGTTTTCTCTTCTGTGGAATGGGGACAACAGTAATAGGGTTATTATAAGAATTAAATGTTCTCAAAACTATGCCCAGTACACACTAAGCACTATGTAAGCATTAGTGTCTTCAATCAATGTTTGATACATGTAAGTCAACCCACTAAGAGCCAGATTAAGATTCCACCAATTAAGAGAAAAATTCTGACCCAATATCCATCTCCAAGCAGTAATATAATCTTAAATCTATTCCCATGGAAAGGCAACATGCTAGCTATCTAATACACAACGTTATAGAAACAAGCAAATTTTTAAAAATCTTTTTTAAAATCTCATCTCTGAGATCTGTTCCTCAGTGTGGTGGAAGAAGTACTGGTCCCAACTGGAGGCATTATAAAAAGCTCATTAACTCTCCCAGGTTTGGCTCAATGGATAAAGCGTTGGCCTGTGGACTGAAGGGTCTTGGGCTCTATTCCGGCCAAGGGCACATGCCTAGTTTGTGGGCTCGATCCCTAGTGAGGGGCATACAGGAGGCAGCCAATCAGTGATTCTCTCTCACATCATAATGTTTCTATCTCTCTCCCCCTCTTCCTTCCTCTCTGAATCAATAAAAAAAAGTTTGTGTTTTTTTTTTAAAAAAAGCTCATTAGACAAGGAGCTAGAGATTTAACAGTCTTTTCACAATTGTTTCTTAAAGAAAACATAACCCTGAACTTTACAATCCAGCCTTTAGAAATCACAAGGACACAACTACCGGCTAGGGCAGGGGTGGGCAAACTTTTTGAATCCAGGGCCACAATGGGTTCTTAAACTGGACCGGAGGGCCGGAACAAAAGCATGGATGGAGTGTTTGTGTGAACTAATATAAATTCAAAGTAAACATCATTACATAAAAGGGTACGGTCTTTTTTTTTTTTTTTTTTTTAGTTTTATTCATTTCAAACAGGCCGGATTCGGCCCGCGGGCCGTAGTTTGCCCACGGCTGGGCTAGGACCATGTGTATGAGTTTTTAAAATACGAGGCCCACACAGAGCTTCCCCATAATGTCTATCATTAAAAGAAATAAAGAACAAAAGGAAAAGCTCCAAAAGGATAAGCTTAGCATGAGTGTTTCAGCAGAACCTCCTCTGTGTACTTACTTGGGCCTCTGTAAGACGTAAGTTAAAAGGAATGCTCGCAGTGACTCAATGCTGCCCTTTTCCAAGAGAATCCACTCTCGGACCACTGCCTCCATGATAGCCGTGGCAGCTTGAAAGAGGACATAGTCCACCTTGCTTGTTTCTGAGGAAAGAATTAGATTCTTTCTGTAAACAGCAGCTCATCTTCCCTTGAACGCGTTGCATTTATTAATTGAACTTTTCAGACAAGGAATAAGATGGTTACCTGTTGTTTTTTTTAATCCAGTGACCTTGCTCTAGCACCACAAAGAGGTTAGTTCCTCTCAGAAGACACCTCTGGCAGGTGGCAGCTAATCCCCGATCACAATTTTCACAAACTTTCCTCACCTCTCTTCAACTGTTACTTCCAAAGCATGAGGAACTAAAAAATAACACAGCTTTAAAAAAAATAAAATAAAAATATAAAGCAGTCAGAAAACTTCCTAAGAGATTCTCACCCTGTGCAAAACAGAACTTGGTACCTGCAAAATACCTTAATAAACTAGTCTTTGAACATTACTATTTGTGATGAGCCACACTGTCAAAATATTTCAATGTAGCCCTGGTTGGTTGCTCAGTGGTTAGAGCATCAGCCTGCAGACTGAAGAGTCTTGGGTTCGATTCCCAGTTTAGGGAATGTACTTGAGTTGCAGGTTCGATCCCCGGGCCCAGTTGGTGTAGGAGCCAACCGATCAATGTGTCTCTCTCATATCAACGTTTCTCCTTCTCTCTTTCTTTCTCTCCCCCCCCCCTTTTCTCTCTCCTCCCCCTTTCAGTCTCTCTAAAAATCAATGGGAAAAAATATGCTCAGGTGAAGATTAACAAAATAATATATATACACATATATTTCAATGTAAGTAATTAAGCTTTCAGCAGGATGACCCATCTCCAATAGTAAGTTCAGAAATAAATACAACCATTAAGATATTTTTCTCAAATTAAAAAAAAAAAGTTAAAAAAAAAAAAAGGAATCAATTTACACAAGGTGAGAAGTTCTTGTGAATTTTCTGATTGCAATACTGATCAAACTGAGTAAAATCCCAAAGCTACACTTAGAAAGATCCGGCCTTAACTAGCAAGTGATAGTACCTGAACTAAAAATTGAATCCAGAGGGGGGGAAACAATAGAAAATTAACATACCTAAAAATATTTTATGTTTATGTTAATTTTCTATTTTTCTTTTATTCACAATACAACTGCAGTCTTTTCAAACAGCATAATCAAAAGGGAGAAACAGTCAAAATAAAGTCAAGAAAAAGTGGGAATTTTCTGAAGCTCCAAAAAGTAACCATCATGTGAAATCCATGAAATGTCTATGATTAGAGTGCAGGTTATTTGCCAAGATCATTGGACATGAGTAGAGAAATGCACTCTAGGCAAACAATGGCACCTTCAAGAAATTAGCAGAAGAGCATGAAGATACACCATTTTCTCTCCTATTTAAGTTTAGGTCATTTAGAAATCTTACCAAGTGATCTTGACACAATTAGTCATAAAAATGTGAGAGAAAAGGCATACCCTACATAAATCCCTATTACATTACACTACTACCTAGCAATTTTGAAAATACCAAAACTAATAAGAGGAACCAATTTGGACCTTCTTTTCAACGTTTTATTATTCCATGCTATCTTTACATGAATTCTAATTGAGATGATCATCAAAACTCACAAAAATTTAGAAACCTTAAAAAATAATCAATAAATAAAGCAATCGCTTCCAAAAATGTAAACTTATAATGAAAAGATGCATTTAAAGTTCCAGGAGAAAATTAAGTGTTTTATTAAAAGAGGATCTGATACAAAACCCAGCTTTATCTATGAAGTACTGCTTCATAATGGTCACTCAAATAACCTCTTATTATAAATCTCTTTTAAAAACAAAATGATGGTTTCTGCCTATCTTCATATTCCATTACAACAGTAAAAATTTTAAGAAAAACCTTAAATCCTTAACCATGGATTTTAACAAGAACGCAAAATCGTAGGGACTCAGAGAACTTTAGAAATAGAACTCCAAAGATCATCTAGTTCAATTCCTGCAGTTAAAGGAAGTGAAGCACCAAGAGATGAAGAAGGAAATCCAAGATCACAAGGCTGCTGTGTTCCTTAAGCAATGCTGATCCAGCCCTAACTGCACATGCCAAGGAAGGTAAGACCAAACAAGCACCTTCTGGTCTTCAAGAGCAATGGAACATGCTTACTTCTATTTGTGCTGGGGGCACAATTATAAAATGTGAATGACATTCAAAGTTTCCAAGGTGACTTTTTATAAGTTGATTTTTAGAAAGAGGGGGCGGGGAGAGAAAGGGGGAGGGAAGAAGAGAGAAACATCCACCTGATCTGTTGCATCCATTTGTTGCTCCACCGATCCAAGCATTCATTAACTGATTCCTATATGTACCCTGACCGAGAATTGAACCCCCAACCTTGGCATAATGGTACGAGGCTCTAACCAACTGAGGTACCTGGCCAGGGCTCAAGGTAACTCTTTTCATCTGCTTGGTATTAAATGAAGGTTTCTGCATTACTACCCCCATAAAAAGCTCTCTACAAAAGGAGGAATCTGGAAAAAAGAAAGCCAAATTTCAAAGAAGGAGTTTTTCTAACCTAATAAATTACACTTTCTCATGAAAACTGTTATTAGCCTTCCTACACTACACTTACCCCTAACATAAATGTGCGAATGCTGCTTGCAGGTACTCTAGTAACTTGCCAGCAGGACCCACACAGTACCTAAGGCCTATTTTTCTCTGCTGGAGAGACACTGGAAATGGCCAGGTCTTCACAAGGAACTCACATTCATTTAGAATTTCTAATTAGGGTAACTTTCCATGACTAGGGCACAGTCTAGATGACCAATTATTTCCAGGCCACTTTAGCTGGACACTTTCATTTCCTACCAGAGTAACTTTAATAATTACATAACTAAAATTCATTTGTATCTTGTCAACCATCTGAAACTAGACAGAGCCATGAAAACGAAAGTTAAAATGAAGTAAATGTCAGAGAGGAAATGTACACACTATATTTTGATCGATCAGAAAGTTTTGTGGTTTTTTTTTTTTTTTTAAGAAAACCCTAGTAGTCAAGCCCAGATGTCAGTGAGGAAAATCACCTCTCTGGCTTTTAAAGTACAAATTCTGCTTAATGATAGACACATATGCACATCATTTTGTTTTATTTTGGCTATTTCTGAGGTAACAAATAAAATAATTCAATTTCTCCCTGAGAGGAGGACAAAAGAATGTCACAAAGCCCCAGTAGACAGTGACTCCCTCACTGTCTGGGAATATAATAGTTCTTTAACAAGAAGAGAACTCAGGATTTCTTAAGAAACATTTGACCCCATAAACCTAAAAAATTCCTATGCCAAAGACTTCTGAGGTGAAGCAGTCTGAAGTGCTCTTCTGACAAAATGCACAAGCATGCAACATGCACATGCGTATGTAAACACACTTTTAGAAAAGAGCAAGAAAAAAAAAATTAAAACTAGAATGAAAACAAAAGGGTAAGACCAGGAAATGAGGAAAGATGAGAAATGTAATAAAACTTAAGTGAGAAGGGGAAAGGAAGAATTTTAAGAGGCCAGAAAAGGGAAGCATCAAGGAGAAAGTCTCCCTTTTATCAGAATACATTGCTCCGACATTCTACAAAAATGATATACAATCCCTAGACAAAAATGTGAAAATTCTGAATTGTGATTGACTGCCACTTGCATGAGAAGTCTTCTTAGAGGAATTAACCTTTCTGTGCTGGTGGCAACCGAGGACGAGGACGGAGTTAAAAGATACTCTGTGAAGTTTAGATGTAACATTAATGTAACACAGGGCTTGGCAGTACATTAATGACTGTAATACATGCACTCAGGCTTTTAAAATAGGTCATGTCTCAAAACCCAAAATGATTTTAGAAGCACGGCTGGAATTGGCAATATCCTTCTTTAGAAATTTTTATCAGAAAAACAAGTTTTCCAAAACAAGCTCAAATCATAACAAAGCAACAATACTTCATAAATACACATACTCGAAAAAAGAGCGGTATAAGCAAATACACTCTAATAAAATACTTATAACTTAGATCAACTACTTCCCGACTAGTAAAGAATGACGACTGAATTGTAACAGAAAGTTAAATGAAACACTAATAGAACTCTAGTTAATGTAGTTATGGCACCTGCCATGAAGAAAACTAATCTCAGTTTATTTTAGGTGCTATTTAACAAAATGGTTTTCTAAATCTATTAATGCTGAGCAATTTCCAGGCAGTAAGGATGAAGTAAGTCTCCATTAAATTCTGAAGGCTGATGTTTAGTTTTGCTTCTTTAAATTTAATGCTGAGTTAAATATTCTCCACAGGCATAAAATAAATTATCTCAGTGCCAGAAACAAACTCACCACTAACACTCAAAAATTTTTTCAAAACTTCCTCATTTGGAATTTAAAAGGTGGTTATTAAAGCTTCTCCTCTAATGGTGGGATCTAACTCCTGAGTGGGAGAGAGCCAACTTCACTGCCACTGTTAGCTCCTCCCAAACAAAAAACAGCATTTTTTAAGCTTATCATATTTTTAATAAGGTAATGGGATCATGACATTTACCTGAGTGTTTACAGAGTGCTTTTCTACATTGTTACTACATTTGCACCTCACAACTTAACAAAGCCAAATCCATGAAGGAAGATGACATCACTATTCCCATTTCACAGGTGAGAATAGGCTCAAAGAGGGTGACTCCTCAAGGTGACCACATACAGCAGGCACCACTGTAGCTGGGACCTCAACAGTCCCTGCACCAGAGCATTTCCAACCCAATCAATCTAACAACTCTAATTCATAACCCTGTATATGTAGAGTATTTTTTTAACATAACTTTCATTGTAGGCGATTTCAATCTGCTGGCTAACAGATAAGTCAAAGAACAAGAATAAAAGGTCAGATATTTTAGTCCTAATTCTCAACTAGCCAATTCTGTGGTCATTGGATAACTCAGCATTTCAGAGCCTTAACTCTGGGGGACAAAAATGGTTCCAATTTAAAAAAAAAAAAAAGAGAGAGAGCCAGTAATAACAAGGTTATAAAATATCTAAGAGGCAGAAGACTATATATATAGAAAATACCATCTTTGGAAAGAGATCATTTCTGTACATATGTCAGATATAAGGTATTCATAAAACATTACAAGTGTAAAAATCAATGCTTCATTTTAGGATATACAGTGATAACCTACACAGAACTAATAGTCATTTAAGCAAGCTGAGTACAAACTACATGGCTTAAAAACAAACAAACAAACAAAAAAACTATGAGAAAAAAAAAAACAATTGAAAGAAAATGTAGAAAGTTCCAAAAAAAATCTGAATTTTAAAACACTGAGATAATATACAGTACATTTCCTATAATAAATGACATCACACTTGAAAACAATTTTAAAAATATTAGACTTTTTCCCCCACTCTTAACAGCCTTCGCGCTATGGTCCATAATAAAACAAATTATTAAACACTATATCTAAGGGAGAAAAATCCAAAATTAAAAAAAGTTTTCTGTCTGGCTATATGGGATATCTTTAAAGCCACTTCAGAGAATGATTATTAATAAAAAAATTATAACTATACAAACCTGCTTATTTTATTAGGAATTTAAAATATGTAACATTCAAGGAGAGAAAAATTAGAAGTGATTATGCAAAAATATTTTTAAAGTGAATACTTACCCAAAATATGCTTGCAAACTGCAAATGGTGACTTCGATTTCCTAAATGATAAGAATATGTGCTCTGCATGCTGGCGTTGTTCATTGTTGACCATGGAAGGAGGTGCCTTGACATTTAAAGAGAAACAAACAAACAAAAAATAGAGCACATGTGTTCAGTAAGGAAGCTTGAACAACAACAATCCTTTTACTCACAATGAAAAAATACTTTTACTTTGTGGAGTGGGGGGACAACAGGAACACAAATTCTTACCTTTTTTTTTTTTTTTTTAGCAACTATTAACATGAAACTTCATAATAAATATTTAAAATATAGTTTCAGGAAAAAGGAAGAAATTCCTGGCAAGGTTGGGGTCAGAATCCTTTAAAGTTGCCTACATTTTAGAAAGATAGATACTTATCTCACATGTTTTTTGTATTTTTTTAAACCCAGCTAATTTATTACCTTTTATTCCAAAATATATCATTCCATTTAACTTGACCAAGTTCAAATAATTTCAAAATTCTTCAGCACTGGTGAAACTGAATCCAAAGTTATTTTCCTTTCCTAGTCTGTTCCTGCCTTTATCTATAACTAGTGGCACAGTGCACAAAATTTGTGCACATTAAAGGGGGATTAATTACAGCAGTGGTTCTCAACCTTCCTAATACCATGACCCTTTAATACAGTTCATGTTGTGGTGACCCCCAACCATAAAATTATTTTCGTTACTACTTCATAACTGTAATTTTGCTACTGTTATGAATCATAATGTAAATATCTGATATGCAGGATGTATTTTCATTGTTACAAATTGAACATAATTAAAGCATAGTGATTAATCACAAAAACAATATGTAATTAATAGAGGCCCAATGCATGAAATTCATGCAAGAGTAGGCCTTCCATCCCCCAGCTGCTGGCATGGGCTTCCCTCTGGCACCCAGGACCAGGGCTTCCCTTGCAGCCCTAGCTTTGTCCAGAAGGTCATCTGGAAGGACATCTGGTCTAATTAGCACATTACTCTTTTATTATTATAGATATATGTGTTTTCCGATGGTCTTAGGCAACCCCTGTGAAAGGGTCATTCGACCCCCAAAGGGGTCGCGACCCACAGATTGAGAACCGCTGAATTAGAGGAAATATTTTACTATTGCTATTTGCCCTTTCTCTATAATAGAAGCGTCGAGATGAAAAAAAATTAGTAAAATGTATATAAAAATCTTCCTCCTGTCAGAGTCTGGGGCACACTGCAGGAACCAGAGTCAAGTCCCCCCACACCCACGGTGCCTCAAAATCGTGCAAGACCCAGATCCAGCCGGCCCCACGCTTGTCAAGCCCCCCCCCCCAGGTGGGGGCTACAGCCTCAGGTCCATCACGCCCCGCCAGGCAGGTGCGCAGCCTAAGGTTTCCCGGCGCACACCGGGTGGGGGGTGCAGCCTCAGGTCCCCCAGCCCAGGCCAGGGGGCACGGGCACACCTTGAGGTCCCCTGGCCCAGGCCAGGAGCGTGGTGTGAGGTCCCCCATCAAGCCCCGCCAGGAGAGGGGGGCAGCTTCAGGTCCCCCAGCCTGGGCCGGGGCACACGACTTGAGGTCCCCCGGCAAGTCCCTCCAGGCGGGGGGGAGCGCAGCCTCAGGTCCCCCAGCCCAGCACTGAGGCAGGGGGCGTGGCCTGAGGTCCTCCATCAAGCCCTGCTGGGCGGGGGGCGCAGCCTAAGGTCCCCTGTCAAGCCCCACCAGGCAGGGGGTGCAGCCTCAGGTCCCCTTCCCCAGCCCAGCGCCACACAGCCTCAGGTCCCTGTTGATTGCTCATTAAGGCCCGTTACAAGAACTCGGCCTCCGCTGTGGGCGCAGCCATCTTGACCGTTACGGTGTGACGGTCAATTTGTATATTCCCTCTTTATTCGATAAGATAATAAAAGCATAATATGCTAATTAGACCAGACATCCTTCCGGATAAAGCCAGGGCTGCGAGGGAAGCCCAGGTCCCGGGTGCCAGAGGAAAGCTGGTGCCAGGAGCCAGGGGAAGGAAGGCCTACTCTTGCACAAATTTCATTCATTGGCATAATTTGCCTTCTAAAAGAATGAAACTTTTACATCTTCTCTTCTAAAATAAAAGTAACAAGCTGACTGTGATACTTAAGTTGAGACTAGAGCAGCAGACAGAGGTCTCACTTTAAATTTTTCTTTGTTTTCTTTTTCTTACACAGAGTATGGCTTGAATCAGTTTTATTTTCCTTAACTTCAAATATATAATCTTTGGAAAGAGATTTTTGAATGTTCTCTAAGTATTTTCTGCTTCTTACTAATAGACAGCAAGAATCTCTGACAGCACTTTGCAGAGCCAATAAATGTAGGTGTGAGTTGGCTTTGGGTGTTCCTGATGGCTTTTCAGTTTGTATGTGTGTACCAGTCTCACATTTGGCCAAAACCTCAGGATTCTCCATCAGCATTCCATCTTACTTCAAGGTACTAGGAGAACCTCCTGTCTCCTAGATGGGAGGATCAACTGCCCTTTCCCCAGTGCCCTCTGCAAGAACTTCTCTGCATGGCACAGTTCAGCTCCTCTTTAAGGGATGATTTTCTTTCATCAGAAACCTAGAGTCCACGTATCCCAACCTCTCTTAAAGGCTATATCCAGAGTCACTAGCCCAGAAGAAAGCTTGAGTGACCTATATAATTTCTCTTCTGCCAACCTCCTCCTCTTATGGCCTTCCCCACGCCCACCCCCTTAATTTTTAATAGGCTTCTGACACTTTGTATGTGGTCAGTCAATGGACAGAAATCCTGAAAAGAATTTCTGGACAGCCCTAGCCGGTTTAGCTCGATGGATAGAGAGTCAGCCTGCAGACCAAAGGGTCACAGGTTCCATTCCGGTCAAGGGCATGTACCTTGGTGACAGGCTCCTCCTACCCAGTTTGGCTCAGTGGATAGAGCGTTGGCCTTCAGAATGAAGGGACCAGGGTTCGATTCCGGTCAGGGACACATGCCGGGTTATGGGTTCGATCCCCAGTGGGGGGCATGCAGGAGGCGGCCAATCGATTCTCTCTCATCATTGATGTTTCTATCTCCCCCACCCTTACTCTCTGAAATCAATAAAAATATTACTGATTAACCATACACACACACACACACACACAAAGTGGCCAGATTATTATGACCACCTGATGTTTGTAGGCAAATTAGCTATAATTTCACACTGAAGTTGCTAGAGGGCCAGACCATTATAAATAGGGAAGCAGGTTGTTTACCACGACAGTAGAAGTGATTTTTTTTCTGAAGATATGGGTTAACAACGCAACTCAACAGCCTTTGAACATGGGATATATATATATACACACTGAGTGGCCAGATTATTATGACCACCCCATCAGTACTTCGTTGGGTCACCTTTTGCCTTCAGTACTGCGGTGATTCTTCTTGGCATTGACACCACAAGATGTTGAAAGGTGATGAGAGGAATCTGACACCAGGCCTGATGAATAGCACTGTCCAGTTCTGTGAGATTTGATGGTTGTGGAACCAGCTGCCTGATGGCTCTTTTAACTTCGTCCCACAAATGCTCAATTGGATTAAGATCTGGTGATTGTGGGGGCCACCCAAGCAAGGTAAAGTCTCCCTCATGTTCTCGAAAGCACTCCTGCACCGTGGCATGGCGCATTGTCTTGTAGGAAGAAGCCATCACCATTGGGATACGCCATCAACATGATAGGATGAACTTGATCAGCAACGATACTTAGGTATATTGTGCTATTCAGACGTTGTTCCACACGAATTAAAGGGCCCAAATCATGCCAGGAAAACATGCCCAAACCATAACACTGCCCCCACCAGCTTGAAGGGTTGTACTCATGCATGTGGGGTGCATGCTCTCATGCTGTTTCCGCCAAATTCTCACTCTGTCATCTGCATGATGCAACTGGAAACGTGATTCATCGGACCACATGACTTTTTTCCAATGTTCGACTGTCCAATCCTCGTGTTTCTGTGCGAACTGGAGACATTTTATCTTGGTAACTGCAGACAGCAAAGGTGTTCGAACAGGCCTTCGGCTTCCATATCCCATACGATGCAGTGTACAGCTAATCTGCCTACAAACGTCAGGTGGTCATAATAATCTGGCCACTCAGGTTCAAATATATCCCACGTTCGAAGGCTGTTAAATCGCGTTGTTTACCCATGTCTTCAGAAAAAAATCACTTCTACTGTCGTGGTAAACAACCCGCTTCCCTATTTATAATGGTCTGGCCCTCTAGCAACTTCCGCGTGAAATTATAGCTAATTTGCCTACAAACGTCAGGTGGTCATAATAACCTGGCATGCATATATATATATATATATATATATATATATATATATATATACACACACATATACATATACATATACACACACACACACACACACACACACACACACACACACACACCTCGGGTAAGGATTTCCCTCGGGAGGGAAAAAAGAATTTCTGGACTTTAGCCCACCAATTTACCTAGTTTGAATAACCTGCTGAGAGCTAAAACTAGTACCCATTGTCCTGTGCCTTCAGGGTGATCCAATGGGGCATCATCTGAATAGTGTGTTCCGAGTGTAAAGTGGTGATGCTCATGTAACTGACTAGAACTTCGAGGGTGAAGTGGGGGTTAACTACTATATTTTTAGGCCATGATCTCTTTCCCCTTTTAAAAATTAAATAAATGGATCAAAATTAATAATTCCATCCCTGCCTTCAAAATAAAAAAATTTTAGCACTGTTTAGCAAAAACAAAAACCTAAATTTTTTTAACCATCAAAAAAAAAAAGTATTATCAGATAATTCTACCTCAAATTTTCTAAAATTACCATTAAATTAAAAAAAAGAGAGAATAGTAAAGTCTGGAATTTAAAGAACTCCTATCTGAATAAATTAATCAGCTTCTATTAAAAAACAAAACAAAAAAACACACACAACATCTGAAGTCTGCCCAGGTTTTGAAATTCTACTTTGTTCTAACAATCTCTCTTCTCAAGATAATACCCTTTGAACCAGACCTACCGAAGCATACAGTCCCATTATATGGTTTGATTGTCTTTGACCCATCTGAAGAGAAGAGACTTCTTATAAAGCCTACCAATCAAAACATGACAATTTTCAATTTGGGAGGAGAGGGAGAAGGCAATTGTAGGAAAATAAACCTTTGTTATTATAACCAGTATAAAGTAGGGAAATCATAATTTCAACTATATTCAAAGAATCTGGAAGACAAACATTTCGCAACCAAGTCCATTAGGTCAATATTCATTGTAAACTATACCAATTATGGAACATTAGTCATTCTAATTTCAGTTAAAATAGTAGAAAGAAGAAAAAAAGGTGTACATCCAAGAAAAATAAATTAACTCTGATGCTCTGGCCTAATGAAATTAAAGCCAATTCCCACTACTTTTCTTAAGGATACAGCACCCTCTATAGCTCTCTAGGTAAAAGTGCAAACATTTCCAATAAAGCATCGTGTCAAACTCTACTACTTTTTTAAAAAGCTTTACTAAGAATACACGGTATACAGCTAACTGCTAAATATATGTTTTTCCTTCCATTTGCAAATTCTTCATTCCCACTATTTTCCCCAATCCAACACTTTGAGTTTGTGTTTTCACAAGGTAATTTCATCATGAATGTCTGCTGGCTATACCCTGAGTACTCAGCACATTACTAAGCACCAACTACCGCATTACACTGCTGAAAATACAAATCAACTATAGACTACTCAAAAAATTTCTGAGTTATACACTCTTTTTCTCTCATCATCCTTGAAAAGCAGCACTACACAGGCATAATTTTGCAAGTTAATATGCTAGTTTACAAAAAAAAAATTTTCTAAAGCCAATTGTCTTTGGACACCCTGATATTCACACACTTTATAAAGTACAGATCTGAATATAATTTTATATAATAAAGAATGAGATTCCACTTAAAATGTTTCTATTATTCATGGGGGGGGGCGGGAGAGGGGGGGAGGGGGAGATACAAGGGAATGGGGAGGGGGAGGAGGAGGGAGAGGAAGAAGGAGAAGGAGGAGGGCAGGGAAAGGGACAGGGAGAAGGATTGGGAGAGACAGACATTGATGTGAGAGGGTAGCATCAATCAGCTGCCTCCTGCATGCCCCCTACTGGGGATCAAGCCTGAGACCTGGTCATGTGCCCTGACTGGGAATCAAACTGAAATCTTCTCAGTCCATGGGATGACACTCAACTAACTGAGGCACACTGACCAGGGCTGATATTCCACTTATAAAATATCAGACTTCATACACAATGAACTATAAGCTAAAAGATAGAAAGGATCTCACTGACCCTCACAACAATCCTATGAGGTGGATACTATTATTATCCCCATTTTACAGACAAAAAACTTGTACCAGTCAAAAACATGGATAGTAAAAATCTTTGATTCATTCACTAAAAATTTTAAATTAATAAGAATTTGCTAGATTTTCAGTTTCCCTAAGCCTTTGGAACTTACCACTGGCTCCTATCTAAATGTAAATCACTAACACAAAATGATAATTGTTACTTTTTGAATGGGTGGGCTTTCCATTCGTGATAATGTTGACTAGATAGATACCTTGAATAACTCTTCTGCTAAAACCAAATAAAAATGGTGAATAAAATATTCCAAACATTTTTAATGTATTGCTGAGCTTACAAGAAATTAAGGAATCCTCAGAAGCTAAAAAGGAAGCAAAAGCAGGGATCTAAAGATGAAAGTAAGCACGCATGCACGCACCCTAAAGACACATCAACCCCAAGTGACCTTGAGTTTTCATTTTGACAGCTGCCCAAGTTACAGAAAAGAGCAGACATAGCCAGGGCCTTCCCAAAGTGGAGATCTAAGAGAACATCCTTCCACATAAAGCTGGGATCTTCAGGAGAAGGGTAAACTATTTAAAAAAAAAAAAAAACTGGCCAGTGTAGCTCAGTGGTCGAGCATCGACCAGGAGGTCACAATTCAATTCCCAGTCAGAGCACATGCCGGGGTTACGGGCTCGATCCTCAGTAGGGGGCATGCAGGAGGCAGCTGATCAATGATTCTCTCTCATCATTAATGTTTCTCCCTCTCCCTCTCCCTCTCTGAATCAATAAAAAAATATTTTTTTAATATCAATAATAAATAAATAAGCCAGGCCCTGGGCAGGTAGAGTCAGTGGTTTAGAGCATCACCCTGATATGCCAAGGTTATGGGTTCGATTCCCAGTCAGGGCACATACAATCAATGAATGCATAAATAAGTGGAACAATAAATCAATGTTTCTCAAAACAATTCCTTTTGCAATTGCAACCAAAAGAATAAAATACCTAGGAATAAACTTAAGAACATGAAGACCTATATACTGAAAATAACAAAGCATTATTAAAAGAGATTGAAAAAAATATAAGAAAATGGAAAAATATCCCATGTTCATGGATTGAAAGAACCAACATAGTAAAAATAGCCATATTACCCAAAGCAATACACAGACTTAATGCAATCCCCATCAAAATCCCACTGTCATTTTTTAAAGAAATAAAATGAGAAATCAACAGATTTGCATGGAACCATAAAAAACCCCGAAGAGCCAAAGCAATACTGAAAACAAAGAACAAAGCTGGAGGTATCACACTACCTGACTTCAAATTATACTACAGAGCAACGATAAGCAAAACAGCATGGTATTGGCAGAGAAACAGACACACAGACCAGTGGAACAGAATAGAGAGCCCAGCTATAAAACCATATGTATATGCACAGATAATTTTCCACAAGGAGCCAGAAACACACAATGGATAGTCTCTGCAATAAATGGTGCCGGGAAAATCACATGCAAACGAATAAAACTGAATTACAGTTTGTCCCCATGTACAATAATTAACTCAAAATGGATCAAAGACCTAACTATAAAACCCAAAACAATAAGTTACATAGAAGAAAATATAAGTACAAAACTTACTGACCTTAGTCGTAGAGAACATTTTAAGAACTTGACCTCAAATGCAAGGGAGGTAAAGGCAAAAATAAGTGGGACTATATCAAAAAAGCTTCTGCATAGCAAAAGAAATTGACAATAAAACAAAGAGAGGCAGCCAGCCAGATGGGAGATGATATTCACACACAGTAGCTCCAACAAAGGTTCAATTTTCAAAATATATAAAGAACTCATAAAGCTCAATACCAAACAAACAAACAATCCAATCAAAAAGTGGGCAGAGGCCCAGCTGAACCAGGAGGTAATGGTTTGATTCCTGGTCAGGGAACATGCCCCGGTTGCAGGCTCGACTCGCACGACCTGCAGGAGGTAACTGATCAATGATTCTCTCTCCATTGATGTTTCTATCTCTCACTCTCCCTTCCTCTTTAAAATCAATAAAAAATATTTTTTAAAAGTAAACAGAGGACCTGAAAATTCACCTCTCCCAAGAAGACATACAAACAGCCAATAGGTATATGAAAAGATGTTCGATCTCAATGGCAGTTAGGGAAATACAAATCAAAACTACAATGAGATACTACCTCACACCTGTTAGAGTGGGCATTATTAACAAGAGAAGCAATAACAAGTGTTGAAGAGGTTGTGGAAAAAGGGGAACCCTCATTAACTGTTGGTGGGAATGAAGACTGGTACAACCACTATGGAAAGCAGTCTAGTGATTTCTCAAAAAGTTAAGAATAGAGCTACCATACGACCCAGCAATCCCACTCCCGGGTATACACCAAAAACCTCAAAATCATGTACTTGCAGTTATATGCACCACTATGTTCAATGCAGCATTATTCAGTGGCCAAGACATGGAAACAACCAAAGTGTCCTGTAATAGAGGACTGGATAAAGATGTGGTATATATACACAACGGAATACTACTCAGCCATATGAAAAGATGAAATAGCACCATTTGCAATATGGATGGACCTTGAGAACATTATGCTAAATGAAATAAGTCAGAAAAAGCTATGAACCATATAACTTCACTCATATGTGGAATATAAAACTGAAACTTGTGAACACAAAACAGCATCATGGTGGTAGGGGCGGGGGGGAAGGAGCTTAATATATGGTGACAGGAGAAGATTTGACTTTCGGTGGTGGGCACATGGTGCACAGTCTTGTAACAGAGAAACCCACATGAAACTTATATGTTCATGTTGACAATGCCAGCACAATAAATTTAATAAATAAAAAGAAACTATTTTTTAAAAATCAATGTTTCTCTCTCTCTCAAACCAATTTAAAAGATAAATGAATAAAAAAAACCATGGTGAGACCATTACAAAAAAATTACTTTATTACCAAACATTCTGTGACAAGAACCTGAATGAACTTGTCTTACTAAAAGGACACATGACAGCTCTGGCTAATGATGTGGCTCAGTTGGTTGGAGCATCGTCCCTGCACCAAAGGGTCTAGGTTTAATTCCTGGTCAGGGCACATACCCAGGTTGTAGGTTCAATCCCTGGTTGGGGTGTATGGGAAGCAACCGATCACTATTTCCCTTCCACTCCCTTCCTCTCTAAAATCAATTTTAAAATAATAAAATAAAAATAAAAGGATGTGACAATATTGAGTACTTTTATGATATCTGTGTAAATATTTTTCTTGATATAGTACATAAATGGATAAATGTTAAAGGTGGGTGTATATATGATGATGAAAAAAATTGTTTTGATCATTCTATTTGGCACTTATAAATCTACAAATGAAAATAATTTATAATTATAAAGTAAAGACTATGGCCATCAAAAAAAAAAAAAAGAAAGAAAGAAAAGAGATGAAGGAAATCCTTGAATAAAAAAAAAAAAAAAAGAATATGGCCATTTTCTCTTTTCTTCAGTATATGGTACCATCAATGTTTTCAACAGTATTATGTTTTAATGATTCTAAGCAAGAAAAGAAATCAGAATAATAAAAATCAATATCCATTTTAACATTGTGAATCCAACAAGCTGAAGTAACGATGGGACCTATGAGGATTATGTGACATCTGGGACCAGTTTACAAAACAGAATAATGCAAATAGACACACAAACACATTCTAGACCTGTGCTGCCCACGATGATAACCACTCCCCTGTATGGCCATTTAAATTAAGTAAAATTCAAAATTTACCTCCTCCACTGCACTTGCCACATTTCAAGTATTCAACAACCACAAATGGCTACTGGCTATCATCCTGGAAAATGTATACATAGAACATTTTAATCAACACAGAAAGTCCTATCAACACTGCTGTAGAAGTTTAATTAACTCAACTAATATTTACTGAGTGCTTATAATAAGGCTCCCTTAACTTATGTACTCTGACACAAAGTCATTTTATACAGTAAAGTACAAAATAATTGTTAACACAGAGCGTTTACTATGTAGCAGGCACTACACTATACTTTTCTTTTAATGTAAGTGAAATAATTTAATCTTCACATTAACTCCCTGATAGACATTATTATTTTCTTATTTTAGAGATGAAAAAACAGACACACAGAGGTTAAATGGCTTGCCAAATGTCACACAGCTCGTCCCAGGTGGAGCCAAGAAGAATCCAGATAGTCTGGCTCCAGATCCTCAATGTTATACTGCCTTTCAATTTCTAAATTTTAGTAATTCCCATGTGTGCTTACAACATAGCAACAGGGTGATTGTTCTCCTGTTGTCTGATTAGGTCACTACCATACAACTGGTGCTTTCTAATTCATTCTCTAATCCCTGCCACAAAACTACAAAATAAAGATAGAGCCACTTACTAATTAACTTTGTTCAAAGATTAGGGTCAAATAATTTTATATTAAAAAGTGGAAACATGGGAGTTTGCTGCTTTGAACAACTACTTCAAAAGTGAAACCAAAAAACGGAAAGGACATCACCCAGAACCACAGGAACGCTGGCTGAGTGGAAGTCCTACAACTAGGAGGAAAGAGAAACGCACACGGACACTCAGAGGAGGCGCAGTGCTGAAGTCAAATTCTGAGGTGCGGGGTGCGCGGAGCGGGCTGGCGGCGGAGGGCGCGGTTGGCGTTTTCAATCGGGAGGGAGTCGCAGACTCTGAGCTCCAGATCCGGGCGAGTCTTTAGGGACCCAGACTCAAACGGGAGAAGCGGGACTGTCTGGCTTCGGTCAGAGCGAGTGCAGCTTTCTCTCTGAGCTTTGCAGCGGGTGCTGGGACTCAGGCAGAGCCCCTGGGGACAGGACTGAGAGCCGCCATAACTGCTCTCTCCAGCCCACCCTGTTGATCCTGTGCGACCCGCCCCGCCCAAGCCCTGCACAGAGGCATTTGCCGGATAGCCTCAGGCAAAGGCTAGATTAGCACCTCCCTAGAGGACAGAAGTTCTCTCACTGCTGACACAGCTGATTCTCATAGCCACTTGGCCTGGAGGTCAAACCCTCCCTGGAATTAGCTACAACAATCAAGATTTAACTATAAGACTGCGAACAAAGACCACTAGGGGGTGCACCAAGGAAGCATAACAAAATGCGGAGACAAAGAAACAGGACAAAATTGTCAAAGGAAGATATAGAGTTCAGAACCACACTTTTAAGGTCTCTCAAGAACTGTTTAGAAGCTGCCGATAAACTTAATGAGATCTACACGAAAACTAATAAGACCCTCGATCTTATATTGGGGAACCAACTAGAAATTAAGCATACACGGACTGAAATAACGAATATTATACAGACGCCCGACAGCAGACCAGAGGAGCACAAGAATCAAGTCAATGATTTGAAATGCGAGGAAGCAAAAAACATCCAACCGGAAAAGCAAAATGAAAAAAGAATCCAAAAATGCGAGGATAGTGTAAGGAGCCTCTGGGACAGCTTCAAGCGTACCAACATCAGAATTATAGGGGTGCCAGAAGATGAGAGAGAGCAAGATATTGAAAACCTATTTGAAGAAATAATGACAGAAAACTTCCCCCACCTGGTGAAAGAAATGGACTTACAGGTCCAAGAAGCGCGGAGAACCCCAAACAAAAGGAATCCAAAGAGGACCACACCAAGACACATCATAATTAAAATGCCAAGAGCAAAAGATAAAGAGAGAATCTTAAAAACAGCAAGAGAAAGAAACTCAGTTACCTACAAGGGAATACCCATACGACTGTCAGCTGATTTCTCAACAGAAACTTTGCAGGCCAGAAGGGAGTGGCAAGAAATATTCAAAGTGATGAATACCAAGAACCTACAACCAAAATTACTTTATCCAGCAAAGCTATCATACAGAATTGAAGGTCAGATAAAGAGCTTCACAGATAAGGAAAAGCTAAAGGAGTTCATCACCACCAAACCAGGATTATATGAAATGCTGAAAGGTATCCTTTAAGAAGAGGAAGAGGAAGAAAAAGGTAAAGATACAAATTATGAACAACAAATATGCATCTATCAACAAGTGAATCTAAGAATCAAGTGAATAAATAATCTGATGAACAGAATGAACTGTTGATTATAATAGAATCAGGGACATAGAAAGGGAATGGACTGACTATTCTTGGGGGGGAAAGGGGTGTGGGAGATGTGGGAAGAGACTGGACAAAAATCGTGCACCTATGGATGAGGACAGTGGGTGGGGAGTGAGGGCGGAGGGTGGGGCGGGAACTGGGAGGAGGGGAGTTATGGGGGGGAAAAAAAAGAGGAACAAATGTAATAATCTGAACAATAAAGATTTAATTAAAAAAAAAAGGTGGAAACATTATGGATCACTATAAAGTTTCTATTATTAATTTTTAAGATAAAAAATTCTGAGCTTACACAGCTGTTTTGGGATATTGCCCAGCTTCTCCCAGATATATATATTCACTCTCCTTCACCATAAGTCACTTCGGCATTAAAAAAATGTTTTGAGCCCAGCCAGTGTCGCTCAGTGGTTGAGTGTTGACCCAGGAAACTAGAGGTCACTGGTTCAATTCCTGGTCAGGGCATATGCCAGGGTTGTGGGCCCTATCCCCAGTTGGGGGTGTGCAGGCGGCAACCGATCATGTTAATATTTCTATTTCATCAATGTTTCTCCTTCCCCTTCCTCTCTTCAATAAAAAATAATATATTTTTTAAAAAAATGTTTTGAGCCCAGTCATGTATTTTTTTATTGATTTCTGTTCATACACATCAGTCCACAAATGCCCCCTATGTGCCAGGCAATGTGCCAGATGCTTTGGACACAACAGTGCTTCAATGTTAAGCAAAACCAAACAGAATCCCTGTCCGCATGAAGCTTATAATTCAAAAGGAGTCATAGAACCACAAAAACAGCATAAATTGCAGGTGTAATAAATGTAAATAAGCAAATGGTATTAAGAAAAGAATTTAAGCTAGTTCAGCATGCTCAGGGTTTTTGACAAAGTGGACCACTGCACTAAGATCCAAGGAATTAATTGCTAACTAGGCAAAAAAGGGAGAAGGGTGTCCCAAGCCAAGGGAATAAGTACACGTGTGTAAGGTTCTGTAAAGGGAAAATCAACTGTGATGCACTGGAGTCAAGGCCAACTCATGAGTGTGACCTGTGCAGTCCCAAAAGGCCCAACACTTAAAGGGGCCCATGCTTGATCTCATACTGTTGCCATCCTGAAATTTTTAATAATTTTTACCCTTGAACTTGTGATTTGTAAGTGAAGCCCAATTGGACAATGGGGCCTATGTGGGAACTGTGAAGACAGGCTGGTGACCAAACATACACACGAAGGCCTGCAGGCAATCTGGGTGACACAGGCCACCAGGGCAACTGGGATGGGGGCTGGGCCCACACTGGGAGCAGCTGGCCTGTCCAACCTGAGAGCCAGTGCCTGAGGCTCCTGCACAAGTGTTAATCCTCCACGTAAACACTGCAACAGAAGTTAGGCAGTAAACTTGGACAGTAAATTACAAAACTAAAAGTATACATGGGCACTGCTATGGAGCATCAGGGACTTATTCAAATTCTTCCAAGAGTTTAGAATCGCTGGTTTTCAAAACTGCTACAGCAAAGCAAGTGCCTACAGGCTTAGAAATAAAATTAAATTTAAAGATAGTTGTCTTCCATTGAAAAGAATGCTATCATATATAAATATATATACACATACACACACACACACACACACACACACACACACACACACACACACACACTAGAGGCCCGGTGCACAAAAATTTGTGCACTCGGGGGGGTGGGGGGGGGAGCGACCCCCAGCCCGGCCTGTGACCTCACGCAGCCTGGGACTCCACAGGGGATGACCACCTGCTGGCTTAGGCCCGCTACCCAGGGAATTGGGCCTAAGATGGCAGTTAGACATCCCTCTGGCAGCCCGGCAGCCCTCGGGGGATGTCCTAAACTGCAGTCGGACATCCTTAGCGCTGCTGAGGAGGCAGGAGAGGCTCCCACCACCACCGCTGTACTGGCAGCCATCAGCCTGGCTTGTGGCTGAGCAGAGCTCCTCCCATGTGAGAGCGCCCTGACCACCAGAGGGCAGCTTCTGCATTGAGCGTCTGTCCCCTGGTGGTTAGTGTGTGTCATAGTAACCAGTCATTCCCAGTCCTTCTGCTGTTAGGGTCAGTTTGCATATTACCCTTTTACTATATAGGATAGAGGCCTGGTGCATGGGTGGGGGCCGGCTGGTTTGCCCTGAAGGGTGTCCCGGATCAGAGAGGGGTCCCGCTTGGGTGCCTGGCCAGCCTGGATGAGGGGATGATGGCTGTTTGCAACTGGTCACACCCCCTCCACTGGGGTGCCTGGCCAGTCTGGGTGAGGGGCTGAGGGCCATTTTCAGGCTGGCGGGTGACTGAAGCTCCCAACCCCATTTTTTTATTATTATTCTGGGATTTATTTACCTTCTATAGCTGTCACTAGAGTTGAGAGCCGGCTACAGCTCTGAGGCCATGGCTGGCTGAAAGCAGGTATCTGGGTTTGTGTAGCTTCTATAATTGAAACTCTGTTGCCATCACTGGAGCTCTAAGCTATGAGCCCGCTGGCGACTGAAAGCAGGTTTCTGGGTTTGTTTAGCTTCTATAATTGCAACATTATTGCATCTGGAGCTCAGAGCTGGGCCTCGGCAGGCAGGGAACCTTGGCTTCCTCCGTCACTGGAGCAAGCAAGCCTCCTGTTCGCTTCAGCTGCCTGGCTGCCGGCCGCCATCTTGGTTGGCAATTAATTTGCATATCACCCTGATTAGCCAATGGGAAGGGTAGCGAAGTTACAGTTAACTACCATGTTTATCTATTATTAGATAGTGTGTGTGTGTGTGTGTGTGTGTGTATATATATATATATATATATATATATATATATATATATATATATTTTATATAAAGCCAGAGGACTGAACGCCATAGCCACAGGAACAACCGGTTGCTATGATGCACACTGCGGCCAGCGAACCTGACTAGGGGTGGTATCGCAACCTCCTGATCCACCCTGCTCTGTGCATGACAGGGGGTGGCGCCCCAACTCCCCAATCAGCCCTGCTCTGAGCCCGACCAGGGGCTGCATCTAAGGATTTGGCCTGCTCTCTGCCACCCGGGAGCAGGCCTAAGGCAGCAGGTCGTTATCTCCCAAGGGGTCCCAGACTGCGAGAGGGCACAGGCCAGGCTGAGGGACCCCCTCTCCCCCCCGGGTGCACAAATTTTTGTGCACCGGGCCTCTAGTATATATATAAAAGCCTAAGCTACCCTATGACCAAACGACTGAAACGAATGGTCAACCAGTCACTATGACGCTCACTGACCACCAGAGGGCAGATGCTCAAAGCAGGAGCTGCCCCTGGTGTTCAGTACACTCCCACAGCCAACCTCCCATGGCCGCCCTCCCTGCCCCCCCGCCCCCCGGCTGGCCGGCCCCTCGATAGGCCCCAATCACTGGCCAGGCCAAGGGACACCACCATGGATGAATTCATGCATCAGGCCTCTAGTATTAATATAAGGCTCTGGATGAACCATTTATTAATGAGGAAGACAGTCGTACGAATAAAAGGGTAACATGCTAGACTGGACACTTTCAGACGACCTTCTGGACATCCTTCCAGACAAAGCCACGGTGGCGGGGCCGAGGCAGAGGCAGTTAGGGGCAATCAGGCCAGCAGGGGAAAGCAATTAGGAAGATCAGGCCGGCAGGGGAGAGCAGTTAGGGGGATCAGGCCAGCAGGAGAGAGCAGTTAGGGGGAATCGGGCCGGCAGGGGTGAGCAATTAGGAGCAATCAGGCAGACAGGCTGGTGAGTGGTTACGAGCCAATGGTCCCAATTGGAAGAGGGATATCCCGGATTAGAGACGGTGCAGGCCAGGCTGAGGAACACCCCCTCTTCCCTCCCCCCGTGAATGAATTTCATGCACCGGGCCTCTAGTATTAATATAAGGCTCTAGATGAACCATTTATTAATGAGGAAGACAGTCTTACTTTTCTCCTATAATTGAAGATGCAATGGTAAAATGTAAACAGGCCATTTCTAATGATAAGCAAATCATTAAGCTACTTTGAGTATCAAAAATGACCTCTACAAGTAAGAATTATCAGAACCCTAGAAGCACTGCAGGCTGACTGATGGGTCAAGGAAGGTCACAGGTTCCATTCCCGGTCAAGGGGATGTACCTCATACCTCATAAATTGTTTGCAAACTCAATCCCCGAAGGAATAAGACTGATGTGCTTCTTTCACTTCGATGTCACTCTCTCTTCCTCATTCCTCCCTTCCACTCTCTCTAAAAACCAATGGGAAAAATATCCTCACTCCTCAGGTGAGGGGGAAAAAAAATTAAGTTCAAACTTATAAAAACCTGATTTACATGAAGATGAATCTCTTTAGATCTAAATGAACTAAGATTTATATCTGTAATCAGAAATTTATCGAATGTTGTCTCAGACTATTTAACAGTTCTAGGAAAAGCTGCATCAGCATAAACAGCCTACTCAAAATAAAAAGTTATTTAAAATTATTTGCAATCTTGAATTTGCAAAGAGCAACTGATATCAATTTTAATTATACCAACTGAAAATGAACTTGCTAAAAGTAAAATTTTGATGACCTACTAGATTTGTAGTAAGGCAAGCCAAAAATATCTTATGACCAATCAAGATATAACAGAAGACATTATTTATTGTATTATATAGTTACTAGAGGCCCAGTGCATGAAATTCATGCATGGGCGGGGGTGGGGGGGATCCTCAGCCCAACCTGCGCCCTCTTGCAATCTGGAATCCCTCTCGCAATCCGGGACCCCTGGCTCCTAACTGCTCGCCTGCCTGCCTGCCTGATCAACCCTAACCACTTGCCTACCTGGCAGATCACCCCTAACCGCCTCTGACTACCTGCCTGGTTGCCCCAACCCCTCTGCCTGCCTGATTGCCCCTAACTGCTCGCCTGCCTGCCTTATCGCCCCAAACCACTCTGCCTGCCTGCCTGATGCCCCTAACTGCTCGCATGCCTGCCTGCCCGCCCCTAACTGCTCTCCTGCCTCCCTGAGCACCCCTAACCACCTGTGCCTCAGCCCCCCGCACCCGCGACACAGGCTTCCCTCCTCTGGCCGGCTGCAGGCAACCAGGACCTGGACTTCCCTCCCTCTGGCCACCCGCAGGCACCGGGAACTCGGGCTTCCCTCCCTCTGGCCAGTCACAGGCACTCAGGACCCAGGCCAGCTTCGACCAGGCCAGTCACAGGCAACCAGGACCCCTGGCAGCTTCATCCAGGTGGCTGCAGGCACCCTGGACACAGGCGGTGCCACTGGGGCCCTGGCTTTGTCAGGAAGGACGACGTCTGAAGACATCCGGACTATCCGGTCTAATTACCATATTACCCTTTTATTAGTATAGATAGAACCAAAATATTGCTCTTTAGCAACTTTTAAGTTTGTTATTACTCAGAAAGCACTATTACTCCTATTTTCCTACCGTATACTAGAGGCCCGGTGCACAAAATTCATGAACAGGAGGGTGTCCCTCAGCCCGGACTGCACCCTCTCACAATCCAGGACCACTGGTCCCTAACACCTTGCCTGCATGCTTGCCTGATTGCCCGTAACCGCTTCTGCCTGCCAGCCTCATCGCCCCCAATTGCCCTCCCTGGGACAGCTTGATTGTCCACAACTGCCCTCCCCTGTCAGCCTGATGGCCTACAAATGCCCTCCCCTGCTGGCCTGATCGCCCACAACTGCCCTCCCCTGCCGCGACCCGCCTCCTCCACTGGAACCCACCTCCTCCACGCAAGTCAGCAGAGATGCCGGGACCAGCCTCCTCCGCGCTGCACAAAACCACGGGACCCCCAGGCCTCACCGTGCCGAGCGGCCACTGGGCCCCGCCTCCACTGTGCACACGGGATGGCCATCTTGTGCCAACATGAGGGCGTAACGCCACCTAGGCTATTATTAGTATTAACACTAATAAAAGAGAAAAATGGTAATTGGCGTACGAGCTACCCTTTTCATTGGCTAATCAGGGCTATATGCAAATTAACTGCCAACTAAGATTGGCAGTTAACTGCCAACAAGATGGCGGTTAATTTGCATATGTAGGCACAATGCAGGGAGGCGAAAGGGAAAGCAGGAAGCAGCCCCCTGCCACTGACAGTGATTAGAAACCCAGGGGGGAGCTAAGAGCTGGGGGGCAGGGCAAAGGCGGCCCTGGGGCCGCCTTTGCCCTGCCCCCCAGCCATGACCGGAGAATCAGGTGCCTTTACCGCCCTGGCCAGTGATAGCAGGAAGTAGGGGTGGAGCCAGCGATAGGAGCTGGGCACAGGCGAAGCTGGCAGTCCCAGGAGCTAGGGGTCCCTTGCCTGGGCCTAAAGCGGAGCCCACGATCGCGGGGCCACTGCAGCTGCGGGTCCCCGCTGCCCGGGCCGGACGCCTCAGCCAGAGGCGTTAGGCCTGGGCAGGGGCGGAGCCTGCAACCGCGGGGAGCTGCAGGTCCCCTGCCCAGGCCTGATGCCTCTGTCAGAGGCGTCAGGCCTGGGCAAGGGGCCGATCCTGCGATTGGAGTGTGATGGGGGTCAACGCCTGAGGGCTCCCAGTATGTGAGAGGGGGCAGGCTGGGCTGAGGGACACTCCCCCCCACACACACACCCAGTGCACGAATTTCGTGCACCGGGCCCCTAGTCGATAATAAAAGGCTAATATGCAAACAGACTGAACAGCAGAACAACCAAACAACCAGTTGCTATGATGTGCACTGACCACCAGGAGGCATGAGTGGAATATGGCAGGCGTCGGCCATGGCGGGATGATAGAGCAGGTAAGCAGGGGTGCCAGACCAAGGAGGGGCACCGGTCACTGTCATCAGGCGAGCCTCTGGTGTTTACTGAAAATTCTTTCCTCCCGCGCGCTGTGGTCCTGCCTGGCTCTCACACCTGCTGCCAGAGCAGGCCACGCTCACACCCGCTGTCCACGCCAAAGCCACCACTCACATCCACTACCAACACCGGCCCCACTCGCACCTGCAGCCGATGCCGGTCGCTGGGCACCATCAGCTGATGTGAGCTGTGGCTGGTGACCCTGATCATCCCTGAGGACTTCTCCAATTCCCCCTGCTCCTGAGAGACGATCAGGGTAGCAGCTGCCACTCGCACCCACTGACAGTGCTGGCCCTGCAAGCACCCACTGCTGGCGCTGGCCCCAATCACTCCGTACCGTCAGCGGGTGTGAGTGACAGGAGTGGGGCTGCCAGGAGACAGGAGACTGGGGGCCACAGCGGGAGGGGCCAGGCAGAGGCATGGAGGATGGGCCAAGACCCGCCCCTGTGCCTACCACAGCCTCGTGGCCCACAGTTCCTTTCAAGGTGCACTAATTCGTGCACCAGGCCCTTAGTGTTTTATAATAAAACTAGAGGCCTGGGGCACAAAAATTTGTGCACTCGGGGGAGAGAAGGGGTCCCTCAGCCCGGCCTGTGCCCTCTCGCAGTCTGGGACCCCTCGGTAGATAACGACCTGCTGCCTTAGGCCTGCTCCCGGGTGGCAGAGGGCAGGCCCAATCCCTAGGTGCAGCCCCTGATAGGGCTCAGAGCAGGGCTGATTGGGGAGTTGGAGCGCCGCCCCGTCATGCACAGAGCAGGGTGAATCGGGAGGTTGCGATGCCACCCGTAGTCACACTCAGGGTAGGGCTGATTGGGGGGTTGGGGCACCGCCCCGTCACACTCAAGGCAGGGTTGATAGGGAGGTTGAGGCGCCACCCCGTCATGCACAGAGCAGGGCCCATCAGGGGGGTTGGGGCTCCGTACCCTGTCACGCACAGAGCAGAGCTGAGGAGGGGGTTGAGGAGCTCCCCCGTCACACACAGAGCAGGGCCCATCAGGGGGTTGGGGCGCTGCACCCTGTCACACACAGAGCCGCAGGGTGATCAGGTGTTTGGGGAGCTCCCCCCTATCAGGCACAGAGCAGGGCTGATCAGGGGGTTGGGGCGCCTTCATCTGTCACGACCAGAGCAGGGTGGATAGGGAGGTTGTGGCCCCGTCCCGTCACACACAGAGCCTCAGGGCAATCAGGGGGTTTGGACGCTGCCCCCTGTCACGCTGATCCTGGTGCGGGGAGGCCTCGCTGCTCTGCTGATTCCAGTGCTGGGAGGCATATTACCCTTTTACTATATAGGATAGAGGCCTGGTGCACGGGTGGGGGCCGGCTGGTTTGCCCTGAAGGGTGTCCTGGATCAGGGTGGGGGTCCCCACTGGTGTGCCTGGCCAGCCTGGATGAGAGGATGTTGGCTGTTTGCACCTGGTCACACCCCCTTCAGGGTGGGGGACCCACTGGGGTGCCTGGCCCATCTGGGTGATGGGCTGAGGGCTGTTTTCAGGCTGGCGGGTGACTGAAGCTCCCAACCTGTCCTTTATTTTTCTTTTTTTATTCTGGGCCAGCTTTAGCTCTGAGGCTTGGCTCCAGCTCTGAGGCCTCGGCTGCTGAAAGCAGGTATCTGGTTTGTTTGGGTTCTATAATTGTAACACTGTTGCGGTCCTGCTCACTCCAGCTCTGAGATCCCGGCTGGCTGAAAGCAGGGATCTGCGTTTGTTCTATAATTGAAACAATGTTGCGGTCCTGCTGGCTGAAGCCCGGCTGGCTGAAAGCAAGTTTCTGGGGTTTTGTTTAGCTTCTATATTTGTAACAATGTTTCTTAAACTGCAAGCTCAGAGGCCGGCAAGGCAGGCGGGAAACGTTAGCTTCCTCAGTCACTGAAGCAAGCAAGCCTCCTGTTCGCTTCAAGCTGCCTGGCTGTCGGCCGCCATCTTGGTTGGCAGTTTATTTGCATATCGCCCTGATTAGCCAATGGGAAGGGTAGTGGAGGTACGGCTAATTGCCATGTTTCCCTATTATTAGATAGGACTAGAGGCCCAATACACAAAATTCATGCAAGAGTAGGCCTTCCTTCCCCCAGCTGCTGGCACCAACTTCCCTCTGGAACCCGGGACCCGGGACCCGGGCTTCCCTCCAGCCGCCGGCAGACACCCAGAACCCAGGCTGCCTTCGCATCCCCGGCTTCGTCTGGAAGTATGTCCGGTCTAATTGGCATATTACTCTTATTATTATAGATACTTTTAAAGGAAAAAGCTTTATATTTTAAACCTATAATGGCACTTTTTTCCTGCCTTTGGAATAAAGAGCCCCACAAATAATGTGGCCAACCCTGGCTGGAAATCAAAGACAGTGACAGGAATACCTTATGGCTGGACACAAGAGAACCAACAACTCTACTTAGCTCAGCGACTACAAAACAGCCATTAAAATGAGGAGATAGAGACATGGCCCAGTAAATCAGAACCCTTATAATTGAGAGGAGTTTTGCCCTACCTGGTTTGGCTCAGTGGATAGAGCTTCAGCCTGCAGACTGAAGGGTCCCAGGTTTGATTTCAGTCAAGGGCACCTGCCCAGGTTGTGGGCTCAATTCCCAGTAGGGCGCATGCAGGAGGCAGCCAAGCAATGATTCTCTCTCATCATTGATGTTTCTATCTCTCTTTTCCTCTCCCTTCCTCTCTAAAATCAATAAAAAAATAAATATATTATTAAAAAAAAAAGATAGAGTTTGCAGTTGTAAGAATCAGCCCAAGAGTGATTGTGCACATTATAAACTTTGAAAGCCCCTACTCTAGATTATTCTTTTCTTGTCATTTTATAGTGGGCCCAATTTTTCCCACAATTACAAATGAATAGAGTTTAGCCTAAGAATAAATCCTAATCTCTTCTCCAGAATAAAGTTTATTGTTTTTCTCTTTTTTTTGAATTTTAATACTAAGGTCTAATAGGCTGTAAAATATAATAGGATGCAGTCAATTGGTTTTAACACCACCACCAACAAAAACACACTACAGAGCTTGAACTGTGATAACAACTTACAGAACTGTTTAACTTAATGAGAAAAACCTGCTGGATCAGTAAGGCATTGCTGCATCATTTCTCAGAGAGGAAGGCACACAGTCACTAGCAAGAGAAATCACAAAATGTGTAAGCAAATACCAAGACAGCAGATGGTGCACATGTGCAAACAAAAGCGGTGCCTCTGGGGCATGGCTTTTATATCAAAGTAATATTACACTGTGCAGATTTAAAACTCACAGCAACCCAATTCCCTTCTCTAATAGAGGCTGATCATTTTTAACAGAAGACAAATGTAAAAGGGGAAAAAAAAGGAAATATCAAATTTTCTAAACAGTTTTGAGAAAAGCTGTTTTGTCTCTCAGTACCAGGCAAATTTTTTAAAAACTGTTTAAGTGGTATAATATTTTAGAGGAGTGTGTAAAAAAATTGACAGCAACTACAACAATTTTAATGGCACATCCAGGAGGTCACATTCAAAATGACATTACTGATAAGTTTTTTGTGCATGAACTCAAATTCTGTTATGAGCCAAGTAGCAATACTTTGCTCATGTTAATTCTTACCAAATATTTTAATAAATTTAGTTATGTTTTTCAAAACAGTTAAAACCCTAACACAAGATTTTTGGGCATAGATACTGAAATAATACTTCAGGAAGATGTTACTATAGCCAACATATTGCAATAATTTCCTAAAATGATTTCTGAGACAATAACCTAGATCTAATGTTAGTTACTGCCTTTAATGAATATTACTAGAGGCCCGGTGCACGAAATTTGTGCAAGAGCCTTGGCCCTGGCCTCCGCCCACCGCGGCCCCTGCCCACCACCACTGCAGCTGGGGCCCTCTGCCGCCTCTGCTGTGGCCCCCGCCCACCGCTGCCACGGCCAGGGGTCTCTGCCACCTCTGCCTCAAGCCCCTGCCCACTGTGGCTTTGTCCGGAAGGACATCCAGTCTTATTACATATTACGCTTTTATTATTATAGACGATAATTTCAGCACAAGTGCATGGTGCTGATTCTTCCAGTAACCAAAACTCACTAAAGCACTTGGCAATTCCACTCTAGTCCGGGTTCACGAAGATGGGCAGAAGGAAGTGTTAGCATTCACTATACATCTTACTCTCGGTATCAACTTTGGCCTTTTAACTGTTTCAGTATCTCAGGAAAATGAGGATCCAAACATCATGCTAACTTTCCACAAATTATTCACCCTAAAATTTGAACTGTTTTTCATCAGGAAATCAACTACCTTAATACTATACTCCCAGAAAACTTAACTGGTTGTTAATCTAATCGAGCTATTAGTAAAGCCAGATACACAAAATAAAAATAGATCATGGAATAAATGGAACTTTAATAGCACTGTATGAGAGAAGCAGAATTACAACAAACATGTCATTGAAAAAAACTGATACATGCCTCCTGAGCAAGAGGATTCAGGAGTTATCCTATATAGTAAACAGGGAATATGCAAATTGACCATCACTCCGCCACAAAGATGGCAGTGCCCACAGCGGAGGCGGGTGTTTCCGTAACACAAGATGGCTGCACCCACAGCGGAGGCTGAGTTCGCGTAACGAGCAATCAGCAGGTACCTGAGGCTGTGCCCCTCTCCCCGCCCCCATGGGGCTTGACAGAGAACCTCAGGCCATGCCCCCCCACCCAGCGGGGCTTGACGGGGGACCTCAAGGCACACCCCCCGCCCTGGCCCTGGGGACCTCAGGCCGTGCCCCCCACCCAGCGGGGCTTAACAAGGGTGGGACTGGCCAGGTCTGGATCTAGCCCAATGGGGGGCAGGGCCAGCCAGGTCTGGGTCTTGTGCAATTTTGAGGCACACATGGGTGTGCAGGGACTTGACTCTGGGTCCTGTGGTGCGCCCCAGACTCGAGAGGAGGAAGAGTTTCCTATATATTTTACTAATTTTCTTTCATCTCTAACACTTCTATTACAGAGAAAGGGCAAATAGCAATATTAAAATATTTCCTCTAATTAATCCCCTTTTAATGTTCACGAATTTTGTGCACCGGACCACTAGTAATAATATAAGTACCTAATAGTTTTCTAAAATTCATTTTCATGCTGGTTATCCTTAATTATCATTGTCTGAGCCATTTGCTTTTCTGCGGCTGCCGCATGGTCACCTCAGACATCAATATGAATTCCGTGTTTTTAAGACATCACCTGTCTGGTTCCTGTTAAATACATGACCAAAGAACAGATGTGAGGTAAAGATGATGTGCTTACTACATAAAGCCAGAATGGCAAGGGAGGAGTTTTTCCAAATGGGCATATCCATAAGCCGTCAAGAATGCCATCATGGATATGGTGTGAGGTCCAGAATATGAAGACCATCCAGGGAAGGTAGCATTATGAGTCTTTGAGCTTGAAGAGGTGCATGGTACACTTGAGGGTCAGAACCACAGCTGGTATCACAGCAGAACAGTGAAGGAAGGGTCTTTGTGGAAGAGTCAAAGCAGGCTTTAAAGATAGGAATCCAGCTAGTACAAAGTGGTCTATGTCAATAACAGAGGCTAAAAATCCAGCTAGAAAGATTTCTCTCTTGTCAGTCTTCTTCTTGATTCCAGTGACTATTGCCTAGGACCACAAGTCAATCACACCATGCACAGCATTATCGGAGAGGGCACGAAGCTAGTTATTTCGCTAAATTATGGAAAACTGCAGAAGTCTGTCACCTACAAGGCAGAATATCCCTAGACTGAGGCTGGAAAGAAGAGATTGAATGCTACAAGACTGGAGTAAAGCCTGGGTCTTCTCAGTCTCGGATGCCATCACAAACATATGTCAGTATACGTGAAAAGCCATCAGGAAACGAGCTGCTTATTCTTGTTGACATTTCCAGTCACCCCTCAGCTCCCGTGGCAGTAGTGGCCACAACAAGGGAGGCCTACTGTTTTTCTAATAGCTCTTTCTCAAAAGCCTTTTTTCCCTTTATTTGCTAGCAAGGTTATGCTTATAGCAGTGATGAAGCAATCTACAGAAATGGAATAACCTAACATAAATGCAAAACTAGAAATCTAGTCTTTACTCAGTTCCAACCATGATACAGCTTTTAGTTTTCATTCAGATAAAAATTATACAACAACAAAAAAATTATAGAACATTCAAGAAAGTCACCATCAATTTTAAAAACACAACATTCAGCTTTATCAAAATTGTTGTTATTCAGAATTTTATTATTAAAAAATCAATCTATTAAACCTTAGAAATTGAGGACTCTTGCCACTTCCAAATCCTATTCCCTATATAACTATTCTTAAAAGTTTTATCTTCCAAAAAAACAAAAAAAAAGTTTTATCTTCCAATTCTGCTTCTATACATATACCAATTGATATAGATGTTCTTCATCCCCTCACCCAAGTATATTTTTTTAATTGGTGAGAGAGAGGAGGAGGAGGAAAGGGTGAGAGAGAAAAACATCGATATGAGAAACATCCATCAGCTGACTCCTGTACATACCCCAACCAGGGATCAAAACTACACCTAGGTATGTATGTACTCTAGTTTCCATCAACTTGGCAACCTTTCCACTTTGGGGGACAACACTCCAAGCAGACATTTTTTTAATTTAGAAACAAACATATATTCTTTTGGGCACTTTTTTTTCCTCACTTATTTTAAGCATCTTTCTATATCTATTCAGACCTTTCCATTAAAAAACAAAAAAACGGACCCAGAACCAAGAATGCATCGTAGATAACCACCTGTACTTGCCAAATCCCAAACCCATGTCAAAATTATAACTAAAATACAGAACCGTCATTCAAAACAACCTGAAATTTTGCTGAATCAAAGTTCTACAACTAGAGTAGTCAAGAAGAAAACACACTGAGACTGGTAGGAGGGGCAGAGGAATGGAACAGGCTGGTCCAGCACCCACATGCAGCATTTTTTAATTGGGAGGATATCTCCAAGGCCTCCTGTATGAAGCAGGGGATACCAGCTGCACATCAGACCCCTAGCCCAAGGTAGCAGAGCTGGGAAGAGAAGTCCCCATAACTCTGGGCTGTAAAAACCAGCGGAGATTGTGGCTGAGTGACAAGGAGGAAGCTATACAGTCTCTAGAGTCCCTCTTAAAGGGTCCAAGCACAAACTTACACTATCTCGCTTCATCTGAGTTCCAGTGCCAGGTAGCGGCTTTGGGGGAATCCAGGGCCTTATGGGGGAAAAATGGACTGTCTGGCATCGGGGCAGGAAATCAGGGGTGGCTTTATCCCAGACAGGAGTGCTCACAGGGGTCATTGTTCCTGTGCTGGGACCTCCCCCATCACAGAGCTGACAGGTAGCCATATCCGAGTTTCCATCAGTGTAAACCACACTGTACATTCCACCCTGGTGATTCCCTGAGACCTTGCCCCATCAAATTTGCAACTCACCCAAGCTATCTTATCCAATAATAGAGAAACATGGTAATTAACCATAACTTCGATACCCTTCCCATTGGCTAATCAGCGAGATATGCAAATTAACTGCCAACTAAGATGGCGGCCGGCAGCCAGGCAGCTGAAGCGAACATGAACATTAGGCTTGCTTACTCCAGTGATGGAGGAAGTCAATGTTCCCCGCCTGCTGCAGCTCAGCTCTGAGCTCCGGATGAAACAATGTTGCAATTATAGAACCTAAACAAACCCCAGAAACCTGCTTTCAGCCAGCGCGGCCTCAGAGCTTAGAGCGGCCAATGATGGCAAGTTTCAATTATAGAATCTAAACAAACCCAGGTACCTGCTTTCAGCCGGCAACGGCCTCAGAGCTGGAGCCTGCTCTCAGCTCCAGTGACAGCTATAGAAGGTAAATTAATCCCAGAATAAAAAGAAAAAAGAAAAAAGGAGAGGCTGGGAGCTTCAGTCGCCCACCAGCCTGAAAACAGCCCTCAGCCCCTCACCCAGACTGGCCAGGCACGCCAGTGGGGACCCCCACCCTGAAGGGGGTGTGACCAGCTGCAAACAGCCATCATCCCCTCATCCAGGCTGGCCAGGCACCCAAGCGGGACCCCCACCCTGATCTGGGACACCCTTCAGGACAAACCAGCCGGCCCCCACCCGTGCATCAGGCCTCTATCCTATATAGTAAAAGGGTAATATGCAAACTGACCCTAACAGCAGAGGGATTGGGAATGACTGGTTACTATGACACACACTGACCAACAGGGGGCAGACGCTCAATGCAGAAGCTGCCCTCTGGTGGTCAGGGCGCTCTCACATGGGAGGAGCTCTGCTCAGCCACAAGCCAGGCTGATGGCTGCCAGTACAGCGGTGGTGGTGGGAGCCTCTCCTGCCTCCTCAGCAGCGCTAAGGATGTCTGACTGCAGTTTAGGCCTGCTCCCCGCTGGCAAGTGGACATCCCCCGAGGGCTGCCGGGCTGCCAGAGGGATGTCTAACTGCCATCTTAGGCCCAATCCCCTGGGGAGCGGGCCTAAGCCAGCAGGTGGTCATCCCCTAAGGGGTCCCAGACTACGAGAGGGCAGAAGCTGTGCTGAGGGAACCCCCCCCAAGTGCACAAATTTTTGTGCACCGGGCCTCTAGTTTCCATATAAATGGCCTGTCCTGGCTCAGGATTCAGACTTTGCTAAAATTCTCTCAAACAAGCAGTATCTGGAGTCAGCATGCCCCAAAGCTATCAATAAAAAGCTAAAGACCCGGCACTAGCACCAGCCTGCCTTGATTCACAGCTGGGCCTACCCTGGGCACTTCCTAGACCAAAACAAGTAGCAGCCATCTGCCGATCTCTCTGAAGCTCCTGCCAGATAGCCCCAAGCAATGACTGACTTTGCACCTACCCAGAGACCCCAGAGCCAGTGCACCTGGTGGAGAGCTTCAGACCATAGCAGATTACAACTCTACACATCTACTAACTGACAAAAAGAATAATTTACAGGAACTCAACAGCAGAGGATTCCGAGAATCAAATCTACGATTTGGAATATGAGGAAGCAAAAGACACCCAATCAGAAGAGCAAAAAGAATCCAAAAATATGAAGACAGTGTAAGGAGCCTCTGAGATAACTTCAAAATACCAACATTTGCATCATGGGAGTGCCAGAAGGAAAAGAGAGAGAGAGCAAGATATTAAAAACCTATTTGAAGAAATAATGACAGAAAATTTCCCCTGCCTGGTAATAGAAATAGATTTACAAGTCCAGGAAGCATAGAGAGTCCCAAACAACCCAGAGGCTCCCACAAAGACACATAATGAAAATGCCAACGGTTAAAGACAAAGAGAGAACCTTAAAAGCAGAAAGAAAAAGCAGTTAGTAACCTACAAGAGAGCTCCCATATGACTGTCAGCTGATTTCTCAACAGAAACTTTACAGACCAGAAGGGATTGGCAAGACATATTCAAAGTGATGAATAGCAAGAACCTACAACCAAGATTTCTCTACCCAGCAAAGCTATCATTTAGAATTCAATGTCAGATAAAGAACTTCACTGCCAACAAAAAGCTAAAGTACCGCATCACCACCAAACCAGTATTACGTGAAATGTTGAAGTGTATAGAAGGAGGAAGAAGAGGAGAAGGGGGAGAGGAAGGAGAAAAGGGAGGAGGAGAAAAAGAAAGATCTATAATAATAAAAGCGTAATGTCCATAGACTGGACGTCCTTCCAGATGTCCTTCCGGGACGAAGCCGGGGCTGTAGCCACCACGGCTGCGAGAGAGAGACCCAGGCAGTTGGCTGCGCCTGGAGGGATGGACCCAGGCAGCCGGCCGCAGCTGCGAGGGTGAAACGCAGGCAGCCAGCTGTGGCTGTGAGGGAAGGATCAAGGCAGACTCGGCTGCAAAGTCCTACTCTTGCACAATTTTCATGCATCTGGCCTCTAGTAAAAAATATGAATAAAATGGCTATAAATACATAACTATCAACAACTGAATTTAAAAACCAAAATAAGCGAACAAGAAATCTAATGAACAAAAAGAACTGATGAACAAAATAGAATCAAAGGCATGGAAACATGAAACAGACTGTGGAATCTCAGAGGGAAGGGTGGTGGGGGCGGCGGGAAGAGATTAATCAAAGATCTTATATGCAAACTAGTGGCCCAGTACACAAATTTGTGCACATTGAAAGGAAATTAATTAGAAGAAATATTTTAATATTGCTATTCACCCTTTCTCTATAATAGAAGTGTCAACCAAATTCATGATTGACAATGACAGATCTAAAACATGTGTACGATTGGCGCCAGCGATAGCTTTATAAGTCAACTTAGAGCAAGTCAACTTAGCCTTTTATAGGTATAGAATAAACTTGCTTAATTAGACCTGCTTTCTGATTTAGCTAAACTTTTCCCAGCCCAGTGAAGCACCCCAACTTCTCTTTCTGGTAATTGTCAGCAACACAGCAGTAAATATCAACGCGAAGCAGATTATTATTGTAGATCACACAGGGAGAATAAAGGGTGAAATATTAACTGCAGCAGTGTTTGATTATATTCTGCACACTGAGAAAACCTGAAGTCATTTTCAAGGTTCACCATTTCTTACTTCTTTTCAGTCAGGTCAAATTTCTAAACTTTCTAAATCTCCGTTGTCCAGCTAATGAAAAGAAAATAGGATTCCACTGAGTCTCCTATCTACCTACTCTAGGACTTCTGTGAGGATCAAATGAGATGAGGCATGGGAAAACGCTTCACAGACATTTGGCTAAAGTGTAAAACGTTTGACCTGGCTATAAAGCAAGTCTTGTTCCTGGGCTGAAGAAACTCCAAGGAAGCGGCTAGTCGCTAGGGAGAGGAAGCCGGGCGTTGCTATGCGACGTCATTACCCGGCGCCCACAGCGACCGTTTCCAGGACTGGGCTGGGCTGTGGGCTGCATTTTGCGCCATGGGGTCTTGGCAGCGTCAGCTGCAATTTGGTGGGGTGTTGCTCCAGGGTGGTGGAGGGACCTGTGTCCCACTTGGGGGAAGCCGTGTTGCTTTGTCAACACCAGGTCTGCAGTGCCGTTTCTTTGTAAATGGCCACTGTAAATGGCCAATGCACGTCACTGCATCTCCTGCATTGAGCGTCTGCCCCCTGGTGGTCAGTGCATGTCATAGCGACCAGTTGCACAGTCAGAGGGACACCTAGCATATTAGCTTTTTATATATATAGACTAGGGGCCCGGTGCACGAAATTCGTGCACTGGGTGTGTGTGGGGGGGGGGAGTGTCCCTCAGCCCAGCCTGCCCCCTCTCACATACTGGGAGCCCTCAGGTGTTGACCCCCATCACCCTCCAATCGCAGGATCGGCCCCTTGCCCAGGCCTGACGCCTCCACCAGAGGTGTCAGGCTTGGACAGGGGACCCCCATCTCCCCCTGATCACTGGCTCTGGCCCCCGCCCAGGCCTGAGGCCTCTGGCCCAGGAATCATGCCTGGGCAGGGGACCCCCATCTCCCTCTGATCGCTGGCTCCACCCCCCGCCCAAGCCTGACGCCTCTGACCCAGGCTTCAGGCCTGGGCAAGGGGACCATCATATCCCCCCAATCCCCGGCTCCGCCCCCCACCCAGGCCTGATGCCTCTGCCAGAGGAGTTGACCCTCATCACCCTCCGATCACCAATCACCAGATCGGCCCCTTGACCAGGCCTGAGGCCTCTGGCAGAGGTGTCAGGCCTGGGCAGGGGACCCCCAGCTCCCCGCGGTTGCAGGCTCCGCCCCTGCCCAGGCCTAATGCCTCTGGCCTAGGCGTCCGGCCCGGGCAGCGGGGACCCGCAGCTGCAGCGGCCCCGCGATCGTGGGCTTCGCTTTAGGCCCAGGCAAGGGACCCCTAGCTCCCGGGACTGCCAGCTTCGACCGTGCCCAGCTCCCATCGCTGGCTCCACCCCTACTTCCTGCTATCACTGGCCAGGGCGGAAAAGGCACCTGATTCTCCGATCATGGCTGGGGGGCAGCTCTTAGCTCCCCCCTGGGTTTCCAATCACTGTCAGTGGCAGGGGGCTTCTTCCTGCTTTCCCTTTCGCCTCCCTCCATTGTGCCTACATATGCAAATTAACTGCCATCTTGTTGGCAGTTAACTGCCAATCTTAGTTGGCAGTTAATTTGCATATAGCCCTGATTAGCCAATGAAAAGGGTATCGTCGTACGCCAATTACCATTTTTCTCTTTTATTAGATAGGATATGCATTACCTATGGACACAGACAATAGGATGGTGAAGGCCTGGAGTGGGGCAGCAACTGGGTGGAGGAGGATAATAGGGGGAAAAGGGGGTTGGGGGGGGACATCTGTAATACTCTCAACAATAAAGATTTTTTAAAAAGAAGAAAAAAAACACAAAATTACTACATAAGATCCACATTTCTTGAAAGTTCCACAAAATTCCATTATGTAGAACACCACAGTTTAACCAATTTATTCCAACTAGACATTCACATTGTTTCAGTTCTTTGCTATTGCAACGTATATATACCAGAGACTGAATAAATGGCTAAAAGTCAACTAGATGGAGTCAGAAGGCATATAGATATTTAAGGCTTTGGTACTACCTACAAAAAACTTATAGCATTTTATACTTCCATTTGCGTTCTCTGCTTCTCCACACCTTTACAATTTGAAATATTCTAATCATAGTTCTGATTCTGGACTACTATGTTCCAGCTTTGTATTCCCTTCCCATATCAGTGCAACATGTTTCAATTATTGCTGCTTTCCAATACATTTCAACAACTGATACATCAAGTCCCTCCAACTTTTCGTTTTTTTAAAAAAACTTTGTTATTCTCATATAATTATCCTTCCAGATATATTTTCTACTTAATTAGTTAAGTTTCCTCCTACCTCAAAAAAGGATGAGGAGGTAAGCGGAATTTTGATTGACATTCCATTCCATCTATAAATTAATGAGGAGCTGCCACCTTCACCAAATTAATAGTTTGAACTAAGAAATACAGATCTTGTTTAATTCTAATTTTTTTTTTTCCAAATAAGTTGTATAGTGTTCTTCATAAAAATGTTGTGTGTTTCACCCTGGCTGGGTCACTCGGTTGCGGCATCATCCTACACAGCAAAAGGTTGTGGGTTCAATTCTCAGAGAATGTACAGGAGGCAACTCATCAATGTTTCTCTCTATATCTCTCTCTTTCTCTCTCCCTCCCCCCTCCCACCTTCTCTCCCTTTCTTCCTTTCTCTTTAAAAATCAATAAAAACATCCTCAGGTGAGGATTTTTTTTTTAATGTTGCATATTTCTTATTAAATAGTACCCTATAATTTATTCCTACAATTTTTATTCCTAATGTGAGGTCTTTTTTCCATTTTTAAGCTAATCATTGTTGGTATAAAGGAAATTTTGCAATTGGTTTATTAGTCCTATATCCAGCCACCTTACCAAACAACAGAAACTTTGCAGGCCAGAAGGGATTGGCAAGACATACTCAAAGTGATGAACAGCCAGGGCCTACAACCAAGATTACTCTACCCAGCAAAGCTATCATTTAGAACTATTGGTTCTAATCGTTTTTTAGTTAATTTCCTTGGAATTTTTCTTTCTTTTTTTTTTCTTAAAAATGTTTTACTGATTTTTTACAGAGAGGAAGGGAGAGAGATAGAGAGTTAGAAACATCAATGACAGAGAAACATCGATCAGCTGCCTCCTTCACAGCCCCCACTGGGAATGTGCCCACAACCAAGGTACATGCCCTTGAGCGGAATCGAACCTGGGACCTTTCAGCCCGCAGGCTGACGCTCTATCCACTGAGCCAAACCAGTTACGGCTGGAATTTTTTTCTTAAACATCATCTGAAAATAATCATCTTTCTTTCCAACATTTGCACTTACTCCTCTTTATTCACTTACTGTATCAGCTAGGCCCTCCAAAAGTTTTGAATAATAGGACTTCCTATTTTACTTTAAGAACATCACCATTTAGCTCTGGCTGTGTAGCTCAATTGATTAGAACGTGATCTCGATATGCGAAGGTTGTGGGTTTCATCCCCAATCAGGGTACATACAAGAAACAACCAATTAATGCATTAAAAAAGTGAAATAAATCGATGTCTCCCTCTCCCTCCCTTTCTCTAAAATCAATAGAAATAATTTTTAAAAAAGAATTTCAACATTTACTAGTGGTTCCTTTCTTTAAAAAAAAACAAAAAACATTCTTATTGATTTCAGAGAGAAAGGGAGAGAGAAAGAAACATCAATGATGAGAGAATCACTGACTGGCTACCTTCTGCAGACCCCCTACTGGGGATCAATCCTGCAACCCAGGCATGTGCCCTGACTGGTAATCAAACTGTGAACAACACTTAACCACTCAGGCACACTGGCCAGGCTACTAGTGGTTTCAAAGAACTATTTTAATTACATTTTTATCAATTACTAGTTTGCTTAATTTTTAATCATACAATGCTGTTTAATTTTATAAACTGCCTTTTAGGGTATCTATGGATGATTTCAAAGGTTTTTTCACATTTCTTCTCTGGATCAAAGGCTATATTCCAATTAGCTAAGTTTGACACAAGTCCATCTGCAAAATACATTTATAATTCAAATGAATTTTAACACTAGAAAGACTGAAATTTAGCATATATCTATATTGCCCAAAAGCAGTCAAAATGACTGCATTGTGAAAGAATAATATCGGAGCACTCTTCACTTATGTTCCTTAGCTTTTCCAATAACTCACTTCTATTCGACGTTTCTTTCATGAATTTAGGGCACAAAAGAAATAAAATAAACAACTTATTAGAACAAGTATCACTGCATAAAGATTCGAATAACAAGTACTAGTTTAGCTTATTGAGCAACTGCAACTTATCAAGTATCGACAATTTATCATGTACTTGTATGTTATCATGTGACGGTAATCGAAAAAAAAATGAAAACTGTTATTTCAATACAGAGCTGAACTGTTCATATAAGAAATTTACTCAATTCAATAATAAGAGTCATAATTTCCCCCCAAGCAGTCAAAATGACTGCTTTTGGGCAATATAGGTAATATATATATATATATATACCGGAAATGAAGGAGGGGGAGGTAACTACAATTATTAATAAACGCATTTATATGTTGTACAAAAAGTCACAAAATTCTAAGACATTGTGTCCTTATATACATAATGGTTTTTCTAATTGAAATTAAAAAGCAGTCAAAATGACTTCCTTGGGCAATCTAGTGTTAAATAAAAATTTCCCACTAACTAGGTTTTTTGAGAAAAAGAATTCTATTAATGCCAGTTTTCTAATATCTAGTGCCACAGAAGAGATTAAAAGACAAGGTTAAAATAAATAAAAATGTTTATTGAATAAAATGCAACTTCCAATAAGAAAAGTAAATGCTATAATCAAAACTCTTAATTTTACATGTGCATTATTGATTGCAAAAAAATAAAAGCATTGTATCTTATACAAAGCAGGAGATCAGGAAATTCTACTAGATAAATACTCAAATACTCCTCAAACACACTGCATTTGATTTTGCCAGACCTTCATACAAATAGATCCTCTAGCTGGGATGCCTGGGATATCCAACTAGAAAACACCAATTTGCTCTTCATGACTCACCTAAAGAATCACCTGTTCCGAGATGCCATTTCTAGGTTCTCACCTCATTTTGAGATAGAGGTACCTCCTCTGTACTCTTACGATACACTTGTAATTATAAATTAACTAGAAACTGCTAGGAGTTTTGCCTTTCTCCCACATCAGACTATGCCAGTGGTCGCAAACTGCGGCTCCCGAGCCACATGCAGCTGTTTGGCCCCTGGAGCGTGGCTCTTCCACAAAATACCACGTGCGGGCGCGCATGTACAGTGCGATTGAAACTTTGTGGCCCATGCGCAGAAGTCGGTTTTCGGAAAGGAGATAGACAAAACAAGTATACAAGACGAGTGTGAATGGGAGAGTTGGAAAGGGTCGACCTCAGTGAACATACCTCAATCAGACTGAGGACATTTTTAGCAAAGGCCAGCTTAGGAGTACCCTAATTAAGTTAATAACAATGTACCTACCTATATAGTTTAAGTTTAAAAAATTTGGCTCTCAAAAGAAATTTCAATCCTTGTACTGTTGATATTTCGCTCTGTTGACTAATGAGTTTGCCGACCACTGGACTATGCCATCTTAAAAACAAGTTCTTTCTCCTATCTCCTCAGCAAATATAGCATCATGCTTTCCTGAAGAAATGCTCAAGAACGAACATGTGGCCAGAGACTGAATTCCAAAACCAAACCAGCTATATGACCAAAGGCTAATCATGAACCATCGCTAAATCTGATTTTCTAATTTTTGTTTTAAGAATATCTCTTCCATTTACTTCCCAAGATTAATGTGAGGATCAAATAATATGATACAAATTTTTATAGCACAATTTTGCAGATGCTTTCAAAACATTAATAAAGTTTTATTACAATCAAAATTATGAAAGTCAAAAATCAATTTCATCAAAGATGCAATTAGATCTATTAAAAGCTACTCTGGGGGCGTCAAATAGTGAAAAAGGAGACATGTAAAACTTTAGTCAATAAATAAATTTTTAAAAATCTACGCTGGTTTTAAAACCAATATGCAATTACTTTCCTATAAAGTATCAGCATACTTGCTGTACAATAAATATCTTATATCATAACTCACTAAGGACAATCCCTAACAGCGTAAGGGACCAGGAGAACAAAGCCAAGAAAATTAAAGACAATAAATAAAGCACTCTTTGGATTTCCAGTTCAAACAGGTGCAATATAAATACTAAAAGAATACTAATCTTTTCCATTACGGTGTCTCTAAAACCAAAGCACATTCTACATTTTTATCTATTCAACAAAAAACACGCAATGAAAACAAACTTCCTTCAAAACTCATCCACAATAAAGTGAACATGGAAAAGTAAAGAACGTGAAATATACAATCTCATTTATGAAAAAAACATTTTAAAAAATGATGTATGGCCCAGCCAGTGTGGTTCAGTGGTTGAGGATCAATCTATGAACCAAAAGTCACAGTTCCATTCCTGGTCAGGTCTCATGTGGGAGTTGCAGGCTCAATCCCCAGTGCGGGGCGTGAAGGAGGCAGCCAATCAATGATTCGCTCTCATCACTTATGTTTCTCCCTTCATTCTTCCTCTCTGAAATCCATATATATATATATATATATATATATGCTTTAAAAATAAGATGTATGGATGTTCTTATATTCTAAAGACGTTTTCACAATGGTTACTGAACAAAGACACCTCAGAAGAGAGGGAATAGGAAATTAAAGAACTTCTACTATCCCCTATGTACATTTCTGCACATTTCTCCAAATAGGATTTTAATATCTTGCTCTCTCTCTTCTCCTTTGGCATCCCTATAATGCAAACTTTGGTATGTTTAAAGTCGTCCCAGAGGTTCCTTACACTATCTTCATATTTTTGGATTCTTTTATCCTTTTGCTTTTCGGATTGGGTGTTTTTTGCTTCCTTGTACTATGAACAACTATATGCCAACAAGCTGGACAACGTGGATGAAATGGACAAATTCCTAGAAAAATAGAGTCTCCCAAAACTGAATCAAGGAGAATCAGAAAACCTGAATAGACCAATAACAACTAATGAAATTGAAGCAGGAATAAAAAAAATTCCCAGCAAACAAAAGCCCAGGTCCAGAAGGCTTCACAGGGGAGTTTTACCAAACATTCAGAGAAGAACTAACACCTATACTCCTCAAACTATTCCAAAAAATCCAAGAGTAAGAACACTCCCATGCTCTTTTTATGAGGCCAGCATTATCCAAAACCAGACTCTACAAAGAAAGAGAACAGGCCAAATATCTCTGATGAACATAGATGCTAAAATACTCAACAAAATATTAGCAAATTGGATCCAGTAATATATTAAAAAGATCATACACCATGACCAAGTGGGATTCATTCCAGGGATGCAAGGCTGACATAATATTCTCAAGCCAATAAACGTGATACATCACATAAACACAAAGACAAAAATCACATGATCATATCCATAGACACAGAAAAAGCATTCAACAAAATCCAACACTCAGTTTTGATAAAAAAAACTCTCAGCAAAGTGGGAATAGAAGGAGCCTATCTCAACATAATAAAGGCCATACATGACAAATATACAACCAACATCACACTCAATAAGCAAAAACTAAAACCATTTCCCCTAAGAACAGGGATGTCCACTTTCACCACTCTCATTCAACATAGTAGTGGAAATGCTAGCTACAGCAATCAGACAAGAAATAGTCCTAGCCAGTTTGGCTCAGTGGACAGAGCGTCGGTCTGTGGACTGAAGAGTCCCAGGTTCGATTCCAGTCAAAAGCACATGCCTGGGTTGCAGGCTCAAACCCCAGTAGCGGGCGTGCAGGAAGGAGCCGATCAATTATTCTTTCTCATCATTGGTATTGCTCTCTCTCTCTCTCCCCCTCTTCCTTCCTCTGAAATCAGTAAAAATATATTTGGGGGAAAAAAGATGAAATAAAAGGCATCCAAATTGGAAAGGAGGAAGTAAAACTTTTATTATTCACAGACATGGTATCTCTATATATAAAAAGTCTAAGTGACTATTACGACCAAATGACTGAAATGACCAGTCAACTGGTCACTATGACACACACTGACCATCAGGGGACAGACGCTCAATGCAGGAGCTGCTCCCTGGTGGTAAGTGCACTTCCACAGCGGGAGCACTGCCCAGCTGACACACCCATGCCAGCAGCCCAATAGCCTGGCGGTAACCACTCACTCCCTCAGTAGTCCTGCAGGTCCAATCTCTGGAGAACGGGCCAGGAATTGACGGACCAGACCGGCGTCACCGGCATGATCCCAACAGCACCACCGGCCTCCTGGAAGAAGGGCCCCAGCACCGCAGCCGCCTCCCCTCCTTAAAAACGCTCCACAAGGAAGAAAGGATATAAAAGCGGCTGCCAGGTGGTTCCCAACAACCAGCGCAAACATCAGCAGGACAGATCCAGATCCCGGGACCGGCAAGGGCGTCCCAAAGCCCGCCCAGAGGGCAAATGGCATCCCGCCCCTCCCAACCCTCCATGGGACCCTACCTGTGCACGAATTCATGCGCCAGGCCTCTAGTTATATATAGAAAACCCTAAAGACTCCACCAAAAAACTACTGGGTTTAACAAATGATTTTGGCAATGTAGCAGGACACAAAATCAATGCCCAAAATTCGATAGCTTTTTTATACACCAATAATGAGTTCTCAGAAGGAGAAACTAAACAAATAATCCCATTTACCATTGCAACAAAAAAAAATTAAGATACTTAGGAATAAACTTAACCAAGGAGGTAAAACACTTTGCATCTCTGTGAAGGCCCTAGAGCAGGGGTGGGCAAACTTTTTGACTCGAGGGCCACAATGGGTTCTTAAACTGGACTCAGAAGAAGGAGCTGCGGCCGTGTTTCCCGACGTTGCCATGTTAACACTGCTGCTGGTGAAGGAGTGGAGGGGAGAGCAAGAGAACCCTCCGCTCTTTCGGCTCTGTGGGCCGGACAGAAGAGCCGAACAGGCCGGATCCGGCCCGTGGGCCGTAGTTTGCCCACGGCTGCCCTAGAGCCAGTACACCTGGTGGACAGCATCAGACCATAACAGATTACAACTCTACACATCCACAAGCAACACACTCAAGGGGCAGACTCAGTGAGCACCGAAGCCCCACTGAAGGAAGTCCTAATCCACAGGGTTATCTCCTGCACAGCAACTCTTCCACTACAATCACAGCTGGTCCTCACAGCCAACTGGTCTGGAGGTCAATTCCTCCCCGTGATGCCAACAGCAATCAAGGCTCAACTACAAGACTTTGCATACAGCTCACAAAGGGGCACACCTAGAGTGCCCAGCTCAGATGACTAGGGAGACTGAGCCACTGGGCCTGACAGGACACCTACTATACAGGGCCACTCTACCAACTCCAGGAGACATAACTGCTCTACCTAATACATGGAAACAAACACAGGGAAGCAGCCAAAATGAGGAGACAAAAAAACATGTTAGAAATGGAAGAAAGCAAACTACTGGATACAGTTCAACATCATGGTAGTAAGGTTACTCAAGAATCTTAATGAGAGCTTCAAGGGACTTAATGAGAGCGTCAAGGGACTTAGTGAGACTTTCAAGGATCTTAGAATTTCAAAGAGATTATTAAGCCTACACTAACTGAAATAAAGAAGAATTTACAGGAATTCAATAGTATAGTAGAGGATTCTGAGAATCAGATGAACGATTTGGAATACAAGGAAGCAAAAAACACCCAATCCAAAAAGCAAAAAGATAAAAGAATCCAAAAATATGAAGATAGTGTAAGGAACCTCTGGACAACTTCAAACATACCAAAGTTTGCATTATAGGGGTGCCAGAAGGAAAAGAGAGAGAGCAAGATATTAAAAACCTATTTGAAGAAATAATGACAGAAAACTTCCCCTGCCTGGTAACAGAAATAAACTCACAAGTCCAGGAAGCACAGAGTCCCAAACAAGAGGAACCCAAAGAGGCCCACACCAAGACACATCATAATTAAAATGCCAAGGATTAAAGACAAAGAGAGTGCCAAAACCGGTTTGGCTCAGTGGATAGAGCGTCAGCCTGCGGACTGAAAGGTCCCGGGTTCGATTCCGGTCAAGGGCATGTACCTTGGTTGCGGGCACATCCCCAGTGGGAGATGTGCAGGAGGCGGCTGATAGATGTTTCTCTCTCATCGATGTTTCTAACTCTCTATCTCTCTCCCTTCCTCTCTGTAAAAAATCAATAAAATATATTTTAAAAAAAATAAAAAATAAAGACAAAGAGAGAATCTTAAAAGCAGAAAGAGAAAAGCAGTTCCTTACCTACAAGGGAGCGCCCATATGACTGTCAGCTGATTTCTCAACAGAAACTTTGCAGGCCAGAAAGGATTGGCAAGAAATACTCAAAGTGATGAATAGCAATGACCTACAACCAAGATTACTCTACCCAGCAAAGCTATTATTTAGACTGAAGGTCAGATAAAGAACTTCAAACAAGAAAAAGCTAATCACCAAACCAATATTACGTGAAATGGTGGAAGTTATTTTTGAAGGAGGAGGAGGAGGAGGAATAAGAGGAGGAGGGAGAGAAAGAGGAGGAGGAAGGGAGGGGGAGGGGGAGGGGGAGGAGGAAAAGAAGGAGGAGGAGGAAGAGAGAAAAAAGAAGTAGAAGAAAAAATATGAACAATAAAATGGCAATAAATACATATCTACCAATAATTCAATCTAAAAATCAAAATAAACAAGAAATCTTATGGGGGGAAAAAACAATGAATAAAATAGAACTAGAGGCGTGGAAACATAGAACAGACTGACAAATCTCAGAAAGAAGAGGGGTTGATGGCAGGAAGAGATCAACCAAAGGTCATATATATATATATATATATATATATATATATATATATATGCATGCATTATCTATGGACATGGAAAATAGGGTGGTGAAGGCCTAGTTGGTTGGGAACTGGGTAGAGGGAGCAACGGTGGGAAAAAAGGGGGACATCTGTAATACTCTCAACAATAAACATATTTTTTAAATAAAAAAAAAAAAATAGCTCAGCTGGCATGGCTCAATGGTTGAGCATCAACCTATGTACAAGGTCACGGTTCTATTCCAGTCAGGGTACAGGCCCAGGTTGTGGGCTCAATCCCCAGTTTGGGGCATGCAACAGGCAGCCAATCAATGATTCTGTGTCATCATTTATGTTTTTATCTCTCTCTCCTTCTCCCTTTCTGTCTGAAAGAAAACATAAAATAAAAATGTTTAAGAGCTGTGGTACATTTACACCATGGAATACTATGCAGCAGTAAAAAAGAAGGGTCTCTTACCATTTGAGACAGCAAGGAGGGAGCTGGAAATTATTATGCTAAGCGACATAAGCCAGTCAGAGAAAGGCAAGTATCACATGATCTTGCTTATATGTGGAATCTAATGAACAAAATAAACTGATGAACATTGAAGCAAATAGCAGACTGTGAAATCTCAGAGGGAAGGCAGGGGAGTATGGGAAGTGATCAACTAAAGAACTTGCATGCTTATATGCATAACACATGGATATAGACAATAGGGTGGTGACGGCCAGGGGAGGGGGTCCGAGGTGTGATAAAAGGGGGTTAATGGGGAAAAAGAGGGACATATGTAATACTTTCAACAATAAAGAGTTTTAGAAAATAAATTTAAAAAAATAAATTTGGGGGCTCTATTTAAATGTTCTATTTGCACAATTTTCACAGTAGATAATTTCACTTGCATACTCTTATTAATTTACAACATCTTTCCTTGCTCTAGTTTGTTCACCTTCAAATTTATTTTCTAACAAGTAACCTCACTGCCTTGAATCAGAAGATTAAGTAGTATATATAAGCATCTACAGAAAATATTCCATTGCTACTTTTTTGGGGGGTGGGGGGTAATTGCTCATGTTGAGACCTATAAAATTCGCAATTATCATAAACATCCTAAAGGCTAACACACCACTTTATTTGGCAGCTTATCCAATAACCTAAATAGGAATGAATATAATTGCTGACAGTCAACCAACTGCGATATCCAAAAATATATTTTGAAATTTCTCATCAAATGATAAAATGTAACATTTATGGTATTATAATATGTGGACTCTGAGAAGGAACATGGTTCTGAAATGGGAGTCTGGTGCTCTTCATTCTGGATCAGTCTTATCACTAGTATGTTCTGTGACCTACCTTTGGCAAGTCACTTCTACCTCTTTGAACCTCAGTTTCCCCATCTGTAGAATGGAAGGGAGAATGCTTAGACTAGCATATTTTGGGGTCTCTATTTCCTGAGAGAAGCTGATAAAAAGCTACAGAACCTATTACCACAAATGTATGTTTGTACCCCAAAATTTTCTTACATTTTTTTTGATATCCATCATGGACTTCCTAAGACTTGGATGAAAAGATGTCTGGGGATTGTTCTACACATTAAAACTTCTGATTTTCATGAAATATACCAAAAGAAAAAACTAAGCAAAAATACTGTGAAAGACATCATTACTTACTTTGAATCCCAAAACATATTAAGAGCTATAATATATAACAAATGTCTGTAAACAAGGTTTCTTCAGATAGATACCTATCTGACCCAGAGGTGGATAAATGAAAAAAACCCACCCATTCTCCTTTTTCATATTCTAATGCTTAATAAATGAAGGGCATTTAACAAATCTTAGCTACCCCCAAATGAATTAATGTTCCTGCTTTCTAGTCCCACTACCCTATAGGTTAAGAACCACAGACTGGTAACAGACAGACCTGAACTGGAGTCCTTGCTCTACCACTTCCCTTGCAAATTTAAGTCCATTACTTAGCATCTACATGTTTGAATCCCTTAGTCTATAACAGCCGTGGGCAAACTACGGCCCGTGGGCCGGATCCGCCCGTTTGAAATGAATAAAACTAAAAAAAAAAAAAAAAAAAGACCGTACCCTTTTATGTAATGATGTTTACTTTGAATTTATATTAGTTCACACAAACACTCCATCCATGCTTTTGTTCCGGCCCTCTGGTCCAGTTTAAGAACCCATTGTGGCAAAAAGTTTGCCCATCCCTGGTCTATAAAATGAAAATAGAAATAACTCATAAAACTACTGAGGTAAAACATGCAAAGTGCTTGGCATAGTGCCTCATACGCAGTAAACACTTAATAAATGTGAGCTATTATTAATAAATTGAAATGCTGCTATCATAACTGAGAAATATACATTTTTTAATAGTAAACAGAAATTTCTAAAACAGTATCTTCTATTTTCAGTAACATTTTTTCCCATACTCTTCCCTGGAAAGATTAAAAGTGTAAACGGCTACCTATTAGACGTATGTATGAAGTGGTGAGGTAGAGTAGAAAGAAATCCAGCTTTAGAGCCAGGTAGGTCTCAACTATAGACCAAATTCAGTGGCTCAGTAATTATGTAATCCAGGCCATGTAAACTCTCTCTCAATCTTGTAAAGCTATTGCAAGAAGTACTAAGTATGTAAAGCATCGAGCACAGTATCTGGCATGTAGTATGCACTCAATAAACATCATTTATGACTATTCTAAGCTACCCTTCATAAGTGACAAAACCAGCTTTGCCAAAGAGGAAAAGCATAGGCAAGCACAAATCCAAATATACAGGCCAATGATGGACACTCATGTTCTCTTATCCATGAAAGAGAAGAGAGAAGAGAGAAGAGAGAAGAGAGAAGAGAGAAGAGAGAAGAGAGAAGAGAGAAGAGAGAAGAGAGAAGAGAGAAGAGAGAAGAGAGACGAGAGACGAGAGACGAGAGACGAGAGACGAGAGACGAGAGACGAGAGACGAGAGACGAGAGACGAGAGACGAGAGACGAGAGACGAGAGACGAGAGACGAGAGAAGCGAAGCGAAGCGAAGCGGAGAAGGTTTGGGGTTTACATACTCCTTCCAGAGGCTAATGAAAATGGAGCTCCTAGAAAACTAACCAGTATTTCAGGAAATTCTCTATGTAAGGAACCTTAAAAACCTTTTAGTAGAAAGGAGACTAGTGCCCCACTGGTGTTGCTCAATGGTTGAACATGGACCTATGAACCAGGTCATCGGTTCATTCCCAGTCAAGGCACATGACCAGGTTTCGGGCTCCATCCTTAGTAGGGAGCATGCAAGGAGGCAGTCGATCAATGATTCTCTCTCACTGATGTTTCTATCACTCTCTCTCTCTTCTCTGAAATCAATTTTTTCTATTTTTTTAATATATTTTTTTATTGACTTCAGAGATGAAGGGAGAGAAACATCAATGATGAGAATCACTGAAGCTGCCTCCTTTACGACCCTATGAGAATGGAAATCAATTTTTTTTCCTATTACAGAGGAGACTAGGTAGCTTTTTCTGGACTTACTAGCAAGAATCTGAAAACGTTATCTACTCAGTCTTGTGACCAAATGATTCATTTAACTTTGCTCAGATTGAAGCAAGTAAATCTTTCCTTTTTATTAAACTTCTCAATTTCATGACCTATCTGGTGTTGTATGGGAATACAAATCTTGGTAAATGAAACTACAAGCTGTGCTAGAATTAGGTCAAATGTTTTTAAATGTGTTGTCCGAACACATAACCCAAACACAGAACCAAAAGGCAAAGAAAAAAAAAAATAGTCCAGCCCTGGCCGGGTATCTCAGTTGATTAAAGCATTGTCCAGATACCCAGATATGCCAAGGTTTCGGGTTGGATCCCAGGGTCAGGGCACACACAAGAATCAACCAATGAATGCATAAATGGGTGGAACAACAAATTATGTTTCTCTCTCTTTCTTTCTCTCTCTCTCTCTCTCTCTCTCTCTCTCTCTCTCTCTCTCTCTCTCTCATCAATAAGACAAAATAGAAGTCCAAAAGGATAACAAACCTGACTGCATTCAATTCTTAGAAAAGCTGAATCAAATAAGGAGTCAAATGAGCCTCAAAATTCCAAAAATAAAAATAAAAATCTACAAACACGGACGTCATTTAAAAAACAAAACTGAGCCATGGCCAGGTAGCTCAGTTATAGCGTGGTGTACAGCACGGTTTCCGTTTGGATCCCGGTAACAGAACATACAAGAATCAACCAATCAATAAGTGGAACAAATCTTTCCTTCTCTCTCTCTCTCTCTCTCTCCTTCACTTTAAAATCAATGAAAAGTTTTGAAAAGTAAAAAATAAATAAAAAACAAAACTGAACCAGCAAATACAGTTTACCGAGTAAAGGAATACAGCTTATCCTTTTTAATCCTTAAACTTCCCAAATTCCCTGTAACGTAGAGTCAGAATAAAGTGGACGCGCGACCCAAGGAGCGAACCGGAAAAACGTTTGGCCCCAATGACCTTGGTCCCAAAGAGTCGCCTCCCTCCCGCGGCCGCCCTACCACGTGCCGGCGCTGCGGGGGCCCCGAGGCGTCTGCAGGCCAGGGATGCACTTGGGAGCACGAGGCTGCCGGGCGCGGGGGTGCCAACAGCGCGGGGCCGGGCCGAGCCTTTCTTCCTCCCTCCGGCCCCCACATCCCGGCGGCGCTCAAGGCCCAGCGCCCGGCTCCCCACCCACGCTGCGCGCAGTTTGGGGGAACCCCGCGCGCGGCTCGGGAAGCCCAGTCCGGCAACTGCACGTCCCCGGGACAGACAGCCCCAGGATGGGGGTCCAGCAGCAGGACAGCCGCGCGAGACTCCTGTGCTACGCCGCCACGCCGCCTCCCTCGCGGGCTCCCAGGCGGTCGGGCGGGCGCGGCGGGGCCAAGGGGTGGAGGGTAGCGCGGAGGCTGGGGCGGGGCGGCGCGCTCACCATGAGAACTTTGGCCGCGTTCTCCAGCTGCGAGATCACTTCTGGGGGCCCAAGTGCCGCCGCCATCATGGTCTCTCTTCAATGACGCGCCATCCGGTGCATTCTGGGAGCGGCGCCGCGGCCGGCCAATCGACGGACGGCTCGCCCCTCGCGCTCCCCAGGCGGCTCCAGGCGATGATGGAGGCAGGGAGGCGGAGCGAGGACGGTCGGGCGTCGGGCGCCGCGCTGAGGACCGATAGGGGTGGAGACGGGCGGCTGGGGCGGGGCGGGGAATGGGTCCGGAATGGGACTGAGGAACAGGGTCCAGTACTGGGCGCCCGCTGCTGGTCCCGCGGCGCCTTGTCACTGACCCTGAGTCCCCGGCGCCGCGCGGACCTCCGCCGTCTCTTCCGTCCCTTGTCCACGCCGCGCTCTGCGCGGGGGAACCTTCTGTGAACGGGATCTCGAGGTGCGTCCCCCGGGCCCTAGAACGTGCGCCCGGCGGCCTGGCCTTCATCCCGCGACCGCAGCGCGCGCTGGGGCGGGCCCTGCGGAAGGCGGCGTCCGGATGCGTTCACACCGCGGGCCGCTGACACCCAGCAGAAAAGCCGTTCCTTCTCCTTAGCCAAGGCTCTCGGTCCCCATGAGAAGGGAAGCGGGGACCCGGGCTACCTACCTGCTTCTCTCGCCTCTGGGCCGCCAGCTAGGTTGCGTTCACGGGTTTCATCTTGTTAATTCTGGGTCCCTGTGGGAAGGCCATTGAGTCGCCAGTAACACCCCTCACCCTCGGTCACTCTGCTTTACAACGTTCAGGCACGTGGTCCTGAGAAAGCGGACTCAGCATTCAGACAAATTGGTGTATTTCGTTTACAGCCCATATTCCTGTTCCTATAACTTTGGTTACTGCTTTGCTGCTGCTCCGCTTCCTGGGGCTACACAGTGAGGAAAGAATGAAGATAGGGAATATAGAAACTGGGGTCACTTTAACCAAGCTGCTAAAAATTATTAACTTTAGGAAGGTTGAAGCATGAGGAAAGTTTCCATTCTTGTTCTAACTAGCCTAGGAACTCAAACTTTTTGAACTTTTCAGTCTTGGGTCAATGCCTTACTGTACATCTGGACGTACACCAGACCTCCAGACAGCCCTCTGATTACCTCCCTGAAGGACTCACATATCCAGACTATGTATGGGACCCAACCAGACCTGGTGTCCATTGTCCAGGACACCTGACCGACTGACTGATAACTGCCCTAGACCAATCCTAGGGCTAAGAATGCAGGACTGGTAATTCTCAAGAGTGCGCTTTTTTCTGTAAGAAAACTTTTCTTTCTTTTTTGGAATACTTCTGGGGTTTTGCCCACCTGTGTTCCACATTTTGGAACTCCTAAGATCCTTGAAAAAAATCCTTATCATTTATTTCTAGCCAAAGCCTCCAGATTCTTTTTGAGTTCTCTTGACAACAGAAAGTTAAATTCATTTCAGGGTTTTTAAGTTGCCACTGTTGAAATCTTCCTCTAGTTCTTCTTCCTGGTTATACCTAAGCCACACTTTTGAGGTTTGTTTGTTTTTTCAGAGGAAGGGAGAATCATTGAAGGACCCTGCTGCAGGCCCCCCACTATGGACTGAGGCCAAAACCAGGCATGTGCCCTGACGGGGAATAGAGCCATGACTTCCTGGTTCATAGGTCAATACTCAACCACTGAGCCACACTGGCTGGGTGAGGGTGTGTTTTTTTATGTCACTGCAGGAGAATTGCATTATTAGCTCCATTGAAAAACAGGGTTTTTCATTTGGCATTTCCACAACTTAAAGTTGACAAAGTGATTTAATTTTTAAAGCATGAACCCTGGCGGGTTTGGCTCAGTGGATAGAGTGTCACCCTGCGGACTGAAGGGTCCCAGGTTCGGTTTCAGTCAAGGGCTCGTACCTCAGTTGCAGGCTCCTGGCCCTGGTCGGGGTGCATGCGGGAGGCAACCGATTGACATTTCTCTCTGTCTCTCCCTCTCCCTTCCACTCTCTCTAAAAATCAATGGAAAAATATCCTTAAGTGAGGATTTAAAAATAAGTAAATTTTTATTGCTTGAGAAACAAAGTAACTTTCATTTCACTACAGAAGGACAAAGTGAGCCAAAATGCAGTTAGTGGCCTTTTATATTTTAAGAATTGTGTGAAATGAAGTGGTTAAGGTAATGACACAGTAGCCTGGCCAAGAGGTCCCTGGTTCAATTCCTGGTCAGGGTACATTGCCTGGGTTTCAGGCTCGATCCTTAGTAGGGAGTGTGCAGGAGGCAGCCAATCGATGTTTATCTCATTGATGTTTCTCTCTCTCTACCTCTCCCTCTCTCTAAAATCAATAAAAACATGTTTTAAAAGATAATGACACAATATTTGGCTAAATGTTTCTAGCTGTGACAAAGAATAATTATGGCAGAAATGTAGACAAATGAATAGTTTGTGACATTGAAGATTTGAGGCTTATAATGCTTCAGATTGGGCTGTCTGTTCCAAAGCATTTGTTTGTGCAATTACATAAAAAATTTGCATCTAGCCACAAGGAAGAAGGAAAAGTATTTTACCAAATGTGAGAGTGAGTGTCCTTACAAATTAACAGTATTTTGAATTTAGAAGCTTTATAAAGGGTGTTACAAACATCTCACATAACTGGGAACCATGAATGTTAGGGCAAACATTGAAGTTGTGGAATATTAATGTTGGAAACACTAAAATTTATCTACTGCCCTAACCAGTTTGGCTCAGTGGATAGAGCATCGGCCTGCGGACTGAGGGGTCCCAGGTTCGATTCTGGTCAAGGGCATGTACCTTGGCTTCGGGCACATCCCCAGTAGGGAGTGTGCAGGAGGCAGCTGATTGATGTTTCTCTCTCATCGATGTTCCTAACTATCCCTCTCCCTCTCCCTTCCTCTCTGTAAAAAACCAATAAAATATATTTTTAAAAAATTTATCTACTAACCTCCCCTCCAAATGCCTGGCTCTTATTTCTTGATTTACTGTTTAACAAAAACACTCTCTTGGGGGGCAGGGGGGGGGCGGGAAACAAGTAGTATTGCAGTCCAATGTGCTTCATATCCTAAAATAGAAGAAAAAAGAAAGTTGTGCAAATTACAATAATTTCTCACGAGGCATGAAAGAAATGTTTGTGGTCTAGGAAAGGATAGTTGCCTGGTTGAAATGTTCCTGAAATCAAGAACATTTCACAGATACATCCCCTAGTACTTTTAAGGTACTCCTTTAGCAACTATGATGTTGATGAGAAGAATTGAGATGTGCTAAATTAAATTACAGCCCAAGGCTGGAGAGTAGAGAGAGACAAGAGTAATTAACCAGTTAATAGCTGTGCATCAATTAGCAGTAAGACTGCTCACATTCCTGAATATGTTGAAGCTTTGAATCAATTTATTCAGTGACTACCATATCCCACACATGCCGTAACCAATCGAAAGTAGTAAATATTGCCCATGCAGTTTTTGCTCAGTGATTAGAGCATTGGCCCTCGCAACTGAAGCGTCTCAGGTTCAATTCCCAGTCAAGGGCAGGAACCTTTCCCACCCACCCTTATCTGAAATTCTTTCAAAACAACTGACATCTTCCCAAACTTAGTGTATAAAAATGCCCAGGAGGGCGAAACATGTTCCTCTTCCCCATCTCACCTTTCTGCTGGTGGTTTAGATTATATACCCCAGAACTTGGTCCTTTTCTGGCTAGCATAAATCCTTTCTTTGAGAAAAGTTTTCGGTGTGCAGGTTTTTTGTTTAACAATGCCATGTGCTCCAAAATTATTGCTACTTTATTCTTCACCAAAAGTGATTGAGTATCTATACTAATAAAAGGGTGATATGCTAATTAGACCAGGTCAACTGGCCATCTTCCAGACGTCCGACTTCCTTCCAGACAAACCCATGGTGGTGGGGGCCGAGGCAGAGGCAGTTAGGGGCGATCAGGCCGATAGGGGAGGACAGTTGGTGGTAAGATCAAGCCAGCAGGGGAGGGCAGTTGGGGGCGAGATCAGGCTGGCAGGGGAGGGCAGTTAGGGGCGATCAGGCAGGCAGAGGCAATTGTGGGTGAGATCAGGCCAGCAGGGGAGAGCAGTTGGGGGTGAGATCAGGCCAGCAGGGGAGGACAGGGTCGATCAGGCAGGCAGGCAGAGGCAGGGGTGATCAGGCAGGCAGGCAGAGGGGTTAGGGGCAATCAGGCAGGCAGGCAGAGGCAGTTAGGGGCGATCAGGCAGGCTGGCAGGTGAGCGGTTAGGAGCCAGCACTCCAAGACTGCGAGACGGATGTCCAAGGGGTCCCTGATTGGAGAGGGTGCAGGCTGGGCAAGGGATTCCCCCTCCCTGAACGCCCCCCCATACAAATTTTGTGCACCGGGCCACTAGTGTAATATAATGACCTGGGAAAAATATCAACTGTAAGTTCCTCTGCCTCCCTCTCTCACCATCTCTTCCTGCTTTTCTTCCTCAACTTGGGGGCACTTCATTCCTGATCAGCAACAACTCTAACCAAGCCAAAGTCCAACTGGTGAACAAAAATGTTTATGTTAACCAAGGAAGTAAGGTTTGGAGAAGCTGACTGGTGATGAGATGGGCTGCCCCCTGACATTTCTCAGTAAGCCCAGAGGGGTCTCAGAGGCTCCCTAAACAGAATATGAGTTCTTTTTTAAATATATTTTTATTGATTTTCAGAGAGGAAGAGAAAGATAGAAACATCAATGATGAAGAGAACCACTGATCGGCTGCCTCCTGCACACACACCCCACCAGGGATCAAGCCCGCAACCCAGGCATGTGCCCTTGACGAGAATCAAACCCGGGACCCTTCAGTCCCGCAGGCCAATGCTCTGTCCACTGAGCCAAACCAGCCAGGGCAGAATGTGAGTTCTTAACATCTGTGATCCATGGATCTGGGCCTCAGTAGGATCTGGAATGACAGGAAACCTTACATGAACAATAATGTTGTAAATTCAAAGTACAGAAATGAAATGTTTAAAGAATAAAATAAGGATAACATTCACAAGAAGTAATGAAATTCACACTCTCGTGGGACTATAAATTGGCACAGCTCTTCCAGAAAATTGATTTGGAAATATGTAACAAGAGCTTTAAAACACGGTCTTAAGGTTCTAGCTGGTGTGGTTCAGTGCTTTGAGTGTCCACCAGCACACCAAAGGGTCACTGGTTCAATTCCCTGTCAAAGGCAGGTACCTGGGTTGCAGGTTTAATCCCCAGCCTGCTTGGGGTGCACTCAGGAGGCAACCGATCAATGTGTCTCTCTCATATCAATGTTTCTCTATCTCTCTGTCTGCTTCCCATCCTCCCTCCCACTCGCTCTAAAAATTAATGGAAAAATATCCTCGGGTAAGGATTAACAAAACAAAAACAAAAATAAAAGGAGAAGAAAAAGAAAAGAAAGGGGCTTTGCAGAAAGGGAATCAAAGATGTGGGGCAGATGGAAAGACAAACGTAGCAAGTCAGGAATCACTGGTTGGGTCACCCAAGGCCTGCGACCTAATTAAAGACACTCATCTCAGAAGAGACCCCCTCTGCTTTGGTAGTGGATGCAAAGGGTGAGACTACTGGGAGGGGCAATAGTCAAGAATTGAGGGGCTTTGGGCCTGATGCTCATTAGAGGGCTGAATGCCCACCTTTGACTTTGGCAAGAGCCACTGTGAGAGCAGCACAGTACCTCAGCAGTTACTCCCACAGTGACTCAGAGAAGGGCATCCTGTTCTTCATCTGACTGCTAGGGAGCTGGATCTGTCCCAGTGTAGTCTTGTGCCCCAAAGAGATTCCCAGGCCAGCTGCAGGGCAGGGGGTAGACCTCCTACCCCTTCCCTTGAGCAGGCTAGAGGCCTGGAGGTAAAACACCCCATCTTCATTTCTATATACCTTCTCCAGGGTGGGAACAAAGGGCAAGAATTTGGGAGTGACAGGCATATGGACACACACTAAAATGCACAAGTTTATACCTGTTTGATTACCATTCTGAATAGACTGGGCTTATCTCCTTGTCTTAAAAAGACTATTAGGAGATTTGTAATTATTAAAATTAAAATGTCTCTTGGATGATTAAGTGCTATATGAATGGTCATACTACTTGTCACATTTTCGAGTAATAGATGTTATCATCTACTGGCATCACTATCTCAACATTTAGTCTTCTGGCAGTGCTAACAAACTTCATGAAAGGTAAAACCATGCACTTAGTAACATATTCTGTTATTATCAGTGGAGGGTCAAAAAAACCCTAGTGACAAGAACATACTTTGAATCATATAGAATTTTAGGTCTACAAGTGACCTTGGAGATTCTAGAGCTCAACCTCCATTTTATTCTTCTACTTATATAAAAGATCACACTTTGATAGAAGAAAATTTAAAAATAAACAGAAACTATAATGGAAGAAAAAATTCACCCACAATCACACAACCCAGAAGAGGCAACCATTTTTTAATGCTTTCTCATACTTCTTTTTAGACATTTAAAAATTTGAGGGCAGGGTAGGTGGATGCTGCACGGACATGCTCCTAGGAATAGACTGGTATTGCAACTAAAATACAAAAAAACTTCCTGAATCATCAACGGAAAACTCGCAGGAGAGAACCCTGATACCCGAGGACCATAACTGGAGACCACATAGACACTGTTTTTCTTGAAATATTGATGTTTATTGCATGTAACATTATTATTCTTAAAATCATTTTTCTTGAAAAAGAAATAAATGAATTTCTCTTTTTCTCTCTACATTCCATATTTGAGATCATACTATACACACAGCTTGTATCTGCTACTTTTAACTTAACATTATATAGGGATCATTTACTTTGTCATTAAAAACTCTTGGAAATACTCTGAACAACTCTATTCTAACAAACTGGACAACCTAGAGGAAATGCACATATTCCTAGAAAAATACAACCTTCCAAAACTCAATCAGGAAGAATCTAAAAATCTCAATAGGCTGATAACTATGGAGGAAATTGAAGGAGTCATCAAAAAGCTTCCAGAAAACAAAAGCCCGGGGCCAGATGGCTTCACAGGGGAGTTTTACCAAACATTCAAGGAAGAACTAAAATCCATCCCCAGACTATTCCAAAAAAATTTGAATGGAAGGAACACTTCTAAGCTCATTCTATGAAGCCAGCATTACCCTAATACCCAAACCAGAAAAAGACAACACAATGAAAGAGAATTACAGGCCAATAACCCTCATGAACATAGATGCCAAAATGCTCAACAAAATTCTAGCGAACTGGATCCAGCATTGCATCAGAAAGATCATACACCATGGCCAAGTAGGATTTATCCAGGGATGGTACAATACCCGCAAATCAATGAACATGATACATCACATAAAAGAATTGAGAGATAAAAATCACAGTCATATCAACTGATGCAGAAAAAGCATTTGACAAAATCCAACACCCTTTCTTGATAAAAACGCTCAGAAAAATGGGAATAGAGAGATCATACCTCAACATAATAAAATCCTTATATGACAGACCTACAGCAAACATCATACTGAGTGGGCAAAAACTAAAACCATTTCACCTTAAAACAGGTACGAGACAGAGATGCCCACTTTCACCACTCCTGTTCAACATAGTACTGGAAGTGCTAGCCATAGCAATTAGATAAGAAGAAGAAATAAAAGGTATCCAAATTGGAAAATAAGGCGTAAAACTGTCATTATTACAGATGACATGATACTGTACATAAAAAACCCTAAAGACTTCATAAAAAAAATTATTAGACTTAATAAATGAATTTGTCAATGTAGCAGGATACAAAATTAACGCCAAGAAATCTATGGCATTTTTATACACCAATAGTGAACTTACCGAAAGGGAGATTTAAAAAACAATCCCATTTACCATTGCACCAAAAAAAAATGAGATACCTAGGAATAAACATAACTAAGGAGGTAAAAGACCTGTACTCAGAAAACTACAGGACACTGAAAAAGAGATAGAGGAAGACATAAACAGCTGGAAAAACATAACGTATTCATGGATTGGTAGAATCAACATCATTAAAATGTCCACACTACCCAAAGCAATCTATAGGTTCATTGCACTCCCCATTAAAATACCAATGGCATATTTCACAGACCTAGAATGAACTCTCCAAAACTTCATCTGGAATAAAAAAAAAAAAAAAAAGACCCCAAATAGCTGCAGCAATCTTGAGAAAGAAGAACAAAGTAGGAGGGATCTCAATACCGGATATCAAGTTGTATTACAAAGGCACTGTTCTCAAAACTGCCTGGTACTGGCACAAGACAGACATATAGACAAGTGGTTCCCAAACTTATTTGGCCTACCGCCCCCTTTCCAGAAAAAATATTACTCAGCGCCCCCTGGAAATTAATTTTTTTAAAATTTTAATAGCAATTAAAGAGAAAATATATGTATTAATGTTTCTACCTTTTTAGTAAAATATAGTAAAGAAGGTGTAAATTAGAAACACTGAAGTTTGAAATTATGAAACTATTCATTGAACTCAGAATAGAAAGGTAATACAAAAAAAGTTAAAACAAATGCACCTGTGGCCATCACCGCCACCCTGGATCGCTGCAGCACCCACCAGGGGGCGGTAGCGGCCACTTTGGGAATCACTGATATAGACCAATGGAATAAAATAGAGAACCCAGAAATCAACCCAAACCATTATGCACATTTAATATTTTTTTTAATTTTTATTTTAATTAAATATTTATTGTTCAGATTATTACATTTGTTCCTCTTTTATCCCCCCCCCATAACTCCCCTCCTCCCAGTTCCCGCCCCACCCTCCGCCCTCACTCCCCACCCACTGTCCTCATCCATAGGTGCACGATTTTTGTCCAGTCTCTTCCCGCATCTCCTACACCCCTTTCCCCCCCAAGAATAGTCAGTCCATTCCCTTTCTATGTCCCTGATTCTATTATAATCACCAGTTCATTCTGTTAGATTATTTATTTACTTAATTCTTAGATTCACGTGTTGACAGATGCATATTTGTTGTTCATAATTTGTATCTTTACCTTCTTCTTCCTCTTCTTAAAGGATAACTTTCAGCATTTCATATAATACTGGTTTGGTGGTGATGAACTCCTTTAGCTTTTCCTTATCTGTGAAGCTCTTTATCTGGCCTTCAATTCTGAATGATAGCTTTGCTGGATAAAGTAATCTTGGTTGTAGGTTCTTGGCATTCATCACTTTGAATATTTCTTGCCACGCCCTTCTGGCCTGCAAAGTTTCTGTTGAGAAATCAGCTGACAGTCGTATGGGTACTCCCTTGTAGGTAACTGAGTTTCTTTCTCTTGCTGCTTTTAAGATTTTCTCTTTGTCTTTTGCTCTTGGCATTTTAATTATGATGTGTCTTGGTGTGGTCCTCTTTGGATTCCTTTTGTTTGGGGTTCTCTGCGCTTCTTGGACCTGTAAGTCTATTTCTTTCACCAGGTGGGGGAAGTTTTCTGTCATTATTTCTTCAAATAGGTTTTCAATATCATGCTCTCTCTCCTCTTCTGGCACCCCTATAATTCTGATGTTGGTACGCTTGAAGCTGCCCCAGAGGTTCCTTACACTATCTTCGTATTTTCGGATTCTTTTTTCATTTTGCTTTTCCGGTTGGGTGCTTTTGCTTCTTCGCATTTCAATTCTTTGACTTGATTCTTGCGCTCCTCTGGTCTGCAGTTGGGTGTCTGTATAATATTCTTTATTTCAGTCAGTGTGTGCTTAATTTCTAGTTGGTTCTTTATCACAACATCGAGGGTCTCATTAGATTTCTTGAGGATCTCACTACATTTATCGGCAGTTTTTAGAAAATTATTGAAAGACCTTAAAAGTGTGGTTTTGAGCTCTATATCTTCCATTTCTGACATCTGCATCCTGTTTCTTTGTCTCCGCATTTTTTATGCTTTCTTGGTGCAACCCCTAGTGGTCTTTATGCACAGCCTTGTTGTAGTTAAGCCTAGATTGTTGTAGGTAATACTGGCGGGGAATTGACCTCCAGGCCAACTCTCATTTAATATTTGACAAAGGAGGCAAGAACATATAATGGAGTCAAGACAGTCTTTTCAATAAATGGTGTTGAGAAAATTGGACAGATACATGAGAGAGAGAAAAAAAGAAACTAGACCACCAACTTACACCATACACAAAAATAAACTCAGCCCTAACCGGTTTGGCTCAGTGGATAGAGCATCGGCCTGTGGACTGAAGGGTCCCAGGTTTGATTCCGATCAAGGGAATGTACCTTGGTTGTGGGCACATCCCCAATGGGGAGTGTGCAGGAGGCAGCTGATCGATGTTTCTCTCTCATCGATGTTTCTAACTCTCTATCTCTCTCCCTTCCTCTCTATAAAAAAATCAATAAAATATATATTTTTTAAAAATTTAAAAAACTGGAGTTGGCCTGGAGGTCAAATGCCCCCCAGTGTTACCTACAACAATCAAGGCTTAACTACAACAAGGCGGCACACAAAGACCACTAGGGGGTGCACCAAGAAAGCATAAAAAATGCGGAGACAGCCGGAACCGGTTTGGCTCAGTGGATAGAGCGTTGGACTGCGGACTGAAAGGTCCCAGGTTCGATTCCGGTCAAGGGCATGTACCTTGGTTGCGGGCACATCCCCAGTAGGAGATGTGCAGGAGGCAGCTGATCGATGTTTCTCTCTCATCGATGTTTCTAGCTCTCTATCTCTCTCCCTTCCTCTCTGTAAAAAATCACTAAAATATATATTTTTTTAAAAATGCGGAGACAAAGAAACAGGACAGAAATGGAGGAAGGCAAAATGCTGGATATAGAGCTCAAAACAACACTTTTAAGGTCTCTCAAGAACTGTCTAGAAGCTGCTGATAAATTTAGTAAGGCCCTCAAAAAGACTGGTGAGACCGCCAATAAATATAGTGAGATCCTCAAGAAATCTAATGAGACCCTCGATGTTGTGATAAAGGACCAACTAGAAATTAAGCATACACTGACTGAAATAAAGAATATTATACAAACTCCCAACAGCAGACCAGAGGAGCGCAAGAATCAAGTTAAAGATTTGAAATGCGAAGAAGCAAAAAACACCCAACCAGAAAAGCAAAATGTGAAAACAATCCGAAAATACGAAGATAGTGTAAGGAACCTCTGGGGCAGCTTCAAGCGTACCAACATCAGAATTATAGGGGTGCCAGAAGAGGAGAGAGAGCAAGATATTGAAAACCTATTTGAAGAAATAATGACAGAAAACTTCCCCCACCTGGTGAAAGAAATAGACTTACAGGTCCAAGAAGCGCAGAGAACCCCAAACAAAAGGAATCCAAAGAGGACCACACCAAGACACATCATAATTAAAATGCCAAGAGCAAAAGACAAAGAGAGAATCTTAAAAGCAGCAAGAGAAAGAAACTCAGTGACCTACAAGGGAGTACCCATACGACTGTCAGCTGATTTCTCAACAGAAACTTTTCAGGCCAGAAGGGAGTGGCAAGAAATATTCAAAGTGATGAATGCCAAGAACCTACAACCAAGATTACTTTATCCAGCAAAGCTATCATTCAGAATTGAAGGTCAGATAAAGAGCTTCACAGATAAGGAAAAGCTAAAGGAGTTCATCACCACCAAACCAGTATTATATGAAATGCTGAAAGTTATCCTTTAAGAAGAGGAAGAAGAAGGTAAAGATACAAATTATGAACAACAAATATGCATCTGTCAACACGTGAATCTAAGAATTAAGTAAATAAATAATCTGATGAACAGTAAAAAAGAGAAAAAAACTAAAAATGGATAAAGGACTTAAACATAAGATGGTAAACCATAAAAATATTAGAGGAATCCACAGGCAGCAAAATCTCAGACATATGCCAAAGCAATATCTTCACCGATACAGCTCCTAGGGCAATGGAAACTAAAGAGAAAATAAACAAATGGGACTACATCAAAATAAAAGGCTTCTGTACAGCAAAAGAAACCATCAACAAAACAAGAAGAAAGCCCACTGTGTGGGAGAACATATTTGCCAATGTTAGCACCGATAAGGGTTTAATCTCCAACATATACAGGGAACTCATACAACTTAACAAAAGGAAAATAAACAATCCAATCAAAAAATGGGCAACGGACCTAAATAGATGCTTTTCAAAAGAGGATATAAAGAAGGCCAAGAGACATATGAAAATATGCTCAAAGTCACTACTCATCCAAGAGATGCAAATCAAAATGACAATGCGGTACTATCTCACACCTGTCAGAATGGCTATCATCAACAAATCAACAAATGGCAAGTGCTGGCAAGGATGCAGAGAAAAAGGAATCCTCTTGCACTGCTGGTGGGAATGCAGACTGGTACAGCCACTGTGGAGAACAGTATGGAGCATCCTCAGAAAACTAAAAATGGAACTCCCATTTGACCCAGTGATCCCACATCTAGGACTACATTCCAAGAAACCAGAAACACCAATCAGAAAGGATATATGCACCCCTATGTTCATAGCAGCACAATTCACCATAGCTAAGATTTGGAAACAGCCTAAGTGCCCATCAGCAGATGAGTGGATTAAAAAACTGTGGTACAAGATACATTCAAAAAGATGAAACTAGACTGCCAACTCATACCATACACAAAAATAAACTCAAAATGGATAAAAGACTTAAACATAAGATGGGAAACCATAAAAATACTAGAGGAATCCACAGGCAGTGAAATCGCAAACATATGCCGAAGGAATATCTTCTCTGATAATGCTCCTAGGGCAATGGAAACTAAAGAGAAAATAAACAAATGGGACTACATCAAAATAAAAAGCTTTTGCACAGCAAAGGAAACCATCAACAAAACAACAAGAAGACCCACTGCATGGGGGAACATATTTGCCAATGATATCACCAGTAAGGGATTAATCTCCAACACTTACAGGGAACTCATACAACTTAACAATAGGATGATAAACAATCCAATCAAAAAATGGGCAACGGACCTAGGTAGACACTTTTCAAAAGAGAACATACAGAAGGCCGAAAGACATATGAAAACATGCTCAAAGTCACTAATTATATGAGAGACGCAAATCAAAATGACAATGTGGTATCATCTCACACCTGTCAGAATGGCTATCATCAACAAATCAACAAACAACAAGTGTTGGAGAGGATGTGGAGAAAAAGGAACTCTCGTGCACTGCTGGTGGGAATGCAGACTGGTGCAGCCACTGTGAAGAACAGTATGGAGCATCCTCAGAAAACTAAAAATGGAACTCCCATTTGACCCAGTGATCCCACATCTAGGAATGTATCCCAAGAAGCCAGAAACACCAATCAGAAAGGACATATACACCCCTATGTTCATAGCAGCACAATTCACCATAGCTAACATTTGGAAATAGCCTAAGTGTCCATCAGCAGATGAGTGGATTAAAAAATTGTGGTACATCTACACAATGGAATACTATGCTGTGGTATAAAAGAAGGAACTCTTGCCTTTTGAAACAGCATGGATGGAACTGGAGAGCATTATGCTAAGTGAAATAAGCCAGTCAGAGAAAGATAAATACCACATGATCTCACTCATTTGTGGAATATAGAGAACAGCATAGACTGATGAACAGGGACAGATCCAAAGACAGAGAAACAGAGAACAGACTATTAATCCCCAGAGGGAAAGTAGGGGAGGGTGGGGGTAAGGGGAGGAGATCAACCAAAGGACTTGTATGCATGCATATAAGCCAAATCAATGGACATGGACAACAGGGGGATGAGAACATGAGTGGGGGGGGGAGAGGATGGGGGTTAATGGGGGGGGGGTGAGGACACATTTGTAATTCCTTAACTAATAAAAAATCCTATCTAATAAAAGAGAAACATGGTAATTGGCGTACGACCGCTACCCTTCCCATTGGCTAATCAGGGAGATATGCAAATTAACTGTCAGCCAAGATGGTGGCCGGCAGCCAGGCAGCTTGAAACTAACATGAGGCTTGCTTGCTTCAGTGACGGAGGACTCCAATATTCCCCGCCTGCCTTGCCCGCCTCTGAGTCTGCAGTCTGAAACATTGTAACGAATATAGAAGATAAACAAAACCCCAGAAACCAGCTTTCAGTGAGCCGGGATCTCAGAGCTGGAGTTGATACAGTGTCTCGATTATAGAACCCAGCAGAGGCCTCAGAGCTGGAGCCAGAGCTAAAGCTGGCCCAGAAAAAAAAAAAAAAAAAGGAGCAGTTGGGAGCTTCAGTCACCTGCGAGCCTGAAAACAGCCCTCAGCCCCTCACCCAGATTGGCCAGGCACCCCTGTGGAGACCCCCACCCTGGAGGGTGTGTGACCAGCTGCAAACAGCCATCATCCCCTCATCCAGGCTGGCCAGGCACCCCAGTGGGGACCCCCACCCTGGTCTAGGACACCCTTCAGGGCAAACCAGCCAGCCCCACCCATGCACCAGGCCTCTACCCTATATAGTAAAAGGGTAATATACCTCCCAGCACCAGGATCAGCGGAGCCGAGAGGCCTCCCAGCACCGGGTTCAGCGTGACAGGGGGCAGTGCCCAAACCACCTGATCTCTCTGCGGCTCTGTGTGTGACAGGGGGTGGGGCCACAACCTCCCTATCCGCCCTGCTCTGTTCATGATAGATGAAGGCGCCCCAACCTTCTGATCAGCCCTGCTCTGTGCGTGACAGGGGGGAGCTCCCGAACCCCCTGATCGCCCTGCAGCTCTGTGTGTGACAGGGTGCGGCACCCCAACCCCCCCTCCCCCACGGGCCCTGCTCTGTGTGTGACAGGGTATAGCCATAATCTCCCCATTGGCCCTGCCCTGAGTGTGAGAGTGGCGGTGCCCCAACCCCCGATCGGCCCTGCTCTGTGGGTGATAGAGGGCGGCGCCCCAACTCCCCAGTGGGCCCTGCTCTGAGCCCGACCAGGGCTGCACCTAGGGATTGGGCCTGCCCTCTGCCACCTGGGAGCAGGCCTAAGCCAGTGGGTCGTTATCTCCCGAGGGGTCCCAGACTGCGAGAGGGCACAGGCCAGGCTGAGGGACCCCCCTTCCCCCCCGAGTGCACAAATTTTTGTGCACCGGGCCTCTAGTTTAAAGATAAAAATAAATAAATAAATAAATAAATAAATAAATAAACAAACAAACAAACAAACAAACAAACAAACTGTGGTACATCTACACAATGGACTGCTATGCTGTGGTAAAAAAGAAGGAATTCTTACCATTTGCAACAGCATGGATGGAACTGGAGAGCATTATGGCAAGTGAAATAAGCCAGTCAGAGAAAGATAAATATCACATGAAATCACTCATTTGTGGAATGTAATGAACAACATAAACTGGTGAACAAGAACAGATCCAGAGACAGAGAAGCATTGATCAGAGAGTCAAACCTCAGAGGAAAGGTAGGGGAGGGTGTGTGGGAGGGGGAGAGAGATCAACCAAAGGGCTTGTATGCATGCATATAAGCCTAACCAATGGACACAGACACCGGGGGGGTGAGGGCATGAGTGGGGGGTTGTCGGGGGGGGCAATGGGGGGATAAGGACACATATGTAATACTTTAATCAATAAAGAAAAAAATTTTAAAAATGGAAAAAAACTCTTGGAAAATTGGATTTCTAAAGATTCATGAAAAGTCAATATGGCTTAGATAGTTAGATCATAATGTTTTTAATTATCTCATGTCATTGGACAGGTCATTTTAAATATATATATATTGCTATAAATGTGTTGGAATAAATAGTTCTGTGCTAGCTTTTGTCTGTATAAGCTCCACTTTCTTTGTTCTTTCTGGAGCAGATGAGTTGCTACCTGAATCTGGGTCTCCTGGGTTGCAGCACTGTTGTAACTCTTTTTGCTCAAATAAATGCTTTTTATTCTTTATTACAGTCTAGAATTAATTCTGGTCTACAAGGGCATGAGAGACAGTTTGAGGAAAGACCTGGAGGGGCGCATAATATGTTTCACAATGGCAACAACATGAGCAAAGCTGCAGATGTTGGGCCTTCGAAATAGAAGCTGATGGAGTGACTAACACTGCATGGTCACATGGCACATTCTAGGGCATCAAAGGTCCAGAGCCACTTGTGTGGAGTGGGTCCCTGCCCTGTGGGGTTTTGAACTCTTGGGATAACAACTTGCTCTAGTCAATGGGTCTCACAGTTTTTGAATTCAAGAGCCCTTTACACTCTTAAAAATAATTGAGGGCTCTTTGCCTCTTTACATTGCCAGGACACACACAGGCCACTGGCACCATGAAGATTTGGACTTCAGAGCACGTCCTTGACCACCCATGGGAAACTGTTACAACAGCTGCAATGCAGAAATATCCAAACCCTATGAACCCAAGTGTGTTTGGAGTTGATGTATTGGATAAACATGTAGATCCTTCTGGAAAGTTGCACAGCCATAGACTGCTCAGCACAGAGTGGGGACTGCCTTCCATTGTGAAATCTCTGATTGGTGGGGCAAGAAGCAAAACATATGTGCAAGAACATTCTGTAGTTGATCCTGTAGAGAAAACAATGGAACTTAAATCCACTAGTATTTCATTTACAAATACGGTTTCAGTAGGTGAGAGACTTATATATAAACCACATCCTCAGGACCTAGAAAGAACTGTTTTGACTCAAGAGGCCATCATCACTGTGAAAGGAGTCAGCCTCAGTAATTACCTGGAAGGGCTGATGGTGAGCACGATATCTTCAATTGTTAGTGAAGGCTGAGAAGCAATGGAATGGGTAATACATACTTAGTAAATTAAATGCTGAGGTTGAAGAATTGATGGCTTCAGCAAGAGGAAGCATAAAGATGCCAATAGCAGCAGCAGCATTTGTACAGAAATGATGAAAGTTGGTATACAACACCCAGCCCCCAGATCTCTACTAGCTAACATTATATTTGTTGTTATTTAAAAAATACAACTATATTTTAGGTAGAATGTTTTTTAATAGGATGAAAAAAGGATATGTGACTTGATCAAAACAAGGAGGTACAGTGTTTCTAAATAAATGGGAGCATCTGAAATTATTAGTATTGTTTGAAATGATTCTGGTTTTGAAGATTCCATAGTTATGTGAGAATTTAACAATTTTTGAAAAGTACATGGAAATTGGTGTTAGCATATTAGGTCTCCTTCAGGTTGACTTTTTTTTAATTTTTTTTTATTTTTATTTTTTATTGCTTAAAGTATTACAAAGGGTATTACATATGTATCCATTTTATCCCCCCGCCCTAGACCAGGTTGACTTTTAAAGCTTTTCATGCATTGGAACTCTACCTGGCTTTGGACCAACCGTAGGACAAAGCAGAGCCACCTCCAAATAGACACAATTGGTCTGCTGTGGGAAACTTCAAGAGGGAAGTCACTTTCAAAGGAGAACTTGTATAGTTTTAAAAGATATAAATTTGTATAAAATAACTTGCTCTGTTACAAATCACCATTTAAAAACCAAAGTGTTTTAATTTGGTACATTTTGGAGTTAAAATGATCACTCAAGTAATATATAACTGCATCTTTAGTCTATTAAATAGTACTGTATTGATTTGGCAAAGTTTTGTAACTTAGTGAAGGTATTATCTTCTGTGGGTTTGTACTTTATGACAATATGCTGTATCATGGGCTGGTTATGTTAACTGAAAAAATAAAGTCATTACTGAAATTTTTCAGCACTCTAAAATAAATAAATAAATAAATAATTGAGGATCCCAAAGAACGTTGTGTGTATGGAGGCTGTGGAAAAGAATTGTATCTATCAATATTTACCATATTAGAAATTAAAGAAAAAGGGAAGATTAAAAATGGCAGCAGAGTAAGTGGATGGTACACAGTTATGCTCCCAGGACCAAAATGGCATTACAACTAAAATACAAAGAAACCATCCTAAATAATCAATTGAAGAATAGCTGGAGAAAACCCTGATAATCAAGGATTGAAAGTAGAGACCACATAGAGACTGGTAGGAAATACAGAGATGCAAAAGGGCTGGCTGGAGTCCCACAGACAGCAGCTGAAGTTCTAGAGAGATATCTCTGTTGTGGGGGGTTGCCACTGAGAGCTCTGGGGTCTAAACCCCATGCTTGGCCCCCTAGCAGAGAGCACCAGACTGATAAAGGCGGCCACATAACACCTGGCTATAAAAAAAATAAGGTTTCTGTATGCCAGAGAGAGATGGCTGGAAATGCAGGCACCCTCTTAAAGGGTCAACACACAAATTTTCATGTGCAGTCACTTGGGCTCCTGCAGAGGGAGGGCAGAGTGGATTGAAGCTGTATGAGTAGAAGCTAGGGTTGGGGGCGCTGGGTTAGAGCTCAGAAGTGCCTGGCTTCCTGTGCTGAGTCATTCCCTCACGCTGCAGAGGTCATCTTACTCAGGCAGACCTTTGCTACCAAGGCACAGTTTGCCTGGTGGGTAGGCAGTTGACCCACCAATTGGAAAACTCTTGCCCCACCTTGTGGAGTTTCTTCAATGAAGCCCTTGTCCCCACCAAGGCAGATCTAATCTGTCCTCGTCACCCACCGTCCTGGTCCTCAGCCACAGCCGTGATGGCCTTCTCTCCCATCTCACATCCCCACCAAGATTCAGCTCCATTTGCCTCTCCCATTCCCAATCACCCCAAGACCTCTCCCCCGAAGAACGTCCCTTTGGCCTTCTTTCCCTCCCTCCTTCACCAGGCTTCCGTTGCCTGAAAACTACACCAAATCTTGGTCTTCACATATGAAAACATACTCAAAGTCACTAATCATCCGAGAGATGCAAATCAAAACAACAATGAGGTATCATCTCACACCTGTCAGACTGGCTATCATCAACAAATCAACAAACGACAAGTGCTGGAGAGGATGTGGAGAAAAAGGAACACTTGTGCACTGCTGGTGGGAATGCAGACTGGTGCAGCCACTATGGAAGACAGTATGGAGTTTCTTCAAAAAACTGAAAATGGAACTCCCATTTGACCCTGTGATCCCACTTCTAGGAATATATCCCAGGAAACCAGAAACACCAATCAGAAAGGATATATGCACCCATATGTTCATAGCAGCACAATTCACCATAGCTAAGATCTGGAAACAGCCTAAGTGCCCATCAGTAGATGAATGGATTAGAAAACTGTGGTACATCTACACGATGGAATACTATGCTGCTCTAAAAAGGAAGGAACTCTTACCATTTGCAATGGCATGGATGGAACTGGAGAGCATTATGCTAAGTGAAATAAGCCAGTCAATGAAGGGAAAATATCACATGATCTCACTCATTCATGGATAATAGAGACCATTATAAACTTTTGAACAGTAATAGATACAGAGGCAGAGCTTCCTCAAACAGATTGTAAAACTGCAGCGGGAAGGCCGGGGAAAGTTGGGGGGCAGGAGGGAGGGGTATAAGGGATCAACCGAAGGACTTGTATGCATGCATATATGCATAACCAATGGACATGGGAGGCTGGGGGGTGGGGGAGGCCAGGGGATAGTCAAGGGCGGGGAAAAAAAAAGACACATATGTAATACCCTTTGTAATACTTTAAGCAATAAAAAATAAAAAAAAGAGAAAAAAAATCTTGGTCTTCAGCCCAGAACACGTCCCCGCGCCCGCCCCCCCCCCCCCAGCCCCCTGCCCTCAATAGGCATTCCTTCCTAGCAGTGATGTGGGCATCTCAAACGGTGCATTGGGCCAAATTCACCCTTTCCCCCTGGGAGCAGCCTCCCTCATCCTTCTGCCTCAGGCCTTTCTTCTCAGGCCCTTCACCTTGAGGCATCTGTCCTCTCCCTCCATGGGCTGCCTACCACCTTGCCTTCCCAGGCTCCTCCTGCCTTCCCAGGCTCCCGGCTCCTCCCAGGCCCCCAAAGTGGCCTGCTCCCTCCCACACAGCTGTAAGCAGGATGTAGTTTGTCGCCCAGATGCAGACGTGCTGGACTACTTGCTGAGCCTGGGCCAGATCAGCCAGCGGGATAGCCTGTTGGTCACCTGGCACCATGCTGCCAACAGCCAGAAGGACATGAGGACTGCCCTGGAAAGCGACATCATGGTCCTGGAGGCAGATGTCAACCTAGAAGGGCCCAACACAGCCAAGAGACAGGGGTCCCCATCATGGTGCACCCCCCTCCCTTATCTATAGTGACAACACCCTGGAGCAGTGGCTGGATACTGTGCTGGCCTCTTCCCAGAAGGGTATCAAGCTAGACTTTAAGAGTATCAAGGCTGTGGGCCCCTCCCTGGACCTCCTGCGGAGACTGACAGATGCTGGGAGAGTCCGGAGGCCTGTATGGATCAATGCCGACATTCTGAAGGGCCCCAACGTGCCCATCTCCATCGAAGTCAATGCCACACAGTTCCTGGCCTTGGTTCAGGAGAAGTATCCTGAGGCCACCCTGTCTCCAGGCTGGACCACCCTCTACGTGCCCCTGTTGCCGAACAGCACATACACCCGAGCCATGATAGAGAAGATGCAGGAGCTGGTGGGAGCGCTGCCGCAGAGGGTCACCTTCCCCGTGCGGGCTGTCATGGTGCAGGCTGCCTGGCCCCATTTCAGCTGGCTGCTGGGCCAGTCGGACAGGTACAGCCTGACACTGTGGCAGGGTGTCTCGGACCCCATGTCAGTGGATGACCTCCTCTACATCCAGGACAACTCTGCCAACCACCAAATCTACTATGACCTCTTTGAGCCTGTCCTGTCGCAGTTCAAGCAGCTTGCAATGAACGCCACACGGAAGCAAAGTTACTATACAGGAGACAGCCTGATCCCCCTTCTCCAGCTCCCCGGGTGCGATGCTCTGAGCGTGGAGTGGCAGCTTCCTGGCATCCAGGGCAATGCAACAGCAGCAACAGTTCAATTCTCAGGAAAAAAAGGCATGATCCTGCTGAACATCGCCTCCAGGAGCCTGGCGCTGGAGATGCCGTGCCCATCGTGTATGCCTCGGGTGACTCTGCCCTGGCCCTGGAGTCGTGCCTGCTGCAACTCACCACACACCCTGGACGCTGGGGAGTCCATTTGTTCATAGCAGAGCCCACGGCCCTTCGGCCAGCCCTGGCCGTGCTGGTCCACCTCTCCAACCTCAGTTGCCTCTCTCTGCCTGTGTGGGTGGGGGCACAGTCTCCCATGGGAGCTTTGCAGTACCTGGCTACGTGCCCGGCAAGGAGCTGCTCACCGCTGCGGCTAAGGTTTTCCCCCACGTGACAGTGGCCCTGGGCTGGCCTGAGGAGGTACTGGGCAATGGCTACAAGGAGCAGCTGCTCACGGATATGCTGGAGCTGAGCAAGGGCCTCTGGCAGCGTGTGTCCTTCCAGCTCCAGTCTGGGCCGCTGGGCCAGAGCACGGCCGGGGTGGTGGCCAGGTTATTGGCAGCTTCCCCCAGGGCCACTGTCACAGTGCAGCACAGCCCTTGGGCGGGCAGCTATACATCTGTGCGGAAAGGGCTGCTGGTGGCCAGGACCGTGGACAAGACCCGTGTCTACTACATGCTGCCCAAGAGTTATCGGGAAGACCTGCTGGCAGATGTTGGCAGAAACTGACCGTCCACTGGTGCTGGACAGGAGGTCCCTGGGGTCAGGCTTCCCGTGGGGGAGGAGGAAGAAATAAATGCCCTGCCTTCCTCAAAAAAAAAAAAATCAAAAAAAAAATCAATGAAACCAAGAGCTGGTTCTTTGAAAATATAAAAAAGATTGATGAGCCCTAACCGGTTTGGCTCAGTGGATAGAGCGTTGGCCTGCAGACTGAAGGGTTCCAGGTTCGATTCTGGTCAAGGGCATATATGTACCTTGGTTGCGGGCACATCCCCAGTTGGGGGTGTACAAGAGGCAGCTGATTGATAATTCTCTCTCATTGATATTTCTAGCTCTCTATCTCCCTTCCTCTCTGTAAAAAAAAAAAAAAAATCAATAAAATATATATTTTTAAAAAGTTTGATGAACTGTTACCCGACTCATCAAGAAACAAAGAGAGAGGACACAAATAAAATCAGAAACAAAAGAGTGAAGTAACAATTGACACCTCAGAAATACAACGGATTATAAAAAAAATACTATGAACAACTATATGCCAACAGGCTGGACAATGTGAATGAAATGGACAAATTCCTAGAAAAATACAATCTCCCAAAACTGAATCAGGAAGAATCAGAAAACCTGAATAGGCCAATAACAATTGAGGAAATAGAAGCAGTAATTAAAAAAACAGCAAACAAAAGCCCGGGTCCGGATGGCTTCACAGGGGAATGTTTCCAAACATTAAAAGAAGAACTAAACACCTATACTCCTCTATTCCAAAAAATCCAAGAGGAAGGAATACTTCCAAGCTCTTTTTATGAGGCCTGCATTGTCCTAATTCCAAAACCAGATAAAGACACTACAAAGAAAGTGAATTACAGGCCAATATCCCTAATAAACATAGATGCTAAAATCCTCAACAAAATATTAGCAAATTGGATCCAGCAATATATTAAAAAGATCATATACCATGACCAAGTGGGATTCATTCCAGGGATGCAGGCTGGTACAATATTAGCAAATCAATAAATATGATACATCATATAACAAATTGAAAGATAAAGATCACATGATCGTATCCATAGATGCAAAAACAACATTCAACAAAATACAACACCCAGTTATGATAAAAAATTCTCAGTAAAGTGGAATAGAGGGAGCTCAACATAATAGAGACCATATATGACAAACCTATAGCCAACATCATACTCAATGAGCAAAAACCACAACCATTTTCCCTAAAAACAGGAGCAAGACAGAATGCCCACTTTCACCACTCCTGTTTGACATAATAGTGGAAGTGCTAGCCATAGCGATCAGACAAGCAGAAGTAAAAGGTATCCAACTGGAAAAAGAAGAAGTAAAACTGTCATTATTCGCAGATGATATGATATTGTACATAGAAAACCCTAAAGACTCCATCAAAAAACAACTAGATTTAATAAATGAACCCAAGCCATTACACTCAATTAATATTTGACAAAGGAGGCAAGAACATACAATGGGGTCAAGACAGCCTTTTTAATAAATAGTGTTGGGAAAATTGGACAGATACATGTAAAAAAAATGAAACTAGACCACCAACTTACACCATACATGAATAAACTCAAAATGTATAAAAGACTTAAATGTAAGTCAGGAAACAATAAAGATCCTAGAAGAAACCATAGGCAGCAAAATCTCAGACATCTCTCACAGCAATATGTTTATGGATACATCTTCTAGGGCAAAGGAAACTAAGGAGAAAAATAAACAAATGGAAGAACATCAAAACAAAAAGCGTCTGCACAGCAAAAATACCATCAACAAAACAAAAAGGGAGCCCACTGTATGGGAGAACGTATTTGGCAATGATACATCTGATAAAGGGTTAATAGCCAAAATATCTAAGGAACTCATACAACTTAACAAAAGGAAGACAAACAATCCAATTAAAAAACGATTAAAGGACCCAAATAGACACTTCTCCAAAGTGAACATATAGATGGGCAAGAGACATGAAAAAAATGCTCAAAGTGACTGTTCTTCGGAGAGATGCAAATTAAGACAACAATGAGGTAGCACTTCACACCTGTCAGAATGGCTACCATCAACAAATCAACAAATGACAAGTGCTGGCAAGGACTGTGGAGAAAAGGGAACCCTAGTACACTGCTGGTGGGAATGCAGACTGGTGCAGCCATTATGGAAAACAGTATGGAGTTTCCTCAAAATATTAAATATGGAATTGCCATTTGACCCAGTGATCCCACTTCTAGGAATATATCCTAAGGTCCAAAATACCAATCAGGAAGAATGTATGCACTCCTCTGTCCATAGCAGCACAATTTACAATAGCTAAGATCTGGAAATAGCCCATTTGCCCATCAGTAGATGAGTGGATAAAAAAGCTGTGGTACATTTATACCATGGAATACTCTGTAGCAGTAAAAAAGAAGAATCTCTTACCTTTTGAGACAGCACGGAGGGACTGGAGAGTATCATGCTAAGTGAAATAAATCAGTCAGAGAAAGACATGTATCACATGACCTCACTTATATGTGCAATCTAATGAACAAAACAAACTGGTGAACAAAATAGATCCAGAGACATCAAAGCATAGAACAAACTGCAGAACCTCAGAGGGGAGGCTGGGGAGGGTGAGTCAGTGGGAAGTGGTCAACCAAAAAACTTGTGTATGTATATATGTGTATATATATATATATATACTAGAGGCCCGGTGCACAAAAATTTGTGCACTCGGGGTTGGGAGAGGAGGTCCCTCAGCCTGGCCTGTGCACTCTCACAGTCTGGGACCCATCAGGAGATAATGACCTGCTGGCTTAGGCCTGCTCCCAGGTGGCAGAGGGCAGGCCCAATCCCTAGGTGCAGCCCCTGGTCGGGCTCAGAGCAGGGCCAATTGGGGAGTTGGGGCACCGCCCCCTGTTATGCACAGAGCAGGGCGGATTGGGAGGTTGTGATGCCACCCTCAGTCACGCTCAGGGGAGGTCCAATTGGGGGGTTGGGGCACCGCCCCCTGTCACACTCAAGGCAGGGTCCATAGGGAGGTTGCAGCGCCACTCCTGTCATGCATAGAGCAGGGCCCATCAGGGGGGTTGGGGCTCTGTACCCTGTCACACACAGAGCAGGGCCGATCAGAGGGTTGGGGCTCTGCACCCTGTCACACTGATCCCGGTGCTGGGAGGCCTCGCTGCTCTGCTGATCCCAGGGCCAGGACGCCTCTCGGCTCCGCTGATCTCTAGCCTGGAGGCCTCTCGGCTGCTGATAACCTGGCTGGGAGGCCTCTCAACTCTGCTGATCACCTGGGCTGGGAGGCCTCTCGGCTCCACTGATCACCTGGGCTGGGAGGCCTCTTGGCTCCGCTGATCGCAGGGCCTCGGACTCCGCTGATCACCGGGGCTGGGAGGCCTCTCAGCTCCGCTGATCACCGGGGCTGGGAGGCCTCTTGGCTCAGCTGATCGCGGGGCCTCCGACTCCGCTGATCACGGGGCCAGGAGCGGGCCGGGAGGCCTCTCGGCTGATCACCGGGGCCCGGGAGGCCTCTGGACTCTGCTGATCACCTGGACTCCGCTGATCATCAGGGCTGGGAGGCCTCTCGGCTCCGCTGATCACCTGGGCTGGGAGGCCTCTCGGCTCCGCTGATCACCTGGGCTGGGAGGCCTCTCAGCTCCGCTGATCACCTGGGCTGAAAGGCCTCTCGGCTCCTCTGATCACTGGGGCCAGGAGGCCTCTCGGCTCCGCTGATCGCGGGGCCAGGAGCGGGCCGGGAGGCCTCTCGGCTGATCACCGGGGCTGGGAGGCCTCTCGGCTCTGCTGATCGCGGGGCTGGGCCGACTCTCGCCTCCCTGATTGCGGGGCTGGGCCGACTCTGGCCTCCGCTGATCTCGGGGCCAGGAGGCCTCTCTGCCCTGCTGCTTCAGGGCTGTTTGGCTTCGCTCTGCTTGGAGCCTGAGTATGCAAATTAACCGCCATCTTTTAGCTTCTATAATTGAAACATTGTATCTTTTGGAGTTGTTGCTTCAGGAGCTCAGAGCCCGGCAGCTGCGGGGATCCTTGACTTTCTCCATCGCTGGGGCAACCAAGCCTCCTATTCTCAGCTGCCTGGCTGCCAGCCGCCATCTTGGCTGACAGTTAATTTGCATATCTCACTGATTAGCCAATGAAAAAGGTATCGGTCGTACTCCAATTACCATTTTTCTCTTTTATTAGTATAGGATATATATATATGCATAACCCATGAACACAGACAATAGGGTGGTGAAGGCCCAGGGTAGAGTGTAGAGGTGGGCTAGAAGGGGTCAATGGGGTTAAAAAGAGGAAATATATAATATTTTCAACAATAAAGATTTATATTTTTTAAAAAGAAATTAAAACTAGGATGTTTTAAATGTTTGTTAATTGAAAAAATAATAAAACCATTGCATGGTCACATAAATAACATGTATTATGCAAAATAATATTTTCCAGAACAAAACAAAAGTTATAATGGTGAGATGAGTGGCATTGTTCTATATTTGGCAAATCTCTAGAATGTCTGCTTTCTTAATTATGCCTCCATTTTCGATCTTTTGTGACATGTTGTCTTGGTTGAAGCAAATGGAGAGAGTTCAGCCTCCCTCCCCCAGGTATGCAGTTGGAAAATGGGACCTCGTGGCCCTGGAAGTCTGCAGAACACACTTTTGTTGTTGTTGTTAATCCTCACCTGAGGATATTTTTCCCCCATTGATTTTTTAGAGAGAGTGGAAAGGAAGGAGGGAGGAGAGAGAAACATCAATGTGAGAGAGACAGATCAATTGATTGCCTCCTGCACAAGCCCTAATCCAAGCCGAGATTGAGCCTGCAACCCAGGTACATGCCCTTGGCTGGGAATCAAACCTGGACCCTTCGTCTGTGGGACAATGTTCTAACCATTGAGCAAATGACTAGGGCTGCAGAACACACATTGACAGCTGCTGTGCTGGCCTAAGTCAAAATTTCTGCAACCCCACCAGCAGTGGTCCAGCAGAACCTGCACAGTGTTTCAACAGACTAGAGACAAACTCTATTTGAAAAGGAGTTGCTATAAGTCACATGACTCATTTGAACCCTTTTACCACTTTGAAAATACTTCAGTCATACAGGCCGTTCCTTTTTCAAACCAAAGGCTTTGACCTCATTGAACAACAGCATGATCTGCATGGACCAACTCCTTCTGATGGACCTGGTCTAGGACCTTCATTCCTAGATGGGGCATATCCAGGAGGCTGGGGAAAGGAGGTGGGATGTGGGCACAGAGAGCCAGCAACACTAAGGCTCACTCTTGGGCATGACAGTCTTCCACAGCTGCCATTTCTTAGGTTTCTCATGTTATTCCTTCTTGCAGGAAAAAGAAAAAGAAAAAGAAAAAGAAAAAGAAAAAGAAAAAGAAAAAGAAAAAGAAAAAGAAAAAGAAAAAGATGAACTAAACAGAACACATAATGGTCTGGAAGTCTTGCCTGAATGCAAGGCTGTGACTGTTGCAGGAGATCAGTGTGTGGTCCAACTGTGTCTTCTTGCTGTCCTCCAGCATCCCTCCTTGCTCAACTATGACTATACCCATGGAGACTAGGTTTTTCTCAGCAAAAGTGACTGGCTGTGTTGCATGACTGTAGTTGATTTTTTTGTATTTGGGTAGATAAAAGTAAAAATGTTTGTGTCTAAACACTGGCAATCTACTAATATTGATTTTGTGTACTCCCAAAGCAAGTGGTGTTTATTTTGAAAAGGGACTCCATGCTACTATGAGATAAAGTTTAAGATTAAAGGGTTTGCAAGGAGAAGAGAAATGGCCTCAGCTGTCTTTAAAATTCAGAGCCTGCAAACCAAGGCCAGAAATAAGTTTCTGGGCAGAATGTAAAATCCCAGGAAGATAGGATCAGAAGGCTGACTACTGGTATAGGGCCATCCTCCCCTATGTCCCATGGCTCCCTAGCTGTGTGCTGCATACAAACTCAGGACCAGTCTCTTTTCTTTTGTTGGAACACACCACCAGACCCAGCCCAGGCTTCACAGGCACAAGAAGAAACTGCTGTGGCCTTTGCTCTTGTCTTCTTTGGACACTTATTTATTACAGGGTATTATTATGTATAACATTGTATTGGTCACTGATTAAAGGAGATAGTCACGGAGAAAACAAATGACTGTCACACACATGCCCTGCTCAGAAGGAGGTTATAGATGAATATGTGAATTTAAGGAGAACCAAGATGGCGGCATAGGTTAACGCCGGAGTTTGCTGCTTTGAACAACTACTTCAAAAGTGAAACTAAAAGACGGAAGGGACATCACCCAGAACCACAGGAACGCTGGCTGAGTGGAAGTCCTACAACTAGGAGGAAAGAGAAACGCATAGGGACACTCAGAGGAGGCGCAGTGCTGAAGTCAAATTCTGAGGTGCGGAGTGCGCGGAGCGGGCTGGAGGCGGAGGGCGCGGTTGGCGTTTTCAATCAGGAGGGAGTCGCAGACTCTGAGCTCCAAATACAGGCGAGCCTTTAGGGACCCAGACTCAAACGAAAGAAGTGGAGAAGCGGGACTGTCTGGCTTCGGTCAGAGCGAGTGCAGCTTTCTCTCCGAGCTTTGCAGCGGGTGCTGGGACTCAGAGAGGCAGAGCCCCTGGGGACAGGACTGAGAGCCGCCATAACTGCTCTCTCCGGCCCACCCTGTTGATCCTGTGCGACCCGCCCCGCCCAAGCCCTGCACAGAGGCATTTGCCGGATAGCCTCAGGCAAAGGCTAGATTAGCACCTCCCTAGAGGACAGAAGTTCTCTCACTGCTGACACAGCTGATTCTCATAGCCACTTGGCCTGGAGGTCAAACCCTCCCTGGTATTAGCTTCAACAATAAAGGTTTAACTATAAGACTGCGAACAAAGACCACTAGGGGGTGCACCAAGGAAGCATAACAAAATGCGGAGACAAAGAAACAGGACAAAATTGTCAAAGGAAGATATAGAGTTCAGAACCACACTTTTAAGGTCTCTCAAGAACTGTTTAGAAGCCGCCGATAAACTTAATGAGCTCTACAAGAAAACTAATGAGACCCTCGATGTTATATTGGGGAACCAACTAGAAATTAAGCATACACGGACTGAAATAACGAATATTATACACACTCCCGACAGCAGACCAGAGGAGCGCAAGAATCAAGTCAATGATTTGAAATGTGAGGAAGCAAAAAACATCCAACCGGAAAAGCAAAATGAAAAAAGAATCCAAAAATGCGAGGAGAGTGTAAGGAGCCTCTGGGACAGCTTCAAGCATACCAACATCAGAATTATAGGGGTGCCAGAAGAGGAGAGAGAGCAAGATATTGAAAACCTATTTGAAGAAATAATGACAGAAAACTTCCCCCACCTGGTGAAAGAAATGGACTTACAGGTCCAAGAAGCGCGGAGAACCCCAAACAAAAGGAATCCAAAGAGGACCACACCAAGACACATCATAATTAAAATGCCAAGAGCAAAAGATAAAGAGAGAATCTTAAAAGCAGCAAGAGAAAGAAACCCAGTTACCTACAAGGGAATACCCATACGACTGTCAGCTGATTTCTCAACAGAAACTTTGCAGGCCAGGAGGGAGTGGCAAGAAATATTCAAAGTGATGAATACCAAGAACCTACAACCAAGATTACTTTATCCAGCAAAGCTATCATTCAGAACTGAAGGTCAGATAAAGAGCTTCTCAGATAAGGAAAAGCTAAAGGAGTTCATCACCACCAAACCAGGATTATATGAAATGCTGAAAGGTATCCTTTAAGAAGAGGAAGAGGAAGAAAAAGGTAAAGATACAAATTATGAACAACAAATATGCATCTATCAACAAGTGAATCTAAGAATCAAGTGAATAAATAATCTGATGAACAGAATGAACTGGTGATTATAATAGAATCAGGGACATAGAAAGGGAATGGACTGACTATTCTTGGGGGGGAAAGGGGTGTGGGAGATTCGGGAAGAGACTGGACAAAAATCGTGCACCTATGGATGAGGACAGTGGGCGTGGAGTGAGGGCGGAGGGTGGGGCGGGAACTGGGAGGAGGGGAGTTATGGGGGGGGGAAAGAGGAACAAATGTAATAATCTGAACAATAAAGATTTAATTTAAAAAAAAAGAATATGTGAATTTAACAAATAATGTGAATGCCTGTTGTGTGCTATGTAAATCAATGGGGGAGTGGACCCCTTTAACAAAAATCACTAACATAAAAAATACTTTGACAGTCCTGCTAGTGTGGCTCAGTGGTTGAGTGTAGACCCATGAACCAAGAGGTCATTGGTTCAATGCACATGCCCGGGTTGCGGGCTCAATCCCCAGTAGGGAGCATGCCAGAGGCAGCTGATCAATGATGGTTCTATCCCTCTCCCTTCCTCTCTCTTTCTCTAAAATCAAAATAATACTTTGGGGAAAAAATCCTTTGACATGAATACGAGATCTATAAAAGTTTAAGCCAAAAAACTTTTAGAAACAAAAGAGGTGAAGTAACAACTGACCCCACAGAAATACAAAGGATCATAAAAAAATACTATGACACCGCTATTCCAACAAACTGGACAAATTCTCAACAAAAATGAGCAAATCACATCCAGATGAAACGGACATATTCCTAGAAAAATACCATCTTCTACTAGTAGAACTCAATCAAGAAGAATCAGAAATCCTCAGTAGACTGATAACTAGAGATGAAATTGAAGCAGTAATAAAAAATAAATAAAAAATAATAATAAAAGAAACTTCCAGCAAACAAAGGCCTGGTCTGGATGGCTTCACAGGGAGTTTTACCAAACATTCACAGAAGAACTAACACCTATACTCCTCAGACTATTCCAAAAAATTCAAGAGGAAGGGACACTGCCAAGCTCTTTCTATGAAACCAGCATTACCCTAATCCCAAAACCACATAGACACTACAAAGAAAGAGAACTACAGGCCAAATGCCCTGACCAGTGTGGCTCAGTTGCTTAAGTGTCATCCCATGCACCAAGAGGTTGCCAATTCGATATCTGGTCAAGGTACATGACCCCCAGTGCAGGGAATGCGGGAGGTAGCCTATCAATGTTTTTCTCTCATCAATCTCTCGCTCCCTCTCCCTTCCTCTCTCTCTAAAATCTATAAAAGCACAATAAAAAATAATAGAAATCATAACTCTTAGACCACAATGGAATTAAAGTAGGAACAGATAACAGAAAGATAGCTGGAAAATGCAAAAATACTTTGAGATTAAGGAACACATTCCTAAGTAACACATAGGTCAAAAAAGAAATCTCACAAGAAATTTTGAAATATTTTGAACTGCATAAGAATGAAAATACAACTTACTAAATTTTTAAAAAATCTTTATTGTTGAGAGTATTACAGATGTTCCTCTTTTTCCCCTCTTTGCCCCCCTCCACCTGGTTCCCGCCCCACCCCAGGCTTTCGCCACTCCATTGTCTGTGTCCATAGGTAATGCATATATGCATATAAGATCTTTGTTTAATCTCTCCCCATCTCCCCCATCCCCCTTCCCTCCGAGAATCGTCAATCTGTTCCATTTCTACGCATCTGATTCTATTTTATTCACCAGTTCTGTTTATTAGGTTTCTTATTCAGTTATTTTGATTTTTTAGATTCAATTGTTAATAGACATGTATTTATTGCTTTTTTATTGTTCATATTTTTTTTATCTTTTTCTTTTTCTTATTCTTATTCCTCTTCTTAAAGAATACCCTTCTGGGGGGAAAAGAGACATGTAATCCTTTAAACAATAAAAAAGAAAAGAATACCCTTCAACATTTCATGTAATACTGGTTTGGTGGTGATGACCTCCTTTAGCTTTTTCTTGTCTATGAAGTTCTTTATCTGACCTTCAATTTGAAATGATAGAAAAAATTCATCACTTTGAATATTTCTTGCCACTCCCTTCTATCCTGACTAGTTTCTGTGAAGAAATCAGCTGACAGTCATATGGGTGCTCCCTTGTAGGTAACTAACTGCTTTTCTCTTGCTGCTTTTAAGATTCTCTTTGTCTTTGGCGCTTAGCATTTTAATTATGATGTGTCTTGGTGTGGGCCTCTTTGGGTTCCTCTTGTTTGGGACTCTGTGTGTTTCTGGGACTTGTAAGTTTATTTCTTTCACCAAGTAGAGGAAGTTTTCTGTCATTCTTCCTTTTTTTAAAATAGTAAATCATTATATTTTATTTTAATTATTTATTGTTGAAAGTATTACTTATGTCATCTTTTTCCCCCATTGACCTCTCCCAGCCTGCCCCTGCACCCCAACCAGGTCTTCACCACCCTATTGTCTGTGTCCATTGGTTATGCTTATATGCATACAAGTTCTTTGGTTGATCTCTACTCCCCGCTACACACACACACTCCCGTACCTTCCCTCTGAGGTCTGTTCAATGTTTCTGTTTCTGGGTCTATTTTTGTTCATCAGTTTATGTTATTCATTATATTTCACAAATGAGTGAGATCATGTGATACTTATCTTTCTCCAACTGGTTTATTTCGCTTTGCATAATGCTCTCCAGATCCATCCATGCTATTGCAAATGGTAAGAGCTCCTTCTCTTTTATACCTGCATAGTATTCCATTGTATAAATGTACCACAATTTTTTAATTCACTAATCCACTGATGGGCACTAAGGCTGTTTCCAAATCTTAGCTATTGTAAATTGTGCTACTATGAACATAGGGGTACATATATTCTTTCTGATTGGTGTTTCTGATTTCTTGGGGTATATTCCTAGAAGTGGGATCATTGGGTCAAATGGGAGTTCCATTTTTAACTTTTTGAGGAAACTCTATACTGTTTTCCACAGAGGCTGCACCAGTCTGCATTCCCACCAGCAGTGTATGAGGCTTCCCTTTTCTCCACATCCTCGCCAGCATTTGTGTTGATGATAACCATTCTGACAGGTATGAGGTGGTATCTTATTGTCATTTTGATTTGCATCTCTCGGGTGATTAGTGACTTTGATCATTTTTTCATATGCCTCTTGCCCTTTGTATGTCCACTTCGGAGAAGTGTCTATTTAGGTCCATTTTTTGATTGAATTGATTATTTTCCTTTTGTTAAGATGTCTGAGTTCCCTATAAATTTGGAGATTAACCACTTATCAGATGTAACATTGGTAAATATGTTCTCCCATGCAGTGGAGCCTCTTGTTATTTTGTTGATGGTTTCTTTTGCTGTGCAGAAGCTTTTTGATGTAGTTCCATTTGTTTATTTTTGCTTAGTTTTCATGATCCTAGGAGATGTATTGGTAAACAGATTGCTACAAGATATGTCCGATATTTTGCTGCCTATTGATTCTTCTAAGATTTTATGGTTTCCCATCTTACATTTAAGTCCTTTATCCATTTTGAGATTATTTTTGTATTTGGTGTAAGTTGGTGGCCTAGTTTCGGGTTTTTTTGCATGTACCTGTCCAATTTTCCCAACACCATGTACTGAAGAGATTGTCTTGTCTCCATTGTATACTCTTTCCTCCCTTGTGGAATATTAATTGAGCATAATGCCTTGGGTCAATTTCTGGGTTCTCTGTTCTTTTCCATTGGTCTACATGTCTGTTCTTGTGCCAGTACCAGGCTGTTTTGAGAAGAATGATTTTGTAATATAACTTGATATCTGATATGGTGATCCTTCCAACTTTGTTCTTCTTACTCAGGATTGCTGTGGCTATTAGGGGTCTTTTTAAATTCCATATAAATTTTTAGAGAGTTTGTTCTAGGTCTGTCATATATGCCATTGGTATTTTCATAGGGATTGCATTGAACCTCTAGATTGCTTTGGATAGTATGGACATTTTAATGATGTTGATTCTAACAATCCATGAACATAGTATATTTCTTCCTCTATCTTTTTTTTAACATTCAGATTATACTTTCCTCTACCTCTTTTTTTCAAAGTCCTGTAGTTTTTTCAGTACAGGTCTTTTAGCTCCTTAGTGAAGTTTATTCCTAGGTATCTTAATTTTTTTGTTGTTGCAATGGTAAACATAGCTGTTTTTTAGCTTCTCTTTCTGTGAGTTCATCATCCAAATATATAAAGAGCCAGGGTCCATCACGACCTAAACGATCAGATGGATGACTGAACAGCAGGCTAGGCAGGCAGGAGTCAGTCCTGGGTCTATCGCCAATTAGATAGCATCTCAGGATGAGGACCATCACCTCAGCCACAACTCAAGATGGTCACCTGGCCTGGCCTGGCCCCTCCTCAGAGGTAGCCCCTTTTCTCCATGTACACTACAGAGGACAGACAGGGATGCCTAAGTGCCTGGGGCCATGTGAGCCCTATCTTTCTGTGTAGTTGTCTGTGGGCCAACTGCTCTCTTCCTTCTCATTTAGGGCAAGAAGTATGTGAGGGCAGAGAAAACTAAGATGGCGGCATAGGTTAACGCCGGAGATTGCTGCCTCGAACAACCACTTCAGAGATATAACTAAAGGACAGAACGGACATCATCCAGAACCACAGGAAGGCTGGCTGAGTGGAAATTCTACAACTAGGAGGAAAGAGAATATCATACCCAGACTCAGAGGAGGCGCAGTGCTGAAGTGAAATACTAAGGTGCGGAGTGCACGCAGAGCGGGCTGGCGGTGGAGGGCGAGGTTGTTGTTTTCAATCGGGAGGGAGTTTCAGACTCTGAGCTCCAGATCCGGGTGAGTCTTTAGGGACCCAGACTCAAAAGGGAGAAGCGGGACTGTCTGGCTTCGGTCGGAACTCGAAGGCAGCTTTCTCTCCGAGGTTTGCAGCGGTTGCTGGGACTCTGAGAGGGAGAGCCTCTGAGAGCAGCCATAACTGCTCGCTCCGGCCCACCTTGTAGATCCCCAGGGATCCACCCCGCCCAAGCCCTGTGCAGAGCCATTTGCCAGATAGCCTCAGGCAAAGGCTAGATTAGCACCGCCCTAGAGATCCAGCACAGAAGCTCTCCCACTGCAGACACAGCTGACTCTCATAGCCAGTTAGGCTGGAGGTCAAATCACCCCTGGTATTGCCGACAATCAAGGCTTAACTACAACAAGACTGCCCACAAAGACCACTAGGGGGTGCACCAAGAAAAGATAAAAAATGCGGAGACAAAGAAACAGGACGCAAATGTCAGAAATGGAAGATATAGAGCTCAAAACCACACGTTTAAGGTCTCTCAAGAACTGTCTAGAAGCTGCCGATAAACTTAGTAAGGCCCTCGATAAGACTGGTGAGACTGCCGATAAATGTAGTGAGATCCTCAAGAAATCTAATGAGAGCCTCGATGTTGTGATAAAGAACCAACTAGAAATTAAGCATACACGGACTGAAATAAAGAATATTATACAGACTCCCAACAGCAGACCAGAGGAGCGCAAGAATCAAGTCAAAGATTTGAAATGCAAAGAAGCAAAAAACACCCAACCAGAAAAGCAAAATGAAAAAAGAATCCGAAAATACGAAGATAGTGTAAGGAGCCTCTGGGACAGCTTCAAGCATACCAACATCAGAATTATAGGGGTGCCAGAAGAGGAGAGAGAGCAAGATATTGAAAACCTATTTGAAGAAATAATGACAGAAAACTTCCCCCACCTGGTGAAAGAAATAGACTTACAGGTCCAGGAAGCACAGAGAACCCCAAACAAAAGGAATCCAAAGAGGACCACACCAAGACACATCATAATTAAAATGCCAAGAGCAAAAGACAAAGAGAGAATCTTAAAAGCAGCAAGAGAAAGAAACCCAGTTACCTACAAGGGAATACCCATACGACTGTCAGCTGATTTCTCAACAGAAACTTTGCAGGCCAGGAGGGAGTGGCAAGAAATATTCAAAGTGATGAATATCAAGAACCTACAACCAAGATTACTTTATCCAGCAAAGCTATCATTCAGAACTGAAGGTCAGATAAAGAGCTTCTCAGATAAGGAAAAGCTAAAGGAGTTCATCACCACCAAACCAGTATTATATGAAATGCTGAAAGGTATCCTTTAAGAAGAGGAAGAAGAAGAAAAAGGTAAAGATACATATTATGAACAACAAATATGTATCTATCAACAAGTGAATCTAAGAATCAAGTGAATAAATAATATGGTGATCATAATAGAATCAGGGACATAGAAAGGGAATGGACTGACTATTCTTGGGGGGAAAGGGGTGTGGAGATGCAGGAAGAGACTGGACAAAAATCATGCACCTATGGATGAGGACAGTGGGTGGGGAGTGAGGGCGGAGGGTGGGGCGGGAACTGGGAGGAGGGGAGTTATGGGGGGAAAAAAGAGGAACAAATGTAATAATCTGAACAATAAAGATTTAATTTAAAAAAAAAAAAGAAGTATGTGAGGGCAGAGTGTGCTGTCGTGGAATGCACAGGACTGCCTGGAGCTGAGGGGAGTGGCCAGGCCAATGGCCTCCTTCACCTGTGGCCCCCACAGAAGGGTATGTATGAGAGCCCTTCCCCTGCTACCTCTCACCACTGTCTCCGCCCATCCCTCAGCACATAGGCATATCAGCTTTCAAACTTGCCTTCCTCACTTCCTCTCACCCCCTTCTAGGGCCTCTGCTCTGGGGTTTTACAACAGAGCTGGGGTGGGAAAGGGTAAACAGCACCAAAGATGGCTGATATGGCCACCCACCTCTGCCTCAGCTTGACCAATTAGTTCAGCCTCAGAATGTGGCACTCAGAGGGGATCCCTATTTCCCCAAATATGGCTCTAGGGCCTTGGCCCCAGTGCCAACTTCCTTTTCCCCTTGGCCTTCCCCATAGCTGGTGCTTGCTGCAGCTCTGTGTGCCTTATTTAACCACCCTTCCTTCCCTGTTCCTACAAAGGAGGCTGCATCTTTGTATGTTATAGTCATATAAACTTTGTAACATTGTGGAAAACAAAAGCAAAAACAAAAACAAAAAAAGAAATGATGACCAAGAGAATGCCACAGTCAACGTCCGGAATCCGGCTCAGGAGAACGTAGAGAAGGGAGAATTCCATAAGTTGGCTGATGCCAAGATATTTCTGAGTGACTGCCTGGCGTGTGACAGTTGTGTGACTGCAGAGGAAGGAGTCCAAGTTTCTCAGCAGAACACCAAGGACTTCTTCCGTGTTCTGAACCTTTGCTTTGGTTTTCAGAATTCCCTGTTCCCCATCTGTTGGTTCCCTCCCTCTGAGGGGCGCTGTTGTCATCACATGGGTGCAACTGGAATATTGTATCTCAAGAGGATTGCCCCATGGTACGTATCCTTTTATCCGACGATGAAAAAATCCCAAAGAATAAGAATGGAGACAGACTACTGTCCTTTAGGCTTAAAAAAACCCTGGAATTGTCCTTTGAAGAGCTGAGACTTGGTTCTGTCCACGTGCCTCAGAGAGATTGGATGAAGAAATGGCCTGGTTTGGCCCTGACTTTAACCACTTATGTTACTCTTGAAGGTGTCTTTGCCACAATGTGAATAAACCTTTTGAAATAGGGGCTCGTACGAAAGTCTGCATTATCAACTTTTCTTGAAACAGATCTATGTTCTGCAACTGTGGCCACCATCCTGAGACCAGGTCCTGTCGATGAGGTCCTGTCGCTGGGAATCAGGGGCACTGGAATGGAGGCTCCCCCCCCCCCCCCCGTGCCCTTTTACATTCAGGGATTGAGCTGAACTCACTTTGGGGGAGGCCTGGCAAGGGTGACAGGTGTCACAGATAGAAGGATGGAGAATGGAGAGGTGGACACCCTGCTCAGTCCCTCCCTGTGTGGGGTCAGGCAGATGAAGGCCAGACAGCTGGTGAGTGTAGTGGCAGTGGCGGGAGTCCCTCCTGCCTCTGTGGCAGTGCTAAGGAGAGGCGAGCTGAGTGGTAAGGAGCAGTGAGCAGGCGGGCGGTAAGGAGTGAGGGGTCCCGGACTGTGAGAGGAATTTCCAACTGTTGGCTTAGGCCCGTTCCATGGGAACGGGCCTAAGCTGGCAGGCAGACATCCCCTGAAGGGTCCCAGATTGTGAGAGGGACCCCCCCCCCCAGTCCACAAATTTCGTGCACTGGGCCTCTAGTTGGAGTATAAAAATGCCATTGATTTCTGGGTGTTAATTTTGTATCTTGCTATGTTGCTGGATTCATTTATTAAATCTAATAGTTTTTTGATGGAGTCTTTAAGGTTTTTTATGTACAATATCATATCATTTGCGAATAATGATAGTTTTACTTCTTTTCCAGATTGAATACCTTTTATTTCTTCTTCTTGTCTAATCACTATGACTAGCTCTTCCAGTATTATGTCAAACAGGATTGGTGAAAACGGGCATCCATGTCTTGTTCCTGTTCTTAGGGGAAATGGTTTTAATTTTTGCCCATTGAGAGTGATGTTGCCTGTAGGTTTGTCATATAAGGCTTTTATTATGTTGAGGTCTGACCCCTCTATTCCTACTTTGCTGAGAGTTTTTATCAAAACTGGGTGTTGGATTTTGTCAAATGCTTTTTCTGTATCAATTGATGTAATCATGTGATTTTTGTCTTGCAGTCTGTTAATGTGCTGTATCACATTTATTGATTTGCGGATATTGTACTCCCCCACTCTTATATCCCCAGAGTAATTCCCATTTGGTCATGGTATATGACCTTTCTAATGTATTGCTGCATGTGATTTGCTAATATTTTGTTGAGAATTTTTAGCATTTATGTTAAGCAGGGATATTGGCCTGTAGTTCTCTTTCTTTGTAGTGTCTATCTGGTTTTGGGATTAGGGTAATACTGGCCTCATAGAAAGAGCTTGGACAGTTGAATTTTTTGGAATAGTCTGAGGAGTATAGGTGTTAGTTCTTCTTTGAATGTCTGGTAAAACTCCCTGTGAAGCCATCTAGACCAGGCCTTTGTTTGCTGGAAGTTTTTATTACTGCTTCAATTTCATCTCTAATTATCAGCCTATTCAGGTTTTCTGATTCTTCTTGATTGAGTTCTACTAGTAGAAGATGGTATTTTTCTAGGAATATGTCCATTTCATCTGGATGTGATTTGCTCATTTTTGTTGAGAATTTGTCCAGTTTGTTGGAATAGAGGTGTCATAGTATTTTTTTTAAGATCCTTTGTATTTCTGTGGGATCAGTTGTTACTTCACCTCTTTCGTTTCTGATTTTGTTTATTTGGATCCTCTTTCTTTGTTTCTTGGTGATCCTGGCTAGTGGTTCATCAATCTTGTTTATTCATTCAAATAAGTAGCTTTTAGGTTTATTGATCTTTTGTATTTTTGGGGGGGGGGGGTTCTCTATGTCATATATTTCCTCTCTGATGTTTATTATTTATTATTTCTTCTACTTACTCTGAGCTTTGCTTGTTGCTCTCTTTCTAATTCTTTAAGTTGTATGGCTAGATAACTTATTACAAGTTTTTCTCGTTTTTTTGATGTAGGCCTGTAATGCTATGAACTTCCCTCTCAGGCTTGCTTTCACTGTGTCCCATAGATTTTGGATTTTTTGTGTTTTCATTGTCATTTGTTTCCAGGATGTTTTTTATTGGTTCTTTAATCTCTTTGGTAACCTATTCATTGTTTAATTGCATGCTATTTAGCTTCCATGTGTTTGATTGTTTTTTATTGTTTTTTGTTGTAGTTTATTTCTAATTGTATGCCATTGTGATCTGGAAAAATGCTTGATATGATTTCAATCTTCTTGAATTTGTAGAGACTTAGCCTGTGTCCTAATATGTGGTCTATCTTTGAGAATGTTCCATGTGCACTTGAGAAGAATGTATATTCCATAGCTTTGGGGTGAAATGTTCTGAAGATATCAATTAGTTCCATCTGATCTAGTGAGTCTTTTAAGATTGTTGTTTCCTTGCTGTTTTTTTGTCTAGAAGATTTATCCAGTGAACTAAATGGAGTATTAAAGTCCCCTACTATGATTGTATTGCTGTTGATCTCTCCCTTAATATCTTCCAGAAGTTTTTTATGAAGTTGGGTGTTCCTGTGTTGGTTGCATATATTTTTACCAGAGTTGTATCCTCTTATTGTATTGATCTCTTTGGTATTATGAAGTGGCCTTCCTTATCTCTTGTTATGGCCTTCACTTTGAGGTCTATTTTTATCAGATATAAGTATTGCTACCCCAGCTTTTTTCATTTTCATTTGCCTGAAAAAATTTTTTTTTCCATCCCTTCACTATCAGTCTGTGTGAATCCTTTTTCTGAGGTGGATCTCATATAGACAGCATATATATGGGTCATGTTTTCTTATTCATCCAGCTACCCTTTGTCTTTTGATTGGAGCATTTAATCCATTTGCATTTAAGCTTATTGATCGGTACTTGTTTCTTGACATTTTTATTCTTTGTGTCTGTGTTTTCCCCTCTCTTTCTATTTCTTCTTCTTACAGCAATCCCTTTAGGATTTCTTACATTACTGGTTTGGTGGTAATAAACTCCCTTGGCCTGTTTTTGTCTGTGGAGCTTCTCATTTCCCCTTCAATTTTGAATGCTAGCCTTGCTGGAAAGAATATTCTTGGATTCAGTTCTGTGCTTTGCATCACTTTGTATACTTCATGCCATTCCCTTCTGGCCTGATGTGTTTCTATTGAGAAATCAGTTGATAGTCTAATGGGATATCCCTTTGTAGGTAACTTTCTGTCTCTCTCTTGCAGCCCCTAATATTCTTTCTTTGTCATTAAACGTTTGTGTTTGCCATTTTAACTATGATGTGTCGTGGTGTGGGTCTTTCTGGGTTCATCTTCTTTGGGACTATCTGTGTTTCCTAGACTTGTGTGACTTATTTCCTCCCAAGTCAGGGAAGTTTACTGTCACTATTTCTTTTCTTTTCTTTTTTAATTTCTTTATTGGTTAAGGTATTACAAATGTGTCCTCATCCCCCCATAATGTCATTATTTCTTCAAACAGGTTTTCTATTCCTTGTTCAGTTTCTTCTCCCTCTGGTACCCCGATTATGTGGATGCTGCTTCGTTGCATGTTGTCCCAAAGCTCCCTTAAACTCTCCACCGGATTTTTAGTATTTTTCTAATTGCTTTTCAAATTGGGTGTCTTTTTCTACCCAGTGAGTCCCCCAACTTGCTAATTATGTCCTCAGTTTCTTCTAGTCTACTATTGATACTTTCCAGGGTGTCCTTTTTAAAAAAATATATTTTGATTGATTTCAGAGAGGAAGGGAGATGAAGAAAAAGATATAGAAACATCAATGATGAGAGATAATCATCCATCGGCTGCCTCCTGCATGCCCCCTACTAGGGATTGAGCCTGCAACCTGGTCATGTGCCCTGACCAGAATCAAACTGGGACCCGTTAGTCTGCAGGATGACACTCTACCCACTGAGTCAAACCAGCCAGAGTCCAGGGTGTTCTTTATTGCAGCTCTATCATTCTTCATTTCCTCTTGATTCTTATCCATGTTGCTGAATTTCTCATTCAGCTCCTTATTTTTCATTGAGTTGCTTGTAATTTTGTCAGATGTTTGAGCATCTTTATAACCATTCCTGCAAATTCTTTATCTGGCAAATTACTTGCCTCCATTTCATTTCGTTCCTTTTCTGGCTATTCCTCCTGTTCTTTCCTTTGGGGATTGTTTGTCTCCCCATTTTTGCTGTCCCTTTGTATTTATGTGTATGTAATGTGAGTCACCATTTCTTTCTGGCCCTGGGTAACCTGATTGAGGTCCAAGAGGTTGAAGTCTCTAATGTTCCAGTGGTCAGGGATTCCTTAGCCCAGAGGCTTGCTGCCTTGAGTCTTACGCCTTTGTTGTCTCTGTTCTGAGTTGTACTCCCTTTCCCCATGGATTTGGTCCCTCAGGTATCAGTTGTAGATGCTTGAGGTCAGCAGGGGCACACACAGTTTCTCTGGTGTGCGACTACCTGTGAGTTCCCAGAGCTCTCTGGCATGCAATTCACTGTGCACCAGGGTGCCTGCAGCAGGGTGCCATGTGAGGTCCCTCTGGCATGTACTAATTGTGCACTGTCCAGGGGCTAGGCAGGGTGATACACGAGGCCCCTCTGGTGTGTGCACTAAGTGTGTGGTCCTGGAGCCAGGATAGGGTGTCACACGAGGTGCCTCTGGCATGCACCCAGAGTATGGTCCTAGAGCCCAGGTAGGGAGGCAGGTGTGGACCCTCTGGCATGCACTCATTGCTGGTGGTCCTGGGGAGTGGATAGGGTGGTGCCAGAGGTCTCTCTGGAGTGCACTCACTGCATGCATCTGGAAGCCCATGGCAAGGTAGCATGCCACTCACTACAGGAGCGTGGCAGTGTCCCTTGCAAGTTATGGCTGACTAGTGGCTCACTGTGTGTGTTTGGGGTGGTGTCCAAGGCCAGTCTGGATGTTGGTGTGGCTATGCTCCTAGTCTCTGTTGTTTCCCCCTTCAAAATGGCGTGGTTTCCATGCCAGAGCTGCGCCCGGCCTTGGAGCACCTATGGCAGTAGCATGGGCTCTTTGTCCAGGATAGCCTGATCCATCAACCCCCGAAATTACTGCGAGATCTCTCTTTCTTTCTTTCTCTCTCTCTCTCTCTTTCTCTCTCTCTCTCTCTCACACACACACACACACACACACACACCACATCCACACACTCCCTTCTTACCCCTTTCCTCACTCACACTCTCCCCCTTACTGCCGACCTGCTGGCCACCATGTTGGGAATCTCTCTGTCATTATTTCTTCAAATAAATTTTCAATATCTTGTGCTCTTTGTTCTTCTGGCACCCCCATAATGCGAATGTTGGTACACCTGAAGTTGTCCCAGAGGCTCCTTACACTATCTTCATATTTTTGGATTCTGTTTTCTTTTTGCTCTTCTGATTGGGTGTTTCTTGCTTCCTCATATTTCAAATTGTTGATTTGATTCTCAGAATCCTCTACTCTACTGTTGAATCCCTGTAAATTCTTCTTTATTTCAGTCAGTGTATGCTTAATTTCTGACTGGTACTTTTCCATTTTTTGCCATTCTCACTAAGACCCTTGAAAGTCTCACTAAGTCCCTTGAAGGTCCCATGAAGATTCTTGAGTAACCTGATAACTATGGTTTTGAATTCTATATCCAATAGTTTTCTTTCTTTCATTTCTAACATGTTTCTTTGCATCCGTAATTTGGCTGCTTCCCTGTTTCTTTGTATTGGGTAGAGCTGCTATGTCTCCTTGAGTTGATAGAGTGGTATTGTGTAGTAGGTATCCTGTAGAGCCCGGTGGCTAAGCCTCCCCAAGTCACCTGAGGTGGACACTCTAGGTGCACCCCTTTGTGGGCTGTGTGCACAGTCTTGTTGTAGTTGAGACTTCATTGCTGTTGGTGTCATTGGGAGGAATTGACCTGTAGGAGATGTGCGGGAGGCGGCTGATCGATGTTTCTCTCCCATCGATGTTTCTAACTCTCTGTCTCTCTCCCTTCCTCTCTGTGAAAAATCAATAAAATATATTTTTTTAAAAAAGAAGAGCAGCTGGGTCTCCTGCAGCCTCTGTGTCACTGAGCCCCAATTCCTACTGGTTTTTACAGCCCGTAGCTACAGGGACTTCTTTGCCCAGCTATGAGAGCATGGACTGGGGATCTGGTGTGGGGCCTTTGCAGAGATGGTCTCCATCCTGCTTAAAAAAACAGTACACATGGGTGTCAGTCCTACCCATTCCAAGCTTCTGCCCCTCCTACCAATTTCAGTGTGCTTTCTTGTTTACTTCTCTAGTTGTAGAACTTCCATTCAGTCATCTCTCAGGTGGTTCTGGATGATGATTGTTTTGTATGTTAGTTGTAATTTTGATATGGTTGTGGGAGGCAGCGAGTACAGGTGTTTACCTATGCCGCCATCTTGGTTCTCCACAACTTACCAAATTTGAAGGATGCAGCAAAAGCAGTGCTGAAAGAGAAATTTATAATATTGAGTAGAATATTAAAAAAAAAGAAAAATGTAAAATCAATCATTTCCACCCTAGGAAACTAGAAAAAGAAGAGCAATTAAATTCAAAGCCAGCAAAAGAAAATCTATATAATAAAGAGCCATGGTCATAATGACCAAAGGCTCGACCAGACCAGAAGTCAGTGCTGGGTTGCCATGGCTGCTGCTGGCACCCCGACCAAGCACTGACTGCCTAGGGTGCCGCAGATCAGGCCCAGAGAGAGGCCTGCAGAGAGAGGCAGGGTCTGATCCATAGTCTCTGTGGCAGCCGTTGATCAGAACTTGCCTCTCTTTTTCTCCCAGCCTGGCCAACAGCCCTGCCTCCATTTCTCTCCAGGCCTCCACTGGGGCTGCTGATCACCCACCTTTCTGATGAGGCCCTGTTGATAGGCCCAGAGACGCTGACTGGCATAGAAACTGACCAATCAGAACCAAATTGACCAGCAGGGAAGGGCAGTTGGGGGCGAGATCAAACTGGCAGGGGAGGGCAGTTAGGGGTGATCAGGCAGGCAGAGGCAGTTAGGGGCAATCAGGCAGGCAGAGGCTGTTAGGGGTGATCAGGCAGGCAGAGAGGTTAGGGGCAATCAGCAGACAGGCAGGTGAGTGGTTAGGAGCCAGCGGTTCCAGATTGTGAGAGGGCAGTCGGACATCCCCTGAGGGGTCCCTGATTGGAGTGGGTGTGAAGCACCCATCTTATATAAAAACTGCTATTTGAAATTTTAACCCTGATAGCACGGCTTCTGTAAATGCTTGCTTGCTTAAGTAATAAAGAAAATAGACTTGCCCATTCCAGAGAGGCTGTAAACTATGCCCCAGACAGAGTTGTCAGTGCTGACACCAGGCAAGGCCTTGAGATATGGTCTCATGGTCCCTTCCCAGCACACAGGCCTTCTATCTCAGAAGGTCCGGAAGTCTCATTCCAAATTTGGGAGACAAAGGACTGGAAAAAGTATAAATAGAAGAGTTTCCTCCATGTTGGGGGGCCCAGAATTTGAAAGACACATTTTTCTCTGGGCCTGCACAGAATTTGATAATAAAATGTAACTCCCTTTCTCTAAGTGTGGCTTGGTTTTTCTCTGGTCTTCTGCAACATTAATGGTTCCCTGACTGGGAAGAAGGCCAAACATGCTAGCTTTTTGAGCTCTGGTGAGTGGACTGGGTTTGGGTCCCTGGGGAGCCAGACAGACCTCTGGGAGGCAGCACTCTGCTGATTTAGCAGAATTGAACCAGGGGACTCTGGGCACTCCCGGACCTCAGCCCAGGACCCGGCCGGCATCTGGAGAGAGTGGACGGACACTTCTGGACCTGTTGACAGAATTGGTAAGGTAGGGGCCTTATTAGTCAGGCCCACTCCAAATGAGTGGAAGGGGGAGCTTGATCACCTCCCCAGAAGTCAACGACTTCCTCAGGCAAATTAATCAGGAATCAGGTGTACTGTTTAAACTCTGGGTAAATATCTGGTAGAAGTCAAAAACTCAGACTGTCTGGTGTATGAATGTAAGTGTGAGTCTGTGTGAAGCGAAAGCTACTTTGTGCCATCTGGCTGTACATGAGAGTATTTGTTATCTCTGTTGTTTGTTTAAAGATAGGGCAAACCCCGCTTTAGGGGGAAGACAGTAGAGAACTTTTAATTGCTTTTCCCTGATGTATAATTTTGCTGTGTTAGGTTAAAATTTTGGAATTCTAGGGTTAATTTAAAGGTATAAAATTTGTGAAGGGTGCAACCCAGAGAAGTTTAAACAAAGCCTTGTTGGGTTAAGATTAGTACATTTTCTCATGGCCTGTGTAGGGTGAGGGAGAGGGACCGCTGGATTGTTATCACGTGGTCCCGAGACCTGCAACCTGTCTGCCCTTCCTGATAGATTTACAGTAGGTCTCTGTTGGGGACAGCATCCGCTCTGACTGGGGGAGGAAGAGAGCTGAAAACTGCTCTGGAGAGGGTGTGAGATGGGGTAGTGGTGGTAGGATTTGCTAGATAGGGTAGTAGGCTCTCAGCCTGCTGATATGGAGGGGCCCTAGCCTGGGGGACAGGAGGATAGTCAGAGAGATCAAAAGTGGTAAAGGAGGAGAAGGATTTGAGCCTCTGGGGCTTAGAGTAAAGAAGGAAAAATCTAGGAGAGAGAGCGGCTAAGGACAGAGTAAATGGTTAATGCAGAAAAAGGGGGGGGGGCGTCGGTGGGGAGAGCAGGGAGAGATAGTTTTTGTTGATTTTTACTTATCTGAACTATGCTGGACTCAAGGCCGCAAGCTGCTACTAAGCACAAGTTTTTCTCTGCCCCGTTTTGTTCTCTTTAACCCTTCCAATACTAAATTAGACTGATACAATATACTTGAAATTACATAAGGAAGCAGTTCTTACCTGTTCTTAGTAATCTAAGAAATACTGGCTGTTACTTTCTAGTAATCATTAAAGGATTGAGGTTTGTAAGAATAAGGAATTACTGAGTAGAAGGTCTGAGGCATGGTTATGCATTTTTAAAGGACATAGAAAGAAGGTTTGAAGGCTAATTTAGAAGTGTAAAATTTATAAAGGGTGTGTATGTAATAAGGAGAAGAGAAATGTTAAAAGGAAATTAAATAATACAGGCCAGTAAGCCAGGAAAAGTAAATAATTTACATTCTGCCTCCCTAAACAGAGGGTAAAAAGTTATGCCCAAGTACTTGGGGGGCTGATAAAAGAAATCCAACAGTTACTGTTTTGTTATAACTCTGGAGAGTCAAAAAAAAAAACAAAAACAAAACTGGCAAGGAAAATCAGAAGATCTTAAAGCAGGTCAGTATATTTTTCTTCTTATATAATTCCTCTGAAATTTGGCAATGCTAAATAAATCATGGCAATATATTTCTTTGCATAAATTCAATAAGACCAGTTTCCAATATTGGTTTTATTGACTGAAAATTTTGACTGGAGTATCATTTTTTTATTTTTTATTTTTTTAAAATATATTTTATTGATTTTTTACAGAGAGGGAGGGAGAGAGATAGAGAGTTAGAAACATCGATGAGCGAGAAACATCGATCAGCTGCCTCCTGCACATCTCCTAGTGGGGATGTGCCCGCAACCAAGGTACATGCCCTTGACTGGAATCGAACCTGGGACCTTTCAGTCCGCAGGCCGACGCTCTATCCACTGAGCCAAACCAGTTTCGGCATGGAGTATCATTTTTTTAAAAGATCCCTGTCTGAGCTGTAAAGACTTGAAGCCAATAAGAGTGCCATGGAGAAAGCCTGGTATCCTGCTTGGTAGCCCTGAAAATAGTTGGCGCTGGAGCATCAGGCCCAAACCCTACCATCGCTGGTGGTTGGTCTGAGTAGAAGGCGAGTAATAAGGGCGCTTCTGCATCCCTGTGGGACCCCCACACACTCTGGGCCATCATGAGTAGGAAGGCTGCTGAGAAGGGCCTTAAAACAAGGACACCTAACTCAGCAGATGCTGCAGGCAGGCCTGATGGCAGCTGGATGGCTTGGCTTCCTGGCCCTACGGGACACATTAAAGATTCAATCATGAAATTCCAGCAAAGGTAGTCAGTTACCATTCTTGTGTTTATGCAAACAATCAGGCCAAATTAAATACAATAGATAAATTGGTCTTGATTTGGCTCTTAATAAACAGAGGGATAATTTTAAGGAGAAAAATCTATTTCAATAGAGGTTATTAAAACTGAAATGTTTTCTTTCCCTTCCACCGGACCATTTGTTACAGTTTGTCTCCTCCAGGTCACAAGCCCACCTCCTTCTGTGCCCAGGCCTCATAGTCCCTCTGACAGACAGCAAGGATCTCTTGGCTCTGAGAGAAACTTCTGACCCACCTCAGCAGGAAGTAATTACAGAAGAAATCCAAAGTCCATTTTCCCTGAAAGAATTCAGAGCCAAGATCCGTAAGGTAATATAGTAGGCAGTTAGACAGACATGAGCAGAGCAAGGACGATAGGCCAACTGGCACTACCAGATGTAACTAAGTCTTTCCACCTCTGGTGAGACAAGGGAACTCCCCAGAAGCAAGAGGGGACTAGGCTGCAGACGAAACAGCCCAGGAGGCTGCCCTAAAACCAGTGGGGCCTCTACAGATTCTCATGGCTCTTCCAGGTCCTGACCTACCCACCTCACCAGCTTACACAGAAATAAACCCAATCTAGAAAAGCTGAAATCCATAACCAATCTTTACCCAAGTTCTTTCAGGCTTTACAGTCTACCCAGAAAGCAGACCAGAAGCGCGTCTGAGATGCTCTGCCAGTATCCAGTTCATCCCTTCCAACCTGGTGACTCTGGGTAAAGAAATTTGCCATCCAAGGACTGATTCCTACCTGGAAAAGATCACCCCCAAGGTCAACAGGAGTCTGATGTGGCTTCATCACACCTGGCTTAAGACAGCCCAGGAAAAATAGAGAGTCCAGGACTCTTTGGACCCTCTAAAGATTACACCTGGCCCTCATTCTAGGCCCTTATCTTATAAACAGGCCCACTGACTTTATTTGGCAAAGAATTAATTCTATCAAGCTTATAATCCTCAGGGGTCAATATAACTCCCTCCCCAACAATGACCCAAAAGAGTCAATGATTTGACTCATGTACATAAAACCAGTGGGGAATGAAGTATCCATCTTACATAAAAACTGCTGTTTAAAACTTTAACCCTGATAGTATGGCTTTTGTAAATGCTTGCTTTCTTAAATAATAAGGAAAATAAGACTTGCCCATTCCAGAGAGGCTGTAAACTATGCCCCAGACAGAGTTGTCAGTGCTGACACCAGGCAAGGCCTTGAGATATGGTCTCATGGTCCCAGCACACAGGCCTTCTATCTCAGAAGGCCCGGAAGTCTCATTCCAAATTTGGGAGACAAAAGGACTGGAAAAAGTATAAATAGAGGAGTTTCCTCCATGTTGGGGGGCCCAGAATTTGAAAGACACATTTTTCTCTGGGTCTGCACAGAATTTAATAATAAAATGTAACTCCCTTTCTCTAAGCGTGGCTTGGTTTTTCTCCAGTCTTCTGCAACAGGTGCAGGCTGGGTTGAGGGAACCTCCACCCCCTTCTATGCACAAATTTCGTCACTGGGCCTTTAGTAAATTATAAATGTTAGAGCAAAAATCAATGAAATTGAAAATAGGAAATTGGAAGGGAAAACCAATAAAAGCAAAAACTGGTTCTTTACAAAGCTCAATGTAATCAATATACTTCTAGCCAAACTTCTTAGGAAAAAAAAAAAGAGAGAGAGCCCTGGTAGTATTGTTTGCTGGTTGGAGGATTGGTCTAGCTAGAGACTGAAGGGTCATGGGTTTGATTCCCAGTCAAAGGCATGTGCCTCAATTGTAGGTTTGATGCCCAGCCCTGGTTTGGGTGCGTGTGCGAGGCAGCCAATCGATGTGCCTTTCTCATGTCAATATTTCTCTCTCTCCCTCTCCCCACTACTCCTTACCCTCTTCTCTCTACAAAAATCAGTCAATGGAAAAAATATTCTCCAGTGAGGATTTAAAAAAAGAACACAGATAGTATCAGAAATGAAAGACGTAACATTACTACTACATTGACATTAAAAGGATAATTGAGGAATACTATGAATAACTCCGAGACACAATCTACCAAAACACACACAAGAAAAAGACAACCAGAATAGGCCTATATTGTTAAATAAGTTGGGATAAATCTACAAAATGCAAAGTTATTTGACAATAAAAAGTAATGACATACTGACACATGCTGTAACACAGATAAACCTTTAAAACAATACGCTAACTGAAGAAGCCAGTCACCAAAGGCCATTTATATGAAATGTCTACAATAGGCAAAAGAACCTAGAGAGACAGAAAGTAGGTTGATTGCCTAAGGTGGGAAGGTGGGGGTGAGGATAAGAAATGGAAGTGATTGCCAAAGGGAACAGGATTTATTTTAGGATGATAAAAATGTTTCTAAATGGACTGTAGTGATGTTGTGCAACTCTGTAAATATACTAAAAACTGAATTGAATTAAATGGGTGAGTTTTGTGGATTTATGTGACTTATATCTCAATAAAGCTATTTTTTTAAAAAAAGGTGGTCAAAGTCTTTTAAGGGAAGCCTCAACATGGAAGAGAAAGAACAAAGCAAAGAAAGAAATAAACAGCAAAACAACTACAAACAATAAAAAGGAACCCCATAGGACATAGAAACACTTGAGAAGCAGATAAAAAAGAACCTTGAAATAATAAGAGAAATAATAAACTTAAAAAATTAAAGATATAAAACAAGAACAGATTGTAATGCCTCTCCCCAAAAACATATAACATGAAATCTGTAAGATAGAGTCAATGAGATCTTCCAGAAAGTGAAATTAAAAAGACATAGCATATAAACATGAATCAAAGGATATAAACATGAGAAAATTAGAGGATCATTTGAGGAGATTCAACCTTTAGGAGTTAGAGAATGGAGAAAATAAAGTTCAAACAAATAATGCAAGAAAATTTCCCAGAACTAAAGGGCACTAGTCTCTAGGTTGTAGGACAATGGGCATACAGAGATGATCCTAAATACTTCTAGAGAGAGAGGACAACAGGACAATTATACAGAACTGAGAATCAGAATGTCAGTCACATCAGAAGCAGAGAAACAAAGGACTCATGCCTTCAAAGTGTTGCATGACTTTTCATGCTAGAATTTTATGTCTACCCATCTTTTTGATCAAGTAGAAAAAGGATATTGTCAGACACTTGGCAAAAATAGGATCCCACAGGAAAGTGACAAAAGGAATTTCCAAAATGACAGCTTGTCAGACTTGGAGAACAGCCAGTTCAGACTACAGGAAGAGATGGACAAAGCATTAGTGTGTTCTTAGAAAATAGGCTGGCATGGAGAGGAAAGAAGGAGGGAAGGAAGAAGGGTAAGTGGGTGGAGGGAGGAACTTGCAGTTTCAAAGAAAACAAAGCAAATGAAAAAACTAGGAAATTATTAAGTCCAGGAGTAAAAAAAAGTATGTATAAGAAACAATCACAGGGGGTTGGGAAGGCCAGGGGATTGTCAAGGGTGGGGGGGGGGGGGGCGGGGGGGGGGGAAGGAGACACATGTAATACTCTTTGTAATACTTTAAGCAATAAAAAAAAGAAACAATCACAATATACTATTTGTCTCAAAAACTATAAGCATAGCCTTTAATAATATTTATATTGACAACTGATTTAACGAAATTTTAAAAAATATGCTTTCATTGATTTTTTTTAGAAAGAGAAGGGAGAGGGAGAGATAGAAACATCAGATTGGCTGCCTCCTGCATGCCCCCTGCTGGGATAGAGCCTGAAACCCGCCATGTGCCCTGACCAGGAATCAAACTGGAGACCTCTTGGTTCATGAGGCCGAAGCTCAATCACTGAGCCACACCAGCCGGGTTGATAGAACTATATGGGGAAACAGAGGCTGGAGTTGGGGGGGAATATAAAAGAATTACCAAAAAATACATTTGATAGAAAAGGTAAAATAAGTAAGTAAAGAAATATCATTAAATGTTATTAGTAATATAATGAAAATCCCAGATAAATCACTTAGAAAACATGAGAGTGGTTGTGTTTGGGGAACAGGAAATGGCAAGAGGTAGACGGGGACTCCGTTTTATAGTAATATAACTATTTACATTTGTCATGTTTATAAAATTAAAAATTAGATTTAGTCCTAACCGGTTTGGCTCAATGGATATAGTGTTGGCCTGCAGACTGAAGGGTCCAAGTTCCATTCTGGCCAAGGGCATGTATCTTGGTTGTGGGCTTGATCCCCAGTAAGGGTCGTGCAGGAGGCAGCTGATGGATGTTTCTAACTCTATCCCTCTCCCTTCCTCTCTGTAAAAATCAATAAAAATACATTAAAAAATGAATAAATAATAGATTTAAACAAAAAAGAAATTATGAAGGATTTAAGCCAATGGTCTTATCTTATTGGGGTGATAACTTTATAAGGTATATACATGTCTAAATGCTGTATATCTAAAACTAACATATTATTGTATGCCAACTGTAATAGAAAAATAAATTTTAAAAAATTAATTAATTAATAAACTTGTAGTCTTAAAGCTTTTCTTTTTTGTTACCAGAATACTTCTCCCCAAAATCTTATGCAGAATAAAAGCACAGCTAGTCTGATAGAAGCAGAGGGCAAGGAGCCTCTGAGACACATCCTCTTAGAAGCCACTGATTCTGAAGAATTTAAAAACTTGCTGATTCAGCTCTGCTGGCATGGCTCAGTGGTTGAGTGTTGGCTTATGAACCAGGAGGTCAGGATTCAATTCCTGGTCTGGGCACATGCCCTGGGTTGTGGGCTTGATCCCCAGTATGGGGTGTGCAGGAGGCAGCTGATCAATGATTCCTTCTCATCATTGATGTTTCTTTCTCTCCCTCTCCCTTTGAAGCATAGTAACCTCCATCTTGTATAAAAAACTGCTGTTTGAAACTCTCTGCTATTGAAAGATAGTCCCTAGTCCTGTTAACTCTGTCATTATAAACTCTGTCACTTTAAGACAGTCTGTTATTCTGTAAAATAACTTTGTTTTTACTTCAAATAATAGAAAAAGATAAACTTAACTGTCTGACCTTGCAAGCTAGCCATCTAATGTAATAGACTAAAATAGACTAATACGGATAACAATTCCCATATTCTTATGCCAAGTACAAACTCATTATGTATTCAAGGTTACAACTGTCTGTAACAATAACATATACAGAGCCATCGCTTCTCGGCCTTTTGGCTAAGATCAAGTGTAGTAACATATACAGAGCCCTTTGTAATATCTGTAAACAGGAACCAAGATGGCGGTATAGGTAAACACCTGAACTTGCTGCCTCACACAACCACATCAAAACTACAACTAAAAGACAAAACGGCTATCATCCAGAACCACGGGAAGACTGGTTGAGTGGAAGTTCGACAACTAGAGGAAAGAGAAAAGTGTGCTGGGGGAGGGACTGCGGCATGGAAAGATTACCGTGGCAGAGAAAAATTACTAGTTGTATTAAGAAACAAAGTGTTATGATATGCTCCAGCCAGGTGTGACCCTGTTTTCCTACTGAACTTTTAACCCTGCCAGTTAATGCTTTGTAGTTCTCACCAATAAAAGCCTTACGGGACCCTTAGTCTGCACTACAAGCTGCAAGGCTCCCAGAGGGGCAGGTATGTGGCTGTAGTTAGCTGGCCAGCTTAATAAAGTCTCCTAAATTTAAATTCTGAGTCGGTGGTCTATCTCACTGATTGGACCCATAACATTTGGAGGCCCGCAGTGAGATCCCCGGCAGGGGTGAGAGGAACCCCCTATTTAGGGCAGGAGGCTCTCCCCGGCAGGGGTGAGAGGGACCCCCTATTTAGGGCAGGACGCTCTCCCCCGGCAGGGGTGAGAGGGACCCCCTATTTAAGGCAAGAGGCTCTCCCCCATTTATTGCCAGGCATGCAGTGAGATACCCCACATCCCTGTGGGGAACGACTACCAAGGAGGCCTCCAGTCTCCATCCTGGGTCCCAGGGAGGTGGAGGAGACTCCACCCAAAACTTTCAATTCGGAAACCGAGCCACCTGAACTCTCGAGAGAGGTAAGAGACCGGTCGTTAAACTGGAATTCGGACGTCCCACGGAAGGACCTATACGGAGGGCTGGACACAGCGGTACTCCTGGTCCTGACCCGCGGCCACAATGGTGGCCAGGGTCCCTGGTTTGTGCGGCTGTAGGCTGCACCGGGTTTGTCTGTCTGGTGTTTGTTATCTTGGTGTTTGTTGTCAAAAAGTTGTCTGCTTCGGTGTGCACCCTGCTGCAATGTTTTTTGAAAAATTTTCAGGACTTCAAGGAGTGAGCTGCAGGTTCTGGGCAACCTTAGGTTGCATTTGTCTGGGTTGTTTTTTCTTTGTTCTTTGTTGTCTTTGTCTTTGTCAAAATGGGTTAGGGTCAGTCATCTTCGTTGACCCCCTATCAGTCAGGCCCACTCCGAGTGAGTGGAAGGGGAGCTTGATCACCTCCCGGGAAGCTATAGAGCTCCCTCAGGGATTGGGAAATTGTTAGGAATTGGGTAAATTGTTTAAACTCTGAGTGAATGTCTGGTGAAAGTGTGTGAGTGTGGAGGGAGAGGGCCTGCCCTCTCCTCTCCTTTATGTGGCTCCACGACTTCGATTATGGAATCCGAGTGGGCTCCAACCTGTGGTTCCGCGATTTGTCATATGGCATAACAGTGACTCACCCCCAAGTGGAGATGACCAGGCCCGGGGTTTATACGGGTGCACCTTAGCTAAGACGAATCTAAGCTCCCAAGGGACGTGGCCAGGCGGGCATCTGAGTGAGGATCTGTGAAAACAGGTCACCCCCTCCCTTGTCTGTCTCTCGTCACCAATCATCATGGGGTCGGGACAAAGTAAACCTACTGTTCTCAATTGCATGTTGAAAAAAGCTGTTTATTTGTGTGGGACTAGCCAATTTACTACAGAGAAGGGGGACTGGATACAGCTCCAGCCTGGGCTAGTCTACTAAAAGAGTATGAGTACGGGTGTTTGAATCCCTTGGCTGCTCACTAACTAGTCTGTGTAAAGTGAAAGCTACTTTGATTTATTCTGCTTTTCTGTTGATACGCTTGGCTGAACGTTTGGGCTGGACCCGTAATGGTCTGCAAAAGTCTCTCAGCAGCTGCGAGAATTATTTTTCTCAGAGTCTTTTGCTCACTATTAAAGGGGAATCAGCCCACTTAGTTAATAAAGATTTTTGTCTATCAGTTGCTCTTACCTAGGTTGTAAATTTACTGTATTAAACTGAAGTTCTAGGGTAGATTTAAAGGTTATAATGTTAATGCTTTTAATTTACAGCGATTCTGTGAATGGGAGTGGCCCACTTTCCAGGAGGGGTGGCCGGATGCAGAGTCTTTTGATCTGACCACTGCCTACCGGGTCCATTATGTCATATACGGCTGCCCAGGGCACCCTGATCAAATTCCTTATATTCAGGTTTGGATTGACATATTGTCCAAGAAACCCCAGTGGATGAGGGCATGCCTCCAGAGGGGAAAATTGGGACAGAGACAGATAATTCTTTTAGCCGGGCCCTAGAAGGGAAAGGCTCCCCCAGTCCTTCAGGGAGAGCAGGAAGAACCCATTAGCCAGCCACCCCCCTCTGCTCCCCCAGCGCCGGATCCGGGTGAGCCCTGGCCTCAGGCCCAGGCCACGCCACCAGCTCTTGACCCAGAGCCCCTACCTCCCCTGATGCCAATTGTCTTCCCTCCAGATCCACCGACGGGAGGGGTTTTGTCATCCTTCAATCCCTTCAGTCCATCCCATACTAGACAGGAACAGCGTATGGAGACAGAGAGAGAGGGGGGGAGAACCTGCAACATCCATCAGTCCTGCAGTTCCTATGTTGCCACTACGGCAGGCAGGCCCTCTAGATCTGGGGCCAGATGGGCAGCCCTCTGGGGATGCAAGGTGGATTGAGGCGCTATTCCCCAGCTCCAGACCAGATTGGAGAGTGAATAATCAAAGAAGCGGGGCTGGATGCCTGAGCTGCCTGCAGTGGCCCTAATAAAAGCAGCAGCAGCAGCAGCGAGAAAGTGGAGAACAGCAGAAAGTTGCCTGACACTAGAGCTGCCCTGCTGCTGCCCAGTGAGTAATGAGTGTTTTACAACAAGCAATACAAGACTTGGGCCTTTGGCTTGCAGGCTACAGCTGTTAAACCAGAAGCCAGTGACTGGTACTAGCCTTCATACAGCCTCAGGAATAGAGCAGCAAGCCTGGGTTCTATGAAAGCTGCAGATAGAGCTAGTAAAAGGTCCCTGTTTGCAAATGTGCTGAAAGGGTTTAGTACCTGTTGCTGCTGGAAGAGAAGGGGCTGATATCCCCTTCCAGTGTACTCCCTTCGAAGAGGCCTGGTCGTTGCTCTGCCAAGGGGACTGGTGGGAAGACAAGGAAAGTAGGGCCCTGTAACTAATAAACAGGGTTAACAAAAGGGCAAAGAAAAGGGCACTCCCCCTGGACCTGGGAGCCATCAGGACTTTGAAATGCTCTAAGAGAGAAGGAGTCTGACTCAGAGACTGGCCGAAACTTCATTGGGTTAGGAGGACCGGAGGCTTCATATTGAACTTATAGACTACAGTTTGCTAGGCAGAGGTCCAAGCCCAGTTGTATAGAGGTTAAGCTACCTGTGTACAGCAAAACAACTTTCTCCTATGCCAGAATACATTTTAAAGAAATTGGACAAACTGTATTTGTGGCTAGAAAGAAGAACTGGCCGCAATGCACAGCCCTGACAGTAGCCTGCAGAAAACTGTATAATAGACTTAGATGATGCCTGCATCTTCATGGACATGGCTCCAGAGACAAGGACAATTTTGCCTTGTATAGGAAGGTCAATGATAGACTTTAGTCACCTCCCTAAAATGTATAGCCCTACCATATGTCATGTTTAGTAGCAGAAGATTTAGCTGCCTGAAGCGGCCATGTTGCCAATATTATGTTTCATTGTATTAATATGTTGTATTAACCTTTGATTCTCTTACAGGTTTGAATGTAGTTGTAGCTGCCAACAGGTGCTGTAGACTGGTGATGGTCTACAGTCCTTGGTAGTCTTTGGGAGTAACTGGCAAGTGTCCAGTCTCCCACACTGAGGGCCATTGTTATGGCTATGTGTTAGCTGTCCAAGAAGGGGGCTATATGGGGTGAACCTCAAAAGTAAAGGGTGCCTAGCTGCTGAGAGGGCAGGTGCCCAACTGGGCAAAGAAGAATACCCATTAAGTTTTGGTCTCTACTGAGAGACAGTTGACAGTTAGCAACCTGTATACTGTCTTGCAGGCCCGTGTGACCATGCCCATGTCAGGGGTAGCACAAAAGCTCAACTGTAGGAAACTGGGGAAGGCTTGTCTAGAACAGAGGGGTTAGTAAAATGGTGAATACTAGCCCTCTGTTACAGGAATTACAAACCCTGTGAGGTCCTGTGACATGTAAGACCCTGTAAAGAAATAAAGCTCCTTTAGTCCATTCTGAGAGAACAAGTCAAGTAAGGGGAGCCCTACTACAGGAACAGCTGTAACTATCTATTGTAGACACATTGTAAATTTCTTCTTACCATTTAAAGACAGATTACAGGCTGTGTTTCCCTCCAGGAGACCCGACTGGAACCCCTATAGTGACAGGGGAAAGGAGGCTCTCGATCGGTACCGCCGGACTCTATTGGGGGGCATCCGAGCTGCTGCTCGGAGACCCACAAACCTCTCTAAAGTGACAGAGACAGTCCAGGGGCCTAACCCTGATGCCCCGGAAAATCAGAGGGCTGTAAATGTTACATTTGTTTCCCAGTAGGCCCCAAATATTAGGAAAAAATTGCAGAAGTTAGAAGGCTTTGAGGGGAAATCAATCTCCAAGTTGGTTGAGGTGGCCCAGAAGGTTTTTAACCATCAGGAGGACCCGATGGCAGGTTTAAACACACGGATGGTAAAGGTCCTCCTGGCCATAAGCGAGGAAAAAGGCCCAAGAGGCCAGAGAGACAACAAGGGCCAAGAAAAGCCTCACGGAAGAAAAGGAGTCCAACCCGGCTTGGGAAAAATCAATGTGCATTTTGCAGAAAGGAAGGACATTGGAAAAGGGAGTGCCCTGAACGTGCGGGGGGAACCAACTCCCGTGTTGGTGGAGGAGGTGGATTAGGGTTGTCAGAGCTCAGCTGGCCCCGAGAACCCAGGATAACCCTGACAGTGGAGGGCCAAAAGGTGGACTTCCTTATGGAACTCATAGCACTCACTCAAGCCCTCTAATGGGGAAAGGAAAAAAAGAGTAAACATTTCAGCTTCCTGAAAACAGCTGCCTTGAACCCTGCCACACTCCTCCCTGACGAGGAGGCAGAGGCCCCTTTGCATGACTGCGAGGAGACACTGACTACCCTCACTTCCCTCCGTGAGGATCTTATGGACCAGCCCCTGCAGAATCCGGATAAGACCCTCTACACGGACGGACAGGAGCAGCTTCGTAGAGGAAGGTACCCGGTATGCGGGGGGGGGGGGGGGGGCAGTAGTGACATAAGGAGGAGCCAGGGGAGATCTACAATCTGCCAGGATTAGAAAGAAGCCCTGGTGAGCGCCCCGGCACTTGTCCTGCCAGACCCACCCAGGGACTGCAGAGATATATTTCCTCACACTGCCCTTACAGAAGGACACGGGAGCCACCTTAAAGAAGTCTCTTGACCTCAGGAGGAAAGGACATTAAAAATGCTCCTGAGATACTCAACCTCCTGGCAGCCATATAGGGGCCAAGGAAGTGGCTAAAAGACCAGTAGGGCCCCTAGAAGTTCTTGTAGCCCTGCCAGCATGAAGGCTCCCAGAGAAGCCTACTCATCTGCCAGAGAAACAGAGGCTAGCTGAGAAACTGAGGGCCTGGGAAGGAGAGGCTAGATGGCTAATTCTGCCAGACGGGAGGCCTATAGTGCCAGAAGCCCTGGGGCAGACCATCACTTCCCAGACCCACCAGAGTACCCACCTTGGGGGAATGAAGCTATCAGAACTACTGGGAAGAGAATTTTACATCCCAGGGCTCCAGAAAATATCCCAAGACTTGGTTAGAAGGTGCCAAGTGTGTGCCCGGGTAAATCAAGGGCCCCCTGTTGTGGCCGCGCCAGGACAGTGTTTCCGAGGTCAGAACCCCGGAGAACACTGGGAAGTGGACTTCACCGAGATACCAGGAAGACAAGGAGGGTATAAATACTTTCTGGTTTTCATTGATACCTTCTCTGGCTGGCCTGAGGCATACCCAACCAAGGCAGAGACAGCACAGGTAGTAGTTAGGAAACTCCTCACTGAAATTGTCCCCCGGTTTAGCCTACCACTATACATGGGGTCCGACAATGGCCCGGCGTTTATTGCCAAAGTTACACAATCCATAGTTAAGGCCCTGGGAGTTACTTTAAAATGCATTGTATTTATAGACCACAGAGTTCTAGACAGGTAGAGAGGATAAATCGGACCTTAAAGGAAACATTAACTAAGTTAAAATTAGAGACTGGATAAAACTGGGTAAGTCTCCTTCCTCTTGCTCTCCTCAGAGCTAGGTGCATCCCGTATGTTTGGCAGGCCACCACCTCTCCTTCCCCACCTAAGGGAGGAAGATCTTGCCTGGCTGTCTACCCAAAATTTGCTTAAGTCCTTACAGGCTTTGCAGAGCAGCGCCACGTCTGCACAATGGGTGGTGAGAGCCATACAGGAGGAGGACGTGCTGAGATCCAGTCCAACACAGCCTGCCTTCTCTCTGGGTGATCTCGTCTGGGTGAAGCGCCACAACCCTAGCAGCCTGGAACCTAGATGGGATGGACCCTACCAGGTGGTGCTGAGCACTCCAACCGCCATCAAAGTCGCAGGAAAGAGGCACTGGAAATTGTAACCCCGTCCTCCTCATGCCTCTCGCCTGGTGGACTGACCAATAGGAAGGAGAAAGACATGGGGACTAAGACTCTATGTCAGCAGCTGAGACCCTGGCCAATTCTTCACCATCCAATGCCGGACTCTTCCTCGGCAGCTCAACCCCTACATTGCCAAATGCCTCCTCAATTTCATATCGTAGAGGAGGGCCCTGAATCAAAGATTTGATTCGGGCATAAGACCAGTAGGGAATGTGCTAGGAGGAGGGACTGTGGCATGGAAAGGTTACCGATTGTGTTAGGGTCGGGGACCGTGGCAGAGAAAAATTACTAGTTGTCTTAAGAAACAAAGTGTTATGATATGCTCCAGCCAGGTGTGACCCTGTTTTCCTACTGAACTTTTAACCCTGCCAGTTAATGCTTTGTAGTTCTCACCAATAAAAGCCTTACAGGACCCTTAGTCTGCACCACAAGCTGAGAGGCTCCCAGAGGGGGAGGGATGCGGCTATAGTGAGCTGGCCAGCTTAATAAAGGCTCCTAAATTTAAATTCTGAGTCAGTAGTCTATCTTGCTGATTGAACCCATAACAAAAAGCACATCTAGACTGGTAGGAGGTGCACAGGTGTGGAAGAGCATAGGTACGGGCTGGCAACTGGGTACGGTGTGGTCTTTTTCAAGTGGGAGGGAGATGCAAACTCCCGACTGTTCTGAACTCCAGTACTAGGTGACTCTGGGGACCCAGACTCATATGGGGAGAAACTGGACTGTCTGGCATTGGGCTGGAACATGAGGGCAGCTTTCTCTCAGAGGTGCTTGCAGCGTTCATTGTTCCTTCACGAGGCCACGGGACACAGAGACCCGGGGACCTATCCAGGGCAGGGCCGACCGGCAACCATTGCTGTTTGCACCGCCCCATGAATCCCTGAGACCACGCCCCACCCAACTTACAACCCCACCCAAGCTGTGTGCAGAAGCTTTTGCATATGAATGGTCTGGCCTTTTGCAACCTAACCGAACAAACTGCAGCTGGGTTAAAGGACCCCAGAGCTTCCAAAAGAAGGCCTAAGGCTCGTCAGCAACATGCATTGCTTCACAGCTGCACCTCATGTGGGCACCTCCAAACCCCAAACAAAGAGGAGGAATCTGCAGATCTCTCTGTAGATCCTGCTGGGTGGCCTCAGGCAGTGGCTGACTTTGCACCTCCTTGGAGATCCAAGAGCCAGTGTACCCAGTGGTCAAAGTGAGAGCATACTAGATTACAACTCTTCACATCCATAAGGGACACACTCAGGGGGCAGACTCAGTGAGCACCAAAGCCCCACTGAAGCAAGTCTTGCCCCATATAAGGGTGTTTCCAGCACAGCAGTTCTCCCATTGTAGACAAAACTGATCCTCACAGCCAATTGGTCTGGAGGTCAATTCCTCCCAGTGATACCAACAGCAATCAAGGCTTAACTACAACAAGACTGTGCACACAGCCCGCAAAGGGGTGCACCAAGAGTGTTCACCTCAGGTGACTAGGGAGGCTGAGCCACTGGGCCCTATAGGACACCTAGCACAGAAAGCCACTCTATCAACACAGGGAAGCAGCCAAAATGAGGAGACAAAGAAACAGGTCATAAATGACAGAAATGGAGGAAAGCAAACTACTGGATATAGAATTCAAAACCATGGTTATAAGGTTACTCAAGAATCTTCTAGAAACCTCTGAGAAATTTAGTGAGACCCTTAAGGATATGAAAAAGGACCAATTAGAAATTAAGCATACACTAACTGAAATAAAGAATAATATACAGAGATCCAACAGCAGGCTAGAGGATCCCAAGAATCAAGTCAAAGATTTGAAATATGAAGAAGCAAAAAACACCAACCGGAAAAGCAAAAAGAAAAAATAATCCAAAAATATGAAGATAGTGTAAGGAGCCTCTGGGACAATTTCAAGCGTACCAACATCCGAATTATGGGGGTGCCAGAAGAAGAGAGATAGCAAGATATTGAAAACCTATTTGAAGAAATAATGACAGAAAACTTCCCCCACCTGGTGAAAGAAATAGACTTACAAGTCCAGGAAGTGCAGAGAACCCCAAACAAAAGGAATCCAAAGAGGACCACACCAAGACACATCATAATTAAAATGCCAAGAGCAAAAGACAAAGAGAGAATCTTAAAAGCAGCAAGAGAAAGAAACACAGTTACCTACAAGGGAATACCCATACAACTGTCAGCTGATTTCTCAACAGAAGCTATGCAGGCCAGAAGGCAGTGGCAAGAAATATTCAAAGTGATGAATAGCAAGAACCTACAACCAAGATTACTCTACCCAGCAAGGCTATCATTTAGAATTGAAGGTCAGATAAAGAGCTTCACAGATAAGAAAAAGCTAAAGGAGTTTATCACCGCCAAACCAGTATTATATGAAATGCTGAAGGGTATTCTTTAAGAAGAGGAAGAAGAAGAAAAAGGTAAAGATAAAAAATTATGAACAACAAAGTGACAACAAATACATGTCTATCAACAAGTGAATCTAAAAATCAAGTGAATAAATAATCTGATGAACAGAATGAACTGGTGATTATAATAGAATCAGGGGCATAGAAAGGGAGTGGACTGACAATTCTTAGGGGGAAGGGGTGTGGGGGGTGTGGGAAGAGACTGGACAAAAATCTTACACCTATGGATGAGGACAGTTGGGGGGGGCGGTAAGGGCATGGGGTGGGGTGGGAAATGGGTGGAGGGGAGCTATGGGGGGATAAAAGAGGAACAACTGTAATAATCTGAACAATAAAGACTTATTTTTTTTTAAAATCTCTGCAAACAAAGAGGCTTGAAAAGTACAAATACGGGAGACTTCCTGTATGCGGTGCTCAGAGATTTGGAAGAGACACCTCCTTCTGGGCCGCCACAATAAATGACTCCTAATTAATTGGCTTATTAAGGCGTCTTGTATCTCATTTGCTGATTTACGATACAACACCTTCCTCTCTGAAATCAATACAAATATATTTTTTAAAAAACTTAACTGATTCAGACTCTCTTTGACTCATCTACACTAATAAAAGAGAAACATGGTAATTGGCATACGACCGCTACCCTTTTCATTGGCTAATCAGCGAGATATGCAAATTAACTGTCAGCCAAGATGGCGACCAGCAGCCAGGCAGCTTAAACTGAACACGAGGCTTGCTTGCCTCAGTGACGGAGGAAACCAACGTTCCCCGCCTGCGCCTGCGGCTGCAGGCCTCTGAGCCTACAGTTTCAAACATTGTAACAAATACCTCCAGACTTCAGCCAGCAGGATCGCAACATTGTAAGCAAAGGCCAGAAACCTAGATCCAAGCCTCAAACTAAAGCTGGCCCAGAATAAAAAAAAAAAAAGGAAAAAAGGAGCGGTTGGGAGCTTCAGTCACCCCCAGCCTGAAAACAGCCCTCAGCCCCTCACCCAGACTGGCCAGGCACCCCAGTGGGGACCCCCACCCTGAAGGATGTGTGACCAGCTGCAAACAGCCATCATCCCCTCACCCAGGCTGTCCAGGCACCCCAATGGGGACCCCCACCCTGATCCAGGACACCCTTCAGGGGAAACCAGCCGGCCCCCACCCGTGCACCAGGCCTCTATTCTATATAGTAAAAGGGTAATATGCTCTCAGCACCGGGATCAGCGGAGCCATGAAGCCTCCGGGCATCAGGATCAGCGTGACAGGGAGCAAGCGCCCAAACCCCCTGATCGCCCTGCGGCTCTGTGTGTGACAGGGTGCGGTGCCCCAACCCCCCCACCCCACGGGCCCTGCTCTGTGTGTAATGGGGTAGAGCCATAACCTCCCCATTGGCCCTGCTCTGAGTGTGACAGTGGCGGCGCCCCAACCCCCTGATTGGCCCTGCTCTGTGGGTGATAAAGGGCGGCGCCCCAACCCGCTGATCCGCCCTGCCCTGAGTGTGACAGGGGACCGTGCCCCAACTCCCCTATCGGCCTTACTCTCTGAGTGACAGGGGGGAGCTCCTCAACCCCCTGATGGGCCCTGCTCTGTGCGTGACAGGGGGGAGCTCCCCAACCCCCTGATGGGCCCTGCTGTGTGCGTGACAGGGGGTGGCGCCACAACCTCCCCATCGACCCTGCCTTGAGTGTGACAGGGGGCGGTGCCCCAACCCCCCCAATCAGCCCTACCCTGAGCGTGACTGAAGGTGGCATCGAAACCTCCCGATCTGCCCTGCTTTGTGCATGACAGTGGGCGGCGCCCCAACGCCCCAATTGGCCCTTCTCTGAGCCCGACCAGGGGCTGCACCTAGGGATTGGGCCTGCCCTCTGCCACCCGGGAGCTGGCCTAAACCAGCAGGTCGTTATCTCCTGAGGGGTCCTAGACTGGGAGAGGGCACAGGCCGGGCTGAGGAACCCCCCTCCCCCCAAAAATTTTTGTGCACCGGGCCTCTAGTATAACTAATAAGTATGAAAGAAGTTATACAAAGTTATACAAAGCTGGGGTAAGACTCATGGCCACTGAGTCCATGCCCAGGACTCATTCTCTTACATGATCCTGCTTCAGGAATTTAAAAACAAAGGGACAGAGGTATCAATTAATGCCAATTCATGTTTAGAGACAGCAAAAAAATATGGATCACACTGGTGTAGGAGTTGGGGGAAGTGAAAGAGAATGCATGAGACTTGAGGCTTTCACAGCAGAAGAGTGAACTACAAACAGGGTAAACCCAGAGAAATCCAAACCAAGACATGTTCTAATTAAACTTCTAAAAGATAATCAAAGAAAACACCTTCAAAGCAGCCAGAGAAAAACAATATCTTATCTACAGGGGAGATAATTAAAATGACAACAGAATCTCGTCAGACACCACCCAGGCTAGAAGGAAGTGGTACAGTATTTCTCAACTACTTAGAGAAGTGTCAACCCAGAATCCTATACCCCAAACTGGATTATACCCCAAAATATCTTTCAGGATACAGAGAGAAATGAAGACACTTTTAAATGAAGGAAAACTAAGAGTTCGTTGCTAGTTGGCCTATCCTAAAAGAATGGCTAAAGGAAATTTTCCAAAGAAGGAAAATATAAAAGAAAAAAAAAGGCCTTCATACATCAGGAAGAACTCAGTAAGCAAAACTATTAGTAAATACAATAGGCTTTCTTTCTCTTCTTGAGTTTTCTAAAGTATGTTTGATGGTTAAAAGTAAAATATAACACTATCGGGAAGTGCCCTGGGCTGCCGCCTCAGTCCCGGCTGCGCTGAGGCTGAGGCTGCGGGCCCTGCCGGTTACATAACTGGTTGTGGACTCCGCGTGGCCCCACTTCCGGCTCCCTGCTGAACCCCACCCCACTTCCGGCTCCCTGCTGAACCCCACCCCACTTATGGCTCTCTGTGACCCTAGGATGTGCTGGGCCCCAGGCGCCCTCAGCTGCTGCAGGCTCCAGCACGCAGGCTCCCGCTGGAGGTGTGAATGACAGAGGTGGTGCCATCCAGCGCCCTCAGCGAGGTCAGCCTGCGCCTCCTCTGCTATGATGACACAGACACTATGAAGCATCTGTGTGGCGACTGGTTCCCCATCGAGTGCCCAGACTCATGGTATCGTGACATCACCTCCAACAAGAAGTTCCTCTCCCTTGCTGCAGCCTACACGGTTACCATTGTAGGAATGATAGCTGAAATAAAAAGTAGGACCAAGATACACAAGGAGGATAGAGATATTCTAGCCCCAACTTCTCTGTTGACACACAAGTTGCATACATTCTAAGTCTGGGAGTAGTGAAGGAATTCAGAAAGCACGGCATAGGTTCTCTTTTACTTGAGAGTTTAAAGCAGTGGTTCTCAACCCGTGGGTCGCGACCCCTTTGGGGGTCGAAAGACCCTTTCACAGGGGTCACCCAAGACCATCGGAAAACACATATATAATTACATAGTGCTTTTTGCGATTAATCACTATGCTTTAATTATGTTCAATTTGTAACAATGATATTGGGGTCACCACAACATGAGGAACTGTATTAAAGGGTCGCGGCATTAGGAAGGTTGAGAACCACTGGTTTAAAGGATCACATATCCACCACTGCCCAGGACCACTGCAAAGCCATCTACCTGCATGTCCTCACCACCAACAACACAGCAATAAACTTCTACGGAAACAGAGACTTTAAGCAGCACCACTATCTCCCCTATTACTATTCCATCCGTGGGGTCCTCAAAGATGGCTTCACTTGTATCTTCTACATCAATGGTGGCCACCCTTCTTGGACCATTTTGGACTACACCCAGCACCTAGGTTCTGCTCTAGCAAACTTGAGCCCCTGCTCCATCCCACACAGGATTTAGCACCAGGCCCACAGCCTGCTCTGGAGCTTCCTGCCATGGTCGAGCATCTCCACCAAAGGCAGCATTGAATACAGCCGGGCCATGTGATGCCAGCCGGGCAGCCTCCAACAGGTCCCAGCCCTTGGCGCCCTCTGGGTCCCACCTTCCTGGCCATTTGACCTCAACTGTGTCCTGCAGAGGAGCTGGCCCATCACCTGCCCCAGCTGTAGGCCCAGGGCTACATGGGCTCAGGAGTAGAGTGTCGTGGGGCAGGTATGCCCGGTCTCCAACAGGCTCTTCCAGCCCTCCTTTCTGCTCTGGAAATCTCTGCCCTTGCCCTGGTCTGGCCCCCCTGTGCGTGCACCAGCCTCATAGGCTGGCCACAGTGTTCATTGTGGTCAGTTGCTTCTGCTGCCCTGGGAGTATGGGGGCAGCAGTGGGCTTCCTTTCCTGCACGTCCTCAGTCCTCACTGGCCTCTTCCCCTGCACTGCCGGTTCCTTCCAACTCCTTCCTCCAAGCCGGAATTACTCCTGGGAGGGAGGAACTCAAGTGTTATGGATAGACTTGGCCCTAAAGACACAGGAGCCTCAGAACAATGAAGGGGTGAAATAAAGGGAATGCCAAACCTTTGTAAAGAACCAGCCCTCAGAAGCCTGGGGGTCGGGAGCAGCCCCTATTTCCCCAGGAGGGGCTGGCGAGTGGTGGAAGGCTTTTCACCCAAGCACAGAGCTCTGGGGCTTGGCTCCCTGGCATGGTGGTCAGATAATGGAAAGGTTTCCCACTCCTCTGTTGGCAGTCCTGCTGTCTCAAAGAGCGAGGAACTACCCATCACATGCTGGATGTGCCATTCAGTTGAATTGCCGCAGGGAGCCGGGCTGAGGACAGGTGCTGATGAGGGTTGCAAGGGCCCTCCCCTCCAACCCCCCAGTCCGTGAGATGCAGTTCTGAGGCCTGACCAGATGCAGACAAGAAGAACTGAGTGTGGTGTTTGATCAAGTAGGACCTGGCCTTTGAGGCTGGGGCGATCGCTTGCCTTGTGGTCCTCAGCCTCTGGGAACAGACAGAAGAGGCTGTCAGTGCTAGGAAGCATGAATGTGGACATCACTTGCTTCTGGCATTCCCTCCACCCTATCCCCAAAGCTGCTTGCTCCCTGCCCTGCCCTCCAGAGTAAAGGGGGTTGGCAGAGTCATGCCCAGCATTGCTGCAGCTCAAAGTCAATGTCATCACCACAGTGCACCAGTCTGGGTGGGAGAAGGTGGAACAACCAAGCAAGGGGGCCTTGGATTGGCATCCTTCCCGCCCTCGGAACTCCCAGCCCAGGGGCTCCTCTGGCCTTGTGGTGGGGGGAAGGGGTTTCTCGAGATGAAGGTGTGCCTGCGTAGGAAAACCACTTCTCCTTCCTCGGCCACTTCACACTCTCACTGACTGGTCCCCACTCTGTGCTGACATTGACTTTGAGCTGAGGCCCAGCTCAGTGTCCTCTCTAACCTGAATCAACAGTTATGTGGTTTTTATTTCTGCCCCATGGGGTAAGGGAAGAGTCTTCCAGAAGGTTCTGCCTTGGACTTTCATAATTGAGCCAAGGCATTGCCCTGCCCCTTCCTCCTTGCCCCTAATCACGGCAGAGTCTAGCCCAGTGTTGAACAGATTGTAGTGTTCTGATTACAAACAAATAGACTTTTTGACCAATTGTCAATAAAATAAAATATAACACTATCTTGATGTTAGTTCCAAAAGAAGAACAATGTTGCCATCAGGCATTTCTCTCATAGGCAATATGCATTTCATCACTGTCTGATAACCATTGAGTTTTTCGTCCTTGCTACAGAGAATAAGCATGCTTTGTCCACTAAGTTTAAGCTGCCACTTTGGGAAATGGAAAATGCTCTTGCTAAGGAAATTATTTTTTATGGATGGAAAAGGACACAATGCTTAATGATATTGCTTATAAATATGCACATAATGGCAATGATCTTGATTATGCTGAATTCTGCCAGTGGAGATAAAATATTAGTTAAGTACTGGGGCTTTAAACTTGGTTTGTAAGTCAAATCTGGAAGAAGTAAACTCCATTAAAAAATTTTCTGCCAAACCGGTTTGGCTCAGTGGATAGAGCGTCGGCTTGCGGACTGAAAGGTCCCAGGTTCGATTCCAGTCAAGGGCATGTACCTGGGTTGCGGGCACATCCCCAGTGGGAGATGTGCAGGAGGCAGCTGATCAATGTTTCTCTCTCATCGATGTTTCTAACTTTCTATCTCTCTCCCTTCCTCTCTGTGAAAAATCAATAAAATATATTTAAAAAATTTTTTTTCTAACTAAATAGTGGTTCAAATCACAGGAGGTTCTGGGGAAGCCTGCCATGCTGGCTGTTTCTCTCTTTGTGATTTGCACTGACTTATCAAGGAACATATAGCATGCAAGTGTGGAGAAGGAAACTACAATCACATCCAACAATGACCATAAATGTGGTGAAATCAGGCCTGACTGCCCTGGCAACCCTCTGAGCAGAGTATTCATGAACGCTAGAGTATTCATCTCCTGTGGAATCTGTCTAAACACTGAAGAAGTCTGTTCTTTGTAATCTGTTGTCTGGCCACTAGCCCCATTAAATGATTCATGTTAGCTGAGCAGGAAGAGATGAAGAGGGAGAAGAGAATGGAAATTGTTTGGGGTCTTTGAGGAAGGTCTTAGACATCACCACTCAATTAATGCATAAAATGAGGATCATAATATTTAAGGATATTCAAATGGATATCAACTTCTTTCAAGACAAGAAGAATGTCAAGTAAAAAATACATCAAGTTTGTGTGTGTGTGTGTGTGTGTGTGTGTGTGTGTGTGTGTGTTGTTTCTTTAAATCTAGTCAATGGACAAAGATCATAAAGGTTAGTACATGGTGTGGCTGGCAAGGCTCTAAGTGAACTATCTGTATATTTCTATTGGGAATGCATATTGAACAATACCTGTTGTAAGATTTTTAGACAATACCAGATCTAAGATTTGATTTTATCCTACTTACAAGCTAATAAGTACTCTTTCATGGATCCTGGACTAAGACAAGAGATACCTGGGTCAGAGACAAAGGACTTTGTTATTCACAACACATGAAGCTGCATGAGCACCAGCATGCTTGTACAAGCTCTTCCTGGCCTCAAGAACCCAGGGAAGCATAGGAAACCAAGATGGCGCCATAGGTTAAAACCGGAGATTGCTGCCTCGAACAACCACTTCAAAAAACAACTAAAAGATGGAACGGACATCATCCAGAAACACAGGAAGGCTGGCTGAGTGGAAATTCTACAACTAGGAGGAAAGAGAATATCATACCCAGACTCAGAGGAGGCGCAGTGCTGAAGTGAAATACTAAGGTGCGGAGTGCACGCGGAGCGGGCTGGAGGCGGAGGGCGCGGTTGTTCTTTTCAATCGGGAGGGAGTTTCAAACTCTGAGCTCCAGATCCGGGCGAGTCTCTAGGGACCCAGACTCAAACGGGAGAAGCGGGACTGTCTGGCTTCGGTCGGAACTCGAAGGCAGCTTTCTCTCCGAGGTTTGCAGCAGTTGCTGGGACTCTGTGAGGCAGAGCCCCTAGGGACAGAACTGAGAGCAGCCATAACTGCTCCCTCCGGCCCTCCCTGTAGATCCCTGGGGACCCGCCCCGCCCAAGCCCTGCGCAGAGCCATTTGCCGGATAGCCTCAGGCAAACGCTAGATTAGCACCGCCCTAGAGACCCAGCACAGAAACTCTCCCACTGCAGACACAGTGGACTCTCATAGCCAGTTAGCCTGGAGGTCAAATCACCCCCGGTATTGCCGACAACAATCAAGGCTTAACTACAAGAAGACTGCACACAAAGACCACTAGGGGTGCACCAAGAAAGCATAAAAAATGCGGAGACAAAGAAACAGGACAAAACGGTCAATGGAGGATATTGAGTTCAGAACCACACTTTTAAGGTCTCTTAAGAACTGTCTAGAAGCCGCCGATAAATGTAGTGAGATCCTCAAGAAATCTAATGAGACCCTCGATGTTGTGATAAAGAACCAACTAGAAATTAAGCATACACGGACTGAAATAACGAATACTATACAGACTCCCAACAGCAGACCAGAGGAGTGCAAGAATCAAGGCAAAGATTTGAAATGCAAAGAAGCAAAAAACACCCAACCAGAAAAGCAAAATGAAAAAAGAATCCGAAAATACGAAGATAGTGTAAGGAGCCTCTGGGACAGCTTCAAGCATACCAACATCAGAATTATAGGGGTGCCAGAAGAAGAGAGAGAGCAAGATATTGAAAACCTATTTGAAGAAATAATGACAGAAAACTTCCCCCACCTGGTGAAAGAAATAGACTTACAGGTGCAGGAAGCGCAGAGAACCCCAAACAAAAGGAATCCAAAGAGGACCACACCAAGACACATCATAATTAAAATGCCAAGAGCAAAAGACAAAGAGAGAATCTTAAAAGCAGCAAGAGAAAGACAGTCAATTACCTACAAGGGAGTACCCATACGACTGTCAGCTGATTTCTCAACAGAAACTTTGCAGGCCAGAAGGGAGTGGCAAGAAATATTCAAAGTGATGAATGCCAAGAACCTACAACCAAAATTACTTTATCCAGCAAAGCTATCATTCAGAACTGAAGGTCAGATAAAGAGCTTCACAGATAAGGAAAAGCTAAAGGAGTTCATCACCACCAAACCAGTATTATATGAAATGCTGAAAGGTATCCTTTAAGAAGAGGAAGAAGAAGGTAAAGATACAAATTATGAACAACAAATATGCATCTATCAACAAGTGAATCTAAGAATCAAGTGAATAAATAATCTGGTGATCATAATAGAATCAGGGACATAGAAAGGGAATGGACTGACTATTCTTGGTGGGGAAAGGGGTGTGGGAGATGCGGGAAGAGACTGGACAAAAATCGTGCACCTATGGATGAGGACAGTGGGTGGGGAGTGAGGGCGGAGGGTGGGGCAGGAACTGGGAGGAGGGGAGTTATGGGGGGGAAAAAGAGGAACAAATGTAATAATCTGAACAATAAAGATTTAATTAAAAAAAAGTGTCAAGATTGAAGAGGACGTTTATATGTCAGAATGATAAACTTTGTGTGCAAAAGGTCACAAAAGAAGAAAAAAATAGGTGGATTGACATTTTAATTTTATTTAACAATAGCATAATTATAGGTATAGAAAGAAATATGAAATTAAATAAGTTCGAATTAAAAAAAAAGAAAAAAAAAGAACCCAGGGAAGCATAGGAGGCCCAGATGGACTCTGCTGAGGCTCAGGGAGCTGCCCCTCTTACAGCAAGCAGTTAGGAAGCCTGTTTTTTGGTCCTCAAAGGACGCGTTACCTCAGCCCTGAGGTTGCTCACTGCAAACTTGACCCTGAGAAACGGTCCACACAGACAGGTAAAGGACATTCTAAGCCACTTGGCAGGGAGTGTAGGAGAAAATCTGGAGGTTCCTCCCACTAATGCTTAGCACTACTTTGCAATAAAAATCACACAGACACTTAGCTTCTGACCTAGTAATTCCACCACGAGGAGTCTATCCTACATATTTACTTGCATGTGCACAAAATGATGGCTATAAGGGGTTATTTATTCCAGCACAGTTTATAATAGTAAAAGACCAGAAAAAGTGAAGTGTTCATTGATATAAGACTGGTCTTATTATAATAGACCCTCATGGTGGCCTATTACACAGTAATAATAAAGGGTGAAGAATTTCTTTATGTGCTGGTTTAAATTGCCAAGAAAACAGATGCAAGAAAATATGCATAATTCTCCCATTTGTGTAAAAGAGGCAAAAAAGTATACACATATTTTCTTGTGCTGTGTATGTATAAAGTTTCATTTCTCTAATGATATACAAAAAACTTATTTTAACAGTCTCATATGACATTGATAAATGCAAGAACTTACAAATTCCAATAATACACACATTCCAATGACACACACCAAGGGGTTTATATTCAAAATTTTAATAATAAATTGTGCCATAGAAGCTTTTCAAAGGCAATGATATATCAATAAATAATAAATTGAGTTCCTGAGAAAGAACCTACCACATAAAAGTGTGTCAGAATGCTGTAAATAACAACATGGTATTACTGTAAAGTCACGGAAATACTGACAGTTACGGTATAAGCACAGCAGATGTTGGGTTGCCACTCATTCAAAATGTAAACCGGTACACAGGAACCTTTTTTTTTTAGACATTGATAAACTTGTAAGTGTTGTTGCCTAGATATACACTAAATAATGAGTATATTGTGCTGAAAACATCAAGGAAAAAAATATGTGGAGTATAATGAAAATATGATGCAACAGATTCTTAAAAAGCAAAAAATAACTGAACTTTTTACTCAAATATATATCACTTTAAATAAAAATCATACTAATTTGAAATAAGAAATATTTTGTACGTTTATCTATGTAGTTATATATATATATATATGCATCTACACATCTAAGAAAATTGTATGGCTTAATTTTTTTATTCCAATGTTACTTTAAATAATCCTTGCTGTTTTACAAAGATGAGGAAAATGTATTTTTAAAATGAAGTTAAGATCGACACTTCAAAGCACAATTAAAAAAAAAGTGAAAGAATGCCGAGATTACTACATTTCACCATGGTAAGACTGAAGCTGTCTGACAGCGGGATGAATGGCGTCAGGCAGACCTCTTGACGGGGCCCATCTGGTGACAGTAGGGTGGCAGCTGTTGGATTCCATACATCAGCTACACCAAGACAGAGTTCCATGATTAATGTTAAACTTTTTGGCATAGCTAAATTAATCACAAGTTTAGTATATGACAAATTCTTAAGTTTAGCCTCCAAAGAATCCAGCCATAACCAAGACACACAGAAGTCACTTCTCAGTTACACACCTGCATTTCTTTAACAAAACAGTAAGGGATACAATCACAGTGAAGTCACCCATACATGTCATCGCACACTGTCTACAATGTCTCATTTATAGATACTTTATAAAAACATCTTCACAGAACCTGCTGTGAATGGCAAGACATGGTCATTTATAATAGAAGACCCAACTCATGCAACATTCTCTACACATCAGACATCAGAAATCACACCCATGGAATCACCTTGCTCACACTGTCTATGACACTATAATATGCAAAAAGAAAAAAATTATAATAAAATAAAGCAGCTTTTAACATATCACAATTTTGAAATGCAGGAAAAAACATAAAACCAAAACCATTGTGTGAATAAAATGGTATCAGTAACATCAAAACAGTGTTATCTTTCTTTAAGTTATTGCACAGAGATTTCTTATCACATGTTCTTCAGTTATTTCTTTTCCTAAATGTAAGTGCTGTGATAAAATACAAATGTATAAAATGACAGCAGCATAATTTGTCAGAGTTAATCCTTATAACTTAGTAATAAAAATGACTATAAACAAAATAAGTGCTCTTTTAAACTGTACTAAATTTTTAAAAACTTGTTTCAATACAGTGAAGGTCCTCAAAAGCCAATTCAAAGCCATATTGACAACCATCCCCCTTATCAACCAGAATCTAGAAATGAAGAGATGCTATACTTGAGTCCTTTTTAAAAAGCATTTTTGTTTTGGGTTTCTTAGTGAAGACAAGAATTTCAAGTGAAGTAATCAATGGGTTAACTGAAAACAAAGCTGCCCTAACTTTCCATCAGGTCTTTTAAGGAACCAGCCATGGGCACCTGGGTGTCGTCAGTGCCAAGTCTGTCTACACGTACACTGGTTGGCAACCTTCAGTCTGATCCACCAGATTGGAATTTTCCAAATTGGAGTTCTCAGCCTGTAACGCCTCTGCTCCTGAAGGCTTTGGGCACCTGAAGGGGTAGCCATTGTCATCAAAGAACCTTCGAAAGGTAAATTCATAAAATGCATGCTCAGGGTGCTTGTTATTTGGGAAGGTGAGCGTGTCCCAGGCCTTGGTGCTGTCTTCACTAGCATCGTTCCAAGGGCTTTCTTCATCTACGGGGTCAAAATTTGAGGTGTCCATGGGGTGGCTGATCTTGGGAATGTAGGGGGCTGGCTGCTTCCGAATGTCACTAGAGAAATCAATGGTGACGAAGAATGGGTGGGCCTTCAGGTCGTCAGCCCCGTTCCTCCCCAGCCGGTGGTCAGCAGCACAACACAGTTTAATGATGAGGTCCCGGGCCTCAGGGCTCAGCTTGACCTGGGCTGGAATGTGGAGCGTGTTCTCCCAGTTTATCACCTCAAGAGACAATAGAACCAAAGTTTTAGTTTCTTCCAACATTTCAAAGCCTGTATGGGCAGTTCTAGGACAATATGTGATGATGTGGTTTTTAAATAATTTTAGTTTCATGATGGAAGAAAAGTCAGGATAGACTCAGAAAGCGCAGTTGTGGATCTGATCAGCTATTGAAGGTCAGTGTTCTAGGTTGGGGCACACAGTTGAGGCCTGGGATGCTGAAGCCAAATACAGACCAAAAGAGAATGATTTTCTTCTATCAGAAAGACTGGTTAGCAAAAGAATTTTGTGCCTTCCAGAAAAATGAAGACACTGACCCTTTCTGAGTCATTGCTTTAGCTATGGCAACAGATTTCTGTTGAACCATCATGGTTCTCACTCAATGCTTATTGTAGCCAAGAGATGGTCTGCTGGGTTTTTGTAATTTAAAAAGCAACATCGCCCAGCTGGTGGAACTCAGTGGTTGAGTGTCGACCTATGAACCAGGAGGTTGGAGTTCGATTCCCTGTCAGGGCACATGCCCAGGTTGTGGGCTCAATCCTCAGTATGGGGCATGCAGGAGGCCACTGATTAATGATTCTCTCTCATCATTGATGTTTCTATCTCTCTCTCCCTCTCCCTTCCTCTCTGAAATCAATAAAAATGTTTAAAGAATAAAAAAAGCAACCTCACGGAGAAGAAAGCTGACCTACCCTATGGCCTTGGTCTCCTATTCCTGATGCTCAACCACGCATACCAGCCATCTAAATGCTCAGTAAATACATTTGTAACAGAGATGTGTCTATAGTGAGGAGAAAAGCTAAAAGACTTTATTGTTCATGCTTTAAATCAGGATAAAATAAGGCAAACATAACTGTCTACTGCATGGGTGACTGAGCATCAGGTGAGGTATATAGGCAGGTGGCTGTGTGGGTGGGAGGGTTGGTCGAACCCTGAGTGGTTTTAATAGAGCTAAAATTATAAAACTCCTAGAAGAAAACATAGGGGAAAATCGTCATGACATTGGATTTGGCAATGATTTCTTGGATATGACACCAAAACACAGGCAACAAAAGAAAAATATATTAATTGGATTTCATAAAAATTTAAAACTTTTGTTCATCAAGGACACTGATGACATAATGAAGAGGCAACCCACAGAATGGAAGGCTATATTTGCAAAACATGTATCTTATAAGGTGGTAATACCCAAAATATAAAAAGAATTTCTACAACTCAACAACAAAACAAATAAACTGATTAAAAAAGGGCAAAGGACTTGAACAGACATTTCTCCAAAGAAGACATACAAATGTCCAGTAAGCATATGGAAAGAGCTTCAATATCACTAATCATTAGGGAAATACAAATCAAAACCACAATGAGATATCACTTCACTAGGATGAAGTGCAGCCACCATTAGGATGGCTACTATTAAAGAAAAAGGGGGCGGGGGGGGGGAGGGCGGGGGGGGGGGGGGGAGGGCGGAGAAGTGTTCGTGTGGAGAAAATGGAACCCACATGCACTGTTGGTGGGAATGTAAAATGGTGCAGCCACTATGGAAAACTGTGAAAAAATTAAACAGAACTACCATATGACCCAGCAATTCCACTTCTGGATATATAGTCAAAAAAATTGAAAGCAAGACTCAAACAAATTCTTATTTACACACTCATGTTCATAGCATCATTATTCATAATAACCAAATAAGTGTCCACTGCTGGATGATGTATAAACAAAATGTGGTCTATATGTACAATGAAATATTATTCCGCCTTAAAAAGGAAAGAAATTCTTCCAAATGAGACAACATGGATGACCTTTGAATGGATTAATAAACCATTCAGAAAAGGACAAATACTGTGTGATTTCACACAGTATTTGAGGAACCCAGAGCAGTCATTTTCATAGAGACAGAAAGTAAAAGAGAGGTTACAGGGGTTGGGCGAGGGGGAATAGGGAATTATTGTTTAATGGGTACAGTTCAGTGGTTCTCAACCTTCCTAATGCCGCGACCCTTTAATACAGTTCCTCATGTTGTGGTGACCCCCAATTTCATTGTTACAAATTGAACATAATTAAAGCATAGTGATTAATCACAAAAACAATATGTAATTATATATGTGTTTTCTGATGGTCTTAGGCGACCCCTGTGAAAGGGTCGTTCGACCCCCAAAGGGGTCGCAACCCACAGGCTGAGAACCGCTGGTACAGTTTCTGTTTGGGAAGATGAAAATGTCTGGAAATAGACAGTGGTGACAGTTGCACAACATTGTGAATGTACTTACTGCCACTGAATTGCACACTTAAAAATAGTTTAAAATGGTACATTTTATCACAATAGAAACTGGGTTATGATTATGCAGGCAAATTAGTGAGTGGTTTAGCTATTCAGTGATGATACAGATAACGTTAACTTCCAATTTTCTTGTTACTGGCGTGAAACCAAGTCTTAATTTAGGGTTCTTCTAACTAAGAGACTATTAAATTAGGGTCTACCATGAACTTCAGGGCATGAATTCTTCCTAGAATTATTAGTAAACTTGTGTCAATGGGTAACTGCACTGTCTGAGAAATTACAAAGATTTCATCAGATTCTCAATTCAATCATTGTTAAGTAATCAAATAATTTATGTCAGAGAATAAATGGCCATCATTCTAAAACTAATTATTTAGTTACATTAAATAAGTGAACATTAGGAATATGCACACCTAGCCTAACCTCATAGCTTATAATTTGCAAAAAGTAATGATATAGCACTCAAATAAATAAGCTGATTTATTTCAGAGATAGTTTATAAAGTTTTCTTTTGTTGCACAGTGGGCAAAATGGCAGTGGAAACTAGATCGGACCACGCCTTACCGCTTCTCTTTGTTCTCACTTAGAAATACTAAGATGGCAGGTGACCAAATGGTTCAAGTAAAATTTCATACACATGTATACTGTATTTCACAACTCAGGTCTAGCCCTGGTCGGGTGGCTCAGTTGCTTAGTGTCATCATCCTGTACACCAAAATGTTGTGTGTTCAATTCCTGGTCAGAGCACATACTTATGTTGCATGTTCAATCCCAGATCGGGCAAGTACGAGAGGCAATGGATCTGTGTTTCTCTCTCACATTGATGTTTCTCTCTCTCCCCCTTCCTCTTTCTCTAAAATCAAAAAAGATCCTCAGGAGAGGATAAAACCACAACAACAAAACTCAAGTCTAACTCTGGGGCTTTACTTATTATAATAAAAATTTTCAAAATAGGTAAACAATACTTTAAAAACTCCCATTATGTACAACTGAGATTCCTACACCAATCAGAATAAAAGGTCCGAAAACCATGTGTGTTTGCAGCAAGCAGATGCATTTTCCTTCGTTACCTTCAGCTGGGTTTCCGTGGGAGTGGGGGCCAGAAAGGGTGGCTGCCCCACCAGCATCTCGAAGAGAATCACTCCAACGCTCCACCAGTCACAGAGCTGAGTGTACCCTGAAAGAAAGACAAGGCCACTTTCAATTCCAGTATGGGCATGTGCTCTTCTCGGAAAGGAACTGTACAAATCCTCAAGTATTACTTTACTGCCATGTGGGGAAACATGTTCGAGCAGCACACATTACATAAAAGAAAACCACCCTACACAAAACGAGTCTCCTTGCATGTGTGGCTCAGAATAAAGGCTGGAAAGGGCATGTGCTGGGTGGTAACAGTCTTCATGTGGGGAGGAGGATGGTCACTTGTCCTTTTTCTTATTTTCAGTCACTGGTGTGTCACAGGATGCTTTTATAATAAGAAAATAACTTAATTTAAAAGGATTACTGTTGCACTGGCTGGGTTGCTCAGTTGGTTAGAGCATTGTCCCAATATGCCAAGATTGGGGGTTCGATCCCCAGTGGGGATCAAATGAATGCAAGAATAAGTGGAACAACAAATCGATGGTTCTGTGTCTCAAATCAGTAAATTTAAAAAACTTAAAAAAAAAGATTACTGTTGTTGTTACTAGCGATACTAACCAGAATTTTAAGTTCTTAAAGAATCTACAAACAGATACAAATTAAAATTAGTAGTAACCACAAAACAAGAAGTGTTAAGACCTGTGAACAAGTGTGTCCTGTCATGAGGGCTTTCTGGCGAGGCTTTCCTGGGCGGTTTGGAGAAAGTTGAAGAATATGGAGAAGAGGAGGAGGAAAGGGAGCACTTTGGCAAAGGGAACAACTGTCAGTGAAGATATGATCTCTGCGTGAGGCACTAGCCAGCCAGGCTCTTCCTCACAGTGCTCCCAAAACAGAGCTGAAGCAGGACATCCTGCAGCTCAGTCAGAGCCAGCCCCAAGAAGTTGCAGAGCAGTTCATTTTTTTTCTGATTCTCTCCCATTTTCCCACTAGGGCCTCATGCCCCAGTGCAATCTATGTTCCAGTCTTATGTCACCTAACCCTTTCTAAGTATGAACTGGAACCTAAGACCTGCTGGCAGTACTGCCAGTTTAGTTCCTTCAGACTCCTCGGTGCTCTCCATCCTTCTCCTTCCTGTCCATCTGGCACTGGGGGCTGCAGACTGACCCTACCCTTGGTTCCTGGAGAATGTACATGCTGGATACTGGAGAGGATGTTGTCCCCCACAGTCCGGCAACCCCTCCTCCTACTTAGAGTGTGACTGGGCAGCAAGGTTATTGCTATAGATGTGGCTCTGAGTGGTTAATTAACTTGCTTTGGATTACCACAGCTAACAAAGAAAACAGACTTGAACCGAGTCTGGGTGGCTGCAAAGACTTGAAACAACACATGTGAAGAGATAGGCCACCAATCCTGAATTTATTGCACAAACTCAGGTCAATAATGGAAGATTCCTTTGGTGTTCAGTTAGCTGCCATATTTGATGGAACAGAGCATCCATCCAGGACCAATTTTACAAAGCACTTGTAGTTTTTAGCCAACCATGTCCCCAAATCGGACCTTCACGGTGCTTCTGGAATAGAAGGGAGAACTGGAGGAAAAGAATATTTGTCTTCTGTCATACTCAATAACCAGCTAGAGATGGTACAACCCAGCTCGAAACTTGGGCAAAAAGCTTTGGCACATACATACAATGGAATATTACTTGGCATAAAAAATGAAATCTTACCATTTGCAATAGCATGGGTGAACCTGTAGGGTATTATGCTAAGTGTAATAAGTCAGTCAGAGAAAGGCAAATAACTTATTATTTCACTTGTAGGTGGAATCTAAAAAACAATATAAACAAATAAAACAGAAACAGACTCATAGATACAGAGAACAGACTGAGGGTTGCCAGAGGGGAGGAGGGCTGTGGGACTGAGTCAAAAATGTGAAGGGATTGAGAAGTACAGATCGGCAGTTACAAAATAGTCCCAGGGATGTAAAGTATAGCATAGGAAACATAGTCAATGATTCTAATATATAAAAACCCTGGGTCTGTCACGACCGGAGGCTCGACCAGCCGAAGTCAGTCCTGCAGTCAGTGCTGGGTTGCTGTGGCGACCCAGCACTGACTGCTGAGGGGGCTGCGTATCAGGTCAGAAGAGAGGCCTGAAGAGAGAAGCAGAGTCTGATCTGTAGCTTCTGTGGCAGCTGTTGATCAGCACTTGCCTCTCTTTCTCGCCAGCAGCCACAGCTCCACTTTTCTCCAGGCCTCCACCAGGGCTGCTGATCAGCCCCGCCTTTCTGATCAGGCCCTGTTGACAGGCCTAGAGACGCTGACTGGCATAGAAACTGACCAATCAGAACCAAATCTGAGTCAACTGTGAGGAGCCAATGGCTGTCTAGGAGGCAGAGCTTTTGACACTGACTGGCATAGGAACTGACCAATCAGAACCAAATTAGCCAGCAGAGGAGGGCAGTTGTGGGGGAGATCAGGCCTGCAGGGGAGGGCAGTTGGGGGCGAGATCAGGCCGTCAGGGGTGGGCAGTTGGGGGCGAAATCAGGCTGGCAGGGGAGAGCAGTTGGGGGGCAAGATCAGGCCAGCAGGGGAGAGCCATTGGGGCAACTAGGCCAGCAGGGGAGGGCAGTTGGGGGGGACTAGGCCTGCAGGGAAGGGCAGTTGGGGGCGACCAGGCAGGCAGGGGAGGGCAGTTGGGGGTGATTGGCTGGCAGGAGAGCAGTTAGGTGTTAATCAGGCCAGCAGAGCAGTGGTTAGGGCAGTGGTTCTCAACCTTCTGGCCCTTTAAATATAGTTCCTCATGTTGTGACCCAACCATAAAATTATTTTCATTGCTACTTCTTAACTGTAATGTTGCTACTGTTATGAATCGTAATGTAAATATCTGCTATGCAGGATGGTCTTAGGCGACCCCTTAGGCGACCACCAAAGGGGTTGCGACCCACAGGTTGTGAACCGCTGGGTTAGGGGGTGATCAGGCTGGCAGGCAGAAGCGGTTAGGGGCAATCAGGAAGGCAGGCAGGCGAGCGGTTAGGAGCTAGCAGTCCCGGATTGTGCGAGGGATGTCCGACTGCTGGTTTAGGCCCGCTAAACAGGCAGTCGGACATCCCCCGAGAGGTCCCACATTGGAGAGGGTGTAGGCTGGGCGAGGGACAACCCCCCCAAACCAGTGCATAAATTTCGTGCACTGGGCCTCTAGTATTGTAGTAACTATGTACAGCAGTGCCAGGTGGGTACTTGAAATATCAGGGGGACCACTTTGTAAAGTATATGATTGCCTAACCACTGTGCTTACACCTAAAACTAACACAAAATATTATTGAATGTAAACTATAATTGAAAAAAAATTAAATTTAAAAAAATTTAAAGTTACAGCTAGAGCCTGGAAATGTCTGGCTTAGGCAGACTGAATAGAGTCCCTATGACCCTCAGAGTTATTTCTATCATATGACTGTCAAACCAGTTCTGCAGTGATTCTCTTGGGTTCCAGGTAGAAAGTCCACACCTCCACTCAGTCTCTCACTTCCCAGTCAAAGGAGAAATGAGCAAAGATTGGCCTAAAGGTGCATGTCTTCTGTCACCCTGGGAGCGAGAGCAATTCCAAAAGGAAGTGATACGTGCTTCCGTGGGTACACAGTTACAGTGGGAATATTCAGTGTCTTAGAAATCTGGGGCTGGAGAGAATCAGAGGTCCTCTGGCTCCACAACTCTGGAGCAGGAGCATGGAATGCCTGAAGCGAGTGCCTGAGGCACCTACCTTTTCGGAGGAGCACTTCCGGGGCAATGTAATTTGGGGTCCCAACCAGGGAGTGCGCTAGACACCTCTGATGCTGCTTTCTGGCTCTCTGCTCCAGGGTCTTCAGCCTGTCTCCACAACGACAATTAGACACCTCATCCCATAGGTCACCAGGCTCCATGCTGTCCTGTCTGATGTGGCTCCCTTTTGCACCAGGAATCAGGGAAGCAAAAGAAGAGAATACAAAACAAAGTATTCACTATTCAACAAACCCATAGCTTCAAACTGAAGAGTAATTCAATTCAGTTCCTGACACACTAAAAACCCTGTCCAACTGCTCTGCAGGGTGGCCTGAGGTCTTGGGTCCGAGACCCCATGTGAAATGAACACAGCAACATGGCAGAAACAGCAGCTGCAGGCTGCAAGGGTGTGGTGACAGCAGCTGCAGGCTGCACTGGAGGCTTGGATAACTGAGGGAACTCTGCGCCCATCTCAGGTCAGTCTCGACAGGATGTGCTTTAAGATGAGCATGGAAAAGCATAAGAGGATTTTAAAAATGTGATAATAAAATGACTTAAATGCCAGAAAATGGGAATAAATTAAATGGTTTAGGATTAGTTTTAAGTTAAAATAAAAACTGAAGCCTGAGCTACAGTATTAAAATAACTACTTTAAGAATCCAAGCCATAAATAATGGCCAGCTGTTTTTGATTTTTCAAAATAGCAGAACTACAGGAACCAGAGTTAACTATTATCATACCTATATCCATATCTACACCTACAGATTCTACAGATACTGCAGATACTTCAGATAGTGTGGAACGCCTGAGGCTGGCTGTACAAATACTCCTCGGGAGTTTGTAAAACTTCTTTTTTAGGGCTTATTTAGGGCAGAGTGATGGTTCTCACAAAGGCCCCATGGCATCTCATTGCCTATTGGCCTAAAAATATCATAGTAAAACTTAAATACACTCACACATATCTTTAGAGAGAAAAGGATGTCACACCAAATTATAAAATAACTAGAGGCCTGGTGCATGAATTCATGCATGGGTGGGGTCCCTAGGCCGGGCCGGTGATCAGAGCCGATCAGGGCCTTCCAGCTGCCGGCTGGGATCTTCCTTCCCCTGGCAGCTGGCTGCCGGCCGGGCCCTTCCTTCATTCCATGCTGGCCCCTGGTGGTCAGTGCACATCATAGGGAGCGGTTGAACTCCCAGTTGGTCGAACTCCCAAGGGGAAAATTTGCATATAAGCCTTTTATTATATAGGATGGAGTGACACATAATTTCATAATGATTAGGAGCCACCAGGGCAGGAAACAGTTGCCTTAAATGGCTCAGTTGTGTCTAGATGTGTAAAGCAGGTGTGGTATGTCTAAGACAGTACCTTTCTGGTAGTACTTTGAGTTGTGAGTCCACCTGAATCCAGTGCAGAGACCAAAATCTGTCAGTTTGATGTGACCATCAAGATCTATCAAAATGTTGTCTGGCTTGATGTCTCGGTGGATAAAGCCCATTTTGTGGACACTCTCGATGGCCAGAGTCAACTCTGCAATGTAGAAGCGGGCCAGGTGCTCCGGGAAGATCTCCATCCGAATGAGCAGGCTCATCATATCGCCCCCAGGGATGTAGTCCATCACAAAGTATAGGCTGTCCTTGTCTTGGAAGGAGTAGTAGAGTTTGACCACCCATTCATTGTCTGCCTCAGCCAGGATGTCCCTCTCAGCCTTCACGTGGGCCACCTGATTCCGGTTTAGGACATCCTTCTTCCTCAGGGTCTTCATGGCGTACAGTGCGTGAGTGTCAACCTTACACGCCAGGCACACTTCCCCAAAGGCACCAATCCCCAGGGTTTTGATTTTCACAAACATGGACTTGTCCATCTTGGCCCTCTTCAGCCTGTTGTAATTAGATTCCTTCTGGTAGAGGATCTTCCTCATCTGCTCCTGCTCAGCCTCACAGAGTCCGGCCTGCACAGAAAGAAAATAAGGGTCATATCAGAGGAACCCTGACAGAAAATAGCTGGCAGGAGATGCCCTAGAACTGACAGGACCCTGACTTGACCTACAAGAATGAGAAGACAGGAGAATGGACCCAATATACTCCAAGCAAGAGAACAATCCATTTTGTTCTTTATGTCCATATACAGACACAAATCCAGAATCCAAAGGGAAGACAAAATAGATCTCTCTGTGACTTTAGGCCCTTAAAAACTAAAGGAAATCTCTATGAACAAAAATCTGTGGAAAGGGGACCACAAAATTCCTGGAACTCTAAGAACAACCTAATTTTTTTGAAATACTAGAGGCCTGGTGCACAAAATTTGTGCACTTGGGCGGGGGGGGGGGGAATCCCTCAGGCTGGCCTGTGCCCTCTCGTAGTCCAGGACCCCTCAGGGGGGATCAGGCCTAAGCTGGCAGTCAGACATCCCTCTCACAGTCTGGGGCTCACAGTCTGGGACCCCTTGCTCCTTACCACCCACCTGCCACTGCGCTAGCCAGCTGTGAGCCCAGTTTCTGGCTGAGTGGCGCCACCCCACCCCCCACCCCGTGGGAGTGCACTGACTACCAGGGGGCAGCTCCTGCATTGAGCGTCTGTCCTCTGGTGGTCAGTGTGCATCCTAGCGACCAGTCATTCTGCCATTCAGTCGATTTGCACATTAGGGTTTTATTATATAGGACAGTGATGGCGAACCTATGACACGTGTGTCAGAGGTGACACATAAACTCATTTTTTTGGTTGATTTTTCTTTGTTAAATGGCATTTAAATATATAAAATAAATATCAAAAATATAAATCTTTGTTTTACTATGGTTGCAAATATCAAAAAATTTCTATATGTGACACGGCACCAGAGTTAAGTTAGGGTTTTTCAAAATGCTGACATGCTGAGCTCAAAAGGTTCACCATCACTGATATAGGATATATATATTTGATTGATTTCAGAGAGGAAGGGAGAGGGAGAGAGATAGAAACATCAATGATGACAGAGAATCATTGATTGGCTGCCTCCTGCACACCCCCTACTGGGGATCAAGCCTGCAACCCAGACATGTGCCCTGACTGGGAATTGAACCCTAACCTCCTAGTTCCTAGATTGATGTTCAACCACTGAGCCACACCGGCTGGGCAGCAACCTAATCTATACTAATAAAAGGGTAATATGCTAATTAGACCAGATGTCCTTCTGGGCAAAGCCATGGTGGCGGGGCTGAGGCAGAGGCGGTTAGGGGCAATCAGGCCAGCAGGGGAGAGCAGTTAGGCAGTTAGGGGGATCAGGCTGGCAGGGGAACAGTTGAGGGCATCAGGAAGGCAGGTGGAGTGGTCAGGGGCGATCAGGCAGGCAGGCAAGGGGTTAGCAGCCAATGGTCCCCGATTGAGATAGGAATGTCTGACTGCTGGTTTAGGCCCGACCCCACAACAGCAGTCGGACATCTCCTGAGGGGTCCCGGATTGGAGAGGATGCAGGCTGGGCTGAGGGACACCCCCCCACACACACACCGTGCATGAATTTCATGCACCGGCCCTCTAGTATTTTAATAAAAGCTCAGGGAAAAATGAAAAAACATAAAAGAAAAAAAATCAATGAAAATGGAAGAGCATAGAAAGTACAAATTTTAGTTTTAGACTTGAAACTATTGCTTAATGTGATTTAATTTACTGTAACATTTAATTTAAATAGTTTCATTAATTACCTCCTTTAGCAGTTTTGTGTCAAGTAAAACATTACTTGCTGCCTGGCCGGTGTGGCTCAGCGGTTGAGCATTGACCTGTGAACCAGATATCAGGGTTCGATTACTGTTCAGGATACATGCCTGGGTTACAGGCTTGATCCCCAGGAGGGTGTGTGCAGGAGGCAGCCTATCAATGATTCTTTGTCATCATTGATGTTTCTATCTCTCTCCCCCTTTCCCTTCCTCTCTGAAATCAATAAAAACATATTAAAAAAAACCAAAACATTACTTGTTAATTATAGACTTAAAGGAAGGATAAATGAATCCCTATTAGATATATTTTTCTTTATAAATCCCACAATTTCAATTCATAAAACCTCTTCCCAAAGTATTTTGTTACTAGTTAATAAAACTTAATGAACTTTGCTAATGATAACAACATATAAAAGCCCATTTGATAATTTTCCCATTGGCACATGGTGTACAGTCATAGCTGATCCCTGCAGTCCAGGGAAGGGGGAAGGGAGGCTGGAACACCTGTAATTCTCCAAGTCCTCCCCTCATAACCAGACCAGGGCCAGGGGATAACTGGTTGGTACCAAGGGTGCATAAAACAGAAAGAAAAGGGATTCTACTGGTAAGAGCTTAGGAAGACTGAAAGGAGAAATTACTCTGGCCATCTCTTGCTCCAGCTGTAGCCTGCGGTTGACCTTCTGCTGGTAGGTCTTGATGACATTTTCCACGTGCTGTTCCATGAAGAACTTGAATGCATAGGGTGAGTAGCTCTTGATTCGAGACTCTCTTTTTTCCTCATCACGGCTATTTTTGCGAACTGGAACGGGAGAGGTCTGGATCAGCTTCTTATCCTTCCCAGCTCGGTCTGCCTTGGCACCTTTGTGGCCCCTGTTGGGGGGTTCAGAGGGGGTACCCCACAGCCGCTGCTCCACCCCCGCACACAGGCAGTCCATGTCCACCTGCTCGACAGCACCCCGCAGCAGGTGCTTGGGGTAGGGTGGGGGCGGGCACCTCACGTCCACATCCCGAGGGTAGGGGCCCACACCCACCAACGGTGGAGGCTGTTCATCAGTGGAACCGGGCCCCTCAGGCCCTGGAGTGGGTGCGGGCACCCAAGCCGGATGGGAGGGCCCCACAGCCGTCTGTGGCTCCGGCCGGAGCACACGAACGCTCTTCACTGGGTGCAGAATGTGGGCCGCTGTCACTGCTGTGATGGTGTTGGGGGAAGCCGCGGCCACAGGCTGCTGGTGGTTGCTGAAGGAGCTGCTTCTGCTGGGCACAGAGCCCTCCAGCCCTAGTGCCTGCTTTTGCATAGAGTCTCGCCGGGCCAGCGTGGGCACCGGCCACGACTGGACAGGGGTGCTGCTGGCCTCGTACAGGTCCACATTGAGGCTGTTCCTGGAGGGGGCCAGCAGGCTCTGCGGGGGTGCCATCACGTGCACCTGAGGGGCCTGTTTGTGGTGTGGATGCGACATGTATAAACCTGCTGTGGCCCCCACCACTGGGAAGGGGTGGCCGGCCCCTGGCTGCCCAGCCGGGCCCTTGGCAGCCAGACTGGCATACCCTGCAGTGTCCGGTGGCACCTTGTTCTGAAAGGAAGGACTGCGCTGGACGCCGTAGCCCAGGGGTGCCCCGGGCACCAGCAGGTGTGGCCTGTAGTGTGGGCTCTGCAGCAGGACGCCTTGGCCCTCAGGCCCGTCCACAGGGAAGTTCATCCCGGCAGTCTCCAAACTTGCAGAGTAGCCCTTGGACTGGTGCTGGAGGCCACCAAGCGTGCTGTGGGGACTGACACTGGCAAAGAGAAAGTCCATGTACTGTCGGGGCACCTCCTCCAGTACACCACTACTCTCGTAGGCCCCGCTCATCGAATGGTAGGGGGGGAAGGGATCTCCCCCTCCTTCAAAGCTTGGCCTCCGTGGCACAGAGGTGGACGCCAAGCCTTTTCCTGCAGAGGAAAGAAAGAACAGAAGTGGCATTAGAGAGGTCTATCCAGCGGCTTCTGGCACTTTCAGGCTCTTCCATGAATGAAGGCACTTGGGCAAGGCCGAACTCTGCTGGGGCAGCTCCAGGCTGCCCCTGAATCAAAGGTCTGCCTTGCCCACAGAGAGCCCTCACAGGAACCCCTGGCAAAGCCAAGACCCTCCACAGCCACCACATCAGGCAGAAGTTATAGTGAAACACTGCTGTTTCCTGTACCACTGAATAAATACCAAAGGCCAATGCAGAAGAAAATCCCCATAGAGCATGGCCCTGGGTCAGTTCCCTGGAATCTGTGCTCTGAGACAAAACCAGAGAGGCTAAGCACCTTGATATGGACACTCATATCCATATCAAGGAAACTAGTAAGGAAACTCATTCTGTCAAGAAGAAAACACAGTTTGTGTCCTCTTAACAGCAAAGATACAGCTTACAAAGCCTGTACAATTATCACTCTACAAAATAGGAGAAACGCCTTTGCTAAATATCATGAGTCCCTATCACACTCAGGGGTCTCAGGCACCAGAAAATTGTCCCATCTGCTCCATCCTGGAAGAGGACTATCACTGACAGCCAGAGAAGCTGTGTTTGCTCCAAAGTGTCTGCTCTGGAGCCTCTGGCCTCCCCAGCACCACCACCCTCTGCCACTGGGCAGCAGCTCTCACAGTATGAAGAAGTGTTTTAGAATCAATGAAATAAGCCTCCCTTTTGAAAGACCCCTCCACAGGCCTAAGAGAAAGTAAAAAGAACATTTTTATTCTCATTCTGCCTAATTTTAATATCCAATGATTTTTTTAATCTTTTATAAAACCAAACAAGTACTCCCCCCTCCCCCCATAGTAAGTACCAGAGGTTATTTCAGATGCGAGGCACCCAGGTAGGTCCCATGATCTACTGCTGCTCTCCGCTGCCCACCCTCCCTCCCCCCGCCCTCCCCTCTCCCCCCCAGCCCTTCTTTCAGGGCCCAAATGTCAGAGCAGGACAGGCTCACCCATTACAGACAATTGGCAATGTGCCCAGAGGTAATCTGCTGATCAAGGCCACACTGGACCTCCCTTTTGTGTGTGTTTTTTTTTATTTTTTAAATTTATCTTTATTGTTTAAAGTATTACAGATGTCCCCCTTTTAACCCCATTGACACCTTCCACCCCACTCCCGCCCCCTCCCCAGGCCTTCACCACACTATTGTCTGTGTCCATAGGCTATGCATAGATGTATATATTAGTATGTTCTTTGGTTAACCACTTCCTGCGCGCCCCTCCCCGCCTTTTGTGTTTTTAAATCACAAACCATCTTCACTCACAGGTCACAGGTCTCAGCTCACCTGGGGAGGTCTGCTTGATGACTCGCACAATCTGCTCCTTCCTTGGGTCCAGGTAGCCCATCTTGCTGATGTAGTCCAGGGCAGCTTCAATGCTCCTGCTGCCCGTCTGCTTTAGCGCCCGGCCCGCCATCTCCTGCAGGAAGCTCATGGTCATCTCAAAGCCACCAGTGACTTCCATTCCCGCCCAGCTCCTGACTGTTGTGACATTCATCTCCCTTTGACGGTGGGGGTGCCACAGACAAATCTCAGAATGGTGACAGTTGGTTACATGTCCTTAGGTGCCTGATGACAAGAGTCTCACCCAGGGGTGGGCAAACTTTTTGACTCGAGGGCCACAATGGGTTCTTAAACTGGACCGGAGGGCCGGAACAAAAGCATGGATGGAGTGTTTGTGTGAACTAATATAAATTCAAAGTAAACATCATTACATAAAAGGGTACGGTCTTTTTTTTTTTTTTAGTTTTATTCATTTCAAATGGGCTGGATCCGGCCCGCAGGCCGTAGTTTGCCCACGGCTGGTCTAACCTGTACGAAACCATAGACTGTTTAGCACGTGTCAAGACATACAGGAATTTTGATGGTGGACCTGAAAGAATCTTAAATTCTGTTTCTCAGAAAACTTTGAGACTGGGGATAAGCCTAAACCTAAAACAGTGAAGAATGGTGGAAGTCAGAGAAGCTTGCTGTGACCTAGCTTACCCCCAGGCTGACTATGGGAGAGGGGCATCTTCAATGCTGTGGTTAGAATCAGGTGATCTCCTCTGAGAGAATGGGAGGGCTGCCAAAAAAATCATTTATTAAAAACTTCCTGAATGCCCATTGTTTACAATGCCCGTGCTGTCTACAGCAGTAATGGACTTGTGCTTAGGACTCTGGTCCAGTGTGAGAAGGAAAGGAGCCCACGGACCCATGGGCAGCAGAGAACAGAATTGCTGTAGGATAACTACAAGACAGACACTAGTAGCCACCACGGGGAAATACAGGTAGAAGGGTCAGAGGAATCAGACTCTTCCCATCAAGGGAGTGGGTACCAGAGACTGCTCATGGAAGAGATGGCTCTTCAAGGACAATTTGGGCAGACGGGGAGCCTAGCAGAAAAAAGGTATTTTTGGCAGATGGTACAGTGAGGAAGGGGGCCTAATGGGAAGATGGGCTTTGAGGAGGCAGCAAAGAGGGACCATTGTCTGGGCAGCTGACCCCAGAATTTTGCCCCTATTTGGGGGCAGTTGCAGAAGCTTTCTAAGAGGAACATAGGTCAATGAGAAGATCAACCTGGGGCAGAGAAGCTCTGTCAGATGGGGGAGATCAAGCAGGCAGCTGGAGCAGAAGGAAACAAAAGGGAACAGGGCAGTGAGGGCTGTGGCCCAGGGACCCTGGAGTTCACTCTGCAGAGCTGTGGACCAAGAGAAAAGATGGGGAGAGGGGAGGATGACCACAGAACCGGGCCTACTGGAGGCAGGAGTGGAGCAGGCAGAGGCAGAATAAAGGGATGTGCTGTTTTGAAGGTCGAGGGGCGGGCAAACAGGGAGAAGGAAACTGAAAATTTGGAAGAGGGGGGTGATGACAGGAGATGAGAGGGTGTCTGAGGGCACAAGGGTGGGAGAGCATTCCTGGAAGTAAGACTGGGAGAAGGGAGAGGTGAGGATGTGGAGGGAACCCAGCACAACGAGATGGAGGCTCAGGCTGTTTTGCTGCAGGAAGAGAGTGGCTGTGTTTACAAAAGTCCACTAGGCAGACAGAGCCACTGTCCCAGACATCCCTCCTTCCTAACTGAGGAGGCTAACTCAGCCCGACCAGGCCCGTGTTCCTGCTGCCCCAGGACAGGCATTACATGCCTGTAACCTTTGTCAGACTGTCTCCTCCTTAAGCACTGGGAGAAGTTGGCCTGAAACTCCCTGTCATTCATGGCTGTACTCACCCACCTACCACTGTGACTTGAACAACTTAAGTATTTAATATCCACTTGATTATATCATATTAAAATCAAATTTGCTCTTTTTGGCAACATTCCAACTGAGCAGGACAAAACACATAGGCTATACTTGGCTATAACTTGTTCCTCTGTTCTTAGTGGCGCAAGTGTGCAACACTGCAAGATGATGGGGGTGGGGTGGGCAGAGAGGGGTCAGGGAAGGGCTAGGAAAGACATCCTAAGATCAAAGGCCTGGAGAGGCGATGTTAGGGAGGAGGAATGTGAAGTGACAGCTTACAAGACAGATTGGGAGATGGCATAAGGACAGAGCTGTATTTTATAAGTGCTCTTGGATCAACAGAAAGGGCACATGTTTGAAATCTGGAAGAGCTGCTGTGAGGGAGCAGAGTTCAGAAAGTGGACACTTCAGTGCCTCCTCACCTGAAGGTGGGAGATGAGACTCAGGTTCCCTACCTCACAGCTCTGTTATGCAATGAGGTCCTATCTGCAAAGGAGTCTCCAAAGCTTGGAGAAGGATGTGATGTGAGACTGCCGCTTATCAGTGTCACCCTGGAGCTTTTTGTGCTCGTTTAAAAGTGTGCCATTGGGCACGGCCAGCGTGGCTCAGAGCATCCACCTATGAACCAGGAGGTCATGGTTTATTCCTAGTCAGGGCACATGCCTGGGTTGCAGCCTTGATCCCCGGTGTGGGGCGTGCAGGAGGCACCCGATCAATGATTTTCTCTTTTCATTGATGTTTCTATCTCTCTCCTTTTCCCTTCCTTTCTGAAATCAATAACAACAACAACAACATTTTTTTAAAAGTGTGCCATTAGGAAAGGACCTTGACCATAGTCCTTCAATCAGCAGGAACTGTTCAACGTGCTTTGTCTGCAACTTGGCCAACAGCTCCTGTCTCATTCAAGGTGAACTGCCAGGCTTGTTCATTGCCCCAGAACCTGCCACATGTTAAGGGATTGACGAAGTTAAATGTGCACATATTCCAATCTCTCCCTATTTACTGGGCACTCCAGCTACAAGACTTGTATGTTTATTGTGCTACAAACTGAGGAACTTAACCAAGAAACATCAACACTAAGAGACCACAAAGAATGACTTATATTCACAGGAAGGTTTCAAGTCATAACACCTCACCCCTTGAATGAGCCAGCTCATTTATCAGTTAACACTGTAACCATAGTTGCCCAAATCTGTCTGTCACACTGCCCCTTACTGAACTAATGTAGATTCTATAAGAACTGTCTGAAGATGTTACTATATCATGCACACAGCTGTGCTGTCAAAGCCAAAGGAAATGCAAAGCCACACCCAAACTCACCAGGAACATGCAGCCCATTTCCCAGTCTGCCGTGACTGTTCACGACCCCAGCAAGATGTTACTGAGGCCTGATACCATCAAACAACAGAGCCTGCTTCCTGTGGGTGGCTGAATGACACCCAGGCTCTGTGACTCCAGTCCTCAGATACCAAACCAGCAGGTTGGAGTGTCACTGAGAGACGTGACTTCAAACCCTTTTGGAGGAGAGGTGCAGAGTGAGGGGGTGCAGCTAGCACCTCAGGTATTCCCAGGTGCCAACATGCCAGCATCCAGCTGCCCCTCCTGGCACAGGTCTGGGAGTATAGCGGGGGCACCATTACACATATCGTTTCTAGGGCACCCAAGAGTGTCCCAATTCTGCACTTCAGGGAGACTCCCTCACGGTGACCTTGACCAGTGACCAGCTCTCCAGCTGTCACAGGCCCCAAAAGACCCGGCCGACCAACCTGCAACCTGCAGAGCAGGTTGAAGAGGACAGGTGGTCAGCTATGCTGTTCTTTGGCTCCTGAAGCACCCAGATGCAGCGTGGCCTCTCCCACATGCTCTGCCTCGGCCTCATGGAAAGGCTGTGGTCTGACTAGGTGTGAGCTCACCTGCCTTCACTCTCCTGACCTGTCACCCTCAGTGGAGCTGAGGCACACTCCATCATGCTCCTACAATTTATGGCTCATAACTCATAGGAAGACAGAAGTAAGGTTCAAATATTCCATATAGCTCAACTGTTTTCCGGCATTAACATAGGACTGACAGCAATTTAAATTGTTTTTCAGTGAAAAATTATGATATACGAAGTAAAGAATTTCCTCTGGAGATCCTCTCCCACCCCTTTCTGGTAGGAAAGCATTTTCCAAATGTTAGCAAATTTATATCCCTACACTGTAATTCAATTATAAATTTTGGCAAGAAAATTATAAATGAACAACTCTGGCCTTGTTGGGTCTATGTAGGCCTCCTGTGTGTCTGCCTGCCTGCCTCAGGGTTTTTCTCACACACACCAGCAATTCACGTTCAACTTCAAGGGGAGGAAAAGTCTCCAGCTCTGGCTCACCAAAGAGGCTGAGACTTGGCAGCCATTTGAGCGCTGCTGCTAACCTGGGGTAATAGTTTCAGCAGCTTCTGAGGGCCTCAGACACTGTGCCCTAAAATAAATAGGCACATCCTCAGCTTGCCAAGGAAAAAGAAGACAGCACAGCCAACTCTTCAATTGGGTGATATTCCTCTTCTTCACCTTAAAAAGAAATCTCATCCAAGCCCAGCAATGGTGGCTCAGTAGTTGAAAGTCAGCCTATGAACCAGGAGTTCACGGGTTTGATTCCCAGACAGGGCACATGCCCGGGCTGCAGGCTCAATCCCCCAGTAGGGGGCGTGCAAGAGGCACTCAAACAATGGTTCTCCATTATGAAATCAATTAAAAAACAACAACAACAAAAGAAATCTCATTCAAAACTAATTTCTTGAGGACAGAGATGAAGCCTAAAGAACTAGAAAGTACGGGATTTCTGAAGAGGCTTACATACAAGTTACAATTCCGAGAGGAAAGGTGTCTGGGCAATGAATAAAGCAAAGCCCAGATGCTCTCACAAGGTTTGCTGCTGCATTTCATTCCCTGGAGGGAATGCTTCCAGTTCTTTTAGAAACAGTGGAACACTGCCTCAACTGTCAAGCCTTAATCAGAAACATGGGCCTTGAGTGGAATGTGTGGGAACCACTGGCCAACTGGGTGGGCCCAGCTCCCACCACTCTCTGCATTTTATGTATTTCCCAAAGGGAATGCAACTTCTTAAGGCTTCTTTGTTTTGTAGGTGCTCAAAAAATAGTGGAAAAATATAGTGAAAGAAAAAAGAAGTTACCTTTGAATTGTAAATGTGCGTACATGAAAAGAAGATTAATCACTACGTCACTGATGTGCAACTACAGTGACTTCCACCTCTGGTGGTGGCCCTGTGAAGGCCTGCTGGATGAAGCCATAGCACCCACACCTGAAAGTATTACACAGCAAGTGGCCTGGGGTAGGGTAACCACTTAGCACTTGTGTGGGGAAATATTTTTTAAGCGTAACTTATACATAGGTTATTAAGAAGAAATTTGGTCTCAAACATGAAAGGTTTTCAATCTTGCCAATGATCAAAGAAACACTAATAAAACAGCATTTTATAACTATTGTTAGCACCAAAATAAACAATTTAAAGATGAATGCGCTAGCATGGCTGGCATGGCTCAGTGGTTGAGCATCGACCTATGAGCCAGAAGACCACAGTTCGATTTCCGGTTGGGGCATATGACCGGGTTGTAGGCTCAATCCCTAGTAGGTGGTGTGCTGGAGGCAGCTGATAGATGATTCTCTCTCATCATTGATATTTCTATCTTTCTCTCCCTCTCTGAAATCAATAAAAATATATTAATAAACAAAAAGATAATGGGCTAATGAAACTTCACAGTCATATATTTTTGGTGCCAATATAAACCTAAAACTCCTTTGCAGTGAATATGTTAATAAGTATCTAAAGTTATTAAATCTGTACCCTGATTTAATAATTTCACTTCTTGCCCTAGCTGGTTTGGCTCAGTGGATAGAGTGTGGGCCCTTGGACTGAAGGGTCCCAGATTCTATTCCGGTCAAGGGCATGTGCCTCTTGGTTGCAGGCTGGATCCTCCTGTGGAAGGCAACCAATTGGTGTGTCTCTCTCCCATCATGTTTCTCTGTCTCTCCCTCTCCACTCTCTCTGAAAATCAATGGAGAAATATCCTCAGGTGAGGATTAACATAAACAAACAATTTCACTTCTTGAAATTTATTTTCAGGCTAATTTAAGATAATTATATTTGAAAGACAATTTATATCAAGATGTCTTCAGAATTAGGCATAATAAATCAGCACCTCAAATAGAAGGGGTCAGCAGGAGTTGGGAAGCGCTTCAATATCCAATGACAGAATAATCACGATAATTATAATAAATGTATTCCCTAGATTACACTCAGTGCATCCATAAAATTACTTTTATGGCCACAGTCGTTTTACTTGATAAACATTTCCTGAGCATCTACTAGTGCTCTCGACACATGAACAAAATGTGCAACTTTCAATAATGTAAACACAAAAAAATGTTTATGTATAAAATTCTATGTCTCTTAGCATCATAACTATGTACAAGTTAATTATATCAACAAGGTTTGATTAAAACATCCTATATAATAAAGAGGTAATATGCAAATTGACCATCATTCCAACATACAAGATGGCCACCCCCATGTGGTCAAAGATGGCCAGCAGAGGAGGGCAGTTGAGGGGGGGGGACCAATCCTGCAGGGGAGGGCAGTTGGGGGTGACAAGGCTGGCAGGGGAGGGCAGTTAGGGGCAATCGGGTCAGCAGGGGAGCAGTTCGGCATTGATCAGGCTGGTAGGGGAGTGGTTAGGGGGTGATCATGCTGGCAGGCAGAAGCAATTAGGGGCAGGCAGGCAGGCGAGCAGTTGGGAGCCAGATGTCCTGGATTGTGAGAGGGATCCCAGATTGGAGAGGGTGCAGGCTGGGCTGAGGGACACACACCTCCGTGCATGAATTTTGTGCACTGGGCCTCTAGTGAGAAATAAAAAACTGACTTAATTTTATGTTGTAATATGCAACTATTTCTTTTTGTTAAAAAAGTAGTAAGATAATTAGAATACTGATGCATGTCAAATTCCCAAATTAATAAAACTGGTTATACTATCTTGTTACATAATTGTTGGCAGACAAAAATTCTCCCTGTCACAGTTGAGTCAATGCAGGGCATGATTTCACAAGGTAATTCTAAAGTTTCTGTGTACTCTAAAATTCCATGATTTCGAGGATTGCCAAAATTTTAGAGATTTTACTTTTGCCACTATCAAGATAGGTGAACAGAGGCATGACAGACAGATCTGTACTAAAACTTAATACATGAAATTCCTATTAGTTTACACACACACACACACACACACACACACACACACACACACACACAGTTTCAGGGGTTCTGGATCCTGTATTTCTATTCCTGTGTCCCTAACTGTGTCCAACAATGAATGATGACGCCATCCCCATCTGCATGGGCTACAGCTCCCACTGGGATGCAGCATCTATCTCTCCTTCCCTGAATCGTGGATGGCCTGAGACTTGCTCCAATAGAACGTGAGCAGAAGTGATACTGTGCCTGTCCTGAGCCCAGCTTTCAAGAGGCCTAGCTGCTTCCATTGTCACTCCGGGATCCCTAAGTGGCTGGAAAGAGGGACCCGGTAAGCCTTGGAATTTCAGCCCCACTGCACTTCTGAGGATTTGACATCACAAGTAGGTAGAGGTCCATGTTTTCCCAACACAAAAGAAAACCTAATACTACATTTAGAGAGACACACGCTTTCAAAGAATGAGCTAAAGGACTCTGGGTAGAAGGTGGGTCTAGGGGCGGGCAGAATTCAGAAGGTAGCTCATCAGTTTCTGGTAAATAGGAAAAAACAGTAGATAGAGCAAACTTGGAAAGTACACAGATGACCTTGACAGAGTGTGGTCTAAACTGGACAGATGCTAAGAAGCCCAAAGCCAGCCTTCTTTGCTCCAAGCTGTGCAGGGCTCAGGCTGGTCTGGACTGTACTGATTCCAGACTTAAGTGTGGCTTTCTCACCCTTTCAAAGAAGGTTAAGAGTCAGGAAAAGTGTCCAGAAAGAGGGGCTTGCCAAGCTCAGGGCCGTCTGCAAACTCAGTTCTGAACTTCCAATGCCGTCTCTGTCAGGGATGGAGATAAGATACTAAAGATAAAACAGAAGGCCCCCTGCCCTTATCTCTGGTGCCTGGAGGAGTGTTGCTTAATGGTCAGGAGTGAATGAAGAAGGGAATGGATTTGTAACTTTAATTCACACTCCTGCTGGGAACTGTACATTCAGAGGAAAAAGGTCTTCATAAAGGAAAGAATTTAGTTTCTTCTTCAGCCTGTGATGCTTGAGGAAGAAAAGTCATAGCAAGAAAGGTGACAGGCCAATGGTCTGTAATCAAGGCAGGGAAATGTCATTGGTGAGCAGATCATCAGGTATACACGTGAACATCGAAGGCAGCAGTGTCCAACCCTGGTTCCTGATGTCTGCTGTGTATATCCTCAAAAAGGGCAAGCGAGTGTGGGTCAGCTCTGTGAAGATCGTCTGCACTTCAATCATGAGCGGCAAAGAGACTGAATTTTGGAGGGACCACCTGTGCCATGACTGGTGGCCCAAAGGCAAACCAGAGTCATCAATGTTGAAACATTGAATGGGACTCTGGAACAACCTGGCTCCTGAGACTGCGTCAACTGATTGTAGGAAGACTGACTGCCCTCTCTTGCAGATAATGCTGCCTATAAGCTCTGCCATGAAGACACCTCACCTGAAATCACACCCGGGCTCACCTTACCCTGACAAGCTCTGTCCCAGACCCCAAGCTTTCTTCTTTGCTTTAATGACATGGGGAGATGTTTATAATATACTATTATAAAAACATGCAAGAGTGGGTCACAAAAACAAGTACCACATAGTATTCAGCTTATATGTGTGCACTAGCCACACCAAATTTCTATCCGATTATTCTGCTTAATGTGTCATCATAGCTCTTATGTGTTATCACAGTGAAAAGGGAGTTCAGTGCCTTTTAGAAACGGAGCCTGATTGATTTGTCTTAGTGGTTAGAGCGTCGGCCCACAGACCAAAGGGTCAGGGGTTCAATTCTCGGTCAAGGGCACGTACCTGGGTTTCAGATTTGATCCATGAGGGAGGCAACCAATTGATGTGTCTCTCTCACATCAATGTATGTTTCTCTCTCTCTCTCTCTCCCCCCCCCCCCCCCACTTCAACTCTCTCTCTCTCTAAAAAAACAAAAACAAATCAATGAAAAAAAATTTCCTCGGGTGAGGGTTAACAAAAAAAAAAAAAAAGAGCAAAGATCAGTGTTTGTGAATTCCAAAATCCATGGGATGAGCCCAGGCTTCTACAGATGATATCTAAAGCAGACAGAAAAGACAAAGGCAGGCTTGTCTGAAAGGCTCACTAATAAGGCTGAAGTGATAAAAGTCCAGACCTTTGTTTCAAGGCCCACACAGAGTTCTGATTCACTTGAGTCACTTTTATGCTCATGTTGGAATGTCCTTTTTCTTGTCCTCGCATTAAACTTGCGTAGGTCATTAAATTGAAATAAGTGGAATTAAAGTGCTATTATAATTTAGAAAAAGAGGGTAAAAGAAAATGATTCTACAAACAAGAACAGGACAATGTGAGGTTTGCGTGCGGGATCCAGCAGCCTTCCTTCTTATTTGTTCCCTCACAGATGAGAGACCACAGAGGACAATTAGCTATGCTCTCAGGCTGAGTGATCTGATGGAAACAGATTCCAATACTGAGACACACCAGCCAGAGAAAACAATAAAACAATCAGATTGAACAAACCTGAAAGCCGCCCCTCATGCACGTTGTTCTGGCTTAATAGAATACTGGAATTTTGATAGGCATGACCTTCCCTAAGGAACTGGGGTGAAGGGAGTATGTCTGAATGGAAAGGATGTGCTTGATGTATACTTGAAAATCACACCTGGGAAGGTCTTGCAATAAACTCATTCAGATGGTGGAGGTGCTTAGAAGGTGTGTGGAAATGGCAATCCAAATCCGGAAGACTGTCAGCCAGCGAATTCAGAGTTTTGCTGATTTTATTCAACTGAAAAAATCTGTTTTTGCAGTCAGCGCTGCTGCTATCAGCCTCAAAGTCCAATTTGAGCAATACAAATAAACATCACAGGGCAAAGGAAAGAAGGACCATAGTACTTTAAAAAAATATATTTGTTGAATGGTTTAATTTTACAGATTCAACTAAATAAAACTCCTTTCTCAGAAATTCACTAATGACACATAACATTCTTTTTTTTCCTGCTAGGCAATCTAAATTATTACAAGAAGTCTATTTTATGATAATTACGATAGTTTTGAAAAAAGATATTGAAAATGCATTTGTTGGATGGTTATAAACTCCTTGAGGGTCTGTCAGGTCTCTTATGTTCATTATTGTATGTCTGAGCCTAATACCATGCCTGATACACAGCAGGCACCTTTGTGTGCTGAATCAATGACAGGTAAAACTGTATAACTCTCTTGGTCCAATAATATTCGGATGATGACTGAGAGCTTACAGTTAACCCTTGAACACGTGGCAGTTAGAGGTGCTGACTCCCCATGCAGTCAAAATCCACATACAACTCTGACTCCCCCAAAATGTAAACTAATAGATTATGGTTGACCAGGAGCCTTACTGAAACACTGATTAACAACATATGTTGTAAGTTATATGTATAATAGACTGTATTCTTACAATAAGGTAAGCTAGAGAAAAGAAAGTGTTACTAAGAAAATTGTAAGGAAGAGAAAATACACTCTCAGTATTTATTGAAGAAAACTCATGTATAAGTGAACCATGCAGTTTACATTTTGTTGTTCCAAGGGTCAGCTCTCCTGCACTTTGGCAAAAATGGTTTATTAACACATTCTTTACTCTCCTTCCAGCATCAAATCCCTCACTGTGAGGAGTTTGGATACCAGCTGCTGGCAGTAAGTCCAGGCTGGCTGAAGAGATAAAGGCATAGGCAGCTCGAAGACTGACTGAGGCCGGCAGAAGCTGCTTCTCATGCTGGGTGGGGATTGTTGTTCCTGCCAGGATCCTGTCCTAGAAGAGGCCACATGTTTCAGAGTCAGTGAGGACAGGAGTCTGGCAGGGGTCGGATATTTCACCCGCTTATTCACAATTTCTGAGATATGTTGAAAGTTAACACCCATACATCCTTAGGACAATCTAACATAACTAGCAGTCCGTATAGTAATGCATATATTAACTCACCTAAAACCCAGACAAAACTTACTCCCAAACTTCTGTAATAAGAAGACAAGTGCCCCGACTGGTTTGGCTCAGTGGATAGTGTAGAGGGCTGTCTGGGAGGCACCTAAGCATTTTCATATAATTATTGTCAGCTGAACTCAGAGCATAGGCAGAGCCACGCCCTGGGAACATGCTTCCCCAATAAGGGTGGACATGTTAATCAGGCAGGGGCGGAACTAGATATGTAAATCTAGGCCTTTAAAATAAACCTGCTGTGTGGCTCAGCCCGATTTTTGCCGCCTCTCCATCAGAGAGGATGGCGCCCACCTGGCCCCAGCTTAAAATCTATTTCTGCGTCTTGGTCTTTCTTTAATTTCTTAATCCCCAGCTCCTCCACTCAGCAAATGGACTGTTTCCTTTTCCATGCGGGACATGGAAAAGAGAGAAACAGCCCCCCACAGATAGAGTGTCAGCCTGTGGACTGAAGGGTCCCAGGTTCAATTCCGGCCAAGGGCATGTACCTCGGTTGTGGGCACATCCCCAATAGGGGCTCTGCAGGAGGCAGCTGATTGATGTTTCTCTCTCATCGAAGTTTCTGACTCTCTATCCCTCTCCCTTCTTCTCTGTAAAAAATCAATAAAATATATTTAAAAAAAAAAAAAGAAGACAAGTGCCCAGCTGGTGTGGCTCAGTGGATGAGTGTTGACCTACGAACCACGAGGTCATGGTTTGATTCCCAGTTAGGGCACATGCCTGGGTTGTGGGCTCGATTCCCAGTAAGGGGCGTGCAGGAGGCAGCCAATCAATGATTCTCTCTCACCACTGATGTTTTCCTCACTCTCCCTCTCCCTTCCACTCTGAAATCAATAAATATATATATTATATACACACACATATATATATTAAAAAGATGACTGCCCTAGCTGGTTGGGTTCAGCAGAGCCTACAGACCAAAGAGTCCCGAGTTCAATTCAGTCAAGGGCACATACCTTAGTTGCAGGCTCCTCCCTAGCCCGGGCCCTGGTCAGGGCTTGTGCAGGAAGCAACCAATGTGTTTCTCTCACATCGATGTTTCTCTTTGTCTTTCCCTCTCTCTTCCACACTCTCTAAAAATCAATGGAAAAATTTCCTTGGGTGAGGGTTAACAACAACAAAAAAATAAAACAAAAAAAGATGACAACCAAAATATCTATGGCTTCATTAATGGCCAATTTTTAAAACTTTCTTAGGTGTATGTTAAAATAGAGTTCAGGCAATTGTGCAATTTATTTTCTATAACCAGCAGTTTGTAAAAGCTCCATTTCCCTTTTTATACCATTTCATTCCTTTAAAAATGGGAGGGAAATCTTCCTTCTCATTTCACCCTCATCCTACACCCTGGAAACATCACCATTCTGCCGCAAATACTAAGACACTGAAAGCAGCCTTTTATGTGACCTCAAGTAAAAGTCAAGCATTCTCTATACCTACAGCAGGCAACTGGTTTGTTAATTTCACAGTAAGAAATTGGCCAGAAAACCTCATTTATAAAACTCCTTGGAACACCTGAAGTAACTCGATAACAGGACAGAGTTGGTACCTGCCCACCTCCATTTCCTGTTGTTAAGTCCAACTCCCTTTGTCCCAAGTCTGGACAAAAGGACAACACATCACAAAACCCTGCATTTGTTAGCCGTGCATTTGTTCTCAGACATAAGAATAATTAGGCACCAAATTACTCATGAGAAAAAATTCGTTCTACAGAGGAGAATAAGGCAAAACCGGAAATAATTTCATGTTGGTTTTAAGTGCTTCTCTACCAGGTTTCTAAGGAATGTGAAGTCTCGTGGTAGTTTAAGGAGGCAACACTCCATTAGCAAAGCTGTCAAAAACTGCCTGGTACTTAAAATAAAACACTGAGCCTGTCTCATCATCCTCCCATGCAGGAAAAATCAGCCTTCTATCAAGAAGCGTGTTTTACTATGACTATTTCATAAAAGCAGCCCCCATATTTAACTGTAATGTGATTCTCTGCAATGCTATTCACAACCTACATTGATTCTTTGATCCATTCAAGGATTTCTCTGCAATTTGGAAAAAACACTTTGCTAAAATGCTTGGGAGCTGTCATCAACCAACACCTTCCCCTAAAGGTAACTCATTTCTTCACATTAATAATGTGAGATTTTTGTCCTTGGCCAGGTAGCTAAGTTGGTTAGAGCATTGTCCCGATACACCAAGGTTGTGGCTTCGATCCCCAGTAAGGGCACAAGAATCAACCAATGATGCCCTGGCCGGTGCCGCTCAGTTAGAGCATCAGACCGAGCTCTGAAGGGTCACAGGTTCAATTTCTGGTCAAGGGCAAGTACCTGGATTGCAGGTTCCATCCCTGGCCCAATTGGGGTGCATGCAGGAGGCAACCAATTAATGTCTCTCTCTTACATCGATGTTTCTTTATGTCTCTCTCTCTCTCTCCCTCCCTCCCTGGAACTCTCTCTCTCTAAAAAAAAAAAAAAAAAAAAAGGGTTCAGGGGAGAAACCAAGATAGCGGCATAGGTAAACACCAGAGTTTGCTGCCTCGAACAACCACTTCAAAAATACAACTAAAAGACGTAACGGACATCATCCAGAACCACAGGAAGGCTAGCTGAGTGGAAATTCTACAACTAGAAGGAAAGAGAAAAGCATACCAAGACTCAGAGGAGGCGCAGTGCGGAAGTAAAATACTAAGGTGCGGTGGTGCATGCGGAGCGGGCTGGCAGCTGAGGGCGTGGTTGTTGTTTTCAATCAGGAGGGAGTCTCAGGCTCTGAGCTCCAGTTCCTGGCGAGTCTCTAGGGACCCAGACTCATACGGGAGAAGCGGGACTGTCTGGCATCAGTTGGAACTCTAGGGCAGCTTTCTCTCCGAGGGGCTTGCAGCAATTACCAGGACACTGAGAAGCAGAGCCTCTGAAGGCTGGACTGAGAGCAGCCATAACTGCTAGCCCCACCCTGTTGATCCCGTGGTACCCGCCCCGCCCAAGCCCTGCAGGGAGGCTTTTGCTGGATAGCCTCAGGCAAAGGCTAGATTAGCACCTCCCTAGAGATCCAGGAGCCAGGAAACCCAGAGGTCAGAGTGGGACCATCCAGTTTGCAGCTCCATGGAACCATAAAGGACACACTCAGGGGGCAGACTCAGTGAGCACCAAAGCCCCATTGAAGCAAGTCTTGCCCCAGAGGGGTGTCTCCATCACAGAAGTTCCCCCACTACAGACACAGCTGATTCTCACAGCCAATTGGCCTGGAGGTCAATTCCTCCCAGTGATAACTACAATAATCAAGCCTTAACTACAACAAGGCTGTGCACAAAGACCACAAGGGGATGCACCAAGAGTGTCCTGCTCAGATAATTGGGGAGGCTGAACCACTGGGCCCTAGAGGACACTCAGCACAGAAAACCACTTTATCAGCACAGGGAAGCATAAAAAATGCAGAGACAAAAGAAAAAGGACACAAATGACAGAAATGGAGGAAAGCAAACTACTGGATATAGAGTTCAAAACCACACTTTTAAGGTTTTTCAAGAATTTTCTAGAAACTGCCGATAAACTTAATGAGATCTACAAGAAATCTAATGAGACCCTCGAGGTTGTGATAAAGGACCAATTAGAAATTAAGCATACACTGACTGAAATAAAGAATATTATACAAACTCGCAACAGCAGACTAGAGGATTGCAAGAATCAAGTCAAAGATTTGAAATACGAAGAAGCAAAAAACACCCAACCAGAAAAGCAAAATGAAAAAAGAATCCAAAAATACGAAGATAGTGTAAGGAGCCTCTGGGACAATTTCAAGCCTACCAACATCCGAATTATAGGGGTGTCAGAAGAAGAGAGCAAGATATTGAAAACCTATTTGAAGAAATAATGACAGAAAACTTCCCCTACCTGGTCAAAGAAATAGACTTACAAGTCCAGGAAGCGCAGAGAACCCCAAACAAAAGGAATCCAAAGAGGACCACACCAAGACACGTCATAATTAAAATGCCAAGAGCAAAAGAAAAAGGGAGAATCTTAAAAGCAGCAAGAGAAAGAAAGTCAGTTACCTACAAGGGAGTACCCATATGACTGTCAGCTGATTTTTCAACAGAAACTTTGCAGGCCAGGAGGGAGTGGCAAGAAATATTCAAAGTGATGAATACCAAGAACCTACAACCAAGATTACTTTATCCAGCAAAGCTATCATTCAGAATTGAAGGTCAGATAAAGAGCTTCACAGATAAGAAAAAGCTAAAGGAGTTCATCACCACCAAACCAATATTATATGAAACTAGGGGCCCGGTGCACGAAATTCGTGCACTGGGTGTGTGTGGGGGGGGAGTGTCCCTCAGCCCAGCCTGCCCCCTCTCACATACTGGGAGCCCTCAGGCGTAGACCCCCATCACCCTCCGATCGCCTGATCGGCCCCTTGCCCAGGCCTGACGCCTCCGCCAGAGGTGTCAGGCTTGGACAGGGGACCCCCATCTCCCCCGATCACTGGCTCTGGCCCCCGCCCAGGCCTGAGGCCTCTGGCCCAGGAATCATGCCTGGGCAGGGGACCCCCATCTCCCTCTGATCGCTTGCTCCACCCCCCGCCCAAGCCTGACGCCTCTGACCCAGGCTTCAGGCCTGGGCAAGGGGACCATCATATCCCCCCAATCCCCGGCTCCGCCCCCCGCCCAGGCCTGATGCCTCGGCCAGAGGAGTTGACCCTCATCACCCTCCGATCACCAATCACCGAATCAGCCCCTTGACCAGGTCTGAGGCCTCCGGCAGAGGTGTCAGGCCTGGGCAGGGGACCCCCAGCTCCCCGCGGTTGCAGGCTCCGCCCCTGCCCAGGCCTAACGCCTCTGGCCTAGGCATCTGGCCCGGGCAGCGGGGACCTGCAGTGGCAGTGGGGGCGCCGTGATCGTGGGCTTCGCTTTAGGCCCAGGCAAGGGACCCCTAGCTCCTGGGACTGCCAGCTTCGACTGTGCCCAGCTCCCATCACTGGCTCCACCCCTGCTTCCTGCTACCACTGGCCAAGGCGGCAAAGGCACCTGATTCTCCGATCATGGCTGGGGGGCAGGGCAAAGGCGGCCCCAGGGCCGCCTTTGCCCTGCCCCCCAGCTCTTAGCTCCCCCCTGGGTTTCCGATCACTGTCAGTGGCAGGGGGCTTCTTCCTGCTTTCCCTTTCGCCTCCCTGCATTGTGCCTACATAGGCAAATTAACCGCCATCTTGTTGGCAGTTAACTGCCAATCTTAGTTGGCAGTTAACTCCCAATCTTAGTTGGCAGTTAATTTGCATATAGCCCTGATTAGCCAATGAAAAGGGTAGCTCGTACGCCAATTACCATTTTTCTCTTTTATTAGTGTTGATGCTGAAAGGTATCCTTTAAGAAGAGGAAGAAGAAGAAGAAGGTAAAGATACAAATTATGAACAACAAATACACATCTATCAATAAGTGAACCTGAAAATCAAGTGAATAATCTGATGAACAGAATGAACTGGTGATTATAATAGAATCAGGGGCATAGAAAGGGAGTGGACTGGCTGTTCTTGGGGGGGAAAGGAGTGAGGGGGATGCAGGAAGAGACTGGACAAAAATCGTGCACCTATGGATGAGGACAGTGGATGGGGAGTGAGGGCGGAGGGTGGGGTTGGAACTGGGTGGAGGGGAGTTATGGGGAAAAAAAGAGGAACAAATGTAATAATCTGAACAATAAAGATTTAATTAATAAAAAAATAAAATCAATGGGAAAAATATCCTCAGGTGAGAATTAACAAACAAAAAAGAATAAATCAATGAATCAACCAATGAGTGCAATGAGTACATAAATAAGTGAGATAACAAATCGATGTTTCTCGCTCTTGCTCTCTTTCTCTCTCTAAAATTTAATAAATAATGTGAGACTTTGGAAAATGCGATCCCCTCAATCCTCTTTTAACCTCTAAATTTAAAGCTACCAAGTAGAAGCAGGCCATTGTAAGTTGGCCTAGTTTTACTCTTTTGGGTCCTTTTCATTTATTCATAGGATCACCAGCTAGTTAACAGAAATGTAAGTTAATGGTAAAAAAGGTCTCTAAAACCTAAGACAATCAGGTTAGGAATGTGTAAAATACTCAGACTTTGATGGGAAAGTAAACATTGATTTTAAAAAATACTTTTTAAGGAAATAAATAAAGGCAAGTTTCTTCTTGACTTGGCATGTGTGAGCTAATGAGCTAGGTCTGCAATGACAATGGAGGAATTTATTATTCTGAGGTAGTAAGGCAAAACACCTTGCCAAAGGGCAGATGAAAATACTGTATGAGGGCCCTGACCGGTTTGGCTCAGTGGATAGAGCGTCAGCCTGCGGACTGAAGGGTCCCAGGTTCAATTACGGTCAAGGGCATGTACCTTGGTTGCGGGCACAACCCCAGTAGGGGGTGTGCAGGAGGCACCTGATTGATGTTTCTCTCTCATCGATGTTTCTAACTCTGTATTCCTCTTCCTTCCTCTCTGTAAAAAATCAATAAAATATATATATATTTTTTTTTTTAAAAAAAGAAAGAAAATACTGTGTGAGGGAGTAAGGGATCAGAAGGGGAAGGATACTCCCACAGGGTTATCTGGGCTTTGATGAGGGAAGACCAGGAAACACCTGGCAAACACACTGCTTGGGCAGCAGGAGGCAAGGAAGACTTTTCTGACATTTGTCATCTAGATGCCCAAGAAGAGACAATTTCATATCAATACTCTCAGAAAAGTACAAAGTCCCTCTTTCTGGTTAATTCTCCTTCTGTAGCCCTCCTCTTACCCACTGTGTTCTGGAAGTGGCCGGTTAAGTAGTCAGGAGCCAAACCTCCAGGTTTGAACAATGGATCAGCCTCAGTCTACCTGTATGGTATGAGGAACCACCCTTAATCACTGTCATGCCTCCTCTGAGAAGCAGATTTACCAACCACACCTACTTCTTCATGTCTGGTATACAGTCGGCACCCAGTGAATGTCAGCTATTATAGTGACAAACATATCGCTGAAAGGTTTTGATGAATTACACATTTAGAAAAATAAAATCATGTTGTATTTTTGCTTGAATATTTTATTAAATAACTTTAATCCCTCAAAACAAAACTAGGCTCATTTGTTTTTTCAGTGGTACAATTTTTTAGAGAAGGGGAACATGGATTCTCTTGTTAATATCCTTTCTCTTCCACATAGACCTCAAGTCAGCCAGTTCACAAGTACTAAGTAATGTACCTGGAAACACAACACAAAGTCTTCCTGTGATACAGGTGAGCCTGGCAAGATTTTCGTCAAAGGAAGAAGGCACATGTGGCATAAGTAAGTCCACTTCTCAGTGTACCAGTTAGATGAAGCTTGGGAAGTGGCTGCTGTGCCTCTGAGTTGCCACTCCAATCCTTTTAGTGAAAGAAAATCCAGTGCTCAGTGCACTGCCTCTAGGTCCAGGCAATATACTTAGGAAGCATCTCAGAGAATATATGTGAGGAAACCAATCTCCATAAATAAAATGGCATTTCCAATTCACAAGACCTTGCTTCTACTTAAAACAGAATATCAAGTGGGAAAAATCCCCACACAGTGCTCTCAAACCTGGCTCAATGTCACAGATGTTGCCCTGCATGAAGCCAGCACACCTGAGTCACACTGCCCAGCCCTGTGGACAGTCCCTCCCACTGGTAAGCACTGCACTTCTGTCCTCAGGAAGTGTTTGCACCAGGCCAGGGGACAGGAGCTAACCCCTATCCTTTCACACAGCACCTTTCCTATGAACATGCCATCCTGGTGGTGTTGTTACTAACATGACCACTATCAGTTCCGTCACACAAGTATTCAAAATACACTGGCCCACAACTTGGAAGTTGCTTAACCTTTCTGTTTTCTCCACATTCACTTTATCATCTTTAAGCCACGTCATTGGTGGGAGATATCCTTGATTGCCAACACACTGTAGGGTACTTCTTGGTTTGGTGTCTGGGATTTATTTGAAGGGAGCCTGCGAGGAAGGGATGGACAAAGCAGCACATGGGTCTTGGTTAAAGCTGGGTAACGAGTATTAAAAGAGCTCATTATTACATTCTCTCTACTTCTGAACATGCTAAAAGTTTCCATAACTAAAAGTGCTTTCAGAGGCCATTTCTGATGTGCACATACTGGTAAAGGTTCCAGAGAAAATAAAACCCTCTCCAAGCCCTAACTCTCCCGTGCTTCTATTTAACTCAGATGTTCAGTTTTCCTACTGTTTTCAGTAAAAACTTCCCACGCCTGTTCCAGGACCCCCGATGCTTGGGCCTCCTGCTGACATCGCACGCACTCTAGCACAAATCAATTGGCCTCCTCTGATAGCTCCAGAGTGCCTCTCACAAAACCACTGTCACAAAGCAGTCAGTAAAAACTCCTCCACTTCCTCAGTGCTACAAACCACTATGACAGGAAATAACAAAACCTGCACAGGGACTTGCTTCATACTGTCATCCTCAAATCACAGGAGTTGGTTTCATTTGTGACACTAAGTGACTGGAGTAAAGAGGGTCTTCAAACTTGCTGAAGAGGTTTTTAAATACCAGTGGCCAGAACTCACCCTCAAGCAATTAAATCTGAACCTGTAGGGCTGGAACCCAGACCTGTACCCACATGAGTCATGTGAGAGAATGGTATATGTCAGTGTGTGTATATGTGTGAGTGTGCATGTGTTTGCATGTAAATGTGTGTGTACATATGTGAGTTTGCATGTGTGCATTTGAAGGTATGTGTTTGTAGGTAAATGTAAATGTGTATATGTATGTGAGTGCAAGTATGTATATGCAGTGTATGTAAATGTGTATGTGTGTGTGTATGTATATGTATATGTATATGTACATGTATATATGTGTCTTTCCTTGCTCGTGATTTTCGGAGCTCCACACAAGTCTAATAACGCTGTGGTAAGGGTAAAGCACTGTTGCCCAGGCCATGCATTTAGCCTGATGTTCTAGACATCCTCAGCACAAGCCCTGACCTCTCCTCTCCCAATGCCCGTGGAGTCTAACCCCCGACAAGCCATTTTCAGACCATACTGTCAGAAAGCTCGTCCCCTATCATGCATAGGACCTTGCTCCCATTGGCCCTAATTCTAAACAGAGTAAATCTTGTCCCCTTTCTAAATGTTTGAAGAGACGGAAGGAAGCGACACTGAAGTCAGAGTTAAGCTTTCTATTTCATTGTCGAGGAGCTTTTAGGAAACCTGTTTTTAACACCTGAATCAGAGAGGTTAAAAACTCAAGCAAGAAAGGGAACAGAGATGAGGAACATTACAGAAACATACACAAAGTCAACGTAGATATGAGTGTGAGGGTTCATTTATGTGTTTTTGAGAAACTGACATTGCTATAAAGTTACTCACTCTGATGGAGAATAAAAGATCCTCATTATCCCCACAAAGGGATTTTCCAGATACCAGATACTCTCTGGGGGATAAACAAGCCACATTGCCCTGCTTTAAAAGATAAGAGCACTTTTCTGGGACACAGCTATTATCTTGATTGTATATAAAAATTCCCCTTTTACTCTACAGCTGGATGGTTTGCCAGTGGCTGGTGTTTTATAGTCCCCATGCTAAGCATTAAAAAAAAAAAAAAAGTTTTTTTTTTTTCTGTTCAGGAAGCATTTTATTGTTTCTCCCAGTTTAAGAATTTTACTGACAGAAAAATCAACACTTTCAGAAAACCTCCTGCATAGCCTTGCTCAACTTCTGAATCTTGGTTTTTGCAGACATATCAATGTATTTCTCTCCAATATAGACAATCATTCCACCCATGACTGACGAGTCAATCTTAACTTTCAATTTCAATTTGGCTTTTACTTGGGAAGTTATTCAGGACTGTATTTTTTTGTTTGTTTTGTTTTGCTTTTAATTAAGAAGGAATAGCTTCATCTAAAGGAGATGCAGTGGTCACTGTGTATGGGACTTCTCCATGGTGGACAGTCATCAAGGTAGAAAAGGCAGAAATAACATCTGGGGTGTTGGTCAAGTGACCATTTTCAGCAAGCAAATTGATCAGGTTGGATCATGCCACTCAGGCTTTTCTCTTAAACAGAATGCTCTGCAAAGGGATTCAAAATCAAAGCAGCCATTTTGGGTTCCTTCAACATTTGTGCTACTCTCAACAATTCCTCTTCTACTTGTTCCAGTTTATTCTGTTTAGATGCAGCAGAATAAAGAGCAGTGTCATAGCTACCTTTGATACCATATACCTGAACAGGTGGCTGCACAAGCTTGGCAAACGGCCTGGCCACAGATGTGCTGAAGCATAGCACCTTTTGAGAGAGCATGGACAGGCCATCTTCTCCTGGTGGGCTATAGGTCCCCTACCTAAGCATTTTGATCTTCCTTTTTTTAAGCAAAGGTTTTGAGCTCCTATCTGCTTAAAGGAAGGAGTGGGCAGTTTCTGGAAGGGATGACCGTTGGGGTGCTCCTCCAGCCAGCACCGTGGTCCCCAGCACAGCCCATCCTTCACTGCTGTGTTGGGTAAGCAGCTGCCCTGGGCTTGGGGTAGAGAGTCCTCCTCCTGTGTCAGCACCAACAGAGGGCTCAGAAGTCACCCAAGAGCCCTGGTACCAGCTTCCACACGAGAGATGAGTCATGGCTTCTGCTTTTCAAGGGAAGCAAAAAGCCCAAATTTTAATGTGAAAACTCCTGGTTATTATTTTTTATTATTATTAAATTTATTGGGGTGACATTGGTCAACATGAACATATAGGTTTCATATGTGAGTTTCTAGCTCCTTTTTCCTTTAATCTTTTAAATAAAACTCCTGAGTTTTAAAGGTTGGAAACATGCGTGGGGAAGAATAAAACACAACTGCAAGAGAAACAGATCCTTGGGCTTTCAGTCTGTGGTTCCACTCCACACAGACCACCTGCAGTCTGAAAATGTCTTCATTCAAAACCATCTGCTCAGGACACCTAATGAAAGTAGGCAGTGATGGAACACCCTTAATGAGAACACTTAGTCCCTGAGTCTGCTGAAATCCAGGACCAGCAACTAAATGAGATCTTAGAATTCCAAAAGGATAGAAAGGAGGTCCAATTAATGACACATTTTCTTAGCTATTGGCTAAGAAAAAGATCAGGGGACTTTGGGAAAATGTCCCCTGGCATTGTGGCATCCAAGTGAATTCACAGATCTTCACACAAAAAGTAAAATATTTAACTATGAACACATCAATCTGAAAAATGACATGAATAGGTTTAAATACAAGAAGAAAAAAGAAGTGGGATATGGCCTGGCCGGTGTGGGTCAGTGGTTGAGCATCAACCTACAAACCAGGAGGTCACCGTTCAATTCCTGGTCTGGGAACATGCATGGGTTGCAGGCTTGATCCCCAGTGTGGGGTGTGCAGGAGACAGCCAATCAATGATTCTCTTTCATCATTGATGTTTCTATCTCTCTCTTCCTCTCCCTTGAAAGAAAGAAAGAGAGAAAGAGAGAAAGAGAGAAAGAGAGAAAGAAAGGAAGAAAGAAAGAAAGGAAGAAAGAAAGAAAGAAAGAAAGAAAGAAAGAAAGAAAGAAAGAAAGAAAGAAAGAAAGAAAGAAAGAAAGAAAGAAGTGGAATATGGAGAAGTAGCAGTAATCCACAAAATGATAAACCTTTATAAAGCCTTTAGTAAAAATCAGAAAGTTGGTGAGATTCCAAAACAATGTGATTCTAATTTGTTCTCTTATAAAATATATACATACAAAAAGAATGAAGTGTGTACATCCTATATAATAAAAGCCTAATATGCAAATTGACCAAAGAGTGGAAAGACCAGTCACTATGACATGCACTGACCACTAGGGAGCAGACGCTCAATGCAGGAACTGCCCCCAGCCCACAGGCCCCAAGCCAGCCAAAGCGGGTGCTAGCAGGGGCCCCCTGATTGCCCCACCAGTCATCCCACAGATAGGCCCTGATTGCCAGCCAGGCCTAGGGATCCTCCCCATGCAGGAATTTTGTGCATCGGGCCTCTAGTATCAAAATATATTGTTAACAATTTAATCTTCCTAGCAGTTGTCTTTCAGAGGTAAGATTCTCAATTGCTTGTTTTCTTCACCTCCAGTGCCTAATGTTTCCTATAATGAGTATAAACTACCATTTAAAATAATGATAATAAGCAATTATAAAATTATAAAAGTTACCCTTTCTAACTTGGTTGAAGGGTTGAAGTTTTAATGAGGATGACTATAGTGCCAGTGGTCTGGTCAGAAAACCTCTAAAGCAGCAATTTTAAACTGGTGAGCTACAAGATTTTCTTTTTTAATATATTTTTATTTATTTCAGAGAGGGAGAGAGATAGAAACATCAATGATGAGAGAGAATCATTGATCAGCTACCTCCTGCATGCCCCACATTGGGGGTCAAGCCTGAACCAGGCATATGCTCTGACCGGGAATCAAACCATGACCTCCTAGTTCATAGGTCAACGCTCAACCACTGAGCCACGCCAGCTGGGCCCACAGATTTTTTAAAACATGCAACATCTGACTATTTTAGTCAGGGGCACTGACCTCTTTTCCCTTAGATTGTCAAATAAAAAAGTGAGGCCCGACTGACGTGGCTTAGTAGTTGAGCATCCACTTGTGGGACGTGAGGTTACAGTTCGATTCCTGGTCAGGGCTCATGCCCGGGTTTTGGGCTTGATCTCCCCCAGTGGGGGGTGTGCAGGAGGTAGCGGATCGATGATTCTCTCTTATCATTGAGATTTCTATCTCTCTCTTCCTCTCCCTTCTTCTCTCTGAAAACAATAAAAACATATTAAAAAAAGAAAACAGGTGCTTAACAAATCTTTTTAAAAAAATTCTGAGATGTTTTACATTCTATTTTTGCCTGGAGTTTTCCAAGTCAAATGTGTATCACAGACTCAGCCAGCATTTCAACTCAGACAATCCCCATTTCCAGGGCTCAGGCCAGGACTGAATAGTGTAGGCCTACAGGCATTGACTTTGTCCCCTGAGCCACTGACATATATGCAGAAGCCAGTAGACTAGGGCTTCCCATGTATACTGTGTGAATTTATTATCAATTACATCATTCTCCCTTTGTGTCTGTACACCTTTAATGAAGTATACTTATGTACCTTGATGGAGAAGTTTCTGGTTGGCATCAGTGGAGGGACTGGTAGACACCTTTGCAGGAACACCTGTGGAGGATTTCTTGAGAAGAAAGGTACCAAGATGAGTAGAACCATCTTTCTTATTTTATTTTATTGATTTTAGAGACACATCGATTGGTTGCCTCCTGCACCCCGACCAGGGCTGGAGATTGAACTTGCAACCCAGATATATGCTCTTGATAAGGAATCAAACCAGCGACCCTTCTGTGCAACGGCCAATGTTCTAATTTAGCAACACCAGCCAAGGCTAAAAGAATTTTTTAAAGTGTGTCTTGTAGGCAGGATATAGTTGGATCTTGCTTTTTTATTCAGGACGACAATCTCTCTACAGTGAGTATAAGTATTAATATGATTTTATTTAGCTCTGCCATTTCTATTTATCTCATCTGGTTTTTGTTCCTTTGTCCCTCCTTCCCTATTTCCTTTCATGTTAATCAACTTTTTAAAATTCCATTTTAATTCCTCAATTGACTAGTTCTTTGTCTTCAAATTATATCTTAGTGATTGCTCTAAAGACTACGGCATACATCTTTAACTTATCACAATCCACTTGAATGTTTATTTATATTGTCAGGAGAAAAAAAGAAACTTGCAACAATATAATTCCATTTAATCCCTATCCATATTGTTCTACCTTATACCTTTATGTGTGACAAGCCCATTAGTAGTGTTATTTTTCCTTTAAATACTGACATATCACTTTAAAAAGTTAAGAGAAAGTAAAGAATTAGTCTTTTTTTTTAAAAAAAATATATTTTATTGATTTTTAAAGAGAGGAAGGGAGAGAGATAGAGAGTTAGAAACATCGATGAGAGAGAAACATCGATCAGCTGCCTCCTGCACATCTCCCACTGGGGATGTGCCCGCAACCCAGGTACATGCCCTTGACCGGAATCGAACCTGGGACCTTTCAGTCCGCAGGCCGACGCTCTATCCACTGAGCCAAACCGGTTTCGGCAAGAATTAGTCTTTTAAATTTATTGATATCTACCATTTCTAGTGCTCTTCATTCCTGCTTATATATCCTTTAGTACTTCTTTTAGTGTACTCTTTACTACTATATTTTCTCTGAATTCTTTTGACACATTTTCATTTCATTTTTTGAATATATATGTTTTAAAAATATTTTTTTTATTGGTTTCAGAGAGGAAGGGAGAGGGAGAGAGACATAGAAACATCAACAATTAGAGAGAATCATTGATCTGCTGCCTCCTGCATGCCCTAAACTGGGGATCGAGCCCACAACCCAGACATGTGTCCTGACTGGGAATTGAACCGTGACCTCCTGGTTCCTAGTTGAATGCTCAACCACTGAGCCACACTGGCCAGGCTTGTGGATATATTTTTAATAGTTTTTTAAATTATGGTTTCCTTTTTAAAAAGCACATATAATTTACCACCTAAATCATTTAAAAACAGGTATTTAATTTTAATTTTATTTTTTTAATTATATTTTATTGATTTTTTACAGAGAGGAAGGGAGAGGGATAGAGAGTTAGAAACATCGATGAGAGAGAAGCATCGATCAGCTGCCTCCTGCACACTCCCCACTGGGGATGTGCCCGCAACCAAGGCACATGCCCCTGACCGGAATCGAACCTGGGACCCTTGAGTCCGCAGGCCGGCGTTTTATCCACTGAGCCAAAGTGGATAGGGCTAAAAACAGGTATTTTAAATCTTTATGCTAAAGCCAACATCTGGTGCCACCAGAAGTTAGTTACTATTGACTGTCTTATTTCCTAAGGGTCTCACTTCTCATTTCCCTTTTACTTTGCATGTTAAAAACTGGACGCTGTAGCCCTGGCTGAGTAGCTAAGTAACTCAGTTGTGGGTTCAATTCCCAGGGAGGGCACATACCTGGGTTGTGGGTTCGACCCCAGGTTGGGCGAGTATGGGAGGCAACCAATTGATGTTTGTCACATAGATGTTTCTTTTTCTCCCTCCCCCCTCTCTTAAATCAATAAAAACATATCCTTGGATGAGGATTTACAAAAACCAAAACACATAAAACTGAACACTGTGGATAATACATCACAGCAACATTTCATTCTGCGTGGGTTCTGAGGTTAGCGATTTTGTTATCACAGGCAGTAACTTGACTGGTTCCAAACCACAGCACATAGGAACTGATATCTCTGTTCTTTCTTATGGCTTCTCATTTTTTTAACCTAGCATCTTTGTGGTGGTCTCTCTCATACCTATGTAATGAGTCGTAAGCAGAGGCTCAGAGCTGAGACTTGTTTTTTCTGTAATTTTCTTGCTTCTAGGGATTCCTTCCCCTTTCACCACTAATTTCCAGATGCTCTGTCCTCTGAAACTTTAAGCCCATAAGGGTTTTACTATATGCCATCTACACTGCACATGGTTTAAAAACACAGTAAGAATTCACGTCTGGCCCCACATTGCTCTTCTATCAAGGATGTATTTCTTTTTGGCCTATGCCTGCTTTCTGACTGAGTATCCAGCTTCTTCCCACACATACTGTTCAACTGTTGCCAGGGATTTGGGGGAGTTTGCACTCAGAATTTGAGCTTCATGCCTTCCGTAATTTTTTCACTGCCTAGAATTCCCGATTACATTCCCAGCTGCCTGAACTCTGGTCAGTAAGGCTGAGGTTTTTCTCCCTCTCCCAGTCCCATTTTCTGTAGCTAAGGGAGTTAGACGTCTAAGACCCTTGAGCTAGAAAGCCACAAGTTCCCAATTTTTATCATTTCCCATTAAGTTTTGGAGATTAAACATCTCCTGTTTTGTCTGTTATGGACACTTTCCAGTGTCTTTAAGTATTTAATTTTTAAAATCTAGTTTTTATAATGGTTATAGAATGAGGGTTCCCACCACCCCCTAACAACTCCTCTACCATTAGTGGAAACACCTACCAAAGAGTTTAACTGGTAAATGAGAGAGTCCAGAATCAATCAGGCATTAAAAGGAAGGGTCTTAGGCTCAGATTATCTCTGAGTCCTCGATGCTTAACAGTGCATGGCACCTAACAGGTGTTTAGTAAACACTTGCTGAAGGATGACTGCAAACATGACTTGGGTTTACTTTTAGTTCACCAGTCATTTACTACTATGTAATCTACTATTCAATGTTACTCAACCTCGAGGCAAAACTAACTTGCATGAAACAATGACAGAACAAAGTTCTTGGATAGTAAAAATTGGAAACAATCTCATAGTCTAAAAGAAAAAAAGAGAGACTTGTTAAATTATGGCAGATAGTAGACTACCATAGGATATGTGAAACATTTTAGAATAATGATTTTATTGGTATGAAGAAATGTTCTGTATGTTAATTTGAGGGGAAAGAATTCAAGTTACAAAATAAAAACAACCAGATCTGGATATGATTTCTAGTTCCACTATTTAGTACCTACACTATTCACCTTGTGCAATTTAACCTATGATCCGGTTTGTTCACCTGTAAAATATTGACAATGGTAGAACCTTCTTCATGGGCTTGTGATATCCACATAACAATTGCTCAAAAAATATTAATTTCACGTATACAGTAAATAGTTGTAAAATGTTAAATAAGTAGTCATAAAAATCTTGTTAAAATTAAATATGTTAATTTTATATTTATGGTAACAGTATGAGGATTATGTTTTTACTTTGTCTTTTGTGTTTCAATCTTTTTTGTTTTGTCTTTTAGAGAGCTGTTTAAGTATATATAGGTGATAAATGATATGATGCCTAGTATTTGTTTTTAAAATATCCTGGAGCCCTAGCCGGTTTGGTTCGATTCCAGTCAAGGGCACATGCCTGGGTTGCAGCCTCCATTCCCAGTAGGGGGCGTGCAGGAGGCAGCAGATCAATGATTCTCTCTCATCATCATTGATGTCTCTCTTTCTCCCTCTCCCTTCCTCTCTGAAATCAATAAAAATAAATTCAATAAAATATCCTGGATATTATACTTGAATTAAATGTTTATTTTAAAAACGACTCCAGAGACAGATAAAACAAGAAAGGAAGAATATTGACCACTGTTGAAGCTAATTGATGGGTATATGGGCCTTTCACTATGCTGTTTTACTTATAAAAAATTTTCCAAACTAAAAGCTAACCAAAACAGAAAACAAACACACACACACACACACACACACACACACACACACACGTATGGCCTCTAAATAGTGGGTTGATGGATAATCCTATATAATAAAGAGCTAATATGCTAATTAGACCGAACAGCAGAAGGACCATCCAGAAGACCTTCTGAATGACTTTCCTGACGAAGCCAGGGCTGTGAGGGCCTGTGAGGGCCGGCCAAGGTTGTGAGGGCCGGCTGGGGCTGCAAGGGCCGGCTGAGGCAGCCAGGGCTGCGAGGGCCAAGACCCTTGCACGAATTTTGTGCATCCGGCCTCTAGTTTTACTATAAGAAACTATCTTAGTTTTATAATTGGGGGGTGAGGGGGAGGGTTGTTCTCTCTTTTTCAATCCTCATGGGCCAGGCTGAGCTACTTCTCGCTTCAGCTCTGTCCCCCACCCCACCTGCTGTACAGCTCTGCACCCCACCCTACATCACCTTTCTGGGTCTCAGTAATTCACCTATGAAAAGAGCTGTGTAGGCCTACAGCAGTTGCTTGGATGGTACTGATAGAAATAGGAATTGAGAAAAGGGAGAATTCAGCTTGGTCTGGAGTGAGTAGCTGGAGAAGGTCAAAGGATGAGTCATGGAAGAAGCAGGCCTTGAGTGGGTGGAATGTGGCTGGGCTAGGGGGAGTAAATTCCAGGTGAGGTAACAACAGCATGAGTGAAACCAGTGTGGGAGAAAGCTACACCGTTGGATGGCAGTTGGTGTGTACAGGGATAGGCACAGCTGGAGCCGGCAGGCAGACTAGTCTTAAGAGAAACAATGAAGTCTGATAGGTAAGTGGAGATCAGATGATAGGAGGGAAAGAGCAATGGTTACCAAGACAGTGACTAATGTCCTCGTTTTAAGAAAAGTTCATTGGAAGAAACACTAGGTCAGGGAGACTACTTAGAAGAATCCACATATACAGGTTATTAGCATTGAAAAGACAGATTTGAAAGCTACTAGGAGGAAAAATAGCAGTTTTGGGGGAAAGCACTCATTAACATAATGACTAAAGTAGAGACGAAGTAAAAAACAAGTCTAAGAGGTTCCAACCTTTTTTTAGGAACTACTTTCAGTCTTTCATGAAGAGACAGAGATGTGAAGAAAGAGAGTAAATGGAAAGACAAGGGAGCATACATCCTTCATGCCACAGGAGATTTCTGAACCTACCAGTAAAATTCTGAAAAAAGGCCAAAGCTTTTGTCACCTTGAAACCCCTTTCTATGAGGGATTTCAGAAGCTTTAGCCCAAAAGGAATGGACGAAAATATGGCAGATTGTAAACAAGCATATCAAGATTTACTAACAGATCCCCAGCTACAGGTTGGGACCTCTTGTGCTAATATTTCCAGCCAAAAACACCAGCAAGACAGTGGGAATGCAAAACAGCATTCATTTGATGTCAAATGAAGCCTTTAGCAAGGAGTAGGGAAGGAGAGGCAACAGGCATGCATTAGCCTGAAGCCTCCTCTAAGTCACTGGAGGTTAATGGCTGGCACAGAGGCTGATCCGCTCCAGTATGCTTGGCCACATTCTTGGGCCTCCTAGATGCCAAATGCCACTATCTTTACAATGACACTCTGATAAATAAAAGCTTTTATAAACCACATGAAGTGTGGTTCAATTTACATTGCATGTTTACTTGTTGGCTGGGGAAATTTTGTCACTGTTAATCATTTACTTTTGTACAAAACAACCTTTATTTGTGCCATCTTATCTAATAAAAGAGAAACATGGTAATTAGCCATACCTCCACTACCCTTCCCATTGGCTAATCGGGGCAATATACAAATTAACTGCCAGCCAAGATGGCGGCCGGCAGCCAGGCAGCTTGAATCAAACATGAGGCTTGCTTGCTTCAGTAACATTCCCCGCTTGCTGCTGCCGTCCTCTGAGCTTGCAGTTTGAAACATTGTTACAAATACAGAAGCTAAACAAAACCCCAGAAACCTGCTTTCAGCCAGCCAAGATCTCAGAGCTGGAGTTGAAACAGTGTTTCGATTATAGAACCCAAACAAACCAGATACCTGCTTTCAGCAGCCGAGTCCTAAGAGCTGGAGCCAAGCCTCAGAGCTAAAGCTGGCCCAAAATAAAAAGAAAAAGAAAAAAAGGAGCAGTTAGGAGCTTCAGTCACCTGCCAGCCTGAAAACAGCCCTCAGCCCCTCACCCAGACTGGCCAGGCACCCCAGTGGGGACCCCCACCCTGAAGGGTATGTGACCAGCTGCAAACAGCCATCATCCCCTCATCCAGGCTGGCCAGGCACCCAAGTGGGACCCCCACCCTGATCCAGGACACCCTTCAGGGCAAACCAGCCGGCCCCCACCCGTGCACCAGGCCTCTATCCTATATAGTAAAAAGGTAATATGCCTCCCAGCACCGGGATCAGTGTGACAGGGGGCAGCACCCAAACCCCCTGATCGCCCTGCGGCTCTGTGTGTGACATGGGGTGGGGCCACAACCTCCCTATCCACCCTGCTCTGTTCGTGACAGGGGAAGGCGCCCCAACCCCCTGATCAGCCCTGCTCTGTGCCTGATAGGGGGGAGCTCCCCAACCCCCTGATTGCCCTGCGGCTCTGTGCGTGACAGGGGGTGGCGCCGCAACCGCCCCATCGACCCTGCCTTGAGTGTGACAGGGGGCAGTGCCCCAACCCCTCAGTCGGCCCTACCCTGAGCGTGACTGAGGGTGGCATTGCAACCTCCTGATCCGCCCTGCTCTGTGCATGACAGGGGGCGGCGCCCCAACTCCCCAATCGGCCCTGCTCTGAGCCGGACCTAGGGCTGCACCTAGGGATTGGGCCTGCCCTCTGCCACCCGGGAGCAGGCCTAAGCCAGCAGGTCGTTATCTCCCGAGGGGTCCCAGACTGCGAGAGGGCACAGGCCGGGCTGAGGAATGCCCCCCCCCCCGAGTGCACAAATTTTTGTGCACCGGGCCTCTAGTATGATTAATAATTCTTCTACAGTCATAACTGGCCAAATATATGTCAAAACCAGGGTAGCCCTGGCCAGTGTGACTCAGTGGTTGGAGCGGATTACGTTCTCCATCAGGGCATATACCCAGGTTTTGGGTTCAATCTCCAGTCCTCAATGCGTGTAATCCATGTTTCTATCTCACATCAGTGTTTCTCTCTCTCTCTCTCTCTCTCTCTCTCTCTCTCTCTCTCTCTCTCTCACTCTCACTCTCTTTCTCTCTCCTCCCTTCTCCCTCTTCCTTCCTCTCCCTCTTTTTGTTAGCACATAGCTATTGCTGTCACAATTAAGAATACAGAACAAACCATAAAAATGATAAGGCAACCTATTGAATAAGAGAAAATATTTGCAAGTCATATATCTGATAAGGGGTTAATATCCCAAATATATAACAAATTAATACAACTCAATAGCCTAAAATACTCCAATTAAAAATGGGCAGAGGATCCGAATAGACATTTTTCCAAAGAAGACATATAGATGGCCAACATGCACATAAGAAAATGTTCAATATCACTAATCATTAGGGAAATACAAATGAAAACCACAATGAGATATGACCTCACACCTCTTAGAATGCACATTATCAAAAAGACAAGAAACCGCAAGTATTGGCAAGGATGTGGAGAAAAGAGAACCCTCATGCACTGTTGGTGGGAATGTAAATCGGTGCCACCACTATGGAAAACAGTGTGGAGGGTCCTCTAAAAATTAAAAAAAGAATTACTTTCCTGACCTGCATGTCTCAGTGGTTGACCTGTGAACCAGGAGGTCACGGTTCAATTCCTGGACAGGGCATATGCCCGGGTTGCGGGCTCAATCCATGGTGGGGGACGTGCAGAAGGCAGCCAATGATTCTCTCTCATCAATCATATTTCTATTTCTCTCTCCCTCTCCCTTCCTCTCTAAAATCAGTAAAAAAAAAAAAAATACATATATATATATATATATATATATGTATATATATATATATATATATGTATATATATGTATATATATGAATTATCTTATGACCCAACAATTCCACTTGTGTGTATTTATCTGAAGAAAATGAAAATACTAACTCAAAAAGATACCTGCATCCCCATGTTCATTGCAGCATTATTACAATAGCCAAGATATAAAAGCAACCTACGTTTTCTAAGATGAATGGATACAGAAGATGTGATACATATTTTACACACACACACACACACACACACACAGGAATATTATTCAGACATAAAAGAGAATGAAATCTTGCCACTTGCAACAACATGGATGGACCCTGTGGGCATTATGCTAAGGGAAATAAGTCAGACAGAAAAAGACAAATACCATATGATCTTAAAACAACAAAAATATTGCCCTGCCCAGTGTTGCTAAATGATTAGAGCATCTGCCCTCCCATGGAAGGGTTGCAGGTTCAATCCCGTCCTGGTTGGGGTGCATGCGGGAGGCAACCAATTAATGTGTCTCTTTTCATGGGTGTTTCTTTCTCTCTCTCCCTCGCTCCCCCTTCCACTCTCTAAAAAAAAAAAAAAAAAGAAATCAATGGGAAAAATATCCTTGGGTGAAGATTAACAGAAAACAAACGAACAAAAAAATCTTTAAAAAAATT